>NW_027269275.1:17079567-17688593 GCF_023055355.1 Agelaius tricolor | reverse complement strand
TGCATGCTGCCCCATCCCACTCTGCTGGTGGCCTTCATTCCACCCTTTTCCTTCTTTTTAATCAGGAAAAGCATCCCTGCCATCAGTGCAGCGGATGCAGGCAGCTGATGCCCGGGGGAACAGAGGGTCTGTGCAGCTGCAGGGCAGGGACTGTGCCATGCCAAGGGGAGGCTGTGTTCCTGTCAGGATGCTGTTAGCTCAGGCAGTGCAGGTGAGATGGATGGAGCCAGTACAGCTGTTCTTGTGTCAGACACTGAACAGACCTCAGCAAGGAAAAGGAAAATCCAAAGAAATAAGAATTATTCTGTAGTGCTAGAAGTATTCTATAGAAATAGAGATAATTTCTAAGTAGCTATTTTTGTCCTCATTTGGAGAATAAAAGAAATGTTTTCTTCTGAGAGCTGTTTAAATCTGGGGAAGCCAAACCTGTTTTCTGAAATATTCCTCACAGTGATCAATGTCTGGTTCCAAAAAATGGACAACATGAGCTCCTAAAGCCCATGTGCCACACCCTGTGTAGCAGCACTGGCCAGCTGCAGCCCTGGGGAAATCTGTGCATCACAGTCTGGGGATGCAGCAAAGATAATAAGATGCTGAGATGTGCCAGTTTCCCACTTTTCAGCAGGTTTTAAAGAGATTCAATAGCACCAAGGCAACAAGAGCTCTTAGAAAGCTGTGGTGAATGCTCTCAAATGCTGATCCTGGAAGGACCTGGGTGGGTGGCACATGGGAACAGCACTCCTGAGGTCCAGCTGCTCTGGGTGCAGTGGGACTGAGCTGTTTGTCGCATCTGTGCCACCCTTCCCTGCAGCCCAGCACATCCAGGGTGCTGCAAGGACATTCCATAATAAAACATCAGCTCAAGGCATTGGCTCCCTGCCTGGCACCCAGAGAGATGCGAACTTCTTGTGCTGTGGAAAAGGAAAAATTGGGTTCTTTAAGCTTTTTTCATCTTCTTTTTGTAATTCTTCCCACTAAGTAAAGAGGGATTAAAATAAAACTTCAGACCAGAATGCACAAACTAAAATACTGCTTTATTTTAGGAAGGGGGATTTTGGGAATGCTGACTCAGCCACTGGAATCAGCACTTCCCTGATTGCCCTCAGTTTGAGACCAAAATTTAAGTATTTGAGTAAGATACAACAAAATGAAGGGTGCAGATGAGTTTGTTAACCAGTGGGTAGGGGGTGCACCTGAGAGAAAAAAGCTGGTTCAGTGGAAGCAATAATTAATAATAATTATTAATAATTAACTCTTTCAGTCTATTGAACTCTGAAAGCCAGAGATATAAAGCAATAGCAATCAAATGTTATTAAACATGCCAAGTGTCTTAAGAGATAATCATATACAATCAAGCTTCAATAGGAAGAAATAAAATTTACTTATGATTAGATCCAAGTCAAAACAGTCAAAACAGATGCAAAAGGAGCGAGTAAACTCAGCAGAAAAAAACTCCTCAAGATATCCACTTATATGGAAATTTAATGGAGTTCACTAAATAAGTAAGTTGACTAGAAAGTGATAAAAGCTGGTCTCTGAAGGAAGCAGTCAGGTTGTATGTTCTTTGGGAAATGTCATTATTTATCTATCTAACACCATTTCAAAGCTTGCAGTTAAAATATTGCCAGGGAGCCATCAGCCTGAAAGTAGAAAATAATTGTTGAAGAACTTCCTGAGAAACAGCTTTTAAGCCTGGAAAGCTGAGAAGAGATGGGTTTAATCACAAATCAAGTTAAGGAAGAAAATAATGAAACAGAATTCCAATGTAGACAGAATGCTGTTTCAACATTTAAAAACAGTTGCAAAGAAGAGCTGCAGACAATGTTTCAACTTTATTCAAAAGATGCCAGCACATAAATTAGGAGCCTTAGTCTACCATGACAGGATATTGGATCACTAGCACAGGAAAAGAAAACACCAGTAATATTTTCAGCTTAATAAAGAGGTTGAGTAGAGAGGGATCTGTTGATCAGTAACTTCCAGGCAACTTTAGGTAGGTGTCTTTGTACAGGTATGCAGCCAGCTAACATAGATGTTGATCCATGTTTTTTGAAGCTTTCAGCTGAAATGGAAGAGAAAATGGAGCTGCATCCTGGCTTCTCATAACCTCTTTTTCCAACTGTGTAAGAAAATAAAGCACATTTCTCCCTAAAATCTCTTCCTCACTGCGAACTCTTTTGCACAGTGTCATTACTTGGATGATGATGCAAAACCAGAAGAGAGGCAAAGTGTAATATTGTAATCCTTCAGCCAAAGCCCTCAGTTCTGACCTAATATTGCTGGAATATTGGACAGATTTCAAATATTGGGGTTTGGGGAATCAATTTTCCAGTGGAGTGCCAGAGTAACCTGCCAGCTCCAGTACCACCAGTGTGTGAGCTGATGTGACAATATCCAAAATCACCATCTCCTGCTGCCATCCCTCCCCAGCACCCTCCAATCCTGCAGCACAAGCTGCCTTTGCACTGCCTGCTGCTGCTGCTGCTGCTGCTTTATGCAAAACCCTTGCAGACCATAAACCTCATAACAAGAACAGACAAAACTGATTTGTACACTGAGGAAAAGGCCCTGGAGGTCTGGCTGTGCCTGCTGGTGACACTTGCCCTACCTGGAAACTGTGTTTCTATTGATTAATCACAGAGGAGCAAGGAGGCAGAGTGCTAATACATCCTGAGGGCATTGATTAAAGGAATCAATGCTGTCATATATTTATGCCAGATTTTCTCCCTTGGCACACCTCTTACTTTATGGCTCTGTGGTTACACAAGAGCCTGGTGAGACTCAGCTTCTGCCAACACCCACTGCTGAGCAGGATTTTACCTGAGTCCGTGCGGTTTCACGGCTTTTAGCAGCAGCAAGTTCAGTCGAGCTCAGCTCCCTGCTCCCCCAGTTTGTAAGGAATTTATCCCAAACCATTTCTGCCCCACCAAGAAATACATTAACCTCAATCAGCAAGGAAGACTCTGCTAGAGACGACAGGTTGTCTTGTTCTTTCCTCTTTGCCACGAAACAAGCAGCACGAGAGCACATTCAGGCTGATACATTTTTCAGGCCTCTTACAATATGTACGCAGCTGGTTCGGTTGACAGAACTATCCAAGGATTATAAAGCATCCAAACATCACATCTTTATCTCCATCCTGGGCTAGCAGGCAAAAAATATTTTTATTCCCCAGCAGAGAACTGGAGCATTTGTCTCCAGGTATGTTCTCTGCAGGCATTCTCTCTTACTGTGAATTTTCTTTAGGCAATTCATAACTGTGGCATAAATGGCCAGTTCATAGCATTGACCATTACTCACATGAGGAATGCAGATGCAGATGACCTGGTTTCACAGAATATTTTGTTTCTTTTCCCACAGAAACTAAAAGGTCTCCTAGATTTTGTACCTGTGGACATAACTCTTCATCAGGTGAGTTCAGGTAAGAAGGTAAGAGATGAGGTTTGCTGGAGATTTTGGTAGGAACTGCACCAAATGCTTTGGTGCACCTGATGCTTTGAATTTCTTGAGGAGATTCCCTTGATAACCAGATGAACTGAACCAGACAGACAATGTACAATAGCACCATCTGGTGACTCCCAATAATCTCACTGTTGCCCCAGTTGCCAAAGACAGGATCCACTAAAAAAAGAAAGAAAAATAAGGACATACTTATTTGTAAAAAGGAGAAGGATTCAGTAAGAAATAATTTTAGTTTACAGAGCCAGTCATCTCCATATGTGTGCAATTTTCATACTGCATGAAGTGGTAACAGCAAAAAGAGCTGGTTCATGGAGGATTTGGGGAATCTGGTTTTAGCTAACAACTGTGTGATTTTCCATCCCTAGTCAAGCAAATTCTACCATTTAAAAAAATATTCAAAAGTCAACCCAAGCCCCAGGAAAACCATATTTGGTAAGTATTTAATAACCAAGCATTTTGCACCTGTGGGACCAAATGGGATCATCTTTCTGCTTTCATTGTGACCTGTTTGGGCTGTAGATTTTGTCCTGCAGATGAACTGGGAATGTTGTTCTGGGGGTTCTCTGGGAGACTGCTGCAGTCATAAATCCTGGTGGAATAAATACAAAAATATTTTCTTTCTAAAAATCAGCAAGGAAGATATCCTTAAAGAATTTAACAGAGTTCCCAAATTCTTCAGCTTCATTTATTCTTTGCTGGCATAGGCCAATCTCTGAGCTGAGTTTTGTAAAGACCCAGCTCCTTTCTCTGCTATGAATGTGATGTGATTAGAGACAACAAGATGATGGTTGGGTAAATCTATCCCCTGAAACAGAAAACACAGACAGGTTTCTGTAAGAGCACAGGAGAAGCATGGAAAAGTCCAGAAGCTTCCTTACATGGTTGTGTGGTTGGTTGTCACTTAGAAACGAATTGCAGGAGAAATATTTAAGAAAAAGGTTCAACTTGCTGTGACTACAGCTGTGTTTATTTTTTCTAAAAAAGAAAAATCTGGAATAGTTGAGCACAATAAGATTTTCTGCAGAGTTAAAGCCAAAGGAGAAGGCTTGGGAATTTAAGTAGCAGTCCCAGACCTGATGAGAAGTCACTGGAGAGTGAAACCAGTAATTACAAGGTCATTGTACATCTCAGGGGTCTAAATGATACCCTTAATGCATTTTTGTGCTGCACATGGATCCCAAAAGATTTCATTACTCCATTCATGTCAGCTGGGACGTGTGCTGGTGCTGTGCCATGAATTCTTCTCTGAGAGCACCACGTGATTTCACATTGGCTTGAAACAGCCTGTTCAGGTGCTCTTTTTTATATTCAGTTTTGTTGAAGGATGCATATGAAGGGACAATCTTGCTGCAGATTTTTCATTTAGGTATGTCTCAAAACTGTGAAGAAACCATTTTGAGCTGTCTTCTGTGGCTAAGAATAAATTATTGTCCTTTTGATTTATTATATATGTACCTGGTATTGCAATGACCTGCAGCCAGCAGGAGCTCAGACTTTGACTGTAATACAACATGCATTACTCTTCTCTATTCATGAAGAGTGAGCACTCTGCTCCTCTGCTATATGTATATTCATATGCATATTTTTTTTAGTGAGGATAGAAATTGGAAATATGCAGAGAATGGGATAGGAAGCTATTGACTGAATGCCAAACATCTTTCCAAATCAAAATAAAGAACTAATAATCCTCGTTGTGCCTGTCAGCTGTAGCCAGGTTAATGGTATGATGATAAAAATAAACAAGCTGTTTCACAAACTGGCTGTAGCACACTATGGAACTCATAATGCCCCACTTGTGTTGGCCTTTCCTGCTGATTTTTTCCATTTTTTGGGGGCAGCAGAGATTTTTCTCTGTTGTTTACCCTGTGAAATAGGAATTCCAGAGATTGGCTGTGGCTTAGTGCACTCTGTACAGCTGATAGATATATATGTGTGTGTGTGTGTGTGAAAGAAGCTTTGCACATCATTACATCCTCCAAGGGCTTGAGCCATCCAAATCCTTTGGGCTGTGCCAGTTCCCTCTTTTCCAGGGAAAAGCAGACAGCAAATGCTCATGCAGATGCAGGAGATTTCTTCAAGGAGACACTGCTTTGTTTTTATTCCATAGTGTCATCCTCTGGTGAGCTCTTGACTTCTTGTCTGGGATCCATGAAACATCATTTTGACTACAGAGAGCCATTTCAGGATGATTTATAGCACCAAAACCATCAGCACCAGCAGAGGAGTTTATTCTGGCTCCCATTTTCTATCTGGTCCCATGTGTGCTGCTATCCCTCACATTCCTCTGCTCAGCACACAGGGGGATGAGTAGGTGGCTGGAAAAGTGTGTGATTTATTTGCTCAGCTGAGAGTGAGGTCTGACACAGATGATTTGCAGTGTTCCCCACATCTTCCTGTTGGGAATGTGTGCAGACAGGGAAGGGGCATTACTTAGTTCTGTGTGCCAAGCAGTAAGATTTGAGCAGAAAGCACAGCAAATCTCTGTGAATATGAAGCACCAACCCCTCACTTCCTCTCCCAAGACATTCCCAGCTCGTGCTGGGATGTTGGAACAGGGATTCACAGCCAGCACATGGCTGCTCCTCACATGCTGGGTACAAACAGGACTGGCAGTGCTGCAGTGGCTGCTCCTGCTGCCATTTTAATCCCTTTTTTCTGTTGGAAGGCTTTTGAAAAGCCCCTCCTGACTCAGCTTGCATCTTTAGATACTTAAATATTTTAACAGGCGCTGGATACTGCCCCCAAGAGAGTTTTGTTCCCTCCCTCAATGTATTTCCTGTCATTTTTAAGTGGAATATTGATGTCCTTGGAAATCCTAACCATGCTTATGACTGGAAGGGGACAATGCCTTGTTCTGATGATTCATGGAAGGTATTAACATCTACAATCAAAAATAGGGCCCTCAACTAATATATGTTCCAGCTCATTCTAGTTCTTCAAATTTCAAATCATTTTTGCTAGGTATTTCTTAAAAAACAGAAATTTAAATTTGGGGGTGGAGGAAAGAAAGTGAAGAAGCAGAAATCTGTTTATTCTTGGTATAGTTTTCTTGTCATACCCTAAATCCTTAAAAATGAGGATTTCTCTGTGTCCAGAGATAGACTCCTGTCTCATACTGAGTTTCTCAGGCTTATAAGCTATTCACTGAAAGTCAAAAGTTTATTGAAGGGGAGCTGCAATGTAAAGTTGTTTCCTCTGAAGTATTATTAACATTTGACAGACACTGATAGATGTTACTAAAACATCTTGGAAAGGCAGAGGAATAATTCAGCCAACAGTTCCACTGATTTTGCTTTTTGATATATCCCCTCATAAAAAAAAAAAAAAATCTTTTTGATGGATATTTTTTTCCAGAATAGAATACTGTGTCTGAAAAAGGGAAGCAAAATATTTCCTGCAGTATTTTTGCATTGATGAAAAGCTTGCAAGAAGGAAAAAATCACAGCACTAGGATACAATGAAATAATTACTATGGAATAATTAATACCTAAGACAAAATAGAGAAGAAATAATGGCTGGGTTCTGCCTGAAATACCCAGCACTGACTTATGGGTTCCTTTGCATATATGAACAGGAAAATTTGAGAGTTGATTTTTGAGGAAATCCCCAACTGGTTTTAAATTGTTCCTTATAAAAGCTATTAAGTAAAAAAAAAAAATGATCTCTCTTTTTGCTTTGTGTAGCATCCTTTCCTGGCTCTCAGTTCTGCTGATGACTTTGGGCAGCTAGAGTTTTTCTATGAGACTGTTCCGAAACTCCTTTTGCATGAGCATTTCCCTCAGCTTCAATCCCTGCTCTCTTTCTCTTGAATTATTCAGCAGCACAGATAACTTATTGGCATGAATCTGTCACCTTTGTCAGGAGTTTATCTACCTCTTTTCTCAGATAATCCCCTCTGACTAGCTAATCTTTCCTTTTGACTTACATCCCATGAACCTTTGAACCCTTATTTTTTGTTGTTGTTGTTGTTGCTACAGCCCTAACCACTTCAATGTCTGCTGAGTATCTTGCATTTATTTCAAGGACCAAAACTGTTCATAAAATCTTAACGGTGTCTATCTTATTTCCCCATCATGCTAAAATAACTGTGGTGTTCTGTGGGCTTGTCTACCCCAAGAAACCAGTGCACAGCAAAGCAAGGGATGAATTTACAGCTCCTCACTCCTCTCTCAGGCATTTTAAGGGCGCTCTGAGTAGAGGATGAGTTCTTACACTATTAAACGTGGAGTAAGCCACCGTGAACTTAAATGTTCATGGGGCTTTACAAAATAGGAACTAGGGCAGAGAAAAATCCATAAGAGCTCCTACCTCCTGTAGTGGAGAACTCCTGTATTCCTAAGCAGCTTCTTCCCTGTCTCTAAGAAGGATTTTCTTGTGGTTACAGTGGCGTGGAGGAGAATTGTGGCCAGGTGCATGTCCTGGTGGGTAGACATCAAGCACTCAATATAAAATGGTTAAAAATTTCCTTTCAAATTAGTGCTTCTTTAAATTGGAAGCTTGGCTTGCAGAGAACTAATGTGCATATTAATTAATTCATTCTTCCTCTTCCTTTGAAAAAGCTTTTCTTGTGAGGGCAGAAGAGGAAAAGACATGCAGGAATATTTTCATTGTTTTTTGTTGTTACCCAAAACACTGAGGTTTTTAGCTGCAGCTCAAAATTTCCCATGAGAATTGTGTCAAAATTTAAATATTTTTCATTTGCAGCTGTATTTTTAATTAAAAGGTCACATTTTCCAAACAGCTCAAGCTTTACCATCTCTCTGCCTCAGTTCTCTTTCTGTCATTTGGGATTATAATTCTTTTCTATTTTTTTTTTGTCTCCAGTCTATTTAGATTACAAAATACCTCTTACTGTGTGTTGATGCAGTGCCAAGCAGAATGGGATCCTGAGCTTGGCTGGGATACAAAGTTGCTACTCTAATGCAAATCAATACTAATAAATGAGCATCAACCACCTTTCCTTTTCACCTTTTACATTTCACATGTTTCAGTCAATATGCTCTTGAAATTATTACTGGACTTTCTCTACTCTTATGTATCTATTTATCATCTAAAATCATCTTTAAGCCCTCACCATGATCGATGTCTCCTAAAAGTACAGCCTTATAATTATTTTCTGTCCCCTGCTGCAACACCTCATACTTCCCATCTAGAAAGTGTATCACCCATTTACTTGCACATAAGCCTAATTAATTTTGTCAAATTATTTTTAATTTGTTGGCTTTGTTCCATCACATTTGTTGCCCTTCTTCCCTGATGCTAATAAATCCATTCTCTTCTCAAAACACACCTGCTGCCAAGTTTACACATGTAATATGAAAAGCAGTCCCTAAATCATCCTTGATGGGACCAATCCCACTGCCTCAGCCACCCTTTGGAAACACAGCCAGTGACTTATTCCTTGTCACTCAGCAGCTTTTTCTGCAGCCAAATGAACAGCTTTCCCCACTTACCAGGTACACTAACTTTGCAGATTAACTTTTTGTGCGGTGTGGTTTTTAAATTTGCATGGTTTATATCATCTGCCTCACCTCTGTCTGCTGATTTGCTCTGGTGCTCAGCAACGTCACTCACGGGGATGCAGGGGGGAGAGGGGCCCCAGGGATGTCCTGGGGACAGCCCCCAATTCCACCTGCAAAGGGGAAGGACAGCACTGCACCTAGAGAAAACAAACAGAAAAAAATCCTGAGTAGGGATGCCAAATATTTAGGGAAAGGTTTGCTTTCCCTGGTTGCCAGAGAGGGAGGGAGAGGGAGGGTTAAAAGTGCTGTGATGAATTAAATGAGAGAAAGCAAGACATGACACAAACCGTGCTCTGGAGCTGTGCAGACTTTCAAATGGAGTATTTTAAAGGTAATTTGAGAGGAATTTCATCGTTGCACATTTGTCAAGATGCCACAGCAGGTTGACCTTCCCATGCTGCTGAAGAGATCTGCACTCGAAGGGCCTGATATCTCATGAGCTCATCCAATATCTCAGGTAGCTCTTGAGATTGACAGGCCTTTTTTGCAGCCATAAAACTAAGCTTGAGCATCTTTATTCTTTGGTGCTATCAGGTCTGGCCTTCTGAGCTTCTTCCAGCAGAAATAGAGAGTTTTCACTGGGGAAAATGGGAACAAAGATAGGTAGTAATCTTTCTAAAAGAGAGAATCAATTAATAAAGTCTCCTGGATTTGCTCCAGGTCCAGCTTTGCAGAAGTGTCTTTGGAAGCACTGCCATCTATGAGCAGTCAGGACTCCCCAGGCAGCACAAGATCATTCAGTGTGTGAATTATAGACTTTGGCCTTGAGAGTATAAATGATGGTGGGGAACAGGAGGGCAGATACAGAGTTGTAATCATTCCAGCTTCCAAGTTAACTCAGCACTCCATTGCTTCACTACAGTGCAGGAAATCAGCAAAGAGATCTGATTCCTCCTTGATGGAAGTTCCTTGACATGCCCTGGCTGTTAAAACAGACTTCCTGTAGCTCCTTCATGCTGATTCAACAACAAACATTTGAACAGCTCCCACAGCACACCGACTTCAGGAAAGCCAAGGGATTTATATCAGAAACTCATGCTTAGAAAGAGGTGAGTCCAAGATGACTAAATGTCCCAACACAGCAGGAAAATTCACTTATCTGATCAGTCCATCAGCCTTTATTAATAAACTGATATGGTGCTAATGTAGAAGAAAACTTTTGGTCTGAATTTAGTGACTGATAACTTTTTAATGGCAAACATTAAAATGCAACTAGCTGGGTGTAGCTGTTCCTGCCTGGAACAAGGTAGAAGCCATTCCAACAGCAGTCGGAAAATTTCTAAAAGTTAATACACCATAAACACCTGCAAGATCAGAGCAAAATGAGCATGTGCAGTAAATGCAACTCACAAACAACATAAATATTTTGATAGATCAATAGACAATGGGACAGGATTACCAGTCACCCCTAGAAAAGGACTGATGTGTGCATGGATATAGATACAGTACATAGATATATTTAAGAATGTATTAAAAGTACCATTTAGTTCCTACAAATCTGGAAGTGTAGTCAACTATGAGGGGTAATTGTAGTCTGCTGACCTGTAGCCCCTGCAGCTACTCACAGAAGCACAGAGCTGATTATTTCTTAGAAATGCTCTCTGGGGTTGTAAAATGTATTTTGCTTAATACAGCCATGGTGAAGCTTGGGGTCATGGGGAGAGTGAACAGTGGGCTTTGTAATGAGCCTTAGAAAGAGAAGGGCTCTCAGAGCTCCATCTCTGTGTGTCCTGGAACACAGACCAGAATTTTCTCTCCGTGTGTTTCTGCCCTGCTCTCAGACTGAAGCCCGCACACAGACACCGGTGCACACACACACACACACACACAAACCAGCACACTCTAAAAATCCCTTTAAACACTGGCTCCCCCTCTTAATAATCCCTCCCCTTTGTGAAGAGCCTCATATTGGGATAATCTCATTATGGGGTATCTCCTTGACAGGTTAATCTTCTCAGTTACCTCCTGAAGATTTTGTCATCTTTTAATCTGGAATACAACCGGATAACATCTACAGATCGATATCTTCTTTGTAGTCATGTTCCAAAGGCTATGAGAGCTGCTCCTCCATGCAGCTCAAATGCCTCATTAAAGACTTCTCACACTGTAAAACCCTTCCAGAGATATCATGCCTTCATTTGCAATACACTCAGTATAATGTTCCTTAATTCACTCGAGTGTTTTAATGTCTGTCACAGTGACTGTTCCTTCCTTAAAGTCAATATATTTCCTTAAAATAAACTTAACAGCTCCTACACATTTTCAACAAGTAGTATATTAATTTGAACAAGCTTTAAGTGAATCATATCAGAACATTTCTTATGATGCTCTGTCATATTTACTGCACACTTCAAAATGAATATGGTGTCTTCTCATTTGTTAACTTTATGTCTCTGGTGGCAGTAAATTAAAATGATCTGTTGAACTCTGATTTTCTCTTTTTGCCTACACTTCCTAGCATAATTACTTTTCATCATTTTATTGACTTTCTTTTCCTCTAGTAGAATGTTTCACATATATAAAGCTATTCGAGATCATATTAAGAAAAGATTGTGAGATCACCTGTTGAACATTTTTGGCTTTGTGCATATTTTTAATCAACAAGATTTCTCATACATTCACAGAATTTTTTTCTTCTTTTCCAAACGGCATGATAAGGGAATTATATGGGCCAGGAGGTTCATAACCATTCCCATTCCCAAATGCTGGTTTCTCTATTGATGAATTCTACTTACTGAAAAGCAGTGAATAAATGAACTAGATATTTCCTTCTATGGCAAATATCATAATGACAGAAAGAAAGAATAGACAAGGGTAGAAAGACAAACAGAATGAACTTTCCAAAGATACACAAAGAATTAAGACTAGCAGTGAATGAGTTTTTCACTCAGAAAGGAGAAAAAAACCCAAATAATGATTTGTCATTTCACTCTTTGGCAAGCTTCAGTGATTAAGAGTCTGAAAATATACCTGGTCACAATTTACACAGCAAGGTGTTTATTAGTTTGTCAGATCTCACATAGGCAGAAACTAATTTGCTCATAGGGTATTCTGTAATTATACCACTGAGTAGTTGTTTTAAGGGATCCTGTTTTAATTTCTTCCTCTTTGATATAGTCATTTAATTACAACACAGCACAATTGATTAATTGCAAGTACAATATTTTTTTCTGAGAATCCACCTACAAAGTACAGTAGGATATTAGAGAGTGCACGGCAAAGGGCTGCAGGATTTTGTTTATGAGGCCAAAAGAGCACATACAGAGTACAGACCTGGTTTTTAGGTAGAAATACAGCACATACTGCACAGAAGAGGTAATTCCATGTTAAGTTCCCCACTTCCACCTCTATTTAATACATGATGGGGGTGGGAGCCTGCAGTGTCTCTGCCCATTTGTCAGAGCTCTCCTAATGGCCCTGATCCACAACTCAGTGAATTCCATGAAAAGATTTCTATTGACTTTGGAAGCCTTTGGACTTGGCTGGTTACGAGCTCATCTTTCTTTCTGATCTGCGAGCTACCTGTAGCCTTTGAGGGCAGTTCAGAGTGGTGATAATTGAATCAGCATGAGCTCCTCACCTCTGCTCCCTGCCTGGGTGAGGCCGGCCTTGCCCAGAGAGCTGGAGGCAATCAGAACCTGTCAGATGATGCCCAGATTGCCTTGTTACCTTTTTCTCAATAATTTTCCTGGTAAACACAGAGGTTAGAGACAGGCTAATAGCCAGTGAGACAGCTGGTGTCAGCAGAAAGCTGGTTCAGTGAGGGTCTTAATAGTCAGCAAAGCACAGGAGAGACAACAGGATACAGGCTTTGCAACACAAAGACAGAACCTTCTGGGGTTTTGGGAGCCCTCAGGAATCCACTCAGCCCTGTGCTAGGTCAGTAACAAGAGCAGGCTGGCCTGTGGGCAGCCTTGCACTGATGTTCAGGATTTCTGGGCATCTCAGCTGGTGGTGGATCCTGAATGGCACTCCAGGCTCTCAGGAGACCATTCCATCAGCCCAACCTCTTTTGGAGGAGGTGGATCACATTCAGAGGGGTTGGACTGCACCTGTGGGACTCCAGGGCACGGTCATGGGCACACTGAGAGGCAGATACAGCTCTGTGTCCTCTCCTCCTGGGCACCTAGGGAGGGAGGAGGATGTAGAGTGGCAGTCTTCATCTCCAACACCTGAATTTCGCCAGAGCCCCTTTCAGGTCTCAGTATCCCTTTGAGGATCTCAGCCTTCAAGCACTACTTTCTCAAGGCATTTACTGCAATGATCAGTAAAACCACATAGGAATGCTCTTTACCTCACCATGAAAAGGTTGAGCTTTAAATCTAATGAAATTTAATTACAGCATTAACATTGCACAGATACTGATTTCAATTCAGAACACTGGAGTCATAGGGAGCATCTCAAGAATTAACTCTGTCCTAACTTACCCTGCTTTATGTGGTGGATTTTCTTTGCAGACAAGAGGGAAAAATTCTAGCACTAAATTCACAGAGAAGATGCTGCTTTGATATATGCCTGAACAGTGCACCCAGCAGGGTTCAAACAGCCTGACATTCAAAATTAATGCTACAAATATGACCCTAAAACCATCTGGACTTCTACAGTAGTGGGCCATTAACTTTTATAGTGTCAACCCATTCCCTCTTACATCAGTTTAATTAGTGCACAACACAAGATATAAGAGTAAATATCACATGGACAAGCACAATACTCATTGTTGACTTCAAAGAAATAAACTTTTTGATAAGCTGCAAAACATTAAAGAAGCCACCTACACATTGCCCACACATACCCATGGCAACAAACATACATCTACACTGAGCAGAAAAAAGCTGAACCTATCCAAGTTTTAATATTCATCATCTGAGGCCAGTGTGATTGCATTTGCATGTCTTTGCTGCCTTTTTTTCCCCCCTAGGACAAAATGAGGGGGGGAAAAAAGTCTAGAAATGAAACAGAAAGTGCTTTGAAGCTTCTGAATGGTTTTGATCATACGTCCAAAACGAATCAACAGTTACTTAGTGCAAGCGTGTGCCTGTTACAGGACATTGCTTATGCCCTCTGAAAATAAATCAAGATGGACATTAATCAATATGTGAATGTGCACAGAAAAGCAACTGGTGGCACTGCAGCCCTGCCTGTTACCGTCTAGGACAAGTGCTCTGCCACCAAATGGACAAAAAGTGTGATAAATTCAATGCAATTAAGATCCTTTTTCTCTCTCTTGAAAGAGGAAGGTCTTTGCTATTCATACATATATTATTTTTCAGTGGTAAACCAAAACATCTGGTAAATGGTCACTCTAAATTGCTATAAAACATAGCCTGCATTCCTTTCCATACATGTGTATTGACATTCTTTTCCTGGCATGGGCTCAGATTTACTTCTTGGATGCAGTAAGTTTTATATTTCCTTCTGCTTTTGTCATCCTATTTGCCTGGCACCTACCCAACACTCTGCACCTTCTCTTCAAATTGTTTTTACAGCAGCAGAAAGGGGCTCGACTTCCAAGAAGCCCGACCCTCCCTGCGAAACACCAAATGATTTCTGCTCAGTGAGATGAGAACATCCAATATCCTGCAGATCCTGTCAGTGTGAATGGGTCTCAGGGTAACATCCAAAGGGTTATGAGCTTTTGTTGTTGTGTGGTTTTTCTCTTGTAATAGGTTGTGAAATGGGTCCTGACATTGTTTCAGCTGTGACATTGTAGCTTGAATTGGAACTGCTGGCCTATGAGATTCTCCATTAATGTCAGCTCCACAGCCTCCCCTTCCTGCTGTCCCCTGCACAGTTTTATGAGCTCACCCACCCTGTTTGAGAAAAGACACAATGTGCAGATGTGGCAATAAAAGTGATTAGCAGTGTGGAGAGGGTCCTGCTTAAAGGGAGACAGGATCAAAGCAAAGCACATAATATGGAGGCAAGAGAAACCCTCTGGAAGGGACAGAGGGAGACAAAGTCAGAGGAGAGGGAAAACTGCATCTGCTTCTGATATTTGCCCTCTCACTTAATGAAGTCACAATCAATTGATTTGAAAAGCAGCAAATTAAAAGCTGATAGAAAATAAAAGCAAGTGCGGCGTGATCTATAGCAGCACTAACCAAAATGAAATATCACTAAGGACAAAGGCTAAATTCAACCCAAAACCAGATTAGATATGCAAACAATGTGAAAGTGGATAGTTACACTGCAGAGAAACACAATTGATTTTATTCATATCAAGTAAAAATTACTGTGATATAGGTCATAAGTCAACTGCCACTAATAAGGTTTAGAAGAATTTTCTCTAGGATCATTTTCCTCTGGACTAAGCAGACTAAAGAGCCAATAACTTCTGTGTTCTCCCAGCAATTACAGCCAGGCTTTTCAGTGCAGATATATGGTTATGTCGGAGGGTGGAACAAAGTTTGCATATATACTCTATATCCAAGACAATGTCTGGAAACAAATAGGTCTGTGCACACTGGAACCAATGAAGCTCCATGCAACTGTCTTAAATCACAGCTGCTGTATGAATTCCCTTTTAATACCACTTTTTTCATCAAGTACAAAAGGATTTTTAATGTCTGTTTCTCTAAAGAGCTAAACATTGCAGGGAAAATATTCCTGGCCACTGGTAACCCTCATCTCAATGGGAATATTAACTGCCTGCTCTCCCTGTTTACCTGTAGAAAACTTACAGGATCTTAAAAGCTATCAGATTAGCCAATGGGTATAAAATGGGAATAAAAATATTTAAAAGAAACCAATAGCTCAAGATGCACACAGAGCACGCTGTGGTTGCATAAGCACTACCATGAGAAATCAGGACAGAAACATTTATATGGGAAGTGCACTCCAGCCCAGCCGCTTGCCTCCCCCACACTCCCCCAAAAATCATTCAGGAACAGCAGATTGCAAAGAGCAATCACACCAGCCACAGGTTGGCAATCACATCTTCTCCAAACAGCAATCATGGCTCATACTGATGGACAACAACATGTGAGAAACTGTCATTTTGATATTTAAAATCTGTGGTGTGTAAAACACTGTCAGTCTCAGCTGGTGGGATCCGAGTTACTGGCAAAGAAACTACAGAAATAACAGGACCTGAAATGGACCCCACAAGTAAAAATGTTTATTTTTCCACAACTTTTCAGCATTATTTGTCTATGCAGCAGGCTGTACAACTCATTTATTTACCTGACACTTTATTTCAGTGAATAACATTCGCTCTTAGGACTTGAAAATTGTATTTTTTCTCGCAACCTCTTCTTACCAAATATTGAGGACAAAAATTTTTAATCTCACTCTAGGGTCTTAGAGCTGAAAGCAAAGTTGTCTAAGGCCACTTGTGTGGAAAAAAGGGCTGTTTTAGCAGCATTCCCCCTGTCCTGTCCCTTCACACAACCCTGCTGTAATGCTAGTAGTGTGGCCAGTGGTGCTGGAGAAGGAATAAGGGCTTGACCCAGTCAAACTTTATGGTTTCCCAGCTGACAGTGAGAAATTATTTCCTGTGTTCCCAGTGCCAAAGAATGACTTAACTGGAAAAATTGGATTTTATTTTCTTTTTCCTTTTTTTTTTTTTTTTTAAGACAGACAGAAAGAGAGAGTCCTGATGGTTTTATGAGGAGAACAGAACAGCAAAAATCATAATGGGTTGTCCAGCACAAAATGTCCATGGGATGAATGAGGCCCTTAAAACATCATGGCTGGGGCTGATATACTGCCAGGCTTTTGAGCAGTTTCAAGACTTTGCTTTCAATTTGAACTTTAAATCAATCGCCCCCTTGATTTCAAAATTGAATTTCAGAGCATAGGGGACAATGTACCCTTTTGACTTCAGAGAAGTTTTTTTTTTAAGTGCATGCATAACTTGAGACACCAAAGGCTCTCCCCTCCAATGACACATCCAGCAGGGTTTCCTTCTGGAAAATGAGGTGCAATGCTGACAATGAGGAACCATAAACTGAATGTGTTCTACTATACAATACTCAGAAGAAAGAAACCTGGTGATTATACAGAGAATAGGAAAGAAAGTCCCAGAAATTATTATGAAACAAACCAAAAATGTTACAGTATGGGTGGGGGCAACACCAAAAGATGCAGAACGTTGTTGCAACAGATCAAATTCTATTCTCTTCATCTTCTGAGAGAAGTGTGTGAGCCCTGACCTGCTATATCTAGTGATGGAGGAGTTACAGTCATTACATGGATGGACAAAAGCCTGATTCAGCAACTTGCAGATTTAGAAGGGGCTAATGGAAATACCATGCACTGAGGAAAAGGTGTGACACCTCCTTATTCCAGCTGGAGTTTCTCCATTAATCTCCACAGCCTTTGGAACAGGAACTAAGAGTGCTTCTGCACAGTCCTCTCTAAAACAGGTGCAGCCCCATCTATCAGGGGATGTTGCGTGCCATATTTCATTGTAAAGACTTTAGTTATTTTTGAAGGCAAAAGTGAAGGGTTTATCTCATAACCAACACTGAGGAGGTGCCTTGGTTTGAACAGACAGGTGTCTGCTAAGGAAGGCAGGAGCCTCCCCTGAAATAGAAAATATAAAACCCCTCCCTCTGAATCATTGTAATTTTGAAACTAAGGGGCTCTCAGGTAAAGATGGGAATAGGAATAACAGTTCTTTAATAGGTAAATTAAAAATACAAATGCAATAGTACAAAAAAACTACTACAGTCAGAATAGGAGCTGTCCTCCTGTGTGTCAGGGGGTGGCACAGCCCCATCCCATGGGGGCTCAGCCCTCCTGCAGTGCCAGCTGTGGCTCTGCTGGAGCAGGGATCCTGCACAAGGGGGGAGTTTGCCTCTGCAGCTCCAGGGCTGCTGCAGATGGGCCTGGGCTCCCTCTGGGAATCCAGCAGGAAAAGGCTGCTGTGGAGTTCCAAACCTCAGATTACATCCAGGTAGGAATTCTTGACTCCTCCCCTGGGCGGAGCATCTCCCCATGGGATGATGGAATTGGATCAGCCCTGCAGGGACACTCACTGGCCATGGACAGCAGAGATCTCCTGGAGGGAGGATTGGGTGTGGGAGAGATAAAGAAAAACTGCCCAATGGACAGAGATAACTGCCCCAGCTCTGACAGATGGAAATAGAGCACACACCCCCAGCCACATCTTGCATCTCCAGCCTAAGACAGGAGAACTCAGAGAACCTGCACCTTTTATCTGATTTTGGTGATTTTTTTTTTATTTTAATGGTGATGCAACCCAGCTGATGGGAGCCTCAGCTCTGCTTTCAGTGCAGCAGAACCCCTGTGACCCAGGACAGGAGCCTGTTCCCTCTGCTCCTGCCTCGTGCCACACGTCACCAGCTGTGGGCAGTGCCAAGGAAAACCAGCCTCTGGCTTCTCTGCCAGAACAAGCACATCTGAGAGATGTGCCAGTCATGCTGCAAAGCCACAGCTGAAACTTCTGCAAAAGTGCCAGCTACAGCAGTTGTTGCTTTTGTTTGCACATTATTGCCACTAAGTCAGTCGGTGTCCTTCAGCTGCCACAAACTTGAGCTGATTTGGCTCTCCTTTAGAGAAATTAGAAAGAATTCAAACTGTGCTTTCATGTTAAAATAAAAAAGCCTGTCTGGGTGGCTTTACAAGCCTTTTCTGGTGCTTTCTGTTTTATTTCTTGGAGATCTACTGACACAGCCCCATCCTGAGCAGAGCTGGTTTGTAGCAATTCATGAGTTTCAGGCAAACGTTCAGCCTCTCAATGATGAAGAGCTTTGCTGCTATTGGAGGGAAAGCTGATCTGGAGTGCAGACCCATCTGTTCCTTAATAACATTTAGAGGCAATATTCCATTTCTACCTGGAAGGCAAGCCTCAAGACAGAAAATAATCATTTTATATGAGATATTTAGATAACTATCAGAGACTCCTGCTTCTTACAATCAGCGGAATCTGCTACTGCTATTCCTCATGCTTTAGTGGTTTGGACTTGTGACAGAAAATTCATCTTTGGGAGTATACATCTGTGAGTGCCACAGCATATAAGATTGATCAACTTCTGTTATTGCTTTGCTGTGTTCAGTTCTTTTTCTGGATGTATATCTAGCCAGAGAGATAGGCAGTCAATTTTCTCCTTTTTTTTTTTTAGACCACTGATTACTTCCTGCTCTTAAGGCAAAAAACACTATGATAATTTACCAAGGACATTGGACAAGACCCAGAACTTTTACTGGGGAAAATGGTGGAGTGTCTGCAAGCATCCATTGGAGGTCTCCTAGGAAAAAAGTGGCCTGTCAACTCTGCAGATTTTTTTTTGCATAGTAAATCCAAAATCTCAGGTTCTAAATAAATATGAAGCTCATTCCTCTGAATGACAGGGATGGAAAAGTAATCACTGCTAGAAAGGGAAAAGATAAAGTTCTGTCGCTCTATGGTGCCTTTTAGGAGAGGATTTTACTCATGTTAATGAGGCCCTGTAACATAACAGCAATATTGAATTTCTTATAGAGGATGGATTCAGGATTTCCAGAGATGTGTGGCAGAAAGTCAGAGTGCTGAGGGCAAAAGTGGAGCTTGGGAAGCAGCTTGGCAGCCCAGACTTGTGGTCTTTTAAACCAGCCATTAAATCACCATGATTTAAGGGAAGGAAAAGAGCAGCTCCCTGAGGCTCCATGGCAGTGCTGTGCATTCCAGCCTCCCCTCTGCTCTGAGGACTGGGCAAAAGGAGTGGGGAAGAGACCATGGCTGTTCAACCTCACTCTAATTAATCTTCTGAAGGGGCTGAGAAGTCCTACCTGGTTTAGGATCTCTGCTCTGCAGCACAGCAGGAGCAGGCAGCACCATGCAGGACAGGCACCAGAATTAACACTGGGAATTAACACTGGGAATTGCCACCAGACAGCCACCAGCATTAACAATGGGAATTACCACCAATCACCAGAATTAACACTGGGAATTGCCACCAGACAGCCACCAGCATTAACAATGGAATTACCACCAATCACCAGAATTAACACTGGGAATTGCCACCAGACAGCCACCAGCATTAACAATGGGAATTACCACCAATCACCAGAATTAACACTGGGAATTGCCACCAGACAGTCACCAGCATTAACACTGGGAATTACCACCAATCACCAGAATTAACACTGGGAATTGCCACCAGACAGCCACCAGCATTAACAATGGGAATTACCACCAATCACCAGAATTAACACTGGGAATTGCCACCAGACAGCCACCAGCATTAACAATGGGAATTACCACCAATCACCAGAATTAACACTGGGAATTAACACCAGACAGTCACCAGAATTAACACACAGTGGAAAGAAGTGCTGGGCTGGCTGGGGTGAGGTTTTGTGAGGCCCTTCTGGCACAAACCAGTGCCAAAGGGGATGGAGGCTGCAGATCCCAGCACTTCCAAAAGCTCCAGTCCTTTGCACTCCTCCGAGCTGGGCTGATTTGTTTCCAGCAATATCTTCATTTCAGGATGGTATATTAACAGTTTATTTGATTTTCCCTTTCCCAAAGCACAGTTAGCTGAGGGACACTGCAAAGTGTAATTGCTCGTGCCAATATCTCTTTAGCCTGCAGTTTTCACTCACACGGCTCATTCTTCTCTCCCTTCTCCTCCTCCTCCCCAGCTGACAGTGCCAGGATGCTCTTGCTGCACTCTACAAACAGTGTGAGCCTAATTATGGAATTTTTTTTCAGACTGGATCTTAGCGAGTTTAAGTGAAAAACAAAATATTTGGTTTCTACAAATTAATGAAGACAACAGAGCACACATCCGTTGTACGTCAATTAGCAACATATGGTGAAAGGCTTGCAAAATAATCAAATGATCTAACAATAAAGAAATGATAATAATGTAGCAATTTCTCCCTCTTAGTAGCTAAATATGTTACATGATGCTTCTTTCACAGATTTTCCAAGCAGATTGTGGAACACCTGCAAGCACGTAAGTACTGCTTTATCAGGACAAGCAGCAGAGAGATTTTTCTGTATAAACCACTGTAGTTTGATTTCTTTTGGGCAGTTAGAACTGTACTTAGGGAAAAAATAGAGATGTCAGCTTCAAGGGGTTTGGTACGGGTTTTTTATTTAATTAGGTTTTGGGGGTTTGGGGTTTAATAAGGTTTTATCAAGAAATGATATAGGAGACAGTAGAATGTTTCCTTATAAACTTAAAACTTTCCACCTACTTTTTTTTTTTTTTTTGTGCACCAACCAAACACAAAGCATCAAAGGAAAATGGGAAGGAGCTGGGATGTACTTCCCTGTTGCAGCCCCTCTGCTCTTGCAAGCAAGCTCTGCTTCCCAGGAAATGTGCACCTCTTTCAAGTTCTCACTTCTGAACCTGGCTCCTGAGCCCAAAAGAGGCAAACTTTTTCACTAACACTTCTGAAAATCTGGCCATTTGTTTAAATGGGAAAAATAAATTAGGACTTGTATTGAGATCTGGCTTAAAAGCCTTGCATAGCTTTGTTAGATGAAACCTTTATGAGGCTCACACTACGAGCTATCTGCAGAAAAAAATCTCCCTATTACTACAGATTGCTGTGCTCCTTGGAGATAATATATGTACATCCTCAGATCCTGATTTTCTGAGGTTATAAATCCACCACTCCGAAGCACAGCAGCAAATCCAGTACTTGAAAACACACTTTACTGTTGATGATGATGAAAAATTGTATTCACTGTCCTCAGCAGCAGAACTGCTGCTTGATCCAGTTAGCCCACATGCCTCAATTGTAAAGTGAGTTTATTTGCCTGCAGAAAAACCTGCAGGAGGATGCCAAGGGACTGAGCAGAAGGACAGATGGGGATTACTGGGCCATGGAGATCAGGAGGAAGAGAAGTGGAGTAGAAAAGAAGGATGGGCGTGCAAATGGCCATCTTTAGCTGTATTTTTGTGACAGCTCATGACATGGGGATAAATAGGGGGGAGGAGTCACCAGGTAGTGCACAAAACCACAAAGCATGAATACAATAATGGAAATTTTACATCTAAACTTTTCAAGGTCTTAAAAGGGAAGATAAAGGTCGCAGGGAGGGGCAGCACTGCCATAAATAAAGCTAAAGGTGTCTCTTCCCCCCAGCCCCAGAACTGCACATCTCACCATGCCTCTCCTCTCCAGCCATGCCCTCAGCTGTCAGAGCAGGGCCCTCCTCTGTCCTTGAGCTGGATCCCACTTGGCAGGGGCAAGACAGGAGCTTAGAGGAACCCAGGGTATTCCCAAAAGGAGGCAAGGAAAGCAGAAGAGGAAGGGTAGTGCAAGAAAACAATAGAAAAACTCAGCATCCTGGAAAAGTAACAGATTATAAAAATAATAAGGTGATAAACCAACTGTTCTTCTTTGGGGTCAGTCATAAGAAACGTGGGATGAAGCTGAGGTAACCTGGAATGGAAAATACCAACTTCAGTTATGGTTTCTATAAAATGGACATTATCTATTAAATGGGCATTATCTCCTCTTCTTTCATATTCATGGACAGACTCCAAGGTGAGGCAGAGCAAGTGCTGATCCAGCCACTGAAGTACAACATGGTTCAGACCTTAAATTCCAAAGGAGGCAGGAAATGTGGAACCAGAGGAATGGCCCAGAAAGAAGAGAAGGAGGAGAAGAAGGGGTGGTGCCACAAAGCCTCTGACCTGGTCTCCAGGGGTGGCCACCACCAGGCAGCTCCACATGGGCAGCAAAGTTCAACATCTGGGAGCAGAAGGGACTTCAGGATCGAGGGCAACCTGAGCAGGGTCACTGTGGCACCAGTGAGCTGCTTGTGGTGCACAGAAATCCATCACAGAACTGCTCCTGAGTTGAGAGAAAGCCAGCCAGCCAGCCCTGCTGCCCAAGGTCGAGTCCAGATGGGGAATATAATGCTGTCCTTGACCACACAGCAGAAGGAAAAATTCCTTTGGTGCCTTGTCACAGAGTTCAACCATTTCCAATCAGTACTCATGGTGCAAAATCATGCCTGGTTTGTGTTGTGAGGAGTGAGCCCAAGTGGATTTTTTTGGCCTATGCATTGAAAACTAAGCTGAAAACAGCTCGTTTATATAGGCCACTGATTACTTATTTAATTATAACTTCCACTCTCCCCATACATTGATAAAGGGATCTTTAACTGGTACCAATAGCATAAAGCAAATCTTCTGGATTCTTTCAGCTCGTACAAGAGATTAAACATTCCTCTTTAAGCATTGTGATTTCTCTCTTCTTTCTTGTAGAGTCAGAAATAAAAATTTAGTTTCCTCTTTGTTGTACCATGAAATCTCCCTTTTCTAATGAGTGTATGAACCAGTCATTTTGCTCTTAATAGGCCACTTACTGAATTTGATGGAGGAGATAATTAAATGTGACAGATATTCGTATGCATCTATCTTAAAACTAGCACTCAAAGATTATAAAAGCCATAACATTCTCTTAATGAAATATGGCTGAACATGAGGAAAACACATTTCAATGTGTCTGAAAACAACTGCAAAATTTAGAGATAAACACTGTTAACACTTGATAAGCCTGCACGGTTTTGATGTGTACCACAGACATAACAGCAGCAAACAAATACCCTTTTTGAAGTAGATGAAAGCTGGAGATAAATTTGTTTGACTTCCAAACAAGAGGGAATGAGTATGAAAGTCCAAGAGAATACACACAATATAACTACTGAAGCAAGAAAGAGGCTTTTTATAACTTGTAAAGAAAATGCCAAGGAAAATTCATTTAAATAAAGCTTTTCAAAACTTCAGCACTGGATTTCAGTGGCCATTTGTCAAGCCCTGTATTCCTGGGTGGTGTTAAAAGCCTGGACTATGGTAAACTATATTGGGAAACCAACTGGATCGATAACTCCAGGGATTTTCTCCATTCAATCTCAGCCCTGCTCTGTTCACCTAGCTGGGTTCCTGGCACTTAAATTTAGTCCATTTAGCTAAGGGACAAGAAGATGTCATGGAAGGTGGAGAAATAATTGTAACAGCATTTAGAAACCAGGAAAATGGGATGATTCTTAGGGCTTGTGGCACGACAGATGCAGCCAGGAAACCACTGGTGTGCAGCTGGGACCCAAAGCCAGTGCAGTGGGAAGGAGCAGCAGGGCAGGGCAGAGCTCCATTTGTGCAGTAGCTGCTCTGGGAAGGTTTAAGCAGTTAAAGCTTTGTGACAGGTGAAAGATACCAGAAAAGAGTAATTTGAAAAAAGAGAAGGTCAGTGAAGGGGATGTGAAGAGGAAGGCTACAGTGTGGCAGCAGGAAGGGAGACACTTGGTCACCTCACTGCCACTCTCAGACATGGAAAACATGGCCCTCAAGCTATGGATCCATATCAGGGTGATGCTGTGAGATCATTCAAGCCCCCAGTCCAAGGCTGATGATGGGTTTCCACTTTAAAATTTCTATTCTTTGAAAGGTACATGCTTGCCCTCCTGTGGGGAAGGATCTGGTTCATGTATTGCTAAGATTGTTGTTCTGTCCAGCTGCATTTCATGTTGTTGTGGTTTGACAGCCTGAATTTGGAAACCATGAAAGGATCCAGATGATCTGACAGGGAATAACCTCCTCTTCCTGCTTAGGCACAATTCTCTCTCAGATACCTGCAGAATCACTACCCACCCCTTAAATTTATTTACAAGGGATCCCTTGTTTACACAGTATTTAGACCTAAAAGTTTCAGGGAGAAATAAAATGTCATTTCAGGGCTATAAAACCTCTTTCTAGCACAGATAAACTCTCCTGTTCCTCCCCTGCCTGTCAGGATATTGCTCCTTTTAGGAACCTTTCTTGGGCTAAATGATTTGATGAGCAGCTTCCACTGGAGAAATGTACTCATCCCACAGTTTGGTATCAAGAGCCAGACATGAGGTTTCAAGGCAGTGCTGGAGCTGTGTCATACAAGTGGTTGGGCCATGGCCTCTGAGATGATTAGTGCCATTAGAACCCAAAACTTGGCCTCCTAAACAGAAAGAGGCTTTTTGGAGCTTGTGCCTGGTGGTTGCAGGCTTTATTCCAGGAACAGAGTTCACAGAGTTGAGTGAGATGCCTGAATTCCCTCTGGGGTGAAGGGAGAGGATTAAGTGCCTCAGAATGAGATTCAAAGTGGGCAGTGAGTAAATCAGGGAACACTTAAGCCTGCCTTAGGAAATACTAAAGAGAGGGGTGTATTTGAAATCCTCCACAGATCCACGGTTTAGCACTGAGCCACATCCATGAGATAGGAGGTGCTGTGAAAATGGGATTCAGAGCCCTGACCCTATTCCAGAACTAATTTGTCAACTTTGAGTAAAAGACTTCTTCTTGCTGTTAATGCCAAGGTTAGAAGGCAGATGGGGCAGGAAGTGGAGGCTGTAACCACAGTCTACTTTTAGAGCAGCAAAAACCTGTGCCTGAGTTCCTCCATGAGTTCGAGAGGCAAAACCACATCCTTTCCTTTCCAGAAGGACACACATAAATCTCAGGAAACACTTTCTCAATTTGGAGTAAAAGAGCAGCAGGCTGGAGATGGGGAAGGGACACCAGGTGAGGGGTGGGAGACAAAAAGAGCATCACAATCCCTTCCCCACAGACCTGCCAAGCGAGGAGCCTCCGCTGCCTGCAAGGACACAGGGCTCTGTGCTTCACTCACCTCTGTCATGTAAGAGGAATACAGCAGGTGTAAAGGTAAGAGGAAACTGTTCTTTGATCATGAACAAAATTTATTTCAGGCCACATGAGAGGAGAGAGGCCATGGGGCAAGAGAGAAGGTGGTGGAGAGGAGCCAGCCATGGCAGCTGCAGGCAAATGCGCTCTCGTTACCAAGCTCTCATCTCACACTGGGAAAGCCTTTGGATGAAACACTTAAAAGAGCAGCCTCTAGCTATTAGCTGAAGATTTTATTAATTTCCATGTGTGTGCCCTTGCAGAAGGTTGAATTTCTTCCCATCTCCTTCAGCCCCAGTGTCCTCCAGCCCCTTTCCTACGTCTCGTGTTGGCAGCACTTTCCAACGTGTGTCTCTAGGGAATATAATCCACACACTTCTCCTCCTTGTGTCTGTATCATTAATAGGAAAATTCAGCAGGACCCGTGGCAGGCATGATTTTTAGCCTCCCTCCTCCTCTTGTGCCTGCTTTTATTCAGACAAATCAGCAGCACTTCAAAGCTCCCCACTTTCCCAGCATCCAGCACCCCTTATCCCACCTGCTTCCGAGACACTGGGATAAATCAGATCCCCTGCATTCCTCACATTACTCAATCTATTGCTTTTGGGGATTTGCTTTCAAACAAAATACCAGGATAGTTTGGCATGGGCTATTTTTAGCAAAGTTTAGTTGCATTTTCTGTTTCTCACTCAACAAAATGGTTTTTCCACCCTGATTAGCTCTGAACCTCACGCAGAGGCTGTGCCAGTAATGGGGAAGCTTTGGGGTCAGCTGTGACAAAGACATATATTTTATAAGCATCATAATTATTTCTCCTTGGTAGCAACCCAAATTACCCTGAATACCAAACCTGACTGAACAACCAATGGTTTTTTGTCCTGGCTTAAATAAAAGTACCTCCTGTTTCTTCCATGGTATTTTTTTTTTTTTCCTGCAGTTTGTTTTGCCATTTCCCTCAGAAGTCTGGGATGAAAATTACCTAATTCCCCACCCATGGATGCATTAAGTTTTTTTCTTTAAAGGAATCTTAAAAATGGAAACAAACAGTAATGGGCAAGAATAAGGCTTCTTGGTGTTGTTGAGCGAAGGGATTTTTTTTCCTTTCAACATGCTGATATGAGGAGGTTAATGTGTCACTATAAAAGAAACGTGGCACTTTGCTGTTCTCTCATGGAATACATTACTTAAATTCTCTCTATGAATTTACATCTTTTTCCTGAGATGTAGTTTGGCACTTAGTAGGAAATGAATCTTAAATATTTTGAAAGTGCAATTTAACATCTCAGCAAAACCCTGAATTGTGAATTGTGCTTTATAGGAATTTTAAAGGCTAACTGAAGCTGACTTTAAAAAGAATAGGGAATTACATTTTTAGATGGTGCTTTAGCTGCAGATGATTCTCCCATAGTTTTTAGATACCTTATTTATCCAGTTGTAAACTTGGGATATCCTTTTTATATTTTTTTAGGGTGACTTTTATTTTGAATGACTTTTCACTCTTTGTGTAAATATCATATATACATATATATATATATATGTAAAAAAGTTGTATGCAACCAAAAAATTGCTTTTTAATGAAACACTTATTTCTATTTCTCTGGGGGTTTTTTTTGGTGTTTCTCAGGATTATGTCTATTTTTGCTTTTTTCTTTTCTTGAAACAAGACTGCCCAAATTAAGCACACCCCATTTACAAGGTTACTGAGAGTTTTGCTCTCATCTTTCATAGTCTCACCCCTGGGCTGGTCTGTGTTTGCTGACTCAGGAAGTTTTCCTTTCCAGGATGGCTACACCTGTATTTATTTCTTCTAATCAGGCTGAGTCAAACATATGCTCCCTTCTGCTGGAGCTCTCTCCTCTCTAAAATTGTTTTGGCTGAGGCTTTATTAGGTTGTTAGATCTATGCTGCTTGCCCTCTTGCTCAAATCTGCTTTTGGGCTTTTGTTTTTTATGCTTGTCTCCCATCAGTCCTTTTAAAATGAGTAACTGTCAGAGCTATGAGATTTATTTTTATTCTTGCCATCAGTTTCTGCTAACAGAACGACCTATTCCACTGCATGCTCCTGTGCCTGGCTTTCTTTTCTTTCCCTTCATGAAAAATAAGTGCTCACAAAGAAGTTTGGACATTTGGCACTGGGAGCAAGAGGCAAGTTGGGGATCCAAGAGTCCCCAGAAGAGAAGAGGAGACACGTCCAAAAGGGTTGAATTTCAGCTGCAGGCTGATCTGTGAGGCTATTCTGCAGCTAAAGAAACAAAAGAAAACCTGGGGGTGGAGGGAAATGAAAGCAGTGGAGAGGGCAAGAGAAGTCTTTGTGTTTGGAATAGAGTTTTAAGCTTAATTTAAATCGTAATTGGAAGCAGGATGCAGTGGGGAGAATCAGACAATGAGAATACAGCAAAACAAAAGACTGACCAGGCTGAGTGTGAAGAGATGTGAACAAGTTCTTTTAAAAATCAAAGGCAGAGCTGGTGTAAGCTTGAAAAATCCTCTTCTTTACATTCTGGTAGTTTAAAAAATTCTGTTCAAAATCAGAACAAAACCAATGAGCACATGACAATTTCCATCTGAAGAAATAATTCTGAAAAATCAAAAAGCTGTGTTATTTTGGTGTTTCAGGGCATCAGGGAGCAGCCAGGCTGTGGGGAGCAATCTGGGCTGGCAGAAGAGGGGTAGACCCCAAAATCTGACATGGCTGGGCTGAGTCAATGCAAATCTGTTTGTACTTATCTGCAGGTGCATATTTTTTAGCTAGAAGTTACATCCCCATCGTGCAAAAGGTAATATTGTATGGAGAGAGAAGACAGCAGTAGGTATTAAAATAGACATTTTCTTTTCAACATGCAGTATTCCTCTAAGTTTTCTCTTGGATTTTTTCATTTTTTTAATGAAAATTTGGACCCAGATATTTTCAGAAAAAAATTAAGCAGCCAGTGGAAACAGAGGGAACACATGTGATGTACGTCTGTGGAGACTTGTGACAACTCGTTGTGTTCCCAAGGACTGGGCTCTTTACACCAACAGATAAACTCTGATGGTCACCTGATATTTTCTTTTAAGCCCCTAGCCAATTGTATTTTTTTATTTTTATTTATCTCCTTTTGGTACAAATAATGAAGATAAAATTTATAAAGAGCGTGCACAACAGCATAAAGAATCTATTCTCTAAAGTGACTCTAAATGTGTGGTACGGAGAAAATCACCTACAATGATCTAATGAACCTAAAATCTGTCAATGTATTAAACTGTGCACAGCAGAAAACTCAACACCCAGCACCTGTTTGTGTGAGCTCTTATGTAAAAGTATCACTGTTAATGGACGGCATTCCCAAATGGGAAACATTGTTAGCAATGCAGGAAACTCCATTCTGAAACTGGTCACGTTATATTGTACAATATATAACAATAGCAGCAACCAGAAGAGCCATTTTATCCCATGTTTTGACAGAGGTTTAATTCACAGCTGATTTATAACATGACCATGAAGACCTGAAAGTCCATGCACTGAGTATCAGCCTGGGGAGAACTTCACTTTTAATACTTTACATTAAATATAGTTTATTGTTGGCCCATTCTAAAGGGATGGAGCAGCAAGGACAAAATAAAACAAAAGTTGGTGTCTTTTGGCAGTTTTGTGGCAGTTCTGAGCATCTTCTGAGCAGGAAGCACAAATTATATCCACTGACAAGCTGAACTATTGTAAAATATAAATGAAGTGAGGAAAGTTTTGGTCCTGGCGTTGCCTTTCTTTGGTTTTCAAGGATTTTTTTTTTTTTAAGGATTTACAGTTTAAACCCTATGAGTAGTGCTTATGCCTCTTTTGAAGCTTGAAATGTGTCAGCTGAAGCCGGGCAATAATTTATAAAGCAATCTCACTGCTGCTGTACCTCTCCACCCCTTCCTCCCCAAGAATCCAGGTGCTGGCATCAGGCTGAGCTGCACCTTGGCAGCATCCTCAGTGCCTTGGGGGAGGTCAGGAATACTGTGAGCATGCCAAGGCAGCACATATTGCATCTGGGAAACCCCCAGAAATTCAACCTCTGCACCCCCTCTGATGTCCCTCTCCCTCCAGCTGGTGGCAGGGAGGGCAGGATAATTGATGATTTTCATCCAGGTGATCTGGAGAAAGTGAGGGAGGCAGCACTGTGTGCCACATGCCTGGCACTGCTGCACTCCCTTCACTCTCATTAGCAGCAAAAACTTGGAGGAGTTAAAGCCCTCCAGAACAATCAACACCATTTACATCCCTGGCAACCCGGGGGGCTCTGATTTTTATATTTATGGCCAACTGTTTAAAGTCCATCCCTGGTTTGGTTTTAGTACCTGACCATGGCTTGATTGCCCATTACTGAGGCAATCACTGAGTTCTTTGATTCAGTGAGCAGCACAGGTTAGGGGATGAAGAAATTCCTTTTGACAATTAGTTGTGAAGTGTCTCCACGTTAAATGCTTGCTTCTAAAGTAAATTTATAATCCTTATTCTTTAGCCACTGCAAAAGAGACTTCTACAGGTTCTTTCTATTAATTGCTATTTTTCATTTCTAGATGTAGACCTCAGCATTTTGAGCACAGCTTATGAAAGCCCAAGGAATGGATATGCATGGATGACTAATCCCAGGAAACCTGCAATCCACAGGAGTGCTATCAGTAAATACAAATTTGGCAGCCCCTTAGTGCCAGCAAAGCGCTGCTGTTGTACCCTCCAGGCATGGTGATGAGAAAACTGGAGAATCACAGCTCCAAAAACTAACACAGAGGAGCTCCAGCAGCATGGAAGGGTTTGGCACTGCCCTGTGTGAGATCCCAGCACAGATCACACCCTCTGTGCGTAGGGGGATAGAATATAAGAAAATAAAGATAGTGTAGAAATTAATCGTACCCCTAAAGAGTTGCAGCCGGGCCAATTATCAAAGATTAGGAACAGGCCTGACTTTGACAGGCCACAGCTGTACCCCATGAGAAGAAGAGTGCAATGAAAGAGTGGGTGGCTGGGAGAGAAAAAGAGGGAGCTGGAGTCATTTGGCTGCTTTGGGAAGAAGAAAGATTCAGTGCTCTGAGGAGGTGCCCATGAGAAACACCAAGCAGCTATGAAGCTTTTGTGATAAGGAGACAACAGTATGGATGCCCTGTGATAAGGGGACAACATGTGTGCACAGTGTGGTGGGAGCTGCAGGGAGGATCCCAAGCCCTGAATGTCAGCTCTTTGCCTCTTGCCACTGATAAAAAGGGATCAGCTGAGGGAGAGGATTTAGTTTTAAACCCCAACATTGTGGTCACAACAGTGTAGCTGGTAAAGGAAGAGAAAGCTCCTGTTATTTGTAGAGCCCTCACTCCAAGATGCAGCTCTGCCTTGGTTTACTCAGGATTGTTCCATTTTTCTCCCCAGAGCCAAGTGGTAAAAGGAGGAGGCCCTGCTGCCCTTAGCAAAGCCCCTCTCAGTGGGTGACAGGCAGCACTGCCCCTTTCTGAGCAATAACTTGGAGCTGGAGCACCCTGCTGGAAAGCAGAGATCCATCTGCCCCCTGTACTGGCTTTGGGGATTCAAGGTGGTGAAGGGAGGTGATGTGTCCCAATTATTTCTGCATTTCATGTGTTATCTGCAGAAACAAGGAGTTCCCCTGAGGCAGGGACAGATGTCTGGCAGCCTGGAGCAGGGGGAGAGCATCATAGATTTGGCACTTGGCTGCATGACCAAAAAGTGGCTTCTCACTTCTGCTTGTGTTTTACTCTCTGAAAGCTGTGTGGAAGTTAGAGCTGCCTGGGTAACCTGTGATATTCTCACTGTAGCTTGAAATTCATCTAAATGTTGACTCTTTCAGAGGAGCTTTGATGGAGAAAGGCAGTACCTTGGACAAGAGTGTTTGCACTAAACCCCTTGAAGATCAATGAGCCAGAATGATCAGACAGTTCCAGTTACTTTTGGGGACTGCATTTATCTTACAAGCTTAAAATTTGGTCTTCATACATTATTCAAAGTCCAGATGTACCTAGCCTTTATGCATTTCTTCTTGCCCATAAAGTCTGTTCATTGCTTTTATTGCCACTGTAATAGTAAAGTGCCCTATTTAATATGCACAGTACAGCCACCAAGGCTGTACTTACTAAGCAAATGTTTTGGATCAAGTCAGTTTGGCATAAAACAGATTCTGATGATTCCAAATGCAAACCTTTCTCCTGCAGGAGCTGGGAAATGCTCTATTGCATAAGACACAGGCACCTTGTAACCCTGGGAAAACATTTCTGCAGTGTTGTTCCTCTCCATGTTGCAGCAAGGCTTTTCCTCTAACTTAATACACCTAAAATGCACTGTCAGGATGTGTATACACACAGCACAGGGCTCTGTGATTTTTTTTCCTTCTGCTTGTTTGCTCTGTTGGATCAAAGCTTTTGGGAAAATATATAAAAGTTATTAGCCTACATAGGCATAAGATGCATTGATGTGTATGTTTACATACATAAATGCATATATTTATACACACATGCACATATTTTACTTAGTATTCAATGCCACCAATCCACATTTATAAGCTGTGAGGTTTTCCCAAATCTGGTCCACTAGGGTAGGCAGGCAAGGAAGACATGACCCATTAAAGAGGCCACTGAATTTCTGTGCTCTAATTCCAGCTGTGTTTTATTCATTTGCTGTTATTGTGCAATGGCTCTTCTTTGTGCTTTCTTTGTTTTCCCCCTGCAGCTTCTTTATTTGCCAACACTGGGGAATTGTGCTTTTATGAGGTGTTTACAATGCTTGCTTTAAGGCACATATTTAAGTACCTGAAACACTTTGAGTTTGTGATGTTTGAGTTAAACATAGCATTGCTCTGCCATGTACAACATGTAAATATCTATGGCATAAGCATTTTAAAGCACTCAGAGCTGAAGTCTCATTCCCCCAAACATGTGTTGTTTTCAATACAGGTAGATTAGGATTAAGTATAAAATGGCTGAATAAATGAACGTAGGGAAGTAAAAATCCCTTTCTCCCAAGGCATCAGTTTAAGTCTGCCTGGGGAGACTTAAATGTCCAGGTGGGCTGGGTTCAGGTGCTGTGCTGTGTTGGGTGATGTCTGGGTGGGGTGTGAGCAAGAGGCTTCACACAATTCCTCACTCTTCGTTAATTCTGTGCGCCCCCACCGAGCCGAGAGAGCTTCACCATTCCTGATGAAAGTTGAGATGAGTGCACTGGAAGCTGTGAAAGGCTGAAATAGGAGGGAGCAGGGCCGTGTCAGCTGAGGTGTGTTTTGTTCTGCTCATCTCTGGCTGCTGGAGTCTGCAGAGGGGAGGGAGCTTTTATGCTGAACGAGCATGGCAGGGTCACACAGGACTCCGTGCACCTCAGGGACAAAGTTTCAGAAAAGAGTTTCAGTCTTTCATCAACAGTCTCTGCAGCTGAGAACCAAACAAAATTGTTTAAAGATCTCCAACAGTGCCACATAGATGGTTGTCTTGGGGGAGCAGGGTGGTTGTTAGACCATTACCAGTGTAAGCTTATTGACCACAAAGTTGTGGAGACAATAAGCACGGAAAATGCAGGAGTGAAAATTAAAAACCTTTGGAAAAAGCCTTTGTGAATGTGTAGGTTCTTGGAGGATGTTTCCCACCTCTCTATTGATCTGTTGCTGAAAGTCACAATGACCATCCTGCTCAGAAGAAAGGGATTGCTTCCCTCAGAATGTGTGGTAGACAAAGCTTGAAATCATTGCTCCCTAACAACTCCAAAATCCATCCTCAGCTCTGCTGCATGCAGAGCTCTGACAGCCCTGCATGGGAAGGGTGCATCCCCAGCTAATTGCTGCTGTCTGCTTTATGAAGGTATTATCTACATGTCAGGCTCCATTTCCCTTAAGGGCCCTGCTTTGCCTCTGAGCAGGGTTTGATGCAGCACAGAGGGAGCTCAGCCCCTGGGAGGGCATGGGAGCCTTCCAAGAGACACCCAGCGTGGTGGGAGCCCCACCACCAGCACTTCCCACCCTGCTCCTCACCAGGCTGGGCTGTATTTATAGCAGCAGGGCTCTGTTCTGTGGTTGGTGCATTCTGCTGAGAATTACTTAGGCAGAGGAATGAGCTCCTGCCTCTGACTGGCATCAGAGCTCTGTTCCGGCTCCAGGAGGCCAAAAACCCACTTGAAAAACCATCAGGACTTCATTATTTATTAAAGCTGGAAAAACAACTTGCCCAAGTCATAAATACATGGGTAGCATCGGTTAATCCTGCAAAGGCAGCGCTCTTATCACAATGACTTCAAGCACAAATAAATTGTTTCTGGGACCAAGAACACATTTACAAATGTGACTGAAGCTCCTGGCAGTATTAAGATGAAGATGCAGTGGGGTTTAGATCATCGAATGAGTGATGCTGAGGATAGTCCTGAAATAGGCCCTTTTGTTAATGCTCAGAATGCTTGATAGAAGTAGTGTGGCCCAGATTTAACCAGGAATGAATAAAAACCAAAACAGAGCGTGTGTGTATGTGGTAGTGAAGTATTACATTAAATGAGCTGAGCACATCCTTTGTGGGGTTGTGCAGCCACTTTGGGGGATTGTTTTCCTAGCTCTGGTTTAGACATTATTCACCCTCTGGAAATGGGGAGGCTGAGTTCCTTTCTGTTCTGCATGGAACTATGTCTGTTTGCTGCTGTGCAGACCCAGCAACAGCATCACTGGGTAAGAGCAGGGATTAAGATGACGCAAAACCAGGATTGTTCCTCTAAAATTAAGGCAGTGCCCTTCTGTGTGCAGTGGGCAAATGTTCTTGTGTCACCTTGCTGCTACTTGCACTGATCTCACTGTTTGATGGATTACTACCTGTCTGCCATATGCTGCAAAGGAGTGAGAAACCCCAGTTTGTATAAATTCAAGTTTGATTGCTTCTCGTGCCAGTGGCCTTGTTTATTTTACTTCTAAGGGATGAAGGTCTGGAAAGGGGCTGAAGGCAGGTTTCAAATCCTTTTGAAAAATGCCTAATCTGCATCTATTCTTTTAGATCACACTCTAATCCCTTTGACTGTTGTGATTGCAGCAGACTTCAGAAGGTTTTCCACCAATTATATTCTTACTTCTGGATGTCATTGGTGGAGCTTAGAAGGGTGCTTTCTTGTCTTCCTCTCTTCCCACAATAAAGCAGCTGCACAGAAAACAGATGGCATAGAGTCAATCCAGTTGAAATTAATGGAGTCAGGCTCTCCACACAAATCTCTGCAATGAAAAAGGAGAGATTTTTTTTTTTTAGTGCATTGCGTACAAGATGTATGTTGTTTGTAAAGGAATTTAGTTCACGTAAGGGATAAAAAGCTGTAACCAGTGAAGGGGAAAGCCTGCTTTTTAAATCAAAACTCAACTACAAGTACACAGGAGCAGTCACACTGTCTCAGTGGATGCCTTCACGTTTGGAGTTGAAGGATGGAGGAATATTTGTATTCTGGCAAAGTTATGTTTAAACCATAACCGTGCATGCATTGTTACAACATGCAGCCAAATTTTACATGCAGATTAATCAACAAAGTTATGACTGGACTCATTTGAACCCACATAAACCCCTAAGACTGCAAATTATCCTTAAACCACTGATCAAAAGTCAGTGTGTGACTTCATGAATAGGCATTTGTGCATCGGTGTTTATAGTCTCTGTCCATAAAAATCGGGTTGCACGGGGGAGCAGATTTACAAAGGTCTTTTCACGCCTACCAGGAATTTCAAAAACACTTAAGCAATTAGGCTCTGAATACCTTTATGGCTGGTACAAATTAGGTGACTAACTTATGCAGGTGCTTTGGTGAATCCCACTAGGCTCATCTATGCATAAACAGCTTCCTAAACAATGCTGATATGTTTGCTCCGTGGTCCTTAAACCTTTCGGTGACATATTTTGTTCCTTCCTCTGAGTAATAGAATTGTCTCCTTGCTGTGAGTAATCCACTTGTCAGGAGCTAATGCTGCATCTCACAGCTGCTCCGTGCAGGTGGGGTCATGGCTGGTGTCGAGCCAAGCCAGTTAATTCTCCTCCTCCTCCTCCTCCTCCTCCTCCTCCTCCTCTTGCTGCTGCTTGGGAAAAATCCAGAAGTGCATTGCACGTCTGCTGGAGCACACCTGTGCCTGGCACCTGGGAATTGCAGCCTGGATTTCCAAGGATGGATCAGTAAATCAGTGCAGGGCTGGAGGGTGTGTGCTGGTTCTGTACCAGTTCTGTACAGTGCTGGGGAGATGTGTTAGAGACTCCTCTCTGCACGAATGTGTCACAGTCTGGATGTAGTAAATATATCTGTGTTGGGGCTGGAGTCTCACACTGTTGTGATGAGACAAAATGACAAGTGTACTCTAAGCAACAATCTTACATCTCTTCAACAGAAATGTAAAAGCTTCTTTTTATTCACGATAATCAGGGATTTGGAAGAAGAAATGGCAGATGTAGCAGGATGAGGGTAAAAAAGCATCTCAAGAGGAATCTCAGATGCTCCTGATTAGCCAGGAAATGCAGCAGGTTGTGCACAGAGCTGCCAGAGGATTGCAGCAGAATGCTCCTGCCAGAGGTGTGAGCTCTCCACAAGCACAGCATCAGGCAAGTCCCCATTCCTGGGGGGACAGAGAGAGCCTGGGACCCCGGGGCAGCAGCCAGGGAGTCACATTTTGGCATTCCAGGGAGCAGGGCCTTGCTGTGTGCTATTTGAGGGCTCAGGCACTGACATTTCTGCTCCTGAGAAACCAGGAACCCCTCAACCATGTCTGGTTAAGTGCTGCCATTTCAGGTGTGAGTGTTGTGTTGGCTGGGGAGGAGGGAGGAAAGGAAAACTTTCTAAAAGTGAGTTTGTTGGCAGAAAAGGGAAAACTACTCCAGTGGATATTTCCCGTGAAGTTTCACAATTGTCAGCCAAACCATCAGGCAGTTTACCCATATGCTTTGCTGTTTGAAACGTTTTATTCTTTTCCACTTCCAGACTGAAACAGCCTTCAGGGATTTATAACATTTACTTAAAAACAGCAAACATTTTCAATTATTTCCACACTGTTCAGAGACCATAATTTACTTAATGCTATGAACAATCACATTTCTCGGGGACTGCTGTGAAATGTCACCTCTAAAGGATGGCTCCCTTGTTGGTAGCAGTAAAAGCCTGGGTTGTAGTTTTCATTTTTTATTTTGATTTAATTTTCAGACAATTCAACTTTCGCACCATGCATGAGTGACTAAATTCATTTCACTTGTCAGGAGAGAAAAATTTTCATAATTAAAATCTAAACCAAGGGTGGCCTTTTGCTTGCTGACCACATATTTTCTTCTCCTGTGGTTGGCTTTTGTTCTGGACAGTATGGGGTTGGGTTTTGTGGTTTTGTGTCCCTCCCAAGCTGAGGGATTGTTTAGGCTGGAGAAAGGAGGCTCAGAGGAGACTTTGTCACTCTCTACAGTGACCTCAAAGGAGGTTGGAGAGATGTGGGTGTTGGTCCTTTCTCCCAGTAACGAGTGATAGGACGAGAGAAAATGGCCTCAAGCTGCACCAGGAGAGGTTAAGATTGGATATTGGGGAGAATTTCTTCACTGGAAGGGTGGTCAGGCATTGGAACAGGCTGCCCAGGGCAGTGCTGGAATCACCACCCCTGGAAGTGGTCAAACACCAAGGGGATGTGGTGCTCAGGAGCAGAGGTTAGGGGTGGAATTGGCAGTGCTGAGATAATGGTCAGACATGATGATCTCAGAGGTCTTTTCCAACCTTAATGATTCTGTGATTTTATTAACAATAGACAACCTTCAGCAATTTGTCTGAACCTTGGAAGAATTTCAATGAAGGAGCCATGTGGGCTATGGATGAAATCCCTCTCTGCCTACAGCAAGACAATTCACCTTTTTTTTTTTTCCAGACCAGTGCATTAAAAGTTGATATCATATATAATTGAGCTTTTTATATGCATGAACTCCCTCAGGAGCACCCTGGTGTGAAAAACAGTGTGAACTTGCTTGTCTTTCTGTCTAAAACCAGAAATGCTCCAGCAAGGTCATCCCACACCCCCTCATCCCTCTCTGGCTGATCCCCTGGAGCTGTGAGTGACCATGGCAGGAGCTCTCAGTGTGTTCTGCTGGGAGCTGGCTGTTGCATGGGGAAAAACCTGAATTTCTTTCATGGGAATAATGAATATTTCCCACATTTCACGGGAATAACCTGAATTTTTTTCCTGTGATGAGGCAATCTCTGGAGGTGAAGAATCCTGTCCCACCAACCAGCTACTGAGTAAAGACTTATTTAGCTAATTTGGAGTGGCCAGTGCCAAGCTGTAGAGAAATTTGACTGTAAAATGGGAAGGTGGGTTGGCTGCCCCAATGCTTAAACCAACCACTCTGACCAGCTTCTGCTTCTTGGGAAGGGTCCATCACCTCAAAACACCCCTGGGAAAAGTGCCCTGAGCTCTTCTCCCAAAAGCTGGGCTCATTTCCATTAAGAATCCATACGCTATTCCATGAAATGTGCTGGGCATTAAAACCTTATGCAAATAATTATTACAGCTAAGCCGTGGTTTTAATTTCCATTTCACTGAGGTCAGTTGCATTACATTTTTTGGTTTAGCTGCTGGTGGTATAAATGGCTTGTGCTCCTCTTTGAGGGTGCTGGATTTAAATTAAATATAAAGCTGGGATGTGTGCATCTGCTTTAGGCTCCCAAGCCACTGAGGTGCTCTCTTTAATCAAAATCCATTACCTTTCATGAGATGCGAAGGATTAACCCTTAAGTGGCTCTGGGGACACTGTTCAGTTAAAGTTGCACTGATAAAGTCAGTGCTACACAGTATTTATGCTTTTCTGTTGAGATAAATGGTCCCTGGGAAGCGCTGAACTAAGCAAGCCAACAAGCATAGAATTTCAGAGGTTAATTGTATTCAAGTTCTTTTCCAAACATGGCTTTCAAAAGATTATTTCTCCATTTATTTTTTTTTAAGCTGGTTAAAACTTTTTAAAATGTTCTATGCATTCTTAATACACCATGGTTCTGTTTTTCCTGCTTCCAGGAATGTGCCTTTTAAAGATATGGAATCACAGATGTGAACTCAGTTGTGTTATCAAAAGTTTATCTTTCAGTTAGCTGAGGTTGGGAAAAAAGTGAGAAAATCAAAGGTTTCAGTTGCTACAAAAAGTGAAGGAGAAACCATTTTTAATTTTAAGCTGTGTAGAGTGCATACTGGAAATGAATTGTACTTTTAATTAAGTTTGTCAGCACGTTATGCATGGCTGAAGCTTAAGGAAATACTATGGAGGTGTGAAAATCTAGGAATAGAGAAATAAGTATTTATCTCTTATGGTCTTGAGGAGAAACATGGTACATGTGAAAAATCAACCACCCTGCAGCACATCAGAGCTATCTAAATAATGGTCTGATTAAAAAGAAAGATTTCCCCAGCAGCCTTCCCTCACTCTCATCCATTTTCAGCTGAACTGGGCAGCGGGGGCTGCTGTAGTTAAACCAAAACTTCACTGGTGTGGAAAATGAGTTGTTTATTTAGCACAAATGTAACAGCAAATGTACCAACAACCTCACAAATTCAACCAACAGAATGGATTTACCCCAGCTGGTGGCAATCCAAATATCTGAGCAGCAGAAAAGAAATTAAAAACCCTCTGCTGCATCCTCCTCAGCCTCGGAGAAGGTCCAGTCCAGTGTCCAAGGAAGCTCCCTGAGCAGCAGGCTCTGAGCTGGGCAGGACCAAGGGCAGCTGCTCCCCTGCTTGCAGGCAGGGCTGTTCATCCCTCCTGACCCTAAAGGTCGCATTTCTACTGAGCTCTAATCCAAGGATCTTTATTTACACGTTCCAGACTTGAGGACGTTGTTTTACCTTTGTGGATGAACAAATGGGAATGTCTGTGGTGATCCTGATAAATCTACTCAAGCACCTCATATTCCCAAATACTTTTAGCCAGTGACTTTTTCAAGGTTAAATAGACAACACACATGATCTTTGAAGTAGCAAATGGTGCTACTAAAAAATCCATTAATACACATATTAACACAAATTTGACAGGCCCTCGTGGCAGTTGTTGGACACAACTAACAAGGGATGCTTCTCCATGAGCAGGAGTTGAGGCAATTTGTTGTCCTGACAAGTATCTTTTTATCACTTTTTTGAGGGCTTTCCCATTTGCTCTTGGCCTTTGGGGAGATTTTTAACACTGATTTTGTTTTCCACCCCTCTCCCCCACGGAAATTAGCAAACGGGGCCCTGTGCACCTCCATTCTTCACATCAGATCATCCAAGAAGCCTGAATTGGGGTGGGTGGAAGGTGCAATTAACCCTGGTGCAATTAATGAGGTGCAATTAATGAGGTACAATTAATCCTGCTGGATGGGGAGTGGGAGGCCTTGCTGGGAAGGGGTGTCTGTGTCAGAGCTTTGCTGTGGCAGGGCTGGTTCCTCTGAGGAACACGAGGAGGCCCAGCCTGGAAAGGGCTGGAATTCTGGCGCTCGTCCTCCAAGAGAAGTTTGCTGTAGATTTTCCTCAGGAATAAGATTTCATCTGAGATTTTTACTGTCACTGAGAGCTGACAGAATCCTTGAAGTCTCAATTTCCTTGACATGAGTCAGCTTGCAAACTCTTATTTATTCACTGTGCGGCACCCTCAATGTGCCACAGGAATCATTAACCTACGTAAATTAACTGCATCCTCAAAATGTATAAACAAACTCACTTTAAGCATCCTCTAGATCGGAGTGAAACGTATTTTGTGTGGTAAAACATTGAAAATTAGAAGACATGATTGTGAGAAGAATGGTGTTTAACACTCTGAGTGCTTTTTATCTTCAAAGAGCTTAACGAACTTCAGTTGATTAATAATTTAATAACTGATGTATATTAAAGTGCAAATACAAGCCTCTCATAAAGATCTGGATGCCATGGCTAAGGATTTTTTTTTTCCAGATAAAGCTGGTGTAAAATTAATTGAGCAGCTAAATGAGCTTCTACATTCACTTACCTTTTAAACTTGGAGTTTCAAAAATTATTGTGGTAATATAAAACCTGAAAGTATTTAAAAATAAGGAATTAAATTTACTCTTTATTTCCTGGTTTAGATGGCCAATAAATAAGGTGGCTGACAACTAAACAATAAATTAGTCTAGAAAATAGTTAGAAAAGTCCTGTGCTGCACAGCCACACTAGCTGTCATTTGAAAATGCAATTTACCATGACACATCTTCCATTTGATACTTACAGAACAAATTAGGCAGAAAAGCACCTCATATTCCCAAATACTTTTAGCCAGTGACTTTTTCAAGGTTAAATAGACAACACACATGATCTTTGAAGTAGCAAATGGTGCTACTAAAAAATCCATTAATACACATATTAACACAAATTTGACAGGCCCTCGTGGCAGTTGTTGGACACAACTAACAAGGGATGCTTCACAGGACCAGTCACATTTCCATGAGGTTCATTTTGTTAATTATTTGTTACTCTCAGTGCAGTGATAAAAGCATACTAATATGCCATAGAAGCTTTTTCTTTCTTCCGGCCTAATTAAGGACAAACCATTCTTTTGGACAAGACATTGCAGTGGCATATCTTCAAAAAGGTACTTTTAAATTTCTTTTCACTGTGCTTCTGATTATTCTAGAATTATTATCCAGGAAGGAACAATCCACTGACTGGAGCTGTCAAATATTCAACCCACTGAATAGCAATAGCTGTCAAATTAGTAAATATTATCTGTATTTGCAATAGACAGCAAAAATACAAGAGTGCAGTGAGAATTCTAAGTGAATGTGTGGAAAATAGATCTCCTTGGCTATATGGAAACTTATACCAGCAATGGATTTGCCCATTGCAGGAACTGAGCAAGCAGTGAGTGCCCCTCCATCATCATCCTTTGGAAAACCTCACTTTTTATAGACAGCTCCTGTGACCAACAGCTTTAACTTCAGGGAACACCTGGGCTGATGTTTTGTGGCTCCTGTGTAAGCAGGTTGGATGATTGCTGAGGCTGAAGTTTTCTATAAACCCTGCTTCTGTTCACCAAAAATCTCTTCAACACATGTTCAGCTTTAAGCCCATGGATAATGGCATTCCCGTCCAGCAAAGCACTTGAGCAAATGCTTAAATTTCAAGGTAACAACAATTTCAAGGTAACAACAGCCTTGCATTAAGTAGGTGCTTCTCTTTAAATAGACAAGCCAATATTCTGCTTTCTCAATATTTCCTTAGCTACAAACTGTAGGTCACCCAGCTTCCTCCTTCCACTTCCTCCAAGCAGGATTGGTGCCATTTCAACCTTCTGCAAGATCCTCAAAGATCCATGAGATTTCCCCAGAAAAACAGCCTAGATGTGGCTGCTCACATGGGACTAGAGTTGAAAATGAGGATTGTGCAGATGTGAGGGAAAAGCTTCTGCTTCCAGGACCAGAAGTTTTACCAGTCCCAACCCAGCACGTGATGGTTCTTGCTGGATCAGCACAATCTCCCTCTGAGCTGCTTCCTCCTTAATCAGGATGATGATCAGGACACTTGGGAATATTTTTCTTGTTTCTCCACTTCTCTGTACAGCACTTCCATCAGCCCTCAAGCATCCCCAGATGAGTTTTCAGTATGCATATGAAAATTGCAGCTGCTGAGATCCTCTCTGGGACCGTTTCAAATGCTCTCAGTTTGCATTCACAGCCTCAGAATTGTTTGCGCTGCTCTCATCTCCACGAGTGCTGTGGCTGCTGAGAAGCACTGCCCACTTCTCAGAGGCTTTCTCCCCCTTCACCCTCTTCCCAAGGAGGTGACAAAAGTCCTTCTCTGCATTTGTTCTGCAGCACAATCCCCTCAGAGATCTCGAATATTGTACTTGACCATCACAATGCTCGGCAAAGTGGGAACAGGCTTGTTCTGTGTCTCTCTCCCAAAGCCTGTGAGGGCATCACGTTATCTCCCCCTTCCCACACTATCTCAGCCTCCACTCTTCCCTCGTTTAACAATGCATCACCACGTCTTCACTTAAGAACATGATAGCTCTTTAAAGACTTTCTGTTCCTCTCTCTCTTGGAATTACACAGTTAAATCCACTTGGTGTCTTGTCAGTTTACTCTTCCTGAATACTAATTTTTTTTTTTTCCCTTTAAATAAGTAGTCACTAGGTTGTGTCATTAAGAATTTTGGCAATGCTTAAGACTGAAAAATAAATAAAAAATATGAGTAAAGTGATTCCTGATTGTGCTCCCACACATGAGGCCACAATGTCCTACATAATCAGCCTCTTTCCATATGCACAAAAAATTAATTTCCATTCTGTATTAAAAATTGCACCTTTTTGAAGTGGATTGACACTAAAATCATTCTAAATGGAAAGATTATATTAAATGTATCAAAACCACCTTCACAGCTATTCAGGTACCAAAGGGAGAAAAATAAAAGGAACTATGGAGTATTGATGAGGAGGTTATTACTAATGGCTTGAAAATTTAACAGTCTCTGGGCAGAGTGTGTCTTGGAGTGGCTTGAAGGTGAGTAGAGGATGGATCAGCTGGGCACACAGAGTGCTGAAATTTCCACCAGCCTGCTGTGTGAGTTGAGCAGACCTTTGCCTTGTTTTCCCTGGTGCCAAGGAGAGGAGCCACAGGAGAGCTCTGTGAGGATGATGATTGATCTCATTGCAGTTTGGTTACTTTAGCGTTGTGTGAAGCTTCACAGCTTTAGGTGCGTTTTTTCCTGAAATGAGGAGCTTTTTGCACCCAGCTTGTGCTGGTGGACAGCCAAGGCACCTGGGGACTGTGATCACCCAAAAAGTGATTATTAGAGTTGAAAATGAGGATTTCAACTCATTAGCAGAGCAAGGATTGAGACCTGCACTCCCCCAGGCCAGTGTTAGGCCATCCCACCTCCCATCACACGCTGTCCTAGCAAGGGGAAAAGGTTTTGGAGAGAGAGTCTGTGTCTGCTGAAAATGGCAAGCTGGTGGTTTGAGCCATTCCTTGCCCCCACCCACAGAATCAGAACCAGATCCCTTCTCTCTTTGAAGCTGACTAACGTGGTTTTCACATAAAATCCATTTACTCAGGCTGTATGCGGGAGGAAGAAGGGTGAACTTCCCCATAATGCTCAAAAAACACTCTGATATCCTAGCCTGGAAGGCACCATCGAAGTGCAATGGATAATTATTAATGAATTAACTAAATGATTAATTTAGTTAAAAGCTAAATTATTTAATTATTCATTAAATTAGCCCCAAATGCGACAGCAGCGCTGAGACAAGCACTCAGTCTGCAGAGCAGTAAAACAACTGGCATTAAAAAGTTGTTTTCCCCATTATTTAATGAATTAAAGCTTTGGTCATAAACAAGTCATCCAACAGCCTTTCAGTCATGGGACAAGTGATGCCTCTCTGGTGTGTCATTACAGATGATAGCAGTGAGAGATTGGAGACAAGATGAGGTCGTTCCTAATGAAGATGAACTTAACCTTTTTGGTAGTGGGATGTCTAAAACTAATTAATTGTATTCTTAGAAACTCTAACAGAGGTGATTAAAGATACGTCATTTAACAGAAACCTCCCTCAGGAGAACAATTGAGGGTTTACCAAAACTGCAGAGGTTTTTCAGGACTTGAGTACATTTTTTAAGTAAACCACGTGTGAGAGAAACAGAGAGAGGGACAGAGAGAGAAAGTGAAGCCAGATTCATTTTTGGTGTGGGGCTCCACTGAAATCAAACACAATAAAAAATAATTTGGGCGCGCTCATTTTTCAGCTGTACCTCTAAGCCAGGCTTTTAGCATATCCCTCTTCAAACAAAACCAAATGAAAGCACAAATGAGGATGGGCTGTGTCTTGCTGTGTGAGGGTTTACCTCCTCTGCCATCAGAGAAGCTTTAAAATAATCATTTATTTTGAGCACATGTGCAGGTGTGGCTGCGCAGGAGAGCCAGCGGTGGCTGGAGGTCACTAGAGCAGGGTGCCACCTCAAACAGGCAGCACAGGCACTCAGAGGGAGTTCTTTTAAGATCATCATTTGAATGCACCAGGCAAACCTCTGCAGAGCAAAACTGGCCTCTGAGGAGTTGTTGAACATAAGTTCAAGGGCAGGTGTTCAGGTAATATTCCAAGTGCAGTGGACACAGTGAGAAATAATTTCTCTGGCTCATCAAGGGTTTCATGGATTTTATTTGTTCGTGGAACCAGTGTAGCATATTCCTTTTCCCCCCAAAATAACAGCTGAGAGGAAATGACTGCAAAGGAGCATTTCTGTGCTGGTGGGCACTCCTCCAGGATGTGGGAGATCAGAGTTGAAGCCAGGCTTGGACTGAGCTTCCATGTGCTCACCCAGCTGCCTCTCCACATGGAGCAGTCCCAGCAGAGAGTGGAGAAGCTCTGCTCCAGGGCAGTGGCAGGGAAATGCCTCTGGGATGTGGGAGACCAACTCTCTGCTTCCAAGATCCCCAGAGTGTGTATTTTTCCCACTCTTCAGGAGCGTGGCCCAATTAGCTGTTTGTGTCTTTCATTTTGAGGTTAGAAACCTTCCCCAACAAGCATTTGGATGAATTTGCTGTAAAACATGTTTTCTTCTCTGGCATAGTAAAGTTTGTGAACAGAAAGAGGCTCCAGCAAAAATCCTCAGCCAGCTTTAGACAGCACATAAAGCAACAGATCAATCTCCATGCTCCAAAGCACCTCTGGTCTCCCTTTCTCTCCCTGGAGACTGCAAGGACTGGCCCAGTCAGATGTGTTGGGTTGACCTGGGCAATCAGAAATGTTCCTGGCAGGGAAACACCTGCTCAGCCTCTTTGCAATGCAGTGACTTTCCTTCTCTGCTCAGCCCTGTGCTCCCTTTGCTCCCCAGTTCCCTTCTGTGCACGCAGGACATTCACTGGCACTGCCATTATCCTCTGACAGGGCAGAAAGGAGCCAAGCTGCACTTGGGAACAGCTATGAAATGGCCAGATCCATGAAGTCTCACCATTCAGACCATCTGTCAGCCACTGGAGTCCAGTCCTTGATTCAGCAGCATCCTGAACAGACAATTAAATCTATCATCCTAACTCGTCCTATTGAATCTGCTGGCAGGCACAAGGCTGAAGTTATGTCTGTCCTTGAAAGATTAGACCCCTTATTCTCCTCTAGTGCTTCAAATAAAATAGTTGGAAGCCAATTTCTTGTAAAGTTCACTGGTTTTCCACCTGCAGAGCAGCTGTGGGCAAAGGGCCTTGTGTTTTATGACTATTAATAATTCTAGCCTGTGCTACAAAAATATATGAGAAACTTCAGCAATTTTTTTTCAGTTCAGTACTTGAATTCTAGAATTAGACTTTGAGACATCTTGTTTCACACATACTGCAGGGGCGGAGAAGGGAGACAAGTTGTCATGCATGAATGAAGATGCTGGGAATTAGATGAAAGAGATTTTCCCACCTCCTAATAAAAGTCAAAAGTGACTCATCTGAAATACAGGAGATTAACAGTGGCCAATAATTTCAGTGCTGCTTGGATAAAGTTTGATGTTGGATATTCTTATGAAAAATACAACCCAAGAAAATCTGTGTGAAGCACCCGAGAGCCAGAAACTTGATGGTTTCATGTTAGAACCATTTTAGGCCAAAATTTTAAAACAGAACTCTCTCTGCTCTTTTCTTCCTCAAACCCACAGTTCCTTAAATCTGAAAAAGCTTTTAGATGGATTTTATGGTCTCTTCCTAAAACGGGAATTGACAGGTTTCAGAACATCTATTTTGTAAAGGAAGAAAGAAAAATGGTCTCAGGTTAGTGGCCATTAATATGCCAGCTGCATAAATCAGATATCTTCTACCCTGGACCTTAATATTAGAAAAAAATAAAATGTCTGCATGACACAATGAAAAGTAGGAAAATAATCACCAGTAGACCTTTATTTCCCCCAGGTTGCTGGGAGGAACTGTGGAAACATTAACTATAGAGGCATTAAAAGAGGCATCACTTACATTTATCAGGATTTCTGGCTGACAAAGTGTTACTTTAGACTGATTTGTAGTATCCATCAAAAAGTAGGTCTCCAAATGAAAAGATTTAGATTTTTAATGCAGGTCCATAAAATCCCAAGGACTTTTGGGCAGTGAACAACGAGGTCCGCACCCTCTGCAGAAGCCAGGGTGCTCTACAGACTCCAGAGGTTCTGTGTCACTATTTATTTATTGCTGCAGGGAGGTACTTCAAGTCCTGTTTCACAACACTGAGATCTCAAAAGCTCACTGGGTTTTGTCCTGGGTTCTTAGAACCATCTGTAATTTCTAGCTCTGCAACCAGGTGGGAGGGAACTTGCACCTGCTGTAGTCCAGGAATTTGGCTTGGAAGTAACAGCAGACAGATTCTTGATAGGTTTTATTAGTGTGTTGTGCAAGGAAATGATCTGTTTCTTCTCAATTTCAAGAGGGAAGAAGCCATAAATTTTGTCTTTTTGGGGCTGCAGAGGGGGAGGTTTCCTGGCTCATTCAGGTGCAGCTGTCAGTGAAGGAACCAACAAGTTCCTGATTTGTTTCCAGAAACAAATCCTGTCCCAACTACTGTCCTTCTGTAGATCAAGAGAAGAGCAACAGGTCAATGGGGTCTCCTCCATCCTTCTGCATGAAGACAAACTAGGTGCTAAGACTTCTGTTCTGAAGCCTTTTAAATGGGATCCCTGAAAAAGAAAAAAAAAAAGGAAAAGAAAGCCACAGAACCTTTTCTCTGTGAAAGCCACAGAACCTTTTCTCCATTCAGCTCATATTACAGCTGAGCTGCTTTACAGACAGGGGAAGAAATCCCCAGCTCCATTTCAAGCTGGGGATTTGCAGACCTGAAGGTCTCAGCCTCTCTAGTGGGAGAGTGTTAAGAGAGATGACATAATCATATATTAACAGCACAATAAGTTACTTACTCCTCTTACTCCTCTCTCTGACACTGAAACTTGGCTCTGGGGAGGCAGCCAGACCATTGTCTGTTTGAAGGAGCAAAGGTGAGGCATCACACTGGTGTTTCTATGAATATTTCATAGCTCAGAGCAGTAACCTGTCTGTTCCCTTACAGATGCCTAGCTAAGCTTTAAACAAAATGCAGAATGGAGCTATAAGCAGATGTACATTTCCTTAAATTCTCCTTTGTACATCAGTAAGTTGACTGAAATTGCACAGAGTGTGAAAACATTGTACAGAGTGGAGGCAGAAGGGAGGAAGAGAGGTCTTGAGGGTCTGACAGCAATTTTCTGGAACTCTTTTCAAATGAGAGGGAAGCACATCATCAAAACCCTCATAACAAACCTGATCATAACAAACCCCAGGGCACAGGGATGTGCTCTCTGGGGCAGTGGCACTGGTCCCAGGGCAGGAGACACCAGTTCCAGGTGGTGCTGGAGGAGAAGAGCTGCCCTGTGCTGCCCATGGCACACAAACAGGCAGCTTGGACTCCATTTTCACCACGTCAAAGGCAAGGGTAGCTTGTGCCTCTAACAGTGATTGCCCTCTCTGTGACTCTTCCCTTTTCATGTGCTCAGCACTTTCACTCCAGCCTGTTTCTTTGGAAGATATGACTAGAATAAAATGATGGAAAAAAAAAAATCCAAAGTATTTCTCAATAGTGTTTTATGCCCAGTACTAGTCTTAACATCTAGCAGAGTTCCCCAGAATTATCATTGATGGTGGCCTATGGATTGACTTTAAATTTTGTTGCCTGGCTTTTCCTGGACTTCTTCACAGTTTTAAGTACTGGTGGCTCTGCAGTAAAAAGTGAAAATTCTGTGTAGTTTTTTGTTATTAAGATAATGAAAGCTTGCAGCATTTTATTTTTTTTTTTTATTGCACAAATTTTCACAGCTAACAACCTCCAAAAGCAGCAATATCCTGGTGCATTTCCTACGTGCTTGCACTGCTAGAGGAAAGCAGGTAGCTCAGAGGACTGGCAAATGCCACGTGCAGTAATTTGATGCACAACTGCCATTAACAATAATGGGAATTGCAGGCCTGATGATCCATCATGCACAGCAAAGAAGATTCAGCCCTGGGGGTTTGCTGTGCAGCCTTCAAAAAGTGCAAGGCAAAGTATGGAGGCAAGTAAAGGCTGAGGAGCCTTTTTCTCCTCTCCTGCCCATACAGACATGCTAAGAACAGCATTTTTAAGCCTCGTGAAAAATCTACATCTCTGCTTTTTTTTGTTGTTATTTGAGGAGGGAGGTTTTAACTGATGTGGCAAAAAAAAGTTTCTCAGCCCAACTATCTAAGTTGAGACTGAACCAGCAGCTGGTAACCAGGTGATTAAGGACCCTTCTGCTCTCAGCCTTGGGGCTTGGTGCTCACAGGGTCAAGAGCTTTGATCTCTGGCTCTCTTCCCTCTTGAAATAAGCAGGCTAAGCTGTGTAAATGGCAGCAAGGCCCAGAAGAGTCTTGGCCCAGCTCCTCTCCCTGGTGTTATTTGATGAGCTACCTCAGCACTGTAGCTGGTTTAGAAAATAAAATAAACCCACAGTTTCCATCTGAGTTCTTCCAAACAGCTTTAATTATTCATTCCTTAAAACCATAAATATAAAAACATTTTGGGATAATTTTCATCTTTGTTTAGCTGGTTTTTACATGGATTTTTTTTTCCCTAAAAAGAGTACTCAGTTTCCTAACCAAGTTTAGTTAGGACCCAGTTTGCAAAATTTGTCCCACATCCATCTGAACAGAGAGGCAAAATGTTCCCCATGGAGGAGGATCTCACTGAGAAAATAGTGCACAAGGACAAAATCTGGGACAACACAATTCATTAGATTTCTAAAAACAAATGGACCACTGCATCATCTCCCCAGACTCCTCATGAGGAAGCCTTTGGAAGTGCAGCCTGCTCTTGACTGCTGACCCTATATTCCATTGTATGGTGATTTCTTTTTTTTTTCTTCCTTAATGATACTTTTATTTAAGGAACAGTCTTCCTCTGAAAAGTCAAACTCTTGGCAAAAGTTCAGGCTCTCTTTGTGCTCTGGGCTCTGCTTCTCAGTGTCAGCAAGGAAATGTATTTTCCCTCCTTGTTGCTCAATCAGTGATGGAAACCAGGCACAAGTAGAGGGCAAATGTTGGACCTCAGTTTTAGGTGCGTGCCCACACTCTCACACACACAAGCTCAAAAGAGCTAAAATGAGCACACTAAATAAAATGGTGAACTGGTGATTTGACAACTCAAATTGACTTAAAATTCCTTTGCTATGTGTGACTAAGCTTGGAAAAAGAGAAAATGGGAGAAAATGAATGTGAGCTTCAGATCCAAAGCAGAGCCTGCAGATCTGTCAGGCAAAGATGCTTTTGAGCTGGAAATGGGACACATCTTTTTTTGAGGTTTCAGAGAATTAATGTTAGTCTCTTGTGTGTCACTTCCACCTTCATGTTTTGCACTAAGTTGGAGTTCACCTTCCCTGAAGGTTTTTCCCTTCAAGGCTTCATTTCTCATCTATTTGCCACTATCTGGGAAAAAATAAGTTACATAGAAGATAAGCTGAGGGATTGTTCTTAGACATAAGGATTTCTTACAGTTTGATGTAGCTCCTCACCCTGCCCCTTTGAAGGTGTCTCTGCAGTGTGACACTTGAAACGGAATAGAAGAGCAGCCATGGAGATGCTGCCAGGAGAATTTTGGTTCAAAATCCTTCTGTTGGCAATTTATATGTGTTTTGGTTTTTTTATTGGAGAGTGGAGTTGTTTCCCAAAGTGGGAAAAGCTCCATCATTTGCAATATCTAAGAACAGTGAATAAGGTATTAAAAATTCATTGTCTGGCTCAGTAGTAAGGGGTTTTTAAGGCTTAGATGCAGAGTATGGACAAAGTGGCCTAACAGCCTTTTTTCAGCTGCTGTTTTCATGGCCCTAAAAGGCACTTGACTTAAATAATTCACTGCCCTGTGCTCTCAGTAGTCTCCTACCTGTCCCTTTCAGAGCACACACTTGTACTGTATTAATAAATGACTTTTTACATTTGTGTAGTCATTTTCCTACTACCTGTCTCTTCTACTTTTTTTTTTGTATTTTTTGTGACCTAAGAAGTCCTGTGGAAAAAAAAATCTTTCTTAATCTTTGCCATGCATGTCCCAGTGTTTTATAGCCACAGCAAAGGATGGAAAGATGGATATTTTTTAGCATATAAATGCAGGATCAGGCACTTGGTGATACCCTTGATTTGATCATGGAATGGTGGTGACTGCACACAAATGACACAATTACAGCTCAGGCACTTCAGCAGTCATTTGTCCACACCCTGGCATGAACAGTGGCACATGTGTGATGTGATACACAGATGTCTATGCCCTGCTTAGGACAAATAGAGTTGAGATATTTGAGATCTGCATTTATTTAGTTTTTTATTGCCACTTCCTGATTGGCAGCTATTCAGAAAAGTGTTTCCCTGAGCTATGTTTGTGTTCTCCAGGTAGGAGTGTATACTGCATCTATTAAGACCTTCTGATGCCTGTCACTTTTATTTTACTGAATAATACACCTGTCGTTTCAGCTAAAACCCTATTCCCATTTTTGTGGGAGCTGTCTTTTTCTCTTTCTTCCAACATCAGCTTTTCAAAAATCACGGGTTGCATCTTCAGAACCAGCCCCTAAATCTGCTCCAGCAATCAACCACAGGTGCAATTTCATGAGTACAACCAATTGCAGGAGGAAATTATGGAACTTAAAGATCAGGCCTGGCCCTGATTTGTAAGCACAAATAGCAGGGATAAACGAAGTCGATGGGAGCTGTAAGTGCTCCATTTCTCAGTGGAACACTGCTGTTTGCACCCACAAATTAGATGATAGGAAATCAAATCCTGCTATTCACACTGTCAGCTGATTGCAGGATTGAGGCAGGAGATGTGAAGCGAGTCCCCCTAAAAATGTGATCCTCCAGGCTTTCTTGTGCTTTCCCAGTGAGGGCGGCATTTGTCACGCATTGTTGGCTAATCTGTCTGCTTTGGCTTCTTCAGCAGTGGGTGGTATCCCTTGCTTCGTGTTTTCTGAGAAAATCAAATTAAAAAATGGGGAAACAAAACATTCAGCGGTGGCCATGCGGAGAATTTGCTAGTGGGAAGCAAAGGGGTAATTTCATAGGATACAGCCCCTTACACGCTGATCCCTTACAGCAAATATCAATTATGAAAATCAGTTCACAAGCTCTGGGACAAGAACTGGGCAAGGAACTCACCCTGCCCCATTCCCCCGCCTTCCTCAGTGTGTTTGGGTGCTTGGAGCACACGTTCCTCAGGCCAAGACTGCCTATCCCAGGATATCTCTGTGCATTTATAGTTGGTGCAGTCTGGTGGCAACAGAAATTGCAATGGATAAATCACTCCATAATCGCTGTGCCTTCTTCTTGTGTGTTCCTTAAAAATGAGGTGTAAAATGTTTTATGTAGTCCCACTGTTGGGTTATAGGTTAAACTCAAATCCAGAAGTATTTTTTGAGCCTCTTACACTTTGGACTAAGAGGTAATCATTTACTACCAGCTATCCAGAATTTTATATCTATATATATCTCAGGGGTTTCCTAATATACACTTAGTAGTTTGAACTCGACCATAATTACACTGTTATTATCTTCATAAGCTTTACTTATCTCATTATCAACTCCTTCCCATGTTGGAGGTCAGTGGAGTCTCCCTTCTATTAGCCATTTAATCCTTTTACCCAGTAGCTCTGTGCTCATTGATTCACTTACTGTATTTCTCTGTAGTTAATATTTCTGACATTTCAGACCAACCTCTCCCCTTGCCTTTTACTCTGTCCAAAGTAATCTCTACCCCCATAGATTCTGAGTTCATTACTGCCTGCTTTAGGAGGGCTGCAGCTCCCCAGTAAAACTTTTATGGTTTTGCCTTTGGAGTCGAGCAGGGGCTGCCTGTCCTTGGCGCAGGGTGGGGCTGGGGGACAGCACCAAAATCTGCATTATTTGCAAAGAGATAGGTGAAGATGGCTGTGCTGGTGGCAATAAATAAGAGGAAGCCTTTCCCATAACTAGGAAAAATTACCATTCTCATAACACTGCTTTCACAGATTTATATCAGGTATCTTAGCTGATGGATATTGTGTTGTTTTAGAAATAGCATTTATTGATTTTACTCTCCCTTTGAGATACAATTAACATTTGGAGGCTTTGTTTCTCAGTCCCTTTCCATCACATTGTCATTCACATGTGATCCCATTCGATGTGAAGCCTGGTTTGTGTTTCTGGCTGGGACTGTAGCTGCAAAAAGGAGATTCTGTGGAGGAAAGAGAGAGTTTGGTTTTGAAAAGTCTCCCAAGTATTTTCCCAAAGAAATTATTTCTTGTATACTAGATCGAAATATCACTGAATTATAATTATTTTAGTTATTTTTTTTTTATTTTAATGAGGTGACAGTTACTTAGGCATCCAGAGTGTTCTTCAGTTCTTGGCAGTGTTAAGCTGAACACGTGCTAAGTCTAGCAAGGATAATTACACCAGCTGTGACCTTTTTGAACACATATTTGGACCAAAGTAGCTTTCAGTCACTTCTGATTGACTCAGAGCTTACTTGAATTTGCTTTCTGTAAACTTCAAATATTACCTTCCTACTGCTGTGTTACTGTGTATGTGTGCCATCAGCAGTTTTATCATTTGATATTTGTTCCTCTTTACAGTGCCTGATGGCTTTGGGGAAGCTGTACAGAAGACTGGGACACAGGTCCAGGTGCTGCTTTGGGCTCAGGTGGCTGTAACAGGCTGTGAAAGGTGTCCCAGAGATGGGCACTGGGTTCCTGCCCCTGGGGGAGTCACCTGACAGCTCAGGGATTCCTCTTTTAATGCCTCAGCTCTTAGGAGAATAAAGGGGAGATGAAAAGGAATAGAGATTAAAGTTCTTTTTGATTTTTTTGTTCTTTTCATTTTTGGAGGGGACAGCTGAAAATGTTTATTCAAATCAAGAAATTATTGGTATTCCTAAAAGTCTTCTTAGATCCATAGTGGAGTTTTGGTTCTGCTTCATGGCTTTTACACCTATAATGCTACATCTTTGGCTCTGGTTTATTATTAAAAGGCAACTGCTTAATTAAGAGAGCTTTACTCAAGAACAAATGTCCTGCAAGGTATTTAAGAGAATTTTTACTTCTGTTTTTGAGGTACACCCCTGAGTGTGCAAGCTGGATAGCAGAGTCAGTTAATGCAGCATTGTTATTAATTTAATTTAATAAACAGAGTTAGCAGTAAGTATGTGAGATTAATTTGTTCCTATTTATGCATTCCTCCTTCCCAGCACTCCTATGCTCACAGGACACATAGAGTCACATTTTATTATTTCACCTATTTTGGCTGCTGTGCTACAGGGCAGGCAGAGCTGGCAGAGTTTATCAGAGTTGGTTTCTCCCCACTAAACAATTTCACTGTTGACCAGACAGTGTGTTTGTGTCTCTGGGCAGGGTGTGCTCACCGTGGAATCCAAGGAGCTGCCAGAGACTCATAACTCCAGGCTGCTGAGAAGACCCTGGGCTTCACAGGGCTTTGGCACCTCCCAGCTGCCACCAGGTTTCCATCACTGCTGCTCTTGTGCTGAGCAGAGCTGGGGTTTGTGCAAGGGAGGTTTTCCCAAGGAAAGCAAGCAGGGGTAATCCAGTTGTTGGGTAAACTACACCCAAGAGGATGAAAGAGGTGATATTTGCATCACCTCTCTGGTCATTCACTTCTGTTTAAGGCTAGAGAGGGGCTGTACTACCCTGAATGCTCCAGTCTGTGTCTGCCTGGGGCTGCCTGTGAGCCCCTTCCCTTGAGAAGTCCATTTTGGGGACATCTGTGACTCACCAGATGGACTCTTGCACCAACAGCAAGGCTTGTTTGCACTGGGCCAGGGCACAGGCTTGCAGAGTAGAGCAGTTGCTGCTGGGAACAGGAGCAATTTGAAGGGATTTCACTCATGGATGGCTCTAATCTGATGGTGTTGGCTGCATGTTCATTAGTGCTGGGAGCACAGTGCACACCCCTGGAGCACAGCACAACTTCCAGGGCTGTTTCATCCCAGAGGCTGCATCCCTGGGGATGCTCTGCCACACGAACCAAAGCAGAGAGGGCATGACAGAGAGGGGGAGCTCAGTGGTGCACTGCTGATGTGCCATCAAACCCTAACAAAGAGTCACTCTGTATTTTGCAGCAGTAACAAAGCTTGGAGAGTGCTTTTAAACCAACCTGCAGCCTGTACAGATCCATCTCCCCTAAAACCTTCTCTCTGTCTCAGACAAGTCACTGGTGCTCAGACCCAGCTCATCTAGCACCAGGGCCACCTGTTAAGCCTTGGTGATATTTTTTTTGTCTTTGAATTCCCTGGCCCTGAGCTTGGCCAGAGCTACTCCTGCAGCTCGGCAGGGTCCCTCGGGGTGGAGTCTGCCATCCAATTACCCAGGCTTTGCCTCCACACAGCCCTTAAGTGGCTGCTGAAGGGATGATTCATCTTAAATCATCCTTCCTGCCAGCTTTCTTGCTCTACACCACGCTCCTGTTTGTTTAAACCAGTACAGTCACATATAAAACCCTGACAACACACGCTCAACGTGCAGGTAATAAAGAGGGCATCCTCTCAACAGCTTGTCCTCTTCACAATCCTTATGTTTGTGTATTGCTGTTTCCACTGAAACCCTGCAGGCTGGGATTTTGCTTGTAGGGAGGCATCAGGCTGAACATTCCTGTGAATCCCGCCCTAAACTGCGCATTTGGCATAATCGTGTGGTCTTAAAAGATGGTAAAAGCCAATAGATGGAATGTGACGCCCCATTAGTTCATCGTGCATGCTCCACTGAGCTGGATTTGTGCTCCACCCAGGTTGTACACAGTACTGTAGATATTGTGGCCCAATTTTTCCCTGGTTCCAACATTTTAACTCTGCTGGATCCCATAGGTAGAGTGGGTGATGAAGACGAGGCAGTGCCCAGGTGTGTGACCCCTGGACCCTGCTGAAGGCAGGGCCACACATGAAATTGGAGCCTGCTAAAAGCTCCAAGCAAAAGTGCTTCTTGCATTTGTGAGAAACAAATGCCCAGCATGAAGCAAACTCCTTCAGAAACATGGATGCAGGTTTACACCCAGGAGACACAGTAAAAAAGTAAAATGCTGCATTGATTTAGAGGACCTGGAAATAAAGGACGTCTGGGTTGGTTTGTGGGCATGGTTCAGGGTCCCTGTCTCTGACACATCTCCTACTGGGAAGATATAGGTAAGAAAACCCAAAAGGTTCAGCACTGGCTTTCACATAGAACATTTGTGAGTTCCAGCAGTGTTTTACAGGAAGCTGATATTGTCCCCTACACAATCTGACCTGCACAGTCAGAGCTGCAGGGCTCTCACAAGCTGAGCACCAGGAGCAGCCTGAGGTTTTCCTACATGTTACTGTTAAGAGCCATAATATCCTGAAAGTCTTTCCCTCAAACATATCTTGGGATATATTCCCAAGAGGGGTTTTTTTACCTTGGAGAGAATCCAGGGCTCGTTCTTTTAGGCTATAAATTCTTCAGCGCAAGGATTTTTGTTTTCCTTTATGTCCCCAACGCACCTCGTGCCACTGCACGGCTCAGCCCAAGCCATATCGTATATTACCATATGAAAACATCATTTACATTCAGCCAAGGCTCCGTTTGCTCTCCTTCAGAAGGTTCAGAGCTCTGAGAGGCAGATGAGGTAAATCACACCGCACTCACTCTGAGGACCACCCGCTCTAACCTGGCCCAAAGCCAGCTCTGCCCCAGGCCTCCCACATCCCTCAAAACACAAAGGGCACACAGAGCTGGCCCTTATCTGAGTTAGAGGTTAGCTGGGAATATCTTTAACTTTTTTTTTTTTTTTTTTTTACCCAGAAATCAAGGCAACACCACACAGAACATCCAGGGAGGAGAAAAAAAACCACTCTGGAAATTTCTAAGTTCTGATGATCTTGTGAATTCCTTCAGCCTGCATAATAACAGGGATCATTAGAATGAAAACACTCTGCCATTACAGCCAGGAAAGGAATCTATACCACTTATATGATAATACTATGGAGCTACATAGAGGTTCATGAAATATGGATGTGCTTATATGCACCATAGTCTAACTTACATTTGTAATGCTAAGTGAAGTATCTCCCTGCAAAACACGCACCCATGCAAAAACATTCCAGTGGGGGAGGCTTAGTTTGATTTACCTCAGGTTAGCACTCTGTTTTCTTATTATTGTGGCATTTTATTGTGCTTGTTATGCAGAAATTCTGTCATTGAGCCTCCTCATACTCATTGATGGATGGGAGGTCACTGAGGTTCAGCTCTTGGTCGTTTTCTGCATCTCCCTTTTCTTGACATCTATCTGTACTGCTAGCTTCCTGTTTAAATCTTGGATTCTCCACTTTAGAAACTGCAACTAAATTACACATGCTGCATATTCTATATGTGAACATGCCTCTCACACACAGGATTATTATTATTACTATTTGATAATTATATATTTGCAGTTTAAAGACCTGCTCATAGCCATCAACAGCCATTTATACAACACAGTGTCTAAATATGCTGGGCATTATCCTCTGTGGCAATGAATTTACAAACTAAGGCTGCACACAAGTTTAGTTTCGTGCACTTTAGGCTTCACCTACCATGGGTGGTATAAACATTTATGTGTCCTTAAATGCACTAAATGAAAGAAGGACATGATCACAATGAGAGAATAAAAAAAAAATACATCCTGAACTCAATACACTCTGAATCTTAGGGCAAAGATTAAGAGACTCTGGATTTATCATTTTCAGTTAGTGTGGCTGAATTATGGCTTCAGGTTGAAACTGGTGTTATGCTGTAAGCACAGAAATTTGTGGAAATCACCCAGAGGAAACTCTACTTTTATCAGCAAATGAATGGTTAGAGATTTAATTAAAATAATGGTGCCTTAGCCATGAAGGACTTCTCTATTGCTCATTGGTACTACATAATTGCTTTCAAGCATCATGTTTCTGGAAAGGGAAGGAATATTTTTTGGATGCTAAGGAGAGAACTGGATAGATCCTGCAGTGATGGTGGACTTGGCCCAAGCCATGACAAGCCACTGGCACTCCTGGCCCTTGGCTCTCTTCCCTCAGCAGCAGGAGCTGCTGCCCTGGGATGAATTTGCAATCCAGCCCCTGTTTAGTGCAAATGTTTGACACAAAACTGCGCTTGTCCACCTGAACATCCCAATATGGGGTATTGGACAGACTGGACATTCAGTCTTGTGGGGAATTAAACTTCAAGATTAAACAGTTTTCAAGATATTTCTCCCAGCAGGGTCTCTCTGTAGCACAGCTGGCACTCATTGTGCTGCCCCATGAATTTGGGGATTCTTGAAAAAGCTCCTTGTCCTCCCATTTGTCCAGGGGATTTTGGTGCACAGGGAATCTGTAATGGATGCACCCCACAGGATGCTCAGATTTGCTTTTGCTGATGCTCTCCATTGCCAAGAGGTGACGCATCAAGCTCTCAAATACTCTCTCTCCTTCTCAGTGTGGAGATTTTTGGGGGTTTTGTTGCAGGACTAACCCCAAACCTCCTGTGGCTCCCCAGGACCTGGGGCCAAGCCCTGCCCTAGCAGAGGGGGGCTGAAATTGCACAGACAAGAACCAACAAGGACAAATCAAAGATAAATCCTGCTCCTGCGGTTTGATACATTTATAAACACTTTTTTTTTTCCTTGCAGCCTTTAGGACAAGTGTCTAACAGCCTATTTTTCCTTGGGTTTAGATTTTGAAGTCTGCTTCTCCCCAGGAAGTTGAATGGATGAGCAGGAGTTTGATATTATCTGCCCCTTGCTGTGGAAAATGTCAGAGGCATGCCATGACAAATGCCACTGCTCTCCTCTTTCAGAGGCAGGAGCACCAGCTGCCAGTCACACACAAACTGCTGGTGTACATTACCAGGCAAGGAAAGCTGGCTTTTACCCAAATCCACATTTGCGGAAGAAAAAATGCCTGCGCATTCCTTTGTGGCAGAAATGAAAACCAAGATCAATGAGTGACTCTTTTTAAGTCTTATGTGCAAGGTAAAACTACTCTTTCACTCTGTGATAATGTCAAGTGCAGAGAAATATGCACCCAGTGAGGTCATGGTCAGTTCAGGAGAAATATGTTTAAGAATAAATTGCCTGCCCTTTCTCTCTGTGTGGAGGTAAGGAGTGGCTTTTTGGTAATGGGCAGTGTATTAAATGGATGATTGACATATCTGGATGAAATATCATGAAAATTAACAATTATGGGAATTTTTCTCTATTTGTTTTTAATCGATGTGATATTTCTGTTCTTAGCTCCCTGGCTGTTCCAGGCTTTTGGTGAAGGCAAACTGCTCCTGGCTGGCTTGACATTGATTTAAATGTTGTCAGGTGCATTTTCCAGCACAGCCCCACAGTTTTCCCAGGATTTACAGCAGTGTGAGGGTGAGATATGCATGGAACCAGTGCAGAGAACCTGGGAACCAGGAGGCACCGTGCTCTGGAGGGGAGGAGGGGGATGGCCAGGAGCTGAGTGCAGCTGGTTTTGAAGAGTGGTTTCTTATCAGGAATAGCAAGAAGCCACCCTGATGGTGCTAACTGAGTGAGAACCACATCTTCCAGAGCTTTAACCACAGCAAGGAGCTGATGGAGTCAACGGTTCCCAGAGCCAACTGAGAAAGTCAGAAGTTAATTTAGAAAAAAATAAATCAAAACTTGGAAAATCCACAGCAGAGGATTTCCTCAGGAAGGGTTTTTCTGCTTGATAGGTGACTTTGCATCCATCCAAAATCTAAATTTGCTGTTCATGTAAGCCAGCACTGCTTCTTGCAAAAATTTCTATACAATATTGTGTGATAACCATTCCAAGTTCTTCTCCCTTTATAAACAAACCCTGACCTCACCTCTATTTTGTGTATCCCTGTATTTAATTCAGACTTTTAAGTAATTTAGCAAAATTACCATTGAGAAGATATCCCTTCTTTGTCTTGGAACAGAGCACAGCTTTCCAGTTTGGGGATCCTAGTGCTGCTGTGAAATGTGTAACAGGTGATGGCTGAAATGGACATTTTCCTTTCTGTGTGTAGCTCTGTTCTTCCAGCCTTGGGCACCCAAGGCTGGAATTTGGATCCCTCAGGGAAGAGATTTGCCAAACCACTGTTGGCTTCATTGTTTCTTTATCAAAATTAATTTATGAAACTGGGCATTAGAGGAAAGGCAGTGCTTATAATCCATCTACATTTTATAGCAATCCTACTTGGAGAAGAAGTGTGGAGGAAGCTGGTGGTGACCATGACTGCAGGGAATCTGTACTGGCTGAAGGACAAACTGTGGGGTCTCAGTCTGGAGAGAAATAATAATTAGGGGTACTTTGGGGATTGCTGTTAAACCTTGTTTTATTCAATGAAATGAAAGATGAAGTAAACACCAGATAAATGCAACGTTTTCTAAACTGTGAAGTGTTATATCAGTTTGGAAAAGGGCATAAATGAAGAAAAATAAAAAAGGGAGGAAGAAGAAGCTTCCTGGTTCAACATTGTGGTAAAATTCAGGTTGTTGTAGTGTAAAGTCAAAACAGCTGGAAAAGAAGAAACCTAGGAGGTAGGAAATCAGCTGGGGAAGGAAAAGGGATTTAGGAAGCAGCAATGACTTCAGGCAACTGCATCTCTGCAAAATGAGAATAATGTGGGTATGCGGAGCAGGAGCACAGGGAAGGCAGGGTTGGTGCTCTGTGTGTGTGTGTCGTGGGGAGATGTCTCTTTAATGCCACAGAGCAGGGCACCTCTGAAATCTCGAGGACACTTTGTCCTGAAGGCTGGAATTCTCACAAATGCTCTGGACTTGCCAAAACCTGCTCGCAGTGAGGATCCCGGGAGCTTTGCCATTGATTCCAATGGCAGCAGATTGGGGCCGTCGCTGAGACCTCTCAGAAATTGACCCTTGGAACACAAAAGAGGCTGACAAGTTAATTTGGCCTCAGAGGTAGGCAGCCAGGGTGATTAGAGAGATTCATTTAAAGGACAATATTAAAATAATTGACTGCATGTTGGCTGCAGGGATGTTTGGCAAGATAACGGCCTTAGCACCGGTTATCTGTGGGCAGCACCCAAAGCTGAGGTGCTAAATGTGGATCAGGAATGTCCAAAGGGCCAACATCTGGACTGAAAAACCTCTGTGAGAAATAAAGGTTGAAATGCAAAGTCCTTTGCCAGGATGAAGGGCAGCCAAGGACTATTCATCAAAAAGAAGTGCTAGGTTTTAAAAGACAGTGAGCAGAGCACATGAAATTAGAGTGCAGCACTAAGGGGACTCTTTCTCTCCTGGTTTCAGTTATTCCATAGCAATTAATTGGATTGATATTTCTGGACAGAAGTTAGAATGCATTTTGGTTGACAGCAAACATTTCTCATCCCAGATGCAAAGCAATAATTTTACTTTTCCCTGCATCTTTTGGAGTGTTTGCACTTCTCTAGACCCCTCCTCTTATCCTTTTGTGATAGGGCTTTAAGAGGACATTAAAGGCTCCTTTCTTTAATGATGTGGTGACATTTGGGGACAGGAATGTGCAAAGACACTCCCAAGCTCTGCAGAGAGCCCTGGGTTTGTATAACCCTGTTACTGCTCAGGGATGGAGAACATTGGGCTGATCTCTCTCTGACAGATTTCCTCTAAAGACATAATACCCTTCATGGAAAATAGCTAGGTATGATTTGTCAGTACAGCAGGAAACATTGTTTAGAAACATCTGAATGCAGGTGTTTAATTTAGCTTTCATCTGGGGTCCACTAATGGACATGTTGTTAAATAGAGCATTTTACATCTCCCTGCAAACCACCCTGTGCTGCTGGGAACTTTTCAGGGCTGATTGTCACTAATGCCCACCAGCATGAAAGGGCTCCGGAGAAAATTATGTTTTTCCTGACATGAGATGAGGGATGTAAAACTGTGTCAGGAAGTGCTTCCATCAAACCCTTAATGCAGAAATGTTTTGAGGACAGCACAGAGTAAATTCTGGGGTTCACTGAGAACCAAGCCAGGGTGGAAAGAACTAAAATATCAAAAACTGTTAAATCCAGATCAAGGGGAATTTCAGACATCTTGTTCCTCAGATATCTACTTTTGGTTTATTATAGATCCTTATTTAATATTACATATTTCATATCCTCACCCCAACCAAATATAGTGACATTTGCAATGCAAAGGAGGTCATTGTGTTACTACAAATGAAAAAATCACTTCTGCATTTGTTAGCCTTAATCTATGATCTCATCTACAATATTTTATTCATAAATGCATATCTGCAAATCTAAAGTTAGTATCCACATACAGTTTTATAATAAACACCTATACAGAAATATTGGAGGATAAAGAGGTGAAATAAATCTTTCCACTGCTATTCTGAATTTTTTAACAAAAGTTCAATCAGCTCTTATAATTCAATATCTTGGCAGTGAGATGAGCAAGAGATTTAAAGGGTTTGATGCATTTCAGTGGAGATGCAGGAACTTTACGTATGAGGAAGGAGGCTTCTGGCTATGAGTCAGTATTGCCATCCTTGAGTACTCAGAGATTTTGATTTAACACTAAAGAAAATATTTGCAACTTCTTTTAATAAAGAATAAAAAGAAGTGGATAATGTTATTTGACTAATGGGTTTTGTCACTTCAGGGTTACATTTCACTCTACCTCTCACCTTCCTGTGGTATTAACCAAATGCCAATATCCTTCCCTCATTCTGAAGGAATTGTGCTCAGTATTGGACAGAGAAGAAGAAAACAGCTGAAAAATTGTCAGCTATGTGCTCTTGCCAGACAGCTGATAAAATTGAAGACTGATAGGGAAATGTGAAAATTCCAACTAGGGAAAAATGCTTGGCAAATCCAGCCAAGGGGCAGAGCAGGGAGTGTGGATGCACTTGTCACAGGGACTGTTTGTGCTGCTGGGGAGGGATTGATGTGCTCCAGGTGGAATCCCTGCTGCTCTGCTCCAAAGGGGACTGGGGCTGTCCTGACAATGCTGTGCCTTGGTCTCAAAGGTGCATGATGATTTTACAGGCATTTTGTGTCAGCACTATAGCAAGAACTCCTTATTTATTTAAGAATTGGTGTCTAAATACCACAACATATTTTGGTTCTTTGCAGTATTTGATGAGTGTTTAACAGTCATCAAGTCAGTACTTGTATGTTTAAAAATTATGCCTTATCAGACATCCCAGGCATTTGGAAACTAGGTAAAGCTAATATTTTTTTAATTAATATAGCTCTAAACAGTTTTCTCTGACCTACTAAAAATCATGCAACATTGCAGTCACAAAATCCTAAGTGAGCAAGATAAAGCTGTACTCCCATGACTCCAAGACTTCATAGAAAACTTTCAGCTATGGCAAGGCTCAAACTAAAGTCCCAAAAGCTGAGCAAAGCAATTGGGCAATATTAGTTATAGGTAGCTATTTTTAAATTTTGGTTAGACCAGCAAGTCATTTAAAGTGTGATCCCAAGTAAATTTGGGAGCAGTGGCAAGATTGGGATCACAGCCTCCGTTTGCCAGGATGACCCCAAGTTAGAAGATAACAGTAGCCCAGGGTCAACCCAAGTTAATAATACTCATGTTGGGGCCAAATATGGAATTTTATTCATGGAATTGCACATACCTTGTATATTCTTTGCATATTCCAATGCATTTCCCGTGTATGTGCATATGTGCATAGATAAACATGTCAACAATGATGGAATCCATACAAATAGTGAAACATTTTAAGAGCAATTAAACAGATTAAATATCACTGAAAAATAATTTTGAAAGGTTCCATAGCTGATGAAGAAGGTGATTTTCCCTTTCCCCCACATCTTTCCCAACAGAAAACTTTAGAATGAAATGCATTTATTCCAAAATCAAATTTGCAGCTCACTAAACTTTTTGTCTGTGTTCAGAATGCATCCACAGAATGAATTTATCAGAAATAATTAGTGTTTTTATAGCCAGTGCTGATTGCTGCAGCATCACATTCTGGTGCTGGTTTGTATAATTGCAAATCATTTCCTAGAGGTGTCACACAAAAGCAGAAGATGCCTTTTGGAGTAATGTAGTGCCCATGGAATACAAGATTAACACTTGTATAGTACAAGAAGACATTTAAAGACTCACTATCGTTTTTTTTTTCTTTCTAACCTTGTTGATGTCATGAATATCAATTTACATCTTTCTTTTTTTTTGAGATAATTTAACACTCCATTTAGTCATCCTTGGTAATGCAAATCAGATCAATTCTGCTGCCAGACTACAAGGTGATCTCCATTGTATCCCTTGGAAATGAGAGATCCATTTTTCTTCGTTTATTTTTATTAAAAGAAAAATCCTCCTTTTCAAGCCTTTTGATAAGAAACAATTGAGAATTCCAGGAATTTTAATCAGGGAGCAAAGTCGTAACCACCCAAAAGCATTACCCTTTCCTCCTCACTTATTCTGTCTGCCTGCTCTCCCTCCTTCCCGCTCAGCCCATTTGCATAACGTGATTAAGAGAGCAGTAATAATTACAGCAGCACATGAGGGATGTACAGCCTCGCAGGAGGCAGCAATGCTGCCCTGCACATTTCCCAGGCAGAGCCTGCAGGGTTTGGCTGTGTCCCAGCTCCACCTGCAAGGTCCCCAAGCCTCCCCTCCTGGAGCCACACCAGGCCCTGTCCCACCCCGTGGAGCTCCTGCGCCCCCAGATCGTCCTCAGACCCCAAAAAGGTGCTGATCTCCCCCAAGGCAGAGTGGTCCCCTCACTGTTTTGCCCTCCTGAACCTGTTAATACAAAGGCAGAAGATTCTGAACACTGCACATGATGCCTCAGGTTTGGGCTTTTCTATTTCTCACATTCTGTGCTGCTTTAGTGTGTGGGTCTGGGTTCACATCAGGGGATGCTGAGCTCTGGGCACAGAGCAGGGACACAAAACAATTCCTGCTCCAGCTGGGCACCAAGGACAAATGATCCAAATCTCAGCCCAAGAGCACAAACCCCGTGGGCTGGAGAGAGAAAAACAAGGATGGGACTGCAGGGGCTAAAGCTGGAATGGGACAATGAACTGCAAGGTGCAAATGGAGCAGAACTGATCCAAGGGAGAGACCCCAGGAGCGCTCGGGCATTTTGGGACCATTTTGGTTCATCTTGGGTTCATTTTGGGACCATTTTGGTTCATTTTGGGACCATTTTGGTTCATCTTGGGTTCATTTTGGGACCATTTTGGTTCATCTTTGGTGCAGCCCTGGCTGGGCTCTTGTGCTGCCCAAGGTGGATCCATTGAGGAGATCCTTTTAATAAATCCCTGCTTTATTCTTTAGCTCTGTCCAGCCTCTGTTCTAGCTCAGCCTTCACAAGGCATCACAAGGGAAACAATTTTCCATATAGAAATCAGTGGGCAAAGACTTAAAAGCCTTGAAGAACATTTGTTTTTGTAATTTTGTTGCTTTTGTGGTTTTTGTTATCACAGTTTGAGTTGCAGACATTTTGTGTGCTCGTGTGTATTCTGTTCATGCCTTAGCTCTGCCCTCCCATTAAAGGCTACTGAGGCAAACATCACCTGAGAATGAGGAGATTCAATATGGAATTTCCACATCGTGTTACAAATCTGTTAACCAGGAGCAGCTCACTCAATAATCACCATTGCTCAAAGCCTCTCAGATCCTTTCAGCCTCACAGCATCTCCATGAAGGGGGAAGTGCCCAGGCAGGGATTTTTTTTTATTATCAAAGCACCAGAGTGAACCCCTCCTGCAGCAGCAGAGCAGCACCTGCTGATCAGTGCCTTCCCATCCTGCTGGATATACACCTGTTCATATTAAAGGTGAAAATACATATTTTCTCTTTACTTTTATTTTCATTACACAAATGCAAGAACAAGAGCTGAACATATGCTGTAAAAGAGGAAAGACCTCAAGGACTTGTACCTTGATGGCATAAATCAGATATAAATATATTCAGTGTTTCAGAGGGGAGAGGAAATCTACATCTATGAGAAAGTAGGGTTTTTTCCTATTGTGTGTATCCACATGCAAAAAAAGAACCTCAAAACCACTTGACAGTATCTTCAAGCCAAATATAGGTAGTGTTGGGTTTTTTTCTTCTAGAAAGGATTATCTGTTTTGGTTGTTCTGGGTTGGGTTTACAGCCAGCTACAGATAAGGAGTGACACATGTGGTATCTGATAGCATTGATATTTCTGCCTGGCACGCAAAGCCTGCTGTTGCAAAGTGGAAAGGTGCTGCAAACACTCATGAAAACAAATGCATAACAACACCCAGAAGGAAAGCAGAGCACGTCAGAGCTGAGTAACAGATTAAAAACCTTCCTCTGCTTCTGCAGGAAAGCCCAGGGGAGATGGGCTCCCAGGGACCATCCAAAAACTCTCCCATCCTGCAGCTCCCAGGGATTTGGGGATGGGGATGGGCTGGTCCAGGCTGCACAGACTGCCTGGGTTCTTGAGCAGCTCACCAGGGCTGCAAGGAGGAGGAGGAGGAGGAGGAAGAAGAGGAGGAAAGGAAGGCCAAGGATCTATTGCATAAAACAACAGCTTCTTGGTTTCTTATGGTGAATACTGGGGGTTCTTTTGATGCAAACAAGCCAATGATTTCTTTTTCAGTTTATTTTCTCCTAGTTTTTTTGTTAATTCTTCAGCAATTCACTGGTTGAGCGCTATTTTGCATAAAAGACAGGTCAACTCAGCCTGCTGAAGGAAAGACTTGCAATGGAATCAGGCTTGCCAGGAGAATGAATGTCCTTTGATTCCTGTGTGTCTCACTGAGGAGGTCACTGTGGAGAGCTGTACATCCAGTTGTTTCCCTGGGAAGAGAGGGAAGGTTTATGGGCACAGGCCTGGGGGCACAGATGTGCACAAGGAATGGAGTGGGCAGAGACAAGGGGCAGCTGCCTTCCCCTCCTCCTGCAAGCCACTGCTGGCAGACTGGAAAGGAAAACCCTTCCCATGGCTTCCCATGAAAATAGCATGTGCAAAGGCATCCACACAACTGATAATTAATTACAATTAACAAGAAATGAAAAATCTAATTGCATACTGAAATATTATTAAAGATCTCTCTCTCGGTCCATTCCTTAGGGGTTGATTTGGGAGCATCTTTATGAAAAATCTTCTGCAGAAAGCTTTTGCTTTTAAAATATAATGGCACTGGTGATTTCTGATTTCACTCAGGAGGAAATACCCAAGAAATTTTCACTCTAGAGGAAAATGCACCAAAAATATTCTTTTAAAGTTCTTGTTTCCGTGGTTTAAAAGCTGTAATTATTTTAAATGCTTAATGGTAGCTCAGTATCTATACTAGTGACTGTTCACTTCTGTTTGCCCTGTGAATTTATCCTATTAGTACACGTGTGAGGGTGTGCATTTATGTATATTTAAAACACATATGGTATGGAAAAAAATATATATTTATCCATTAGAAGTTACTTGTTCTTCCATCTTTTCAAGTGTCTTGCTGCCAGCTGCCTGTATCAAAGGAAGTGAACAGCTGAAACATCACAGCACTCTAATTTTATGTCTATTGGGCACTGCTGCTTTGCTGTATATTTTCTAAAAGAGTTTATTGTCCACTAGGGCTCTTTTAAAGGAAGGCTTGGCTACTGGGGACCTTAAAAGTGATGAAACTTAAATGCAAATCCATTCACCTTTTCTTCCATGCAGTAAATTCTACTACCTGTGCTCTGAAATGCAGAAGATAATTGTTACAGTACCCTATTTTTTAATCTAATGTTGACTCTTTTGGGCTAATTTATTTATATTAACTGTGTCCAAATGTGGTGCAAATCTCAGGATACAGAAATCACTGAAAGACAGTTGTTTGTTCCTGCTAGAGGAGGATTTAGCACCCTTGGTCACTGCTGAGCTGGTAATATTGCTTTCATTTCATCTTTGCTAAAGTTCCTATTCCTGAATAATGGTGATGTCCCTGGATTTGAAAACACAGCTATGGCAGAGGAGGTGCTGGTAGGAAAAAGTGAGGATGGATGTGAAATACTGAGGTGGAGAAAATATTTCTTCTCCAGATCAGCAGAGTAACAGATGTGTTTCTGCTCTGTCTTTTGACTCCTCATGACTCATCTCCACAGTTAGGAATCAACATTGCATCCTCAAGAGGAGATTGAGTCCTTGACACTCAGAAATCCCTGTAACAGCCTGTGCTAAGCTCTGAGCATGTGCTCAGCTCTTAGCTTGCCCTCACTGCTGCAGGGATGGCAGAAATAATCATCTGTGATGCTCAGTTTTGTTGGGAAAAGCTTCCATCCATCTGAGGGATTTACATAATCGGTTCCTGGGGCCACATTTTCAGTTCCAACAACATCAGTTGGGAAAAAACTCCATGAATAACAGAGCTCATCTGTGTTCATGATGCTTGGTGGGACCATCCCCATCCAAGGTGGTCCAGAGGCTCAGGCAAGATGAGCTGGAAGACAGCAACACCTGCTCAGCTCTTTTTAGGTGTGTTTTGAAAATGGTTTTTCCTCTCTTGCATCACCTCAGTGATGCTTTTAATAACAATCCTCATCACAAGCAACCTTTCTGCACGGTCATGGGGATGTGCTGAGGCAAGCAAAACACTGCACATCGACGTGAGGAGCTGTTCTTTTCATAACAGGGAGCTGCAAGTGGAGACTTGATGCTTCATAAAATTCTGACATCCTGGAAAGGGAGTCCTAGATCTGTTTTATACGCTGCAGTAAAGGTGATCTTTGGAAATTGCTTGTTGAATAACTCCACAGCCTGCTGTACATCATTTTTATTGATGATAAGGAAGATGTCATCCCTGTGGCTTGCCTTGGAGAGGAGGGTGGCGAGGCATTGGGTTGGTTGAAAAGATGAAATTCCACGTTAAAGACCTCGGTGCCTGTTGTGGAAAGGAAATGTTCCCACAGGTGATCCCAGGTGTATTTTTAGATTTAGTTTCTCAGCAAAGTTTATTGACATCTCCCAGCGCTGCACAGCCCAGTGGCACAGAACTCTGCAGCTTCCAGGAGGGCCTTTGCCCCTGTGGTAGGGATTCCTGTTTTTCAGTGCCATTTGGTGGTAGCTGGTGTGAATTACTGACTTCTCCTCACAGTCCAGCCATGGGGATGGACCTGTGCAGGTCTTTAACCTTCAAGCTCAGAATCACACCTCAGCCTCCTAAATATGGTCAGAGTGGGTTTTATGGTGGCTGCAATGTGCATTAGGGAAGAATGATTGGTTTTATGGGTGGAGCAGGATCTTTCTCCTCTGCTCTGTGTGCTGGATCATAAAGGGACCACCTCTCTCATGGGGGATTTACATGGGCAACGGTTGACTGTGCTACTGAGAGCAGAAAACCATTCCAGGGTATTGTCAGAAGCAGTTTACAGATTAAATCATACAGCATGCACAGCTACAAGAGGACTTTGCAAATGGTCTCTCTCCTACATCAGCTTGTTTCCATTGAAATCGCACAAAACAATTAAAAATTAATCATTGTTAAAGCAAATGCTTGCTCTCCCCTTCAGATGGGTCCTTAAACTTATTTATAGAGCATTTTCTCTTGGAGTTTTCCACCTTCTTTTAGCCCTGGGAATAAGGGATGTGCATACATACCAGATTTGTCATGTTTCTATAGATCTCTGGGGTTACAACCTCAGTACCAAGAGCTGAACACAGCTGGTTTATGCTTGGGAAAGGAATTGTGAGGCAGCATCATCTGCAGCTAGGCAAATAAGGACTTAATGACTCCACAGATCATCATTCTGTCTTATTATTTGGTACTTGAGCTCATGACTGCAGTTTCAGTGTATCCCACACAGTATTTTCTGTATGTTTAAATCCTGTACATTTTCTCCCTTTAGCTAATATGTGATAGAGGCACCCCAGAGACTGGGGCCTTTGAGAATCTCCTGTTAGAGGGCAGCTGCCCCAACCTTCCTTCTAAGACATTCAGCTGTTTTTCATCTCTTCCTTCAGGAGCCCCTGGAAAGGGGGCACACTTGAATCCCGAGAACTCACAGCGTTTGCCATATCTGCTTTTCATTTCATAGCCAGCACTTCCTCAAGACATTTGCTTTCAGAGGCTTTTTCCTCCTCTTTGTAGTTTTGATGGATTTTCAGCTTTTCCCATCCATTACTGAAAACAGGAATTAACCTTGGGTTTGAAGATTCATAGTCTGGTCATTACAACAGCCACAGCTGAGAGATGAGTCTTGTGTGAGCAGGGGAATGCAGCTGTTTGCATCCCAAAACGTGGCAGGCTCTTCCTGTACCTGCTGCCACTGCCTGCCAAAATAGATTGATTGGCAGGTGCCCTACATGCCTGCAGCTTCCAACAGGAGGAAACTATATATGGGAACAATCGTGAGATTTGAGTTTTCTCAAATGTGCTAAATGCTTGGGGGTCTCTCGGTCTGACCACCATGTCAGAAGGTCAGAGAAGATGAAGGAAATTCAAAATTTCATAAAAACAGGGAATTTTTTGGGTTGGAAGGGACCTGAAAGCTCGCCTAGTCCAACCTGCTGCCATGCCTGGGACACCTTCCACTATCCCAGGGTGCTCCAAGCCCCATCCAGCCTGGCCTTGGACACTTCCAGGGATGGGGCAGCCACAGCCTCTCTGAGCAGCCTGTGTCTCATCACCCTCTCACTTGGGAAGAATTTCTTCCCAATATCCAATCTAACCTTGCCCTCCTTCAGTTTAAAGTGATTTCTAAAACCTGCAGAAGCAGCAGTTACCACTTGGGTGGGGCACCAAGGATTTCTGGAGACCCAGCCTTGTTAACCCCAGCTAGGCAGCAGTCTCCAAGAACAGGAGTTGGGAACAGAGGATGTCCCACACCAGCGTAGCAGGAGCCTCCCCTGAGCTGCTGACAGAGCTGCTCCCTCTGAAGGGCTGGGCAGAGCTGCCACAGAGGCTGCACGCTGCTGTCAGCAGCCATTAAATGCATTCAAAAGGTGAAAACTTGTGGCAGCACTTAGCAAGTGCCAGGTTATTGGCTCGGTGTGCGAGGAGACCTGCGAGTCACATTTTATATCGCGGCACGCACCGGAGGCACATCTCATGTGCTGCACAGAAAGCTTATTAAACACTCTGCATTTAATAAATGTGTGTGTGTGTGTGTGTGTGTGTGTGTGAGTGGGGATGTTCAGCACTTGGCCATGCGAGGAGAAGCCTTTTTTTTGCAAATGAGGCCACCTGTTCCTCCTTCCCTGATTTGACAGGTTTTAGTCTCTCTTCTCTGCGAGTGGGCGGACAGTTGGATTTGATTTACTGGAGACTCTCCTCTGGTGTGATTGCAGCATAATTATATCGATAATCAGCTCTGTTTGTGGTCAAAATGTTCTCCAACACACACACACACACTCAGATCCCAGATCTTACAATGCCTGGAAAACCTGTCCTGCTTTCTGTTTCACAAAGGTTTGGTTATTTGATAAATATAGATTGATTTCTGAGGGCTCATAGCTGTTACTCAATCGACCAAGGGTGTGTGGTAGACAATAAAATTTACAGTTATGCTTTGTAGGTATTTCATCAGGTGAGACTGGTCCTTGTTAGAGAAGTGTAAAAAATTGGAGAATTGATTTTATTTTTTTTCCACTTATTTTGATATTCAGGTTCACCTGGAAAATGGGAAAGAGAGTAAAACTGTGGAAGAGGGGTTCATGCTACACAGGAAAAATATATACATTTTTCCACCAAAAGATTGGTCCAAATAATTTTGGAGAACATAGAGTTTTTCACTCATTTGAAAGCAAAAATTGTTCTATTTGTTTTTGCTATTTTTGAGCTTCAATAAAGTATAAAGGCAGATATAATTAGAAACATCCTTTCATTTTTAATAAGTGTCATTGGAAATACTTTTTACGGGTCATGGCTTTTTTTAGATAGAGTTATTTTTCAGTTTTATTATTTTTTAAATGGTTGCTACATTGGATGCACACTCATGGATTACCAACTAAGCAAGTATTTTACCATGGGAAAAAGTTGTTCCGAGCACTTGGGCTGGCTTTGAAACACACACAGCACTTTGCCATCAATGCCCATGCAATGAGTGTCTTGTAAATTACATTTAGAGACAACCCAAGTGCTTAAATGCTTTGGAAATGAGGGGTCTGCAATGGGTGTGTGTTGGATTGGTTAAACCCTTAACCCAAGCCAAAAGCAGGCACAGGAATGTGCTGGGATGGCAGCTGAGCAGCTGGAGAGGTGTGGAGTGGTGCCACCCACCCTCAGCGGCACCAGGAGCTGGCATTCAGCAGGTTTTGCCTGCATTTCTGTCCTCACCCCTTCAGCTGCTCCAGCAGAGTAGCCTGTGGCTGAGGGTGAGGATGAGGATGAGTGGTGGTTCCCAGAGAAGTTTCTGGGCAGGGGTAGCCTGGCCCAGTCCCCACCAGAGGCGTCCCTTGTCACCCTGCAGGCACAGCCAGACCCACCAGCTGTCAGCAGAGGAGCATTTCCTACCTCCTTCCTGTGCTCAGATTTGGGATACACCTTTGAACCTCCAGCAACGCTTGTATAAAACTTTGCAGATTAAAGGTTGTTTTTGGGTTTTTTTTCCAAGCCAACAAAGCTGTTCCTGCTGAATGCTGAATACTCAAATCAAGGCACCCCCACTTGTCGCAGACATCTTTCATGAAAAATCCTTTCTTAGGATTTTTCCTTGTGAGAAGCTGCAGTTTCAGCAACCAAAAGGAAACAATGGTTATCTGCTGCTGTGGAATGCAACAGGTAGACCTGGGATTGGTCTCCTGTGGGTGTTTGGATTTCCTGACCACTCATGGCAGAGCTGGCTCTTGCTCTCTGTCTGAGACACAGATCTTTGTTATTCATTCTTTTCCATTCTTAGCTTAGCTAGCTTCTGAAGAAACCTTTTCCTTTTTATTTCTTTTTAGTATAATGTAACATATATCATAAAATAATAAATCAAGCCTTCTGATCATAGAGTCAACATTCTCATCTCTTCTTCATCCTGAAAACCCTTGTGACCATGGTCACACCCACTGCCCACTCTGGGGCTGTTCAGGACAAACAGGCAGTGTCAGGACTGTAGGACTGGTGCAAACAGACCCTCTCCAAGTTGTGCATGCAGTGTAACTTCATCAGCACTGATGGTTTCTCAGTGGATGATGCTATTTCCCTCTCTATCCCACTGCTCCTAAAGCTCCTTGCTTGGTTTAAGACAACCAAGTGTGCAGATGCCCAAGGTTACCACACCCTCAGTGGCATTCACACCAGTCTGCAAGACCAGGACAGACAAGTGGTTTATTCCTTTTTTACACCAAAATAAAAGGGGAATCACTAAACCTTAATTAATTGTTGTAGCAAAAGCTCCCTCTGCCTTCAGCTCCACAGTTCTGTCCTTGAGGAAATGCCAGGCAGCAGGGGAAGGGATGTTTTCCTCACCAAGAAATTCTTCGTGAGGTTCCTTGGCTCACACTCAGCGTGGCAGACCTGGAGCAGGGCAAGCTGCAATTGCCTTGGTTTTGGGGGAGCTGAAATGAATGACCAGATGTAAAAATGAGCAGAAGGAAACAACACTGGACAATGTCACTGGGTTTAGTGGCTGGCCAAAGCCAGGCTAGCAGAAGATGTTCCTGAGAAAGTTGTGGCTGTGGCAAGGTGTGGCGAATCAGTGCTCAGCAAATTCCTTGTGCAGTGCCTTGGATTTGAAAATATTTAACAGAGAAGGGAAATCCTGGCTGGCTGGGGTTTCTATTGTCTTTCTCCCCTGGTTCTTCCTGCCTCCCAGGTCCCAGAACACCTCTCTGGGTGAGGAGATGGCAGCAATGTCTGTGACACCTCTGGGGCTTGCCACATCCCATCACCACCCAGAACATTTCCAGTAAATAAGGAAGGACTAAGGTGGTTTGCCAAAGTGGAAAATTTAATTTTATTGTTGACTACACTGAAACCTGGATGTTATAGAGCTCGAGTTTTGCCTCTGTGTTTCTCCTCTTGAAGGTAATTGTGTGTTGTGCATCACAGTCTACCTGCAAACACCTCTAACAATAACAAACCCGAGACCTGCAAAATTCAAGTCCTTCCTGGTGCTGTCCTATATGGGGTCACAGAATGGGTAGGACAGAGGAATAATTTTTCAGAGCACTGGGAAAAGCTAATTTCTTTATATACATGCTGGAGGGAAAAGGAAGAAAGGAAACTTGGCAGGGAGGAATATCTAATATCTTGCTGCAAGTGATCTTAAAGATCACACGTCTTCAATAATATAAAAACCCATTTCATATCGATTTTCTGGCAGTTGTGTATTCTTAAATAGGCCAAGCAAAATTATAATATTTGTTTTGCTTTGTGAGCAGAAAAGTTAAATCATTTCAGCTCAAATACCAAAAAAAAAATAAAAGGCAACAAACTCAGAAGAATTATTCCCCTAGCCACAAGAATGAAAATTTCTCAAGATCTTAAGAACATTTTTAAATAAAATGCATTGAGAAAGACAGTAGTTCAAATAAGCTCAACCCTTTTAACATATAAAAAGCTAGAAACTATTTGCAGAGACAAATTCTTCTGATTTGATGTCAGCATTTTAGTGGTGAGGGGACCAAAACTCACCGGAGTCTAGTTATGAGTCAGGTCTTCAATTAGTGTTGTGTTATCCTAAAATAATGGAAAACTCTAGAAAGGCTGGAGACTTTCAGTGTCTGCATGCATGTGAATGTGTTTATGTGAGTATTTAATAGAGGTAGGTCTTTATCTTTAAAATTCACGTTTGAGTAGAAATTTAACCAGACCTTTGGCTTCTTCATGCTGTGAAAATGGAAGGTGTTAACATTTTGCTGGTGAAATGTGTGCATTCAAAGCAGAACACAGCCTTTAAAATCCCTTGGGAATCTTGTTTGATAATTTTCTCCCTGGTAATGTTTGTGTTGCTCTTGTGTGGCTTTCTTCTTGTTGTTTCCTTACTTTGTGATTTTATCTATTCACTAAACAAATTGTTTTATCTTTTTTTATGAATGCGAGCCAGAGAATTTATTTAAGATAATTGGTCTAGAGAAAGAAAGATCAGGAGATTTCCCCTCTAGAAAATTGAACTTTAGTTAAGTGAAAATATGGAAAGGAAGAAGCTTCTTTCTGTTTTTCCTTCTGTGTGAAGTGGAGGAGGGCACCAACTCTTCCCCCTTCCTTTGAAAATCCAGCTGCTGCACTGCAGGCTGCTCCTCTGGGATGGAGTGGTTGCAGTGGGTGGATGGGGATGGTCAAATTACAAGAGTAGATCAGATCCATGGTGCACCCTGCTCCATTTGACCACAGCAGCAATAAATGAATGGCTCAAAGTGTTTGTTTCACTTCTCATAACTGCAGGTCATCCATCTTCAGCTACTGAGGTTCATCCATCACTGGTGGCTTCTGAAAATTGGATATGACCAATTGTACCCGAGTTTCAGGTGGTGAGGCCTTGGAGAGCTGCAATTTTTTTTAAAATAAGGGCAGATCCATTCAGGTTTTTCTAGGCTGTCCTACTTGAAATGCTATTTCTGCATCTGAGACTGCCTGTTATTGATATCCACTAGACATAGTCCAGCCTGAGATGAGAACTCCAGACAAAACCTACTTGTAGCTGCAGCACTTGGCTTCTATCTCTCTAAAGTACAGCTGGAAGCACCTTTCACTGCACCCTTCTCCTTTCCATGGGTATTTTAGCTGTTATCATCCTCTCTGAGGAGGGCCTGTCTCACATGCAGTACCAGGTGAAGTGTAGTGTCCCAGCCCAGCAGAACCAGTGAATAAAAAAAAAGATCTGCAGAACTGAAATGTTTTTCCTGTCCCTTGCTTCAGCCTGTTCTGGTGTCACTGTTGTGTTATGTGTAAAGAGAATTGAAAGAACAGACCGTGGGAAACTTCTCCTTGCTAGAGTTCCTCCAGCAGCGAGCAAAATGCCAAAAGCAATATCCATGCTCTGAGCTCCATATTAAAGGGGAGGCTATTTTTAGAAGTTTTGCCCAGAAAGCACAAACTTTGAGCAGCACAGTGGTGCACCAGTGAGCTGACTGTGTGCTTTGGAAAGCCCTTCTCATGGTGAGTGCAGACAAACACGTCCCTGCTGAACCTCTGTGCTCAGCCAAAGCCTCTGCAGCTGGAGCCAGGCAGCAGCGAGCAGCTCCTTTCTGCTCACGTGGTGCTAAAGAAAATGTGGGCTTTCTGAAGGAAACACATGGGGATGTTCTCCTGTCTGGTGATCATGCTAATTTTTCCAATTACATTGTTTTTTTTGACTCAGTGCTTGCCAGCATTCCCCCAGCAGCAGTGCCAGGCACTGGCACCAGGCTGCTTCAGGGGCTGTGACACAGAGGGTGACAAAGATGCTTCTCTCAGCACAGCCCAGATGGAGCAAATTGAGTTTTTCCCAGCAAACCAGAGCAGCAGTGCAGGGAAAACCCAGGCCACAGCCACCTCCATGTGTGCTCAGCTCTGGCTGTATTCAGAAGTCCAGATAGAAAAGGTGTAAGCCATCATTTGGGGTTCAGCAGCTGGGATGCACACAGGGCAGGAAAAGTTGACATTTTGGGGAGAGCAGTAGCAAGGAGGAGGTAGCAAAGCCAGGAATGTGGGTCCTGCAATGACCAACAGCAAAATGATGAAAACTAGAGAAAAAAGGAGAAAAACTAGAAACATCCAGGGTTTTTTTAACCACACAGGATCCACTTCACCCCACCTTGGCATTTGGTCAATTAGGAGCCAATTCCTCTGCTCCTCTGGTGAAAAGCAGCCTGGCATTTAGCAGATGTTGGGTCCAAGAACTCTAAGAGCTACTGAGTATTACTACTGACTATTTCAAAATCTGTCTTCAGATCTGTATTTATTGAGCCAGCAGAGACCTAGCAATCTTCCCGAGCAAAAAATAGATTGTAATTTAAAAAAAAAAAAATCTTTACTGATACATTAAACCAGATTTCAAAGTGGTTTTGGCAAAAGATAGAGGAGGATTTTTGTACATTGCTGTTACGTTAGTTAAAAGGTGTGAATTTTTTTTTCTTTCTTTTTTTCACATTCCTATGTGTCAGAGCTGGGCTAGCAAAAATTCAAATATAGACCAAGTTTAAGAGTGCAAGTTGTATTTTACCATTACTCCTCAGGCTGGGAGTATGGCACATATAAGAGCATTTCACTTCCATGAGTAGCAGATGAAATAAAACATCCATTTCCTTTTCATGCACAGAAATAGTAATATTGGCTGCAGAAAGGAGATGACAATTTATTTTGAACACCAGTCATTGCAGGATGGTTATAGCAGAGTTAGGGTTGGCCTATGGCTGTGCTGCAGCCAGCAGGTTTCAGAGAGATAATTTTGCTTGTCTGCTTGCCTAGGGATTGTCTGCAGGTTTTTTGAAATGCATCTGTATCAAAAAAATGGTCTTGGAACAGTTTTTGGGACAGATCCTCAAGCCTGTAACACCTTCCCTCCAACCCAGCACCTGTCTGGAGCAGTTACAGCAAACTGTGCTTTCCCATTTGCTAACTGGGACCAGCTCGGTGTTAAATTGTTCATCCTGACTGTCCATCAGGTTTCTCTTCTTTGTTTTCACAGGTTCTGATTCAGCAAGACATTAGCATATATATGAATTCAACTGTGTGACTATTTCCACTGAAATATAATAATAGCAGCTATAACAATGATAATAATTATAATAATGAGATGATGATGGTGATGGTGATGATGGTGGTGATGGTGACAGTAATAATAATAATCTTTCAGCCCTAAAAGTGAACCTTCTGCTGCATTGTCCCATCCAATCCTTGCCTGAATGCTGATGTCTGAGGCATAGAGCAAAAGGCTTTATTGGAGCCAAAAGCTCAATCTGAACTGTTCACCACTCTAAATGAGCCAGGTGCTGAGTTTCTTGTTTAGCCTTGAGTCAAGCAAAGCTCTCCCCGAGCTCTGCAGAAGCATTATCAAATCTTCAGCCTCTTGCTCAGAAGGATTTTCCCTTTTTTCCTTCTCCCCATCTCGGTGCATTCACTCCCTGCTGACAATCCCTGCCCACATCACTGCTGCTGGGAGGCTCAGTAGTTTTAAGGCACTTCTTCAGACTGAGGGGGAAAAGAGAGAGAAAAAGGAAAGGAGACAAGGCAGAGAGATCTATCACATCAGCTTTGGGAGCCCTGGGACGTTTTGACTGTGCTTTGTGATGTTTCCTTGTGTTGAAGGCGCTTTAGGCTGGGGCTCTGGTCTCCCTCCCTGGTCCATCCCACCAGGCACGCCCACAGCAAGGAGCAGTGCAAATCCCAGATGGCATCCCACCCCCAGGGGGATTGCCAAGGCTTTTTGGGCTGTTCCTGCACAAAGTGTGTCCTTAACCCCTAGCAAAGGGGTTCTTGCAAACCGAGAGAGGATTCAGAGTAATCCAGCTTTAAACAGCAGCACTGGTAAAGCAGCTGCTCCATGCACCCAACTCGAGCTCTAAAAATGCATCAAATAGGTAAAAAAATACCTATTTTTTGAGGTATTTTTATATATAATACCTTCAGTGACCTCATGCTGTTGTCTGAGGAAGGCAAGAGGGAATTAAAAATCACCAAAAATCAAAACCCACATCAACTTAGATATAAACTGACCAAGAAGGAAAGGAGAGAGAAGAGAGCTAAAGGGAGACTTTGTTCAAATGTATCAGGAGCCTGAGCAGCAGGCGAGGTCCCCAGGCTGCCACAGAGATGTGGGTGACCTTGGCCAAGCCTCTCAGCTTTTGCTGGGCTTATGTTTTATCTGAACTGTCTTAGGCATTCAGGCTGCAAACTCTTCCCAGCTGGGACTGTCACTGCAGATTCACATGGTGCCAAGCAGGAAAGGTCCTGAGTGATTCTGCATTTCTGGGCACTGGGTAGAAAATAGCTGAAAAGGTCTGGGGTTAATGCGTGAAGATCAGGCATTACAGTGCATGTGGGAAGAGAATACAGCCTGCACTGAATTTTTCTCTCCAGAAGTCCTATTTATTTCTTTTTTACACCTGCAAGGAGTCCTAACCACAGCTGAAAACCAGTCACTTCTGTGCAAAAATGAAATAGCTATTTTTGAAGCACACAGTAGTTTTGGACAGGATATGAAGAATATTACATCTGATGGAAAGTAGAGCAGCAGCAGAGGTGGGCAGGATATAATTACCCAAATTGTGGTTTGGCCAGGACAGCAATAATATCCAGCATGAAATTCCATGAGGTTGGCGATTCCTTTCAGTGTCCAGCACAAGCATCTCACAGGGTCTCCAGAGATGGCAGCTCCCCCAGCACAGATCATTCTCCATCCAAGGACAAGTGCAATCAACTCAATTGCTCAGCAGTGCTTTCTCTTTTGCTTAATAGCTTCCTTTTCCCAAGCTGTAAAAAACCAAACCTATTTGTTTGCAAAAGCTGCCCAAAACACTGAAAGGAGGGAGGCAGGACATCCTTAAAACCAGGGAACACGTGTGGGGTTGGAATCCACTCTTGTTCCATGGGGTGGGTTAGGCAGGAGAGGTGAGTGGTAGTGGTGTGCATGAATTAATTTTAAAAAGTGCCTCATGCCCAGGTTTGCCTCTGTGCTGGGACAGAGGCACTTGTCAGATATTTGGGGCTTAGTTAGGGGATCTTGCTTTAGTCAAAGAACCAGTCCTGAAGCCATGAACTGTAACAGGAGCAGGATGAGTGAAGGAAATCATCAAGGGGAGGAAGAAAAAAATAAAAGGGAAGGTACCAGCTCTCAGGTTTTCACACACATCACATACATTTCCTTTCATCATACAGAGCCTGCAAGGGTAACCCAAGGAAGGGCCAAAGCCCTTCTCATCTCTCCCTGGGTCTCAGGGTGGTTGCTCCTTTTTTTCTCCCTCAGAGGATAGAAAGGCTCCTGCAAGAAGAAATTATTCCTTGAACTTTGCAGGCTGGTTTTCAGACGTGAGCCTTTAGACTGCTCATTCTCGCTGATTTCTACTTCTGGCAGTACTATTCATGGAACCAGACTCTCTTTAGTAAGGGCTGGCAAGAGTAAGCTGACAAACCCTTTGGCTGTAGGGAGGGGAAAAAAAAAAAAAGAGCTTTTCTGCTTTTTTTCCTCACTAGAAGTAATTTGTGGCTCTATATTTGAAAGCCACTTTTTACTGAATATAAAATTACTGTAATCCCAAAATGGTCTCCAAAGTGCCACAAAGTCATATTTAAAATGTATGTTAATCTTTACATCACAAATGGCCTTCTCATTTCCCACTTTTATGATTCCTTTTGCTTCTAGGAATTGTTTTTATTTACATCTCTATGAAAACAGAATCAATTCCCCTATACACCCAGTTGCATATTCTTTGGAGTGAGTATATTGATTGAAAAACCTCCTACCACTCTTATTAATCTCAAGCAGTATTGACTAAGTACAGTTGTACATATCAGTTGTACACGTGGAAAGCTCACAAAATAACAATATCAATAATGTTCTGCAACAGAAACAATCATCTTATAAATAATGAATGTGCCATATTGAATTTTACAGGTATTTGGGGCACTTTTTTACTTTTAAAGGCCCCGTGTCCAGCTTTGTTGACACCAATATAAATAAAAAATAAATCCGTTGCATTCAATGCAGTTACAGTGGAGCAAGAGCCAATAGAAGGGATTCAGAGCAGTCACTTGTCAAACAGGAAGGTAGGACATGGCATAAGAACCATCTGTGGAGAGTGATTCATAAGAAAAGAATGCAGCATAATCAGTTAAATAAATACTACCCTTGTGTTTTCTAGTCTAAGTGGACCTTACTCCAGCACAAATCACAATCGCAGGACACGTGGAATTTGTTATTCCAATGCCTTGAACTAGGAGGAATTAATGCCACTTTAAGCTAGAGCAGAGCCAGAGATCTGCAATTATTCTTCTCCCTGACAAGCAGGATCTCAGTTTCTGCCTGGAGGGACATGGCACGCGAGGCTGGAGCAGGTCTTAACCAATGTGACCTGAAGACATGAATTTTTGAGACAAGACACCCCTGGCCAGGGCTAATCCCCATTTTGGCTGTGCTGGCTCCGTGTGGGCACACAACCAGCAGGGAGAGGCTGGAGGGGTTGGATCCCTATGCAGGGTGAGCCAGGCAGGCTCTGGGATGTGGGATGAGTAGTGGAGGTGTACAAAGGATTCTGTGTAAGCACAGCCTAAAACCAGACCCAGCTCCCAGGGCATGGGCAGGTTTGGAGGAGGAATGGGTGTGCTGGGAGCTGTAGGAGTGTCTGAGGTGTTGGAGTCAGAGGTGAGGGGAGCTGCAGGATGAAGGCACATCTCAGGCTGGTTTCCCACCAGGATTTGACCACAGTGTGCATGTCCAGTCAAGGAGATGAGAGGAGGGGAAATATAAAAGCAGTGCTAAAATGTCATCATCTGGAAAATAAATAGGGTGATTTGTGGGCAAAAACATTTAATGTACACTCTCCTATTTTTCTCTCAAGATTGGGTTTTGCAAGGAATTTGCTCTGCCTGTGTTTTTCAGAATCTTGACTCCATCAAAGTCGCGATATCCTTCAAAGCTAGAACAAAAATTGACGTAATAAATATTTAGCAATGAGTAAAACACTTAAAGTTACTTTAAAAGATTGTTATGATGAAAGGTACTACATATCTTTTATTTTTTATTCACTATACAATTATCACTTCAATCATCAGAGGTCCTAAAGATGTTCTACATTAAGTGTTCATTACCACCAAACTTGAGTGGAACAAAGCCCCTTCTCAAAAGGGGTCAAAAATGTCAAGAAAAAAATTAGAGGGAAAAATACAGCATGACTTGTCCCAGCAGGCAGCAAAACAAGGAACAGGCCTCAGGTCCTATGGCTGAGAGCTGTAATTTTTCTTCCAGCCTCCACGGCCTCTTGGTTATCTTTTCTGTTCAGATCTGTTCCTTCACCCTTTAGCTATTGTCACACTCACTGCTCTGGACTGCAGTGGACTTGATCCAGGAGGAAAATGTCCTTTAGTTATCAAGGATCAGATGGATATCTAGAGATTGGGTGCTTTGATTTAGTACCCTCAAGGTTTAAATTCTAATTTCAGCAGTGCTGGGGCTTGGGTGTGCCACTGTGGACCAACTCCCTCATTTTGATCTGGTTAATCACAGCTACAGTGACTCAGGCCCATACATGCAAGCAAGGCTGGGACCCAGGAGAATGTGTCTCCCTCTGTATTTCTAGAACTTTTTGTTCTTGCTTGTTCCAATAATAAAAAGGGAAAAGCCTTTCTTTGGTGGCATTTTGGCATTTCTGCTGCTGTGACTCATCAGAGGTATGTAACAACAAGAGGAAACTTTTTCAAACTTATTGGCACTGGAAGGAGGCAAAAGTTTATTTTAATCCAGTTGCTTACATTTTCCCTTTTCTTTTACAATTCCATTTGAAAAAGGGAATGCAAATTACTGACACAATCTTAAACACGCAAAGAAGATGAGCATTTAGAAAACTGCATGGAATGTGCAATTCTAAATCTCCACAAAAGTGCAAAACATTAAACTCAACTAAATTTTAGTATTTGGGCACTGTCTGAAGGACAAAGGATGCTGCAAACATTATAAATGCACTAGCTTAATTTTTCAGTTTGTGACGGATTAGCTTTAACATGCATTTTAATTTGTAGTTGGATTTTATCAGCTGTAGACAAAGTTTGATAATCTCTTCTTGTTTAATTAGCACAATCCTCTTAGGAAGGAGAAAAGCACAGACAGTAGTAATTTATGTTCTCTGACAATTTCATACTGACAACCTGAAATATCTTCTGTCTTTAAAACATACCTACATGTGGCTCTTTCCAACATCTTTGTCCTACCTTCTCTTTCTGTAGTGCATGCACTTGTAAAGGGAAAATAACAAGAGGGAGCTTACACTATAAAATAATTCCTCTGCATAAAGAGCCAAGAGAAGGTGTAAATAGACTGCATAAATAACAGCTGGCTCCTTAGAAACCAAGAGGAGCACTCAGAGAGGCTCCTCCGTTACGCTTCTGGATAAGTGAATCCACTCATTAGCACTGGGGCTGTCATCTGGTTGGGTTTTGGGGTCTTCTTTGCATGGGTGAGAGCTGAATTAGACCCTTTGTTTCCATGTTTAACAAGCATTTGCTGTTCTGGAGAGTTATCTTGGATGGGGGGCTGGTATTTCCTCCTGGTATAAAGCAAAGGAACTTTCTTGCCTCTGTTCAAGTTCCATCCCATAAATCCCATCCTTCTCACAGGGATGCTGCTCCACCCTGACCTGCTGTGGGCAGGGGCTGCTCATGGATGTCCATGGGACTGTCTTTGTCAGACACAAGGACTTGCAGCCTCTCCATCCCTTTTGGGGTTGAGCCTGTATCACCAGGTTCACGAGGTCAGCAGGGACCCCCAGGACCAGGGGCTACTGTAGGGGAAGGGAATGCACTGAACCTCCCCATCCCAAAGGAGCTGGGCAGCAGCAGAGACAGCCTGAGCTCCCTCCTCCCTGCCAGTAAAGCCTTGCAGGGGCAGAGGGCAGTGACCTGGGGCTCTTCAGCTCATCCACACAGCCAGCACAGCCGTCCCTGCTGACTCCAGCCAGGCTTTTGGGAAGAGCTCTTTGAGTTCCATGGCATGTAAGGCCAGCAGGAGCAAGGCTGAGCTTGCTCTATATCACACCCATACATAGGTATAACCATAGAAACCTGACATAAATCTTTTAGTGCATATTTTACACTGTAAGGCTTTTTAGGTCAGACTTTAAAAAGGACTGAATATCATTTTTTTTCATTCTTGCCTTCCTTCGACTCTGATTTTAAAAATCAAAATCTTCCCCTCTGGTTCTGGCAAGCCCTAATGGTAAATTAATGCTGTTGTAATAACTTGGGCTGTGCCTTTGGAAGGCATCAGAAGACTCTTTTATTGCAGCTGCATCCCAAAGGCTCTACCCAGGTCCCAGCCCTCTGGGAGGCTGTTTTCCCATCCTTCCCTACCAGTTTCCAAGCTGGAATAGATGAGCATTGCTCTGTGCCCACGGATGGCTGGAACAGCACTGTCAGAGGTATCATTTTCAGACTTGTGGTTTCAGTATGCTCATTCTGACCTTTAGGGGAAGCAACAGTGCCCTGACATTTAGGTTGGTTTATATCCCCCACAATCCCTTTTCAATTAAAGCTCATATCTTCAGGGCTCCCTCTGAGCACCCCACAAGCATTTATGATAAATCCCCGAAGAACCAGCTCTGGATGGGCTGAACTGTGCTTTCACCTGGCTTCCAGGCTGCTCTCAACATCAGAAATCCTTCATGTGACCCTCTCTGGATGTATTATTTTGGCCATGAAAGTCCCAGAGCTGCCTTAAAGAGCTGTGGTGATTCAGACGGACGCGGTGTGGGAATATTCCAGCCTTCAGTGATGCAGAGCAAGAGGGCTGCTTCCCATGCTGATGAGGCCAGTGGTGGTGCCCGTGGGGAGCTTGTCTCTTAATGATGTGTAAGAGTGGCTGCTGGATCAGGGAGAGGCTGGGAGCAGCCAGCCAGGGAGATAACTCCATCCTCTGCCTTGCAGTGCCTGCCCCGTGTCATTGTGAGCTGCTACATCCAAAATCCTGTGCAAAAATGCACTTCATGAATTAGCTGCTAAGCCCTGCTTCCCCTGCATTATCTGTTCACACTGATGTCTCTCTACCTTCTCCTTTTGCCTTTGAAGTGGCTTCTTTGAGAGCTCATATTCCACGTGCTCAGGCTCAGTGGACTGGGATCACACTCCTTAAACTCCTCACCATCCCTGATTATGCTTTCCAGAATAAATATATGCAGATATTGTTGCATTTTCTTGCTTAATCTCAGCAGGCAACTTCACTTTAAAGCAACTTCAGGCAATTACCACCCAGCTCTTCCCACAGCAGCTTTTCTGACACAGGACTCAGCTTTGGCATGACAAGACCCAGATCAAAGAGTGCTCAAGTGCTGTTTTTTGCTCCTGCACCAAAACTGCATTGGGCCAGCACGTGAAGGAAGATCTCACCCGTGTTTGGAGACCTCAAAGCAGAGAATAATTCAGATTTCAAAGCAGAGATTTATCACTGCACACAGGTGACTCTGTGACCAAGGGAAGGATCTCAGCAGGAATCACAGCTGGAAGAACTGAAGCTTTAAGGGAGGGTTGCTGTAAAATATAAATGACAGCAAGGGTACCCATTTTTATCTGGGGTGGAACAGAGTTTATTTACTTCCTGTGTATACCAAGCTAAAGAGTTTATCCCCTTTTTTAATTCACCTCTATAAAGCTGCTCTCCCAGTTAGTGCAGAACGTTTGCAATATTGACTTGTTCAGACTCCCTGGGTTGTTTTTCGGATGTTTTCAGGCTGTTTTTTAAACAGGCTGTTGTTGTTGTTTTAAGTGTTTTGCTGCTGGCCATAGTCAGCAGTAGGAGTTAAGTGCATTATTCATAGAGGTGGTGTGAACCTGTGAACAAGCTGGATAGAAAACCCAAGATTTCTGCTACAGTAAATCACATCCTGCCTTTGCCTATCAGTAAATATTACTACAATTATTATTAAAATGTTAATACTATCAGCAGTGTTTTGCAGTGCAGGCATTAGGAAGCACAGCTGAGCTTGTCTGACCTGATCAGCTGAGGCAATGCATGCATACTAATGAATTCATTGCCTTATTTGTCTCCTAATAAGTTTTAAAAGGTAAATTAATGTTCTTCTACCTGGTCTTTAATGAATATCTTACATCCTGCATTAGGAACTCATTTACTTTCCTAACCTATTGCCAGCACCAGCCACAAAGAACAGTTAGAAATTTGCTGGCACAGGAAGCCATCATCTTCAGAGCTGCAGATTGCTTGATAATGGGATTTTTTCCCTTTTCACACCTATGCTTGCAGCTAGGATAGTGTTTATATCCAGCTGATGAACTGTATTTGAAAGATTACTGGAATAATTAAGATTTCAAACAGAAGCAGTTGCACATTCCCCTTTTCTTTTCCTATCAACCCATAAATAAGCAGCTGTGTCTTCTACTATTGTAAAAATAAAGAGAATTATTGATGCTCCCTTGACATTTAGGGGCTGTCTTAAATGCAGTGCTATCGTTTCCTCAATATAGCAATTTTTTCAGAAAGACTTTTTATTTTGCACAACAAAAGTGGGTTATTTTGGTTTGCCTTGTGCACCCAGACACCTCCACAGGCACTGTAACCACCTTCCCTCAGGAGTCACAGCTGGCTGCAGCCCTCAAACACTGCTGGGATACACACCACTCAGTGTATGCAGTTCATAATAAAGAACTTTTCTTTTTGGGGATGGTAAAATATAAGGAAACACTACATGAGGAGAGTTTGAGGTTCATCAAACCTGCTTTGGCAATGGCTATTAACAGATGAAGCCAGGAGCCCTCCAGATGTGAGCTCCTGTAGTGCCTCTCCTCCAAGGAGAAGTTTTTTCCTGTCATTCTCAGGGCCCTGCCACAGTTATGATCTTTGTGAGCTGGTCAAACATCTGGGGTTTGGTTGAGGCTGTGGTTGCCCATGTCCTGTGCCAGCAGAGCAGAAACTCAGGAGGGAGGGCTGCGAGCAGGGCACCCTCCTCACCAGCTGCTGAAGGCTGGAGCATCTGCCATGCACCCAGGCACCCCTGTCACATCACAGCCAGTGCCTGGGCAAACTGGGGATGCGTGCTTGTAGCTGAGAAATCTCACCCTGTCTGTCTCTGCTCTCACATCCCCACTCAGAAAGTGCAGATCAGGATCCTCGGTTCCCTCCCCAGAGAGCAGTGAGAGGTATTTATTTATGTGTGTGACAGCCAGAAACACAGGATTACAAATGTCTGCTTTAATGCTGCTCTGGGGGAAGGGAGGGGGCTTGAGGAGGTGACAGGAGGGAAGTCTGGCTAATGAATGACAAAGCCCATGTCCCTGTCAGTCCCTGCTGATCTGTGACAAGTTTTGTCACTCTCTGATTTCATGTTCCAGCAATGTGAGCATTGCAAGCACAGAGCGAGAGAAGGCCCATGGCTGGGAGAGTTTCGGTTTAAGTGAGCAAGAGATGAAAACATCAAGGAGAAAAAGAAGGCCCAGGTGGAGCAGGATGCTCACAGAACAGGGCGAGGGGCCAAGCCCACATGTCCAGGACTTTTCCCCATTGTTCTGTGCATTGGACCAGGCTTTTCCCCAGAAACACATTGTGAGAATGAAGCAATGGCCCAAGACAAGAGCCATGGGATGTCCTTGTCACTGGACAGCTCTGGTGCAGCTGAATTTTGCATCACCAAAGCCCTTGGGTGCCAATGAGAGCTTTCCCAGAGATAATAACTGGTACAATAACCAGCCCTTACTGGATAATTTCTTTGACTAATTTTGTCGTTAAACATTTTCAAATTAAACATAAATTTAAAAAAAAAAAGTGAAGAAGGAGTAAAAATATGGTTGGTTGCCTACTACCCATTTTAGAGTGTAATATTTCTGACAGTATATGTAAGTTTCTCCATGGACAAAAGATCTCATGATTTATTGAGCCATTTATTAATTAGAAGATTACAGCATGACTGCTTCCCAGTAGCAAAGAAAAAAAAATAGACCTAGAGTTAATTATAAATGCTGTAAAAGAGTATAAGATTCATAATCCAGCTCACACGTTCTTCTTGCTTGAAGTTACCCATGAAAACACTTAAAATATGTTCAATATTAAATCTGCTAAATCCTCTTCAGCAAAAACCTTAAATTTAGGTAGACACAATGTTATGCCCATTCTTAGACAGGTCAGATCCATAAAATATGATTTCAGCATTAAAATCTCTCTGCATCCTGGCCTGGGCTGTGCTCCTGGTGACGTTGCAGTGTCTGGAGAGGTTCTGTCCATTCCTGGTGATGTTTCCTCCAAGCTTCTCATCCCTTTGCCCTTCAAGGATCAGAGCTGTGACAAACTGCAGCTTCTGACACCTGTCCCTCCAACATCTTCACTTTAGTGAAACAAGAAAATCTGATCCTTGTCTTTTGCTAAGAGTTTTGTTCCCATTTCCCACAGGATTTCTTTTTTTTGTCAGTTTAATAGCCACAAGCTCTCTCTTTGCACTTGATAATCCCTTTGATCTTCTTCACTCATTGCTCAGCACAGTGCCATGAGGATGTTCCTACCTTTAATCTTTTTGCCATTGATCAGTAATATTCCTGTCTGCTGCTTCTCTGTGATTCCTTTGCTGAAATTGCCACTGCATCCTCTCTATGTTTTCGTGGAGGAAGTGTCATAACATGTGGAGCTCTGCAGGAGAAGATTATAGATGCTGGAATGAGTTAAAGAGTTTGAGGAGAAGGGTTAGGGCACTAAGAGCAAATTTATTGGATGTTTTACATATTTGTACTGTAATATTTTTTTCTAGATAGAGTAAAAAAATTACATTTAATCACAGTTTCTGGTCCTTTGAGCTGCCTCTGCTTCCTTTCTCTTCAAGGCATGAGGAAGGAATTCTATAAACACTATGAGCTCCCATTTCTAGTGTGTCTCAATGGTTTGTGGGTGGAATGACATCCTTTTACAAGGCAAATAGGAGATTTCCAACTCAACTTGAGATCTGAGAATACACAGCTTCCCTGCTGCTTCCTGAAGTAGGTCATTGCCAGGAGCAGATTAGCTGATGATGTCGCTGGTGATAACAGGGGATGCAAAGCAAAACCTAACCTTCTTTCCACAGCTATATTGCCTAAAAGCAATAGTAATAACTAAAAAAAAAATATAGTGAGGAAAGTGATGCCAGTGTGACTCAGAGCCTCACAAAAGGTAGGCACTGGTTCAAGACGAAATCTTTTGCATATGCTCATTATTCTGAGTATAATTACACTTCACTGCAAATGGGCTTCACCTGCCACATTTTGTATATAGGTTTTTAATTGTCTAAGTTGTGAGGCAGGGGAGGAAGGAGGCAGATTTGGTCGTGCCCATTATATGTGTACAGAGCCTTTGCAAAACTGTAATTCAAATATGAGTCAGAGTTTTGAGTGCACCGAGGAGCGAATCACAATTACTGACTTTTATGAAACTAAGATTGTAATGCATCAGTGGGAGAAATAACTTCATGTCAATCTGTTAATCATCTAAAAGGGGCAGGGTTTGGAGTGTTAGATTCAGCTCATGCTCTGTTACAAAGGTGAGATCTGCTCTGGCACAGATATGGAGATGGAAATGGGGTGTCTCCAAGATCCCATTTTTTAATAAAGCCCCAGATGGAAGGTGGCTGTGTTGGCTGGGGGAGATCAGATGAGCTTTGCTGGATGTTTGTTCCAGTAGTGCCATCTCTGCCTGCTGTGGTGCCATCTGACCTGCTTTATCTCTTCTTTCCTTAGCTGATTAAAGAACTTCCTGTTTGTTTCAATTCTAAGCAAGCAAGAGATCCTGCTGCTCCACTCACATGACTGAAGGTCTTTTATTTCCAGAGGGATTCTCTTCCTCACAGCCCTGTATTCAGATTTGTTTTTCAACCAGGAGTGAAGACAAGTCCCTCTACCAGAGCACAGGCTGCTGGTGCTGAAGTGTCAGGGTTTATGATGTATGGCAGAGTGTCACCAGTGCAGAGAGGAATTATCCTCCCCACTCCCTCTGTATTTACACCTTGTATCCGTGAGTTATCACATATTTTCCTGGCCAAGGTCTTGATTGCCAGGGAAAAGAGTAATGGGCATAAGGGAAAATTCCTGTCTGGCTTCATCTTGCCATCTGGAGGGTGGTTATCTGCAAACACCCACCCATGTTGTGCACAGAGAACCACACACAGGGCTCCTGATCCCATGTGCTGCAATTCTGCACAGCTCTGGAGCCTCCTTACTGCTCCCAAATGTTCCTCAGTTTGGGGACAGGTGTGGGTTTGAAGGGAGCTGAGGAGCCCACTTGGGACACAAAGGCTGCAATCACAAATGTTCAGGCTAAAGCCAGGCTGTCAGAGGGACGGGCTGTCACCTGCAGCCCCCTTGGGGCACTGTCAGTCCCATGGGGACCCCCAGTGCTCCCAGCCCCAAATCCCACCCTGGCAGATGTCCCCTCTGCAGGCCACAGTGCCATCAGCTGGTGGCAGAGCTGGAGGCTTCGCTTTCAGCATCATTTGCTGTTTCTTAAATTATTTATTGCAATTATGCTGGTGATCCACACAAGTGGTGCTGCTGTGCGTTGTATCCAGATGTCTGCAAACACACTCCCAGGGCCAGATCCTAATTTTAGCTGCCTCTGCAAAATACTCCTCTCTGGACTGAGGCCCTATTTGTGTTCCTGTTGAACTCAACAGCCAAGCAGATTGCTGGCTTAGGGAGCTAAACACTGCTCCTCTGAAAGACAGGGATCATGAAGGACATTGAGCTGTGCAAGATGATTAAGTCAGGCTTCTTTTCCACATGGAGACCTCTGGCAGAGAGGAGAGGACACCAAGAGGCAGAGAGAGGGGCACAGCAAGGGTAAGATCATGTGCTCTAAAAACACTGCAGATGTGCAGCCCTACCCCATCCTTCCCCTGTCCATGGCAGAGCCCCAGGGCTGCAGATCCTCATCAGGCTTTGGTGTCACGTGGGAGCCACAGATGAGGTCCTGGAGCTTCAGTGAAGTCAAGGCTGTGATATTCATAGCACCTCAACCTGTCACCAGGAGATGCTGTCATCCAACCTGCTGTTCCTCATCTGAATGAATTGCTAAGCATGCATAATAAGATGCATCTATTTAGCAACAAATGCAAGTTGTTTATCAGGAACTTGGTGTCAGGATGGGTTTTTGCTTTGTTCAGCGGCATGTGGGGTCAGCCTGGGAGAAGGAGATGTGTCCCATTATTTAAAAACTCCCCAGGGAAAATGGCCACACAACATATGCCAGAGTCAGGGGTTTATTTATTTGTCAGTTCTGAATTGTTCCTATCCTGTTTTGTTAAGATTTTTGTCTGAAGTTTATTTCCCTGCTCTCCTGATCGATTGGCTCATAGGTCAGTTTGAACAGTGGGTAGGAAAGGAGTCAATATAGGAAAATCCACAAAATGTGTGAGATGGGGAACCAGTCCTGTTTCTTCTCACAGCCCTCTTTGCTTACCAAATTAAGCAGCTAATGTGTTATGAAGCTGAGTGTGTAGGAGCACACCAGGCTGCCCCAGCATGAGCGAGTTTTTGTACTGGACTCATATCTCTATTTATGGTTGTCATTATTATTGTCACTGGTGGTAATTTTGTGTGTGCAACACCTCCAGGCTGAGCATTTGGGGCCCAGTGCAACTTATTTACAGAGTGATGCAGGAGGTTTAACAAGACAGGATTCAAATCCGTGCTGCTGTAAAAGGCATAATTTCTGTATGGTGTGCTATAATTATTGTACAGTATGTTTATTAATAATAAAAGTCACATTGGGAAGCTTTCTGGCTGAAGGGCTGTGAGAAATTAGATGCTTCCACCATCTCCCAGTGGGCCTCCCCATCCCAGACAGCAATATTCTAATTAACTTTTGTCAAGTGGCCCTTTGAAACTAGGAAAATGAAGTGATCTAGAGGTGCCTACAGAGCTCTAGCTGATACCTGAAAAATTGCTTTCTATTCTCCACCAGAAAGAGGGAGAAAACCCACTTGCTAATGATCAATTTTCTAAATGTGGTGTGTCTTGGGACACCAGATTCACATGAACTTGGGGGAATGGAGCAAACCCCAAAACTGTCAGGATTCATAGATGAAAGGACAAAAGGAGAGGAAGAAAAAAGGAAAATCTTCCCCAAACTGCATGGCTCAGTGAGGAACATTTATGCAAAAGGTGGTAACAGCATTTCTCTGGAGATGGAAAATAATGATGAACTACTGATACTGAAATATTTAGTGTCCATTCGAGGAAGAGTTAAAAATCAGCAGTACAGCTTTCCCAGAGTCTGCATACATTTGTAAAATAAAAAACTTAAGTCATAAATTCCCATCTCGTTCATCTTCCCTCTCTCTCAAATTCATAGATTTTAACACCAGAAGAGACTAATATGGAATTTTTTACTGACTGCTGAAGGAACTTTATTTCCATACAAGGGTCCTGCTGAGCCTTTTTCATCCCTACAGCTTCCTCCCCACCCTTGGGCTCACATTTCCCTGGGGTCCCACAGCTCTGGTGGCTCCTCTGTACTCCCCCTGCCATCCCAGTGTGCACAAAATTGCAAAATTGGCACCTTGGATTGCTTGTCAGGACAGAGGGGGTCGTCTCCTGTTCCATGAAGTGCCAGCACATTTTTAGCCCAGCAATGAGAATAATCACACTTCTGAAATGTGCTCCCTGGGCATAAAATTACTTTGGTGCCTACCAAAGGTCTTGGCTACTTCTGCCAACACTTTAGACCTTAAAGACCCTACAAGGAGCAGAGGGTGTAGTTTTTAACCTGGAAATACACAATATTTACCCAACACCCAACCCACATCAGGAGCAAGAAACTTGGCATTTCTCTGATGAGACTCAGCCCAGTAAATGGCCTCAGAGCCTCCTTCCCTTTTGGGTCTGAACACATCCCAGCAGCTGCTGGTGCTTCCCTTCACTGCATTTTTACACATTTTTCTCTAATACTGCATCTCTCCTGAATGAAGGAGGTAAGATTTTTCGTCCCCTTTGTTCAAACCTTAAATCTTCTATTTTGCAGGAATCAGTGGGGTCTTTATCAGTCCTGTTTCCTGCACACAAATATATTTTTTTATATTTATAGTCTTCCAGCTGTTTGTACATGCCTGTGTTCATTGCTTTAAAAAAAAAAAAAACAGCATTTCATTTTATCTGTGTGTATATGTAATAGGAAATGGAGATTCATTTCAACCTCAATCTTGTTATTACTTCCACAAAATACACCCCTAATAACATACATAAAACTGCACAATTTTACAGTGCTGAATTGTTTTGACTTCATTTTGAGCAAGGAATCTGGGTTACAATGGGGAAGTTCATGAGATCATAAATTCTCACTTCTAAAACTGTGCCAGACACTGAAACTACCAACTACAGCTTTCACACACACGTAAGTATTATAATTATGGAGTTTGCAAGGTAAATTTGAACACAAATGCCTGCTTTACAAATGTAAAGACACAGAAATGTTAATTATATGGTCTTTAAAGATAACCAATTAATTTTGTAAGGGATGGGTTGAGAAAGTCCCCCTTTGAAGGTTGCCTCACAGTTTGAGCTGCTGTTGACATCATGTATTCTTTGCTGCATATTTTATTATCTGGTGATAATGTAAGAGGCATACATTTGATCCACAGTAAATGTAAGAATGAAGACAGAATTTGAAACTGTTGACTGTTCAGGAGGGTGCACATGACATTTTATTGTTGGACAGTATTTCATGCAAAGCTTAGAACAAGTCTTTTTAACTGTAGACGCTTCTTTTGAGTCTTTGAATGGTATTTTAAGAGTGATTGCCAACTCTTCAACTTATTGTCTTGTGGAATAATTATATTAATTCATACAACCTGTAACCTGTGTCATTTCCATCCATTGAAATTCGCCATTCCTCACTGCTTGAATAAATCATGCCAGTGTTTAAATGTAAAAAATACTTTTTCTGTCAGTGCTCCCTTGCAGCTTTTTGTTTAACCCAGCTACTGTGCAGGGTGGATTTTTGCTCCAGGTATAATTATCTCAAATGGAATGTGATTATCTGCCCCTCAGTTTCGCACAGGAGTGTCTCAGGTGTGAGAAGGTGACTGTCCCTGTGCTTACCTGGCTAAAGAGCACCCCATGGTCTTACCCACAACTGGGGTCAGGCCCACCAGTTGGCAAAGCTCTTGCCTTTGGAATTGTGAGCTCCCCGCTCTTCTTTGTGCATATTTCATGTATTTGTGAGAGCTGGACGGAGTTTCTTGCTATAAATTAACAATTTCCTGGTTTCTCCAAGCTTTCTTCAGATGATCTCAAATAAGTTTGGATCTCAGAGGTGCAGGAATTAACACAGCACACAGCAAAGTGGGGCTTCCCATTCAAATCCCAGCCATCTGACACCACGAAGCCTGAGAGAAAGAACAACAAAGGCTCTGCAGGTGTTTTTTCAGAGCCAGCTCCCTCCCCATGGACAGGAATGCAGCCCCCCGTGTGAATAAGCTGCTGCTCTGGGGCTGTTGGCTCTGCTATATCACATCACATTGCCAGGCTTAGCAGAGGAAAATTAATTAATTAATTCTGCACTATCAAAGCAGACTGCTGGCTTTGCTCTTCCCCGCTCAGAAGAGGAACTCTTCACTGGGAGAAGGCTCAGTGCTGCCAGCAGGGTTTTCAGGCTGCCTGTGCTCCTGGGATGTGACCCTGCTGGAGAGTCACAGCTCCCTGAGCTCCCTGCCAGCCCTGCTGCATTCCTGGAGAGAGGAGGCCTTGATCCACCCAGCTTCCAAAATGCTTTCATCCTTTGCTTTGTGAGATGCTCACACGCTAATATTTTGGAGAGCTGGTGCATTATCCCTGTGCTGCCTCCGTGCCTGCTGTATGGAAATTCATCTTCTCCAGAGCTGTTTCTGTGTGAAGTTGTGGTGCAGGCCTATTATCATTATTTAAAGTCACTTTTGCAGCAGCATAATAGTGAAGCTTTTTATAAAATATATTATCGTTCTGAACTTTGTTGTTAGCAAAAGAAAGCAGGAATAACAGCATGCTGGGTTCAGCCATCAATACAGAGGGTGTATCATCAGTCAAATCCATAAAGCTTTTAAGCTGTCTTGTTTCAAATTAAGGTTTACAATGCATTACAATGGCATATTTAAAACTGTGTACACGTTTTATCAGGTCCTCATGACTCTGTAAATGCTCTCTGATTAGTAGGTCTAAACAGAGCAGACTTGATCCAAAGCTGACTTTTATAATTAAATCCATTATTTTGAAGGATGTTACCTCTGTTTCATGGGGGGACTGAGGGCTCTGTTTTCATTTCTCAACAAAGGCAAAATTAAATTGGAACCAACTTTGATATTCACCAAAATCTAACAAGACTTGCTGAAACTGTTGAATCAGAAAATTGGCATTACATGGAGACTTTGGGCAGGGTGTTACATTGTGGTAGTGAAGGGGAAAAATGAAAAAGGGGCAATATTTATAAGCCTGGTACCTTAAAATAGTGCTTCCATGTCTCCAACAGTGTCAGGGCTGCACAGTGCTAAACGGCCTCTGGGTACAGCAGGGTGACATTAACGTGCTCTAAAGATCTCACATTCAGTTACACAACCCAGAAAGGATGGAAAGGGGAACAGATGTGGAATGACTTGTCTGCAGTCAGGCATCATCCAGCAGGAGAGCTGTGATTACAACCAATGCTCCTCATTTGCAGTCTGGTGCTCTGAATTCAACCAGACAAAATCCACGTTCAGCTCCTGGTCATAACTTCACATCCTGGCTGGCAGCAGTGTAGGAGAAGCCCTGCTTGATTTCTAAGGGTGGATGCAGCATTGTCAGTGGCAGAAGGTCCCACCTCAACCTCCTCCCACGCTGCCAAGCATCTGCTCCGAATCTCAGTGCTTAACTCGAGATGGGAGAGGTTTGATAAGTAGGGATTGTTTGGTTTCCAGACCAAGGCTTCCCCAGCAAATCTGCCAAAGTGACCTTCCACATGAAAAATTTGGTGATTCACACAAAGACACCAAGGAGAGTCACACACCCTTTGTGCGGGGACATGAGCTGGGATACAGAAGCTGTGGATGCAAGAGTAGGTGTTGGGAAAATGTAATTTGGTGCTGGAAAATAGCTTTCTTCTTCCTTTTCCCACTTAGAAATTTGTCACCCCATTGGTGACAAGAATCTTTGGGGTTGAGCAGGTCTGCCCAGCATTGGGGGATTAAAGAAGAATACACAGAGATGGTGATGGAAGAAAGTGCCTGTGGAATAACATCAGGTGTACACAGACCTGTGAGGTGAGCAAAGTCCTGACGGCAGTGGAGGAGATCAGGAGTTTCAGGTTGAATCATAATTGTATTTCCAAGTGTGACTGCTCTCTGAAATGTTGGCTGGCACTGTTAGGCTAGAAAGAATAAGCTTCTGTTTCACATTCAGCCCACATTAAATTAATGGTATTTGAGTCATGCCTACAACTGGTGCAAAGGCGGGAGAAATCAGAGCCAGAAATCAAAAGCTCAGATCAAGCCTAAATATTCTCTTAACAGCCTTACTAAAGGCTGTGGTCAAGGCAAGAGTTGGCATTTAACTTTGACTATACAAGACTGACAACTAAATGAAGGGGAAATCAAAAGCCAGTTTAATTGTTGCCTGTTGTTATTGTCAAAATGACCGGCTAATTAAATATTTATTGTTTACTGGTTTCAAGCATACATTTGGCGTGTTGGGATGCTGTGTAATCAGCAGATCATACATTTCCCCAGAAGGAAATAGTAGCCTCACAAAAGCCTGTTGTGAGGATTAGCTGGCTAAGGGGCTGGATTCACCCCCTGAGCAGGAGGGTGCAGGGTCTGAGCTCCCAGCTGGAAGTGCTGCGTGCTCCCATTCCATCCCCAGCAGGGGGATGCAGCTCCTTGCCTCCAGCCTGGGCTCCCTCCAGCCCTTCCAGCAGAAGCTGCCTGCCAGAAGCAGAGGTTTAGCACAGCTGGCTCCATCCTCTGCTCCCTTTCCTGCCTTTCCCTTCTGTCTGGCCACATCCAGCTCCTGTGCTCGATGGCTCATTGACTGCCCTGAGGAATGAGGTTGTGTTCCCTTCCCTTCCTAAAGAGATCTTCCCAGCAAGGGGGGATTTCTGAGACCCCAGAAACAAGGATGCTTTCTGCTTGGGCTACAAACTATTGGCTGTTTCCACCAGCAGGAAAAAGAGAGATCCTAAGGGGTCCCACACTACTGGCAAGCCTTAGATGAATGGCGGTCCTTTGGGGCACAGCAGTGATGGGTGAGAGGTGGGTGTTCATGTTCAAAGACCCTTGAACATGAACAAAGTGTTAAGATGGACAATGAAAGGCAAGAAGGGCAGTGAAGCTGGAGAACAAGTCCTTTGAGGAGCAGCTGAGGGAGCTGGGGCTGTTCAGATTGGAGTAAAGGAGGCTCAGGGGAGACCTCTCTACAATGACCTGAAAGGAGGCTGTAGCAAAATAGGGGTCAGCATCTTCCAAGTAATAGGCTGAGAGCAACTGGCCTCAAGTTGCACCAGTGGAGGTTAAATTGGATATTAGCACTGGAAGGGTGATCAAGCACTGGCACAGACTGCCCAGGAGAGTGGTGAGGACAACCCTGGAGGGATTTAAGGCTTGTAGATGTGGCACCTGGGGACGTGGGTTTGGCAGTGCTGGGTTAGTGGCTGGAATTGATGACCTCAGAGGCTTTTTCCAACTTAAATGACCCCGTGTTCCATTGTGCTCCCAGCTGCAACTGCAGCTTCTCAGTGGTATTTTAGTGTGGGGGAGCAAGAACCTCTGCACCACATCATGGCTGGAATGGCTGGCAGCACTTGAGTGTCAGACCTGAGAGATGCTCCTGTGAGCCCTCAATGGGTGCAGTGCCAGCTGCTCTGGGAGAGGAAGGAATCACACCCAGTTTGCACAGCACAAAACACTTCATTCCTCCAAGGAGCCTTTTTTTGTGATTTGCATCCTGAGTAGCACAATGGGGTCTCAGCAGACTGTCAGCCTCCCTCATTCCTGCCTAGCAGGGGCAGCAGGGCACTGGGGGTGCCAGACCAGCCCTTCTCAGCTGCAAACATTGCAGGGGCACAGTGCCAAACTGTGAGTGAGCAAGGCTTGGGAATGCTCAGGGGGCTGGAGACAGCCTCACTGGGAAGGAGGAGGAGAATCCAGGCAAGCCAAGCCAGAAGGAAGGTGGGAAAGTCTGCAGAAATGAGAGTGGGCTCATTGCAGGGAGCTTCAATCAGAGCTATCCCCACTAACAATCCAACCAAAAAAAAAAAGAAAAAAACAAAAAAACAAAAAAGCAAAAGCTGGTATTTCCAATTCCTCAATTAAAATGTAATTTACACCCTGCACTCTCCCTCAGATAAAAGCATGCTTTGTTCACCCAAGTGTGAAGCAATATTTACAGAAACATTTTGTGGCTTTAATACACTGCTCTGACAGAGGAGCCGTGTGTGCACACACACACCAGCCCAGAGGCAGCTCCCATTCCAGGGCTCCAGGGCTGGGGACTGGGTTCTGGGGACCATTAGGAGTGGAATTTCTCCGGAGCCCAGGGCTCAGTTTGTGGCCATGGAATAAAACCACCCTGCTATAAAGTGCAGCCCATCAAAGCCTGTGCTAGCTGGGCAGGTTGGGACCTTCCTGAGGAGCCATCCCTTCCTACAGCAGCTTCTGGGCCTCAGCAGAGGGTGTTTACACCTGTCAGAACCTGATTTTGGGAGTGCTTTCAGAGTCCACAGGGAGCTTTGAGCATGAAATGAGGTTTCACTGGGCTGGGAGGAATGGATATGGGTGGGAGCAGGGATGTTCTTGTAGTTATAGCTGCCTGTGTTAAGCAGGAGTTGAAGTGCTGAAGGATGCTTTGCCCTCCAGCACCTACTCAAAGATGAAAAAAGATGTGTGGAGAAAGGGTTGTCCTTTGCTCTCTCATTTCTGATCCTTTTGATTGGCTTGTGAAGATGATCACCTTCCTGGTCTGTCAATCCCAGACTGAAGAGATTCTGGCATAAACAGGATTGGAAAATCTTTCTGGTACTTACCTATTTGGTATGAGGACTTGGCACAAGATCTTTCAATGCAAGGATTTAATTTCCAGTACAGAATCCCACACTCCTTTCAGTAGCTTTATTAGAAAATTCTGGTTATTTCAACCATCTTATTATTTTTCTAACTTACCTAAATGCATTCAAGGGCAATGAATATGCAGTTTGTGTTTAGGAGAAAAATCTGCATGAAAGTTAATGGAAATCTGCTAACAAGCACCCCACTTCCATTAATTGATTCCCTAATCCAGTGAAGCATTAGTCATATAATTAATTTCAAGCATTCGATCTCTACAATCAAAATTGCTGGCTCTGATCCGAAGCCAATCAAACCACCAGCAGCCTTGCCACTGATTTCCATGGATGAGATCCAAAGGAACTATGCACACGTTAAAATTAAACACATCCTTAATTGACTTGCTGGGGGCCATATTTAGAACTCCTTAAATTACCTGTGCCAAGCAGAGCCCTACAAATGCTCGAAAGCGAGAGCAAAAATGGAGCTACCTCCCAAAAAATGGTGCCTATCCCTGAGAGTACAAACTTACCCAGAGTGCTGCTGGGTTTTCCTGGGCTTTGGCTCTTGTCCCTAACCCACTTGCTAAATTAGAAAACTCGAGCCACTGTCACACAGGCTGAGGCTGAGAAATATTTGGGACCAAAGCCTCCCTTAGCACCTGACCTGGTCAGGGGGGTCAAGCACCTCTCCTTAGCTCAGTGACAGCATGACTGCAAAACCAACACAAAAGAGAGGAACTGCAGCCCATGGGGGACCTGAGGGGCTTTTTGTAGGGCAGAGCCTGCTGGAACCAAGCTTCTGTCCTAAATTTACCATCAGAACCCAGAGCTAAACTCAGGACTGATCCCATCTCTTCTTATTTTGCATCAGTTCACTCGTGGTTACTGTAAGACCTTTGCTAGGAGCACATGTGCCCATCTTAGTCTGGATCGAGGGGACAGCAGGGCTTCTCCAGGGAATCAGGAACTGCAGCAGGGAATTCAGTGACCCAGAATATCTCCCCATCCTCAAGAGACCAGTGTTGGAACAGCTGCCTAAAATATTTACTTCAGACTAGAAAAACTCTCCAATTAGGCAATTAAACTGACGAAATACCTCCAGTTGTGAAGAAATCCAATAATTTGTGGGTTGGGGGCTTTTTGTGCTTTTCCCCCCCTACTAATTTTTTAATTATTATTATTATTGCTAGAATGGATTAGCTCTACATACTCCTATCTTATTTGCAAGCCAAAGAATTATAGATAGTAATTGGATAATCTCTCAATTATCCCTAGTGACTTAATTATCATCATTAACTGTATTTATTTCACTAATGTGGTGGATTTCTTTTGGGGGTTTCATTCTCCAGGCCTATTAATTTGACTGATAATGGGGTATACTGAAAACAGCAAGACAGATTGATACAATTTTGTGCAAAATGAAGGGTCATACCTTCCAAAACACAAGAAAAAAGCAAAACCCTTTCTATTTCAGAGATATATTTTAACCTAGAACTTTCAGCTCAGAAGTTGATTATGTAAATTATGGAATTTCATCTACATTTCACTAAGTTTCTGAATACACAGTGAAACACATTTGTTGTCTTGTGCTACAGGAAGAAGCAGCTACTGTAAATTGAAAGTCAATGCAGACAGCAAACACAATGCCTTAAGGAGAGAGCGCCACGATCTGAAATTTCAGCAGGTAATGCAACTCCTTTGTCTGACTGGGGCACTTGTGTTTGACCATAATTAAAAAGCCCTGGAAGTGAAACTAATTCCTTCAGCTTTCTACCGGGAGATGGATTGCCTGACTAACAAAATCTCATCCCCACAGCCTCCAACACAATGTCCAGTGCTGCTGCTGGATCCCAGAGGGGGCTGGAGCTGGGTATCCAACACTGCTAATCCTAATAATTAGGAACACACACAAAAGCTGGTCCAGCACCAACAAGCAGTAGGTGACAATTCTTATTCCTTTCCGTGCCAATTTTCTGTGTGGCTTTGTTTGTCCTTTGAAGAGCCTGAAGCAGAAAAATAGAACTGTTGGAAATTGCTTTACATTAGTTGATTATCTCTGGCTAAGTTGAGAGCATTTGGCCTTGCTTATTTGGAATAATTTAACGTGAGAACCCCACAGAGGGTGGTAATTTACAGGGTATGGTCTCAATTGTGGGATGTTCACATCATGAGGCAAAGGGCGGGGAACCGCCAAACATATTTAGATAAATCTTTGAACAGCTGCTTATTATTCCAGGCCTTATCTTGTTTCAGTAGACCAAATGCTGTTAAAATCTCTAACGTGCTCATATTAGAAGAAAAATCATTTGATGTTCTTTGTCTTTCAGGGCCATAAAGCCTGAATTTGCAATGTAACCCATTCAAATGGGCTGTATACACACATATATTTGAATACATTATGTGAGGAGCTTTGCTGTAAGTAGAGGGTTGCTTTTTTTTTTTTTTCCCCCTGTCCCCAAATTCTCCAGGTTATTGCCTCGTGCCCCTTTGGGCTAAACAACCCCATCAGCCATCACATCCCACCTTTGGCAGTCAGAGCTTTGTCACTGCCTGCACTGGGGACCAGCCAGCAAGGGCACAGCTCAGTACCAGCACCTGCTACTGATGCAGCTTTTGATTACCTGAAGGATTATCTTGAATCGTGATTGTTATTTTTTTAATTACAATGGGTGAATTGCAATGCTGTCTCAGTAACCAGATTTTCATTTTATACATAAATATTGGCTTTTCAGTCTGGTGCAGCAGGAGGATACTCACACCTCTGCCAATAGCTTCCTCCTATGTAAGTAATTGGTTTTCTCAAGGTTATTTATTTAGATGATTATTTGATAGCAGACTGCAATTTTGTTGTCTTCAATACATGAAAAGCTAATTTTTCTCTCTATTAATTTGTCCTCTGAACTTTATTCCTTCACTCAAGCTAGAGCCAAAAGACCAAGCCCAGCCATAGATCAAATGCCAATATCTGCTGTAAATCCATGTAAACCAATGGATTAAACAAGCAGAGAATCTGGGCCCATATATATTAGAGAACGAGAGAAATAAATCTCACCTGCTCTGAGAGACTGCATTAGCTCATTGTGCTTGTAAGACTTTGAAAAACCTAATATAGATTCCTGTAGTGGATGAGCACGGGGAGCTCCATCATTTCCTACCACCACTTCAACACTGAGCTGCTTTGTGCTTTTTACTTTTGTGCCTTGTTAGGACGAGGCAGGGAGGTAGCTCAGGTGGGAAAGTGAATCAGTTAAACTGGATTTCATCTCGCAGCAAAAGGAGCTCAGGTGAAAACAGCCCCGTGTCAACAGCCCCGAGTGGTGATGTTAAAATTTAATGTGCTTTAGCCAGGGCACCTTTAAATCACATCTCTGCTTAACCCAGTGCCTTTTGTGAGTGTCCCCTGAGTGGCTACAGCACAAATTTAGCCAGGATTTGCTTTATTTTCACAGGGTGTTGCAAAGGAAGCGGAATTGAGGCTGGGGGCACCTGGATGGTGCCCACCTCTGCAGGATCAAATCCCTCTGGTTCATTCCAGTGTTTCCAGAACAAATTTCTCCCCACAGGCAGAGCTGGAGATCTCTGTGCTGATTCTCTTGACGCCTGGTTTCTCTCTCAGACCTGGAGCAATTTGATAAGGTGAGAAGCTCAGCTCTCAGCTAAGACACCTTGAGCTTTTCTCATTGCAGAGAAAAGCCTGAAGGCATGAAATGGGGATATCTGGAAGGGCTCAAAAACTGGATAGCAAAATAAACCTCTTGCCTCAAATATTAACACTTCAAGCCCTTTCTCACGATCCTGAGGAATGAGGGCAGTGTCAAAGTTTTGGGGAGACCTGAGCACTTGTGCTTAAGCATGCTGTTCATCCTTAGAGAAGGAGCTGCTAAATCTTTTGAGGTTTAGTAGCCTTAGTGGGAAATGAGAGGTACAAATGAGCAGGAACAAGGGTAGCATATCCTATCCATTTCCTTGCTGTTGCTGTTACATGGGCTTACAGCACAGAAGGATTGTATTTAAATCCCCAAAAAGGTTCTTAATTTAAAAAAATTAATAAAAATATTCCGGTTTTGTAAAGTTCACCTTTCAGTGTAATCTTCCAGTGATTTAGAAATGTAATTATAAAGCAAATTGACAGTGCCCTTTAAAATATGTCATGTAGGGAAATTAATTCTAGTATTTCCTCTCTTTTCTTTCCTGTTTTTTTTTTCCTCCACTGTCATATCTTGCACTAGAGAGAAGCCATTTGAAGGTCCAGTGAATGTTCCTTGCAGGAATGAGGAATAGAGGGGCAGGGACACCCAATCCCATCACATTCCCCTTTCTTGCACCTCACTTTAACAGTTTCCTGTGTCACCAGCCAGATGCTCTTTCTCCCCAGGTCTTTCAGCCAGCATCAAACTGTGAGTTCCATGGAGTGGGACTAACCTGCTTAATTCCTCTAGTACCTTGGGCAGTGTCTAGCTGACAGCACATAAGCACTTTGGGATGAAAGTCTGCTCACAGGAGGAGTAGCAGGGTGAAGGGGGAAGCTCAGCCCTCCCACACCTCTCCCTTCAGCCTCTCCTGGCTTCCCTAGCACAGCCTGAATTAAGTTGCTGCAATGCAACTTGCACAACTATAGGCTAATACAATTTGTCACAATTAGGGCTTGATTGGATGTTTTCATTCATTTTGATCCAGGCCAAACTGCTACAAATGACCTTTTAGGCTTAGAGCATGAAACGGATTTGCTGAACCAAGGGTGACACTGGAAGGAGGACACAGGGAGCAGCTGTCCCCCATGGCCATCACCTCAGCTGTACCAGTGCCATCCAGACTTGGAAGCACTTGAAAGCAGGGAAAATATGCGGGGAACACCATTTAGGAACATTCCTAATTTAGGAGGAGTATTTTAGTTTTTTTGAGTATTTCCATCCCAGTGAAAGTGCAATGCCTGGCATCCATTTGGAGAGAAAGATGGGAAGGGAGAGGAAATCGGAATTTTTCCTGCAGCCCCCCAGGTCTGCAGTGAGATCAGGGGCAGCAGCCCACATGTGTAGGGCAGAGGGGGGCCCTGCTGAAAGGTGAGGCAGTCACTGTCAGCCTGTTGGAGCTGCCCAGCTTGGAGCCCAGGCAGAAAAAGGTGCTCAAGGCTGAGCCTCTCCCAGGAAATCATCCCACTTTGCAGGGAATGCTGCTATAAATATGAAAAAAAGCTCCCCAAGCCACGGATGGGAATTGTCTCATCCACCCTGATGAGTGCCCTGACCCACATTACCCCTCCAAAGCTCCCACAGCAGAAGACAGAGCCCAGCCCTTTGTTTCCAGCTGGTGGAAGAGCTGCCAATCCCAAACACACGTGTCCAGCTGCAACCAGCATCCGAGGCCCTCAAAGCCCAGAGAGGACAGCTGGAGGCAGGGTGAGGTGCTCCAGAATATAAAGAGAAGCTTGAGGCTCTCAGCTTGGCTTGTTTTTCCAGTGTCCAGGGCACAAAGCATCCGCTTCACCTTGGCACCGCTTCGCTCCCAAAATAAGCGCCGATAATGACGGGATGACCGCTCCACTCTCCTCCTCTTGGTGGTAATGATGCTCATTATGCATTCAATAGGCTATTTTACAATATGAATTCATCTAGAAAAGGATAATTAGTCCACAGCTTGCTTTACATTTTATTTAATTTTCTTTACTTCTGTTCGGGGGGAAAAAAAAAAAAAAGAAGTATGTAGGAATTGTGTTATTTTTGCAGCAAGGAAAATGGAGCTCTTTGATTATCCTCACTCGCAAGAGATAGCAGGAAAATGGTGCCCTGGTTTTTTGCTGAATAATTTCTTGCCATTGAGCATCCAAAAGAGCATTTTAATCTCAATGTACGCTCTGCTATTGTATCAAATTAAGAAGAGCAGGCACGGGAGGCTGCTCAGTGAAGAATCCTCTTTTCCATTAATTTAGATGTGTTAAGTGCACTTTCAGAAGCCAAAAATATTCTTGTAAAAACATGATTGCACAATGGGATTTCTTTCTAGGGCTTCAGTCAGCTACCAGCATTCATCATTGCTAAAATTGAAGCGGGAGTGAGAGAGTAGCATCTCCAATTAACAGAGGCACATCTCTGAGCTGTTTGTTTTGGTTGGGTCTGTTAGTGAGATCCTGTGGGGAAGGCTTCCTACAGACCTACCAGAGCAGAGGATTTGGAGCTCTGGATCCTTCCTTGCACTTCCAAATGCCTTCTGCTTTTCTCACAACAGCCCAAAACAGAGCAGTCCCTGCTTAGAAGGCATTCAGACAAACGGATTTTCAGCCTGTGAAATGGCAATCATTATGCTCCAGGATGATAGAAATATATTCATTTCTATATTGGCAGCTGAAGTGCAATGAATTGATACCTCCGGGGAAATGGTTCCCAGTGGTTTCCAGGAGGTGAAGAATAAACTTGGTACTGGTCCCTTCATTGCTCCTAGCAGGGAAGGGTGTTGTGCTGTCACTGGATATGTCTCTGCTCCCTTCATGGCTGCAGCTCCATTCCCACGCCAGAGATCCCCTGGAGCAGGCCCCTCACCCAGGTGAATTAAGGTCTGGTTAAGGGGAGTTCCCTCACCCCATTTTTGAGTGATACACTGCACACACAGGCAGCAGCAAACTGAGATCAGAAGGTTTTCTCTTTCTGTCAAACAGAAATGGTGTCCATATGTTTGGGGGAAAATGCCTGGAATCGCACTGGTGCATGGCAGCACTTCCTGGTGACTGACCCATTTATTGAGAGCTCAAGTACGATTTTCCTAAATACCCCCTTGAGTCCCTGGCCAGCCCCTGTTCCAGGAATTTCCTAAAGGTGCTGTCTCCTGTACAGCTAGAGTCAATAAGGCATGAAAGAAATGAGATCTGAAACAGTGTAATGCATGAAATGTGAATTGCACAGCAGCCTTAGATTACAGCAAGTCCAACTGCAATGCCTGGTGCTTCCCTTCACTTTTATTTCTATTAATATTCCTCAAGCAACAGCAAAGATCGATTTGAAGTCGGGAGCACAGAGAGTCATGGGAGTTTCATTAGCATGCAAATCTGAGTGAATTCATTAGCCCTGCAACTGATGCTGATGCTCCTGGAAACTAGTAAAAGAGTAAAGTCTGCAGAAGTAAATCAGGCCGTGCTAATGAGCCTGTTAATAAAGCTTTTGTAAGCCTTTTCCAGAGCCAAAGTGACAAAGCACATTGTAAACGTTAAATCTCTGGTACTGAGCCTTAGATGAGGGACTCATATTTATTTTATTTTATTTTATTTGGTGTTAGGGAAAAAAGCAGAGGACTGTAGAGAAGGTAGAGAATGAGACAAAGGCAGTTACAGAATTTTCTCATCAGAGATAAAAGTATTGTGTGGCTGCAGAAAAGAGATGGAGTGACAATTGCAACCGTGCAAATAAGATCCATTTGACTGAAATTATATTTTAAAGAAAAACAGGAGACCAAATTTGTTATAATGGGCCTTTCACCTTCTGGCTGTATGTTCTCATTTTCCCTTTGCTTTATTAGGCATAATTTCAGGACTGTGTTTTGTTTCATCTTCTTCTGAACTTGCAGAAATGCTTAGGGCACTGATGCAGTGCTCAGCTCGCTGGGGGCACCACAGCCCCTGCACCTCCTCCCTTGTGTGGGGTGTTTCAAGGGGAAAATGGACCCCCTTGGGACTCCAACCCCTTTGTTTTAGGGACTGGAAAGACCTGTACCAGGGCAGCCTCTGTTCCTAGTCCCTCATCTGTGGGATATGCTGGTCTGTGGCAAATCTGGTGGGCTCTGACAGACCCAGCTCCCTCAAACCAGGAGCTCTGTGGGGCAGGGAAGGGCCCTATTGGGAGCAGTCCAGCCCAGCTGGGTCCATGGCTGTAGGTGCAGAAGGGAAAGAGAGCTGGCAACACACCTGGTGGGAGCAGCAAGTGGTCCCTGGAGGTTGTTCTGATTTTTTTGCTGGTAGAGACAAAGCTGAGGAGGGGAGCACATTGTATTTAACAGATTGAAATCTGCATTTCAGTCCATGCCACCTTAGAGTAGAACCTTCCTCTGCACACATATCAGCATTTTTCAACCCTGTGGTCACAGCTAGGAGGGTGGGAACCCAAGGGACTGGGTGATGTTTAATCTGAAGATCAGAGCTTACTTTTAGCACTGTAGCATTTCTCCCTTTACCTTCCATTCTGACACCATTTCAGCTGTTGCAGAGTTAGAGATCTCCTCTCCCTGCTATTGGACCAAGGCTTTAAATTCTCCAGGTGGGAATCAAATTGCAGGGCCCAATCCACAATCTCAGCCGTGCCCTGCACCGCCAAACTGGGATGAGGCTCATCCCCCTTTACCTTGTGTGTGCTTTGCATGGCAGCAGCAGCCACAGAGAGCAAAAAGGCTGTGGGTTCACCAGGCTTCAAGGCAGAGATAAGAGGAAGGCCAGGTAGAAATCTATTTGGTTTCTTTTTGCAGCAGCCTCTTTGTGTAAAAGAGCTCGATGCAGGGGGAACCTGATTACTGCTTTCTCATCAAGTGGAAAAAGAAGTGCTTTATACACAGGCTGATGGAAAACTACTGGAATGCTTTTCAGTTCCCCTCTCTAACCCTTAGTGCTTTCTGGTGCCTTTAAGGGAACAAAAATCCAGGCTCGAAAAATGGGGGAAATATATCAAAATATATTTGGAGATAATGGCAAGTAATACAATAGGCAATGCAGCTGGGCAATAAAAGAGGCAAGGGGAAGGCGTCAAAACTACCATCGGAGAGTGGAAGGAAAGAAAGAAGACAGAGAGAAAAGGTAAAAGCAAGGATATGAAGGAAAAAAAGCCACTTGTACAATGGGGTGGCAAAGGACAAGGAGGAGATGAGGGAAGGAAGGGAGAGAACAGTGTAAAGAAAATGGAGACCCTGGGTGAGTGATGGAGTGGAGTCATGGGCAGGCACAAGCAGGGAGGAGAAATGAAGTGGAAATGAAGCAAAGGGAAGTGTGGAATGGCCATGGTGGTGCTGATCTGTTTCTGCTACAGCTGCAGAGTGATGGCAAATGTTTGCATTAATAACATCAATATCTGGCTATGTGGGGGGACAGGGAGCCATGGCAGCTGCTGGCAGAGGCACTGCTCATTCAGGGCTGTGGATTGAGAGATGATGGGCCTTTTCCACAGCCTCCTTGGGCTAAAAAGGGAGGAAAAGCACCAAGAGGTAGATGATGTCAAGGTCTGGGCCAATACCCATTGGTCTGACAACTCACTTGTACCCTGAGCCTTTTTCTCCAGTGCTGGTAACCTGCCCAACGACTCTGGAGAGCTGAACTGAATTTAGTAAAATTCTCACACACAAGTTCACCCAAGGAGTCCATCCTGCCTGTAATCCCACAACTCCTGTGCTCAACTCCATTTCTCATCACCTGCTGCACACTGGGCACTCAACAGGCCACACTTGACGTGCAACTGCACCATCTGCTTTGATTCCTCTTTCTTTTGTACTAAATCACAGTTTTAGTTGGTTTCTTTTAATCTGTTTTTTGGGGTTGGTTTGTTGTTTTTTTTTTTTTTCCTGCAGCTGCAAAAGCTTTGGGAACATTTCTATAATAACTCCCATGCAGCTTGGTTTAGCAGATATTTGGGCTCTTTCATTCTTAGCTGCTGAATTACATTTGGTTATCAACATGCATTATATCTGCTGTCAATTAGCTGTTATCTAACACCGTGAAATGACTTAACTCCTTCAGCCTGCTCCAAGATCTGTCCCCTACCATTGTGGCACAGCTTGTATCAGCTTGCAAAGATCCAGACAATTTTGTAACTTTTTTTTCAACTGGTGCTCATTACAGCTAAAGGTCAGTTGTGTTTCCATTGTAAGCCTAGGGATAATGGCATGATCCAGCAAACTCTTTCTTGTGTAAAGTTAACGGGACGATTTGCATAAAAATCCTTACTAGGGGAGTAATTTGCAGGATTGCACCTTTTAAAACCCTTGCCTCAGGAGCGAGGCAAAAGCTGGAACCTGGAACAGCAATCTTCCAGAGCCATATTTTATCAGAGGAAACGATCAAAATTTAATGAGGAGAAAAAGGTACTTAATGGCTGTAGATAGTGTAATTTCAGCCATAAAAATGGGATCATCTCGTGAGGCATCTTGCTGTGGCCTTTCCAATCAATGGCACGGCTGGCAGAGCCTCGGCCCTTACAGGCCCCTACAGGCCCTTACGGCCCTTACAGGATCAAACCCTACAAGGCACCAGACAAGAAGTCCCAACCCAAAATGTACATGATGGAGGAGTGATTGGGCTTTTCCTCCCTGGAATCTGTGCCTCCCTGAAATCTTTTCCTCCCTGAAAACCCTTACAGGCCCTTAGAGGATGAAACTCTACAAGGCACCAGGCAAGAAGTCCCAACCCAAAATGCACGTGATGGAGGAGTGAGTGGGCTTTTCCTCCCTGAAATCTGTGCTTGGCTGCAAAGCTGTGGCCTGGCAGTGTTTGTAAGTGAGCACAGTGGAATCTGAGACAAAATGGCCTTGCAGTCATGGCTGGTGCTGCCTGCTGGCATCTCAGGAGGGTTTTCCTCTGCTCTCCCAGCAAACATTTCAAGGGTTTCACCAGCTCAGTTGTTTATCTCACTGGAGACTCCCTGAGGCTCAGTGCTAGCCTTGAAAATCTATTTACATTTTTAAATATATGCCAAAGTGTAAGCCCTGGGACGATTCAGAGAAGTTAGGTACGCAAAGCAACGAAAATAGAAGCAAAAAAAAAGTCCTCTAGCAAGCCTTGAGTGAGTATTTCTGCATATTTCCTTGAACAGCCCAAATGTCAAATGCTAGCCTACATATCCCAGGTCACAGCTAAGAAAAGCAACGGATGGATTTGGCCATTGGAGAGCAAATATTAGTCCTGGACAAAGGCACTGCTTTATTTTCCAAGTGTACCAAAATTAGAGAACCCCCTAGTGCTGAATAATTTTGTTCTGCCTTGCTGTGAAAATTCCTGGTGTTCAATAGCCCTCCACAAGTTCTCATTTGATCCCCGTAGTGCAGTGCTCCTGTGGCTATATGTCAGCTGCAGTGGTGGTAAACATGTACACACCACTCATTGAAGGGCTTTTAAAAGGCTTCTCACTGTGCCCAGAAATTACACCTGTGCTTTCTTTCTTCCCCATGCTGTTGTCTTTGTTTCTCAAGCTATATTAAGCCCTTTTTTTTTTCTTTCCCCATTGAAAGAGTGGTAATGTAGAAACACCTTTAATCCTGCTTTCTCTCTGGCAAGGAAATTGTGCAGAGGGACTGAGATGGTTAATCTGAGCAGAGAGGAAAAAAATATGGGGATGGCAGCAGATGTCTGCCCCTCCTGAAGACACTTGACTTTTCAGGAGCTCTGTGGTGTTAGCTGAAATCCCTGGCAGCTGCAGTGCCTGGTTTCCCGGAGACAGGGACCTGTGATATTCTGAATATTCTGACTGTATGTTCTCCATCCAGAAATGATGAAGGGAGACAGAGGATGTGGAAGCCTGAGGAGCTCTGTCAGAGGAGGGGGAAAGAGGAATGCGGGAGTGCCATAAGGCACTGGCCTCTAATAAACTTTTGCATTGTGGGAGAATTTTTCAATATTAAAGATGATTTGACAGAAACAAGAGCAAAAGGAGATGAAGTAACATAAAATACCATACCTAAAAGGCTGTTTGATCTGTTTGCACTACGCTGCTAGAAAGGGGAATTCAAGGAGAGGTCCTACTAATGTCAGCGGTCAGACTCTACATTGATCTCATTTGTACATTTATGGGGGAACTGTCACTCAAGAGAAAGACAGAGAAATCAAAGAAACAAAAAAGGAATCAACTTCAAGTGTTTGAACATCTCTGATAGCACAACAGTACTTTGGATGGTGTGAAGTCGATCAGTGAAGCTCTCTGATGAGGAACATGACTAAGAAAATTACTCTAAGACTTTTGAAGTGAAGTGCTGGTGTGGGACATGGTTGGTACCTCCTCTCTGGCAGAAACAAGTGCTAACAGTGACCCTGCATGGAATTTTAGTGATCCAGCCCACCTCAGTGCCTCTCCTGTAAGAGTTCTTGCATGTTCCTGACAGTGATGCTGCTTTCAGGCCCACACCCCAGTCCCGGCAGGCTGCAGTCTTCTACAGCTCTTTATGTGTTTTTTTCTATAGGACCAGACCCAACATTTTTTTCCCCCAGCACATGCCCAATTTGCAACATCAACATTGTTCTTTGCTGTTAAATATCTGCTGATGCAACTCTGCCGAGGACTTAGCCTTCAAGTTTTATCCAATTCATTTAAAAATAATAAAGCTCTTGCTCTGCATTTCCCAAAAGTGAGAACCAAGCCTCGGAGGCATTTGCATTAATTATATTTCAATCTTAAAAAATGCCTTGTGAGCTTCCCCCTCGATTCATTGCAGTTCTTGAACCTCTGACTGATCACACTGGGAATGATCAGCACGTTTGCTCTCCAGCACAGATCCTGCCTCTCCATTCTGCAAGAGGAATTATCTCTCTCTGTCTGCACCCATAAAGCCAAGTGCACTTGTGCTTCCAACTTCCGAGGAGTTCAGGCAGTTCTCAGCGCTAAAGCTCCTATTAACGCCTGCAATTAGCACTGACAAAAGTGCTGTTCCCCCCTCTCCTCCCCCAAACCACGCTGCCTTGATTGGTTTTTAAGAAAATCCCAGGGCACTGTAATACCTCCCTGGTAGTCATGTTTCAGCAGAACAGCAAAGTTAGTGAGGCGTGACAGTGCTCTTTTTTCTAAACCTATACTGAACATCCTTAATCAAGCTTTGCTTTTTTAAAAATAATGGGCCTAATTCTCTTTTGCCTTACAGTATATTCATGCTTGTGTGATTCCATCAGGACATATCCTCAGCTCATGTAAACCAGCAGAGCTCTTCCGACTTCATTTAAACCCCAGGAACACTGGTAATAGCTGAAGATTCAGACTGCTGATTTCCAAGCTATTCCTGATTTATGCCAGTTCTAAAAGATAGTGGGTTCAAGCTTGCTTTTTTTTTTTTCTTTTTTTGCCATTAGGTACAGTCTTTACCTCATTTATGTCAAATAATACATTAAGTACATCCAAGCAACTGCATTTTCCTCTCAAAACCTCTCCATTCCTGCTGACCCTCTTATAAAATTTGCACACCCAGAAAACATCCACCAATCTCCCTAAAGATCCTCAGGAGGATCAGGCCAGACCATCAGGGACTCATGGCCACCATTGCCTCATACAACTACACATACATTGCATTTTTTGTGCTCTCTAAATTAGATGTGTTCTTCCCATATGCAGACACACAATGATGTTTTGCCAAGGCCAGACTGTGCTGTCTCCAAAGATCTCCCAGGAGGAAATCTTATGGATGCTTCAGCACATCCCTGCCACAACCCAGCAGTGACAACAAATCCTGAACCTTTGCACTGAGCAGGTCCTGCAAGCTGATTTAGCTCTTCTCTCTCTTTTCTTCCATCCTATGCCCCACAAGCATCTCTCTGAGCAGCATCTGCAGCTCTGGGAAGAGCAGCAGGCAGGTAAGGAAAGTGAACAGGAGAGACACAGCATTCTTCCTCTCAGTGGTGTCAAATTTCTTTTTGGTAAGGTCCTGGCCAATTTGAAATGCAAGGAAGATGTGAACCAAGGCAGATATGTGTTGAAGGGCTGCTGGGTTTGAGTCTGTTCCCATGATCAGAGAGCACACGTTTATAGGGGCAGAGCTGTGGTTGTCTGTATTAGACTGACGTTTAAATTAGGTACAGGCTCAGTGATAGCTCTGATTGCACCTGGGACCTCTGAGTGCAGCACAGGGCAAATAAATAATGATGCCTGTAGCAGTAGATAGAGATGCTGTTATTAACTTTGATACAGCAGTGTGAAACACTGGGTGAAACATCACACAGGCTGACAGATTAGAGATTTCATAGGCTTCAGGTACAAGAATAAAGAAAATAAAACCTGAAATGAACTTTCTGCGATAAAAGTTCATGGAAGAGGCTTTAACACCTGTAAAAGCTACCATGTGTTTCCCACTACTATCTGCACCCAATACTCAATGTAGAAATATGAACTGTAGCAATTGAGCTGTAGTTCTGCTATAAAATTTTTATAAACTTGGGGTTTTATGGATCTGGATCACTACAGAATAGTGAGCATGAATGCTGTTTCAGAGGAAAAGGGCCTAATTGTAGGTTTTGCACTGACTCACTGCGTTCAAAGACGTAACTTGGGATCTATATTGTACTACACCAACCACACATACCCGCAAAAACATTCAGACTTGTTAATTCAGTCCTGAACTATCAGTTATTCCATTGTTTCTCATCTCCCTTTCAAAGGAGCAAGGACAGAAGGAGGGGAGACACGAGGCAGGTATCAGAAAATAAACCACAGGAGTGTTTGCAAAGGCTTCCTTGCCACATTACACTGAGACAGCTGTCAATACATTTCTGGGACTCCTCCACACCATCTCTTACAGAGGCAGCCACTTCAGTACTCTGAGCAGTCTCACAGTAAAGCCCACAAAAACCTTCACTGCTCCCAGTTGTGCTTTGATGTCTCTGTGGTTCCGAGCTGCCAGGACTGGGACCATTCCACGTCTCCCGCATGAAATCAAAATGCACTCGCCTTTCCAAAATGCTTCATTTCTCTTTCATATTTGGAGCTTGGCTGCACAAGCCAGAAGAATTTGGTGTCATCTGTTTTGGAGGACAAGCCCTGGCACCTCAAATGTTTCCCTTCCTGTAGGATTATTGTCACCATTTATCATCCTGGGTACATCTGAGGTATGAATCCTTGCTCCTCAGCCCACCAGTGACATCGACAGAGAGAACACCACACTTTTGTGCAACTGTTCCCTCGCAGCTCCTGCTCATCTTTTAATAGGGTTCTGGATGAGCAAATCAGGATGATTTTATGGTGTTCTGCCAGTTGTGACTCACTGGTTTTTCCAGCACTTAAGACACCAGTGTTTGTGTCCCGCAGAGAGAAGCCTTTCCATGCATTACTCCAGCCCAGTGAGAGCTGCTGAGTCCCTGCTGACACTCTGAGCAAGGCTGCCCACACCTCCATGCCCACCATGGGGGCCCAACAAGAGAGGAAAGACACTGGGTGAAGGCTCAAACCAACATTTATTAATAGTGCTAATTATTAAAAATTAATGCAGTGTCCTTTCTCCATCATCTCCCCAACTCTTTGTTTCCCCCATGATGTTAGGGAGTGGGATTCAATGTTACTCTTCATTTTATGGGCTTTCTAACCTATAGAAGAGCAGGGCTAACCATCATGATCACTTTTTTTTTAGCTTCAGTCTGATTCAGAGACCACATCCTGAGATGTAAATCAGAACTCTGATACACTGGAATAAAACTGGTTTATGTTAGAAGGGAAAAGCAGGTTCAGTTTGGTCTAAATTATCTTCTTGCACATCAGCACTCCTTCCCAGGAAGGCAGGGGCTCTCCAGGACATTAGCTGTTTTCTGTTGTGGATAAGATATATTGGCTGAAATCTGCTGCATGTTAGGAGGCCTCTTTCACAATGATGTTTCATGAAATCAAGTGTAGGACAGTGCCCTCCCTCTCCCCACAGTACATTAGGGTTGAACCCATGAAAATAATGCAGTTCTTGAAAAACACTTGGTGAATCTACATAATTAAAAATCTTTCCTGCTGGGGGTTAATGATTTGGGGAGATTAACTTGATAATGTAGTGTAAAATGTCGAAATCAAAGTGTGCATCCAGAAACACTGGTGCAACTCTTCAATGAGAGACAATTTTAAGTAAACAACCAGAGAAAGTATTTTGCAATTAAATTAAAGATGTTTCCAAACTACCGTGCTTTGCTGTAAAAAAGCATCATCTTGAAAAGTCAAGTTTCATTTATTTTAATTAGTGCTGTCATGAAGTATTCCATTTGGCAAACACTGACTAACAAGCCCCTTTCCAGACACCAATTTGAAACCTAGTAGCAATAAAAAATAATCACAGATCCTTCTCATGGTGTCTTCTGGCCCAGTTCTCAGGTGGCTGAGATCAGCCTCACTCCAGCAAAGTCAGTGTGGCATCCTGATTTACAGCAGGTGAAAATAGAGGCTTTACCCTCCCTGTACCCCCTTTGGGAGGTGAACTGACATCAGCTGCTTTCAGGAAGACTCAGGTTCAAATCTGTGTGTGCTGGGACGCATCCCTGGTCCCTTTCACTCTCCTCACACTCGAGTTATTTAACTGGAGAGGCGTCAGTACCAAATTGATGGAAAGCCAAAGTGATCTTGATCCTCCTTTGAGACTTATTGTTGAATTGCATTATATATAAGCAGAGAAGCTTTTTTATTATTAATGGGATAGAAAATCAGAACCATCAAGGAAAATGATATAATTCCTATTAAGATGGATGAGTTGAAGTCAAGTCTGTGTATCCCTAACAAGATTGTTCTCTGCAACTCCTGCAGAAGCATATTGCCCTTCCAAGGGAAAAACTCACCCTGGTGGGGAGATGCTGGGGGAAATGCCACGAACTGCTCCTGGGCAGCTCCCCAGCCTGGCAGGCAGCTGTGCAGGCAGTGCCCACACGTGTCCAGGCACGAGGCTGCCTGGGGGCCTGCCCCAGCGTGGCAAATCTGGGGCTGCCACCCCAGGAGCTGACCTTCCTTAGGATCTCTTGTTTAAATCCTTTTCTTTGCCATCCAATTTGTTTTCACATCTGCCAAGTATTGCAGCTCCTTCTGCATGTCCAATGAGGGGATTATTTCGCAGGCTTAAATCTCACTCCTAAAAAAAAGAAAGTTACACTGATAAATACTTGTTGTCTACACTGGGAGGCTGGTGAGGAATAAATGGAAGTGAGTGCGAAGGGCACTGTCAATTCTGCAGAAATGCCTCTTATTTCACATGGCTCCCATCACATCCAGAGGGCTCAAAGCAGTCTTTGTGCAGCACAAAGTGCCCTCCTGGGAGCGAGTGAGGAGCAGCTGTTCTGGCCTGCTCCCTTACTTAGGTAAACCCCTGTATATAAAAATCTAAATGTCCCCTTTTGATTTCATCCTGTTGCTCATAGCTAAAAGCCCCTGTTCCACCTTAATCCATCCCTTCCCTCTGCTACTGCCCTTCAAAAGCTTACAGACCCTTTCCCCTTCCTCACCATTTAGCCGTGCTTCAATCTCACCTCTTTATTTATGCACACCAATCAATCTCTCCTGCCCCTAATCAGGGCAGTGCAGAGCTGTGCCAGCAGCTCCCTCCTGCCCCTGTGCCACTAACGAGCAGCACCAAGTGCTGGAGCCTGGCAGGTGGTGCAGCCTCCTGCTCTGAGGGATGCTCAGCACCCAGCCCCAGGGAGTTGTGTTTTCCTTCCCCCCTGACACCTCCTAATGCAAAATCAAAGTCTGTTTTCATCCTGCTGGCAGCCTGACGTATCATATCCCCATTAGTGTCATTTGGGGAAGAATGGCTTTGTACAGATAATAATAATTTTCATTTCCCCATTCAGAATCTCCTCTTCTACCTGTGGGTAACTGATTGAGTGCTGAGAACACTCCCTCTCTCCTTCTTACCTTATAATAAGCACCAGCACATCTCTGCCAGTGTTGAACTCAGCAAGTGAGCTCACTGCACCTTCGAGTGGATCCTAATCCAAACATTATATGGCTGAAAGCATTTGAGTGCTTAAAGGATTCACAGCTTTTCTCTCTGGCCCCCAAGGGTATTACACACAAACCAGCCTGGCAGCAGGTCTCTCCCCAAACCTCTACAGCAGCAGCAAGACCCTGAATAGCCTCCACCTATGCAGACTCCTCTATCTGATTTCCTCTCCACTGCTAATCTGCCATCTTCATCAAAATTGCTACTCTTAGGTTGTCTTTCACTGTGTTTTTCCCCAATCTGTGAATTCTTCATTGGAAGAATATCTTTGTTTTTCTTAGTCTTGCAGTCAGTGTAGGTCATGGTGAGCTGGTTCCTGTCTGGTGTCTTTGGGCACAGAGGAACAAGCTGAGTGCTAGATTTGGAGCCAAGCTGCCCCCCAGACTAGGGATTTTGTTCTGCTTTATTTTCTTGCCCACTCCTTATAGAAACAGAGCAATCTCTTTTTGCTGTTCAATGCATCCAGTCAAGGGCTCCTTCCTACAGTTGTGGGGTTCTGCCCCTCACTGAAAGTCTGCATGTGTTAGATGGTGAGGGGAGCTCACAGCTGCAGGTACAGGGGGATGTTACACAGACTCCCCTGGGTCCAACTTTGAGCCCACATCTTCTGCAGTGGAGGCCAGCTGGACTGGATGATTGCTCTGATCACTCCTGTTCTGGTGTGTCTACTGTTCCTCAGTTTGATTTGCTCATGTTTCATCACCACCGGGTTGATTTGGATACTTTCTGTTCTGTTTCTGGTTCCCATGACATTGCTTTTCTCTACTTTTATCATTATCTCCACAGGGGGGGACCTGGCCTTCCCCTTGAACATCTCCTGTGAGTGACCACATCTTTCCTCATCACAGTGCATTTCCAGTCACTAACAAACAGTGCCAACAGTTCTGTTCTCCATCTCCTCTTCACCTCTTGGCATCTTTGCTTAGCATGTGCTCCTGCTCTTTTAGCAGTAAATTTGTGTTTCCTGGTGTCTCCCTAGAAAGCTGCTTTCCCACCTCCTCCCAATTTTCAAGGCAGTGCCACCAAGCCAGCTCCCTCCCCAGCTCACCTCACATTCAGAGTGGTTTTCACCACAGGGTGAAATTCCCCAGTTTCTCACACAGGTCTGGAAAATGTTCTGGATCAGGTATTTGTACCCTACACTTAAAATGAACCATTTCTCTGTGCTTTAGTAACTGCTGCTCTCAATGCCCAAATAGCATGAAATGACTATTTTTTCCCTCAGCATGATGGACTGGACGATCCATGGCAATGTCAGAGATCAGAGGGAGAAGAAGAAGGCTGAAATGAGCAGAGCTGAGCCAGGGCTATAGGGAGGAAGCTCAGTGATAAAAGAAAATGGTGAGATGACAGCGAGATGAGCTGCAATCTGAGCCCTCCTCATACCTTTTGTTTTTAAACATGCACTCAAATCATTTCAGGGCTTGAGATTGTTTTCTCCCTTCTGGAGAATTATTTTGTCCTTCCTTTAGCTGACAGCCATTGGGGAGAATGAAACACTTTGGTTAGCCTCAAACACCTTGCTGAGCATTCTGTGGGTTGAGGCACGGTGATGTTTTATTGCAGCTGACACCAATCAAGGCAAATGGACAAAAGTGAGATTTTTGATTTTGGATCCATGAAATGAAGGGAATAAGTAAATTGAATTTGAACTCACAGATCTAAGGAAGTGGTAAGTAAGTCCCAGGAAAGGGTTTGTCTTATCAACACCTCTAGCTTTGGGAAGAATGGGCTGTTTTACCAGGAACTGCCTGCAAGCTGCTCTGGCAGGATGAATGCTTGGTATCCCCATTCCTGGGATTTCATGGCACAGCCAAGGTCATGGGGGAAAAAAAGCAAAAGAAACCACGACCTTGTCCATCATAGAAGATTGAGCACTTGGAGTCTGGTCCCAAAAGCTGCCCCAGGGTGGCATCAGTGGGAACAGCTCAAGAACCAACCCCATGGGACCAATGGGGAGTTAGAATGGCCTGAAGCAAACATCTACACTGACTTCCTCATATGAAAAAAGGTGACAAATTCCTGCAATGAAATGTGGAGCTGTTTGAAATTCACAGTTTGTCACAGCCCATTGTGAATTCAAGAACAGTCCTTCTTTCAAAGGAAATTTCTGTGATGGCATACTAAGAAAAAACAGGCTACTTTCTAGTAAAAATGATGGCCATCAAGTGAGCCTGCTCTTAGGTGAGGCTTTGATAATATGTTCCAATGGCTTTGGCATTAAAAACTGTCCCCAGCTTGTACAGAAAACAGGTATGTTGTCATATCTGGGAACAAAGGGAAATAGGAGACACCCGAAGAAAGGCATTTCTGGACTCCTTTAGGAGAGCACTACCTGAACACCCACTGAACTCCTCTCCTAAGAGGAAAGGCTGAGAGAATTGGGATTGTTGAGCCTGAGGAGGAGGAGGCTTCAGGCTGACCTAATTGAGGCCTTTCAGAACCTGAAGGGGCCCACAGAAGAGCCAAGAGGGACTTTTACAAGGACCTGAAGTGACAGAACAAGGGGGAATGGCTTCACACTGAAAAAGAGCAGGTTTGGCTTGGATATTAGGAAGAAATTCTTCCCTGTGAGGGTGGTGGGGCCCTGGCACAGGGTGCCCAGAGAAGCTGTGGCTGCCCCTGGATCCCTGGAAGTGTCCAAGGCCAGGTTGGACAGGGCTTGGAGCCACCTGGGATAATGGAAGGTGTCCCTGCCATGGCTGGGGGATTGGAACAAGATGAGCTTTCAGGTCCCTTTCCAACCCAAATCATTCAATGACTCTGTGATTCTAAGACTGAGCATGTGTTTAGATATGGAAGGAATTTATTCACATATCCACATAGTTGGAGAAAAGTCCTGAGGACTATACCCAGGTCATAGCAGGATTCATTGCTGATTTAATATCAATCCTGTTTGTTTGTGCCAGCGAATAACATCACTTTTCTTTTTCACTCCTGCATTAATAGCAGGAAAATCAAGCAGCCTACAAATCCCCGCACCTTGAATATCCAAACAAAGCCACGTCCCAGGCAGCGCTCGGCTACGCTGCTTTGGGTACGGGGATTTGTTTCAAAGGAAGGGGAAAGCCAGATCTCATTTTGTGTTCTCGCCGTCCTAAACTTCACCCTGCCTCTGAACAGCTTTGCCTCGGCAAAAGCTGCTTGAACTTTGAGTAACTCTTTAAAATAATGGGAAAGCACCGAAAGCGCCGCTCCCCTTTGGGCTGCCCGGGGCGGTCCCGGCTCGCAGCGCTCCAGCCTGGGGCAGGGACGGAGCGAGGGGGCATCGCTCGGGGTGCCCGGGGTGCTTCTGTGACTTAACAGTGACATCCAGCGGTCACTCGGGTCCCTCTGACGCCGGCCTGCCCGGGAAACCTCGAAAAGTCTTGTTTAAAAGTCGGGATATTTGTGCATCGGCAGGCGCTGAGTCAGAAGAGAGCTCTTCCCTCCTGCTCGGGATGCTCTAACTCAGCTGCATTAGTCTGTGCCTTCAGCTTTTGGGTTAAACCTCAGAGTATCAGATAATCTTAAAATCGTCCTGGTTTGCTTCACTTTTATAACCCCCATGTGTTTGCAGCATCATGAATATTATTTATAATTGAGCTGCCATGAATGTAAAATTCAAAACCCTATGAAACATCAGACCACAGAAACTTTTCCTTCTACTAGTTATCACACTAAACACAAAAATAAGCAGTTTTCATCTCAAGTTTAACACTACAGGCATATTTTTACATGATAATTTGGTCTTCAAAAAAAGTCTAACTGTGAAGTTTAATGATACCAAATGAAGCAGCTTGTCAGTTCATATTTATATTCAATTCTGAGCTTTTGCAGTTCCCAGTGTGTTTCTTTAGTATTTTGTTGAAGATATTCTGACAGTCTTTCTCAAAACTGTCTCTAGGAAAAGCAGCATGAAAACCTGCAAAGAAACAAAAATCTTCCTACGCCCCTGGCTTGGGGTTTGGTTGGTTGAGGAGGAGATCTTCATTTCCTACATAGTTATGAGGCTGATGCTCAAATGCTCAAACGTTTGGTAGCTGCTTTTCCTACAGTGCACATGACTGGGTGCACCAAAGTCTTGGAAGAGTCACTAGAGGTTAAAAATACAGAAATCTCAATCTCTGCTCAGGCTGCAGCCACCAGAGCATTGCTGAATGCACACACGAAGGTCAGGTAGCATTTTTGGGGCTCCCCTCTCCCATTTTTGTCCCCCTGCCATGGTTGCAGACCCATGAGATGAGGTGCTCGGTGTTGGTTTCCAAGTGCTGCTCTCAGTGCCAAGATGGATGCAGCCTGCCAAGGCTTTGACCTCCTGGGTTACAGGACCTGCTCTACCTCAGGTAGCAGCACCTGAGCCATTATTCATCATCTGTTACCACACAGTGACAAATAAGGGTCACTTCCCTGCTGACGGGGGGTGGCAGGGCAAGGTCCAACTCCTGCCCTCATCCTAGGTGGGAACACATCATGGAGCCCAGCCTGGCTGCTTTATTTAAAGCCAGATTTCCTTTGTGGTTCCCACAAAAGCCATATGCACTCTGACTGAGCCTCCTGTGGCTCCCCAAATCCCTTGAAGAGAAAGATAGAAAGAAAGGATGTGCCCAAAAGCACAGGCACATCCCAACACACAGCTGTGCAAGATGCTCACTGGGGATGGAGGAGGAAAAACCTGGGGATGAGCCCTGCTTCTCCTGAGTACAACCTCCTACTGCTTTGCACTCAGAATTCAATCTAAAACCCTGCTCCTGTTGGTGGGATAAAACCCTCTTCAATCTGCCCCACTCTCAGAGAAGGTGACTTCATGTCACAGGCAGTGCAAGCAACAGGAGCCAGTGTCAGGAGCCAGAAGATGTATTTCCTCTTAACACAAGATATGGTGGGTCTAGAATGACTGCAACTGCCACCACATTAAAAAATATATCTGCTGCCTTTAGGGTTTTGATGTGAGGTGCTCCTTTCAGTCTCTCCTTAGCTGACAGCTGCATTTCATGGCCTCATGTCCACACCAGAAACAAAACAACCTTTTCATCTCAACAACCAAGAGTGGATGACCTCCCTGGAAGCACCTCCTGATTCATGAGCGTACATTTCTCCTGGCTTGCCTCCTCTGTCTCTATCCCCCTGCAGGAGCCAGGACACAAGGTGCCTGGAGCCTGGGCCATCCCTCTGTGTGACCTTGGCTGAGTCACTTTGCTCCCTCCTGTTCTTTGCTGTGCAGCGCTGGGCTGGGGATTGCAGAGGTGGAGGAGGTGAAAGGACCAGCCCTGTGTGTGGGGCTCTCATCAGTGACTGGCACTGTGCAGGGGGCTCTCAGCACTGGTCCCTGTCCCCTCATGGCCAGCACTGCCATCTCTGGGCTGCAGGAGCAGAACCAGCACCTCCAGCAGTTCCGACCGCAGGAAGCGCGTGCTAATTCCTGATCGGCTCCTAATGATCCCAAACCCTGCTACTGACTCAGGCGACAGCTAAATTTATCCCAAGGTTAGGGTGACTCTGCTGTACTGAAATCTATTTAAAGTCAAAGCAAGCACTTCAGAATAACAAGTTGTTATACAACTCCAGAGACCAGGCAGCTTCCCGTCTTCTTTTTTTAATGCAAAAGATAACACATTTCCGTATTTTGTACGTGCTAATTGTTGGGAACGCTGTCAGATGGTTCAGCAAATTGGAAATGACAACATCAACCTGCTCAATCCATTAAAATCTCTCCAGGATCATAAGGGACATTGTCAGCCAAGTGATGCTGGCACCCCTGTGGTAAAGCCATCTTGATTCTTATTAATGACTGGCTTTACAAATGAGCAGATTTCCTCAGCGTGCCCTGCTCCCTCACATTATCCAGGAGGGGCAGGGGCACAATGTAAGGAAAACCAGAGGTAAAAGAGAAGACTCTCACCCCAATGCAGACTTAATAAAGAGAACAGATGAGTAAAATTTAAACAGGTCCGAGGCCACATGGCCAAGATAAAAGGCTGGAATAGCTTTCTCCTTGTCCAAGGACCACTGCAGGAGTTTGGAGGGAATGCAGTGCAGATTCTGGACCAGGTTTTTATAGGAAAGAAGTGGTATCTTTTGGAAAAACTCTCAGGTCCCATCTTCAGGAGAAGCTAAGGAAAACAACAACCCCAAATCCCCAAACCAAGCCAGCTATAATTCAGCTCTGGGTAGTCATTTGGGGGAGTCAGTGTTTAATACCTTGACCTGGACCTTAGCTCCTTTGTGCAGAAACACAAGCCAGCTCCAGTCCAAAAAGCTGTAGAGATAAGTTAGTGCCACGCTACGCCCAAGCCAATATATTGTAGTATTTATTTCCACTATATTTATTACCTTGGCTCTGGTATTTCCCCAAAGCAGAAAGCAGCTGTGTCTAACTTCCACACCAGAATTTTCAGCTAGCCAGGACTGCTGGCAGAAAAACTTGCATCTGTTTCCATCCATCCTGATAGACACATACAAAATAATTTTGCTTTTGAAAATGTTGTCATAAAGCTGCTAATTCATTGTAGGTGTGAGATACTCAGCCCATCCAAAAGCTGAATGTGAAGATCCTGTATCTCACCCAGCTCAGCATCAGCAGGGCCCACTCCTCCTCAAAGGGCAGTAGCATTGTCATAAAAACGCCAATATCTCATTGTCCTAATATTGATAGTTCTCTAATACAAAAAAAAAAAAAAAAAAAAAAAAAAAAAAAAAAAAAAATTCACTTCCCTGTTATTTCTGCACTCTCCTTGTCTCTGCAATGTTGCAGTGGTATAAAAGCCTATCAGGATGGATCATAGATAGATACTGCATTAATTTACAACAGTGATAGAATAATGGCTATGACACAGGAGAAAAACACAAAGCTGTTATTTAAGAGTAAAATTTTATTTAAGAGCAAGACTCCCATTGTTTAGTGGTTTAGGACTGTGGAACACGTCCCAGGAATGGCACATTTTCTCCTTGGATATCCCCAGCTGCACCACGTCGGTGTCTCATGAGCCAAGCTGTTGCAGACTGTTAGTATTTCTGTATCTTTCATTTATGCCATCTTGCCTGCTCTCCTGGGCTGCTCCAAGGCAGGCTGACATTGCCAGGGAGATTTACTGCGTGTACTTTGTATACAATTTAATTAGGTCTCTATTCATGCCTCTCACCTGACACATAAGAAATCACTCATAAAGTGCTCGCACAGGACGCAGATCAATACCTGTCGTAACTGCACGGTGACTTTCAGGCTGAAATTAAGTGCCTGCACTTCTTCAGGCTCTGTCCACCTCTGCTTTATGGGCTTGGAGACACATGGGTTTGTCCATAGGTATTTTTGCAGCATGGGTGTTTGCTCGTGGGTGTTTTGCAGCTCAGCATGCTTTGGTCACACAGAGGCAGCAGCTGCCCCAAGCACAGGGCTCTCAGCACATCTGGGGTGGGACATTCCCTGCCTCTTCTCATTTTTTGGCACACAGCAGCTGCAGCCAAGCAGGTGTGCAGGAATTAAGGCTTTAAACAAGAAATTGTTTCTTTTTGTCTCTTCGATTTCATTTTATTAGAGTTCCTGTCAGCTTTAAGCTTCAAACATAGCTGGTAAGAGTAGCTAAAACATAGTACTATTATAATATTGTCACTTCCACTTTTGCCTGTGTTTCTAATAGAGATCTAAATGATTAGGTGTTTAACTTTCATGCTCCATCAATGTGAGGCAGAAAAAATACAGCTGCCTATATTAAGGTCTAGCTCTCTGGAAAGGGCCCTTTTGGAGAGGGGATTGTCTCTCAGCTGTTGGGTTAAATGACTTTTCCTCACCCTGGCTGAGATGGGCCTCCCATTCTGTGGGCAGATCATCTCCAGAGCAGGAAGGATGGATTACTATTCTGTTTATTATTATTCTGTTTCAGGGTGAATATTCAGCTTGTGCCAGCCCTGCACCCTTGTGCAGCCCAGCCCAGCAAGGCTGAGCTGTGAGTTTGCCTCTGAGTGAGTTTACACCCTAATTCCTGCTCTGTTTCTCTTCCTGCAGCCTTGTGAGTACAAAATCTGTGAGGAGAGGGTCTTCCTAAACTTAACCTCCCAAGTTACATGGAGGAGAGCCCAGTGCAGACTTTACTTCCAGGCAGAGGGAGGTGAGAACCTGCAGGAACAGGGTGCCACCAAGTGTGCAAGACATACAGGAATCTACAGAGAAGAACAGCATCTGGGCTGTAATTCCCTCCAGAAAAATAATGTCTTCCATATAAAGTTTACATGAAAAAAAATTTAATAAAACCTGAAAAGACACATAGCCTATCTAAACACAGACTTGTAAAGATGCGGGAATACACTTGACAGCTGAAGGGATTTTTCATTTTTCAATTAGCAAATGCATAGTGGAGCTCAATTTTCTATTTTTTGTTTGCTTTTTGAAAAGAAGATACCTGGGTGCATGCATTCAAACACGCTCAGGAGACATCATCAGTCATTTCCTGAGCTTTCCTTCATACTCTTAATTGCATTTTCATGTGTCCTTTTCCTCTCAGCTGTGACATTCAGCTCCAGAGCTCTTTCTCCTCCTTCCTGGCCCCTTGAGAGCCGCTTGCACTTCAAGAGTCTTCATTTGAAAAGGGGGAAACTTCATCAAAGGAAACAATCTTGACAAATGTGGACTGTACTGAGGGAGGTGACTAAATAGAGGTGGGAAGCCTAAATTTCACTCCCATTTGGACTCCTTTTTCTTGGACTAAAAACCAAAACTCTTTTTTTGCTTCAATGAATGGTCCCCACAGGCTGTTTTCCTCTTCTCAGAGATATCTGTCGATAAATCCTTTCCACCCAGAAGCATTATTAAAATTTAATCTGAAATCATCAGACTGCAATCTACAAGATTGCTTCCATGTGATACAAACAGCAGAACTGTTTTAAAGAGCAGAAATGAAAGATTACACTTCCTGCATCTGGACACTTAAAATCTACATTTGAAGTCTCAGCATCAATTTTGAAATCTTCAAATCCAGAGAACTTTGGGGGGGATTCCCATTCTCACAGTTCAGAGGAAAGACATCCCTCTGCACATGAGCACATCCAGGAGATAATCTCAAGATGGAAATTAATTTGTAAGCAGTATAATAGTTCCATTAATAAGATTAATGCCAGGTACAGCTCTATAGATTATTGAAAAGACAAAGTGGCCTGATCCATGCAGTTAGACTGAGATACCTGCATTAATTAGGATACTCACCTGACAGTAATGGTTACATCAAACAGATCAAGGAGCTCAGTCTCCTCTCATCTCATATTTCTTTCTGGTTTGTGCTGTCAATAGCTTTATCAGTTTTCTTCTGCCATACATATTCAGGAAGAATAATATTGTTTCTCTCTGCATCTTGGTTCTGATCTAAGTGATAATCAGCATCAGGGGGTTTTTTTGTGTGGACTTGTTTGAATTAGGGAAAAATCCAGAGGTCTGGTGAGTGTGAAACAGGACAGCACTGGCTGCCCTTGTTTGAGCACTGGACACTTTCCCCCTTGAGAGAGAAGCAGCAGAATGAACCCCCTCAGTTTTCATGGTGGTGTCTGCAGATTGTCCTGCATTAAGTAAATGGAAGTGAAACAACAACCCAGGCAGGAGATAACACACTTCCATAGTCCAAAATCCTCCTAAATGTCTAAAACAGACCCAAATAATGCTGCTCAAGCAGAGGACACAGCTCAGGCTATGGTGTGCTGATGCTTTGCCCTGGGGCACCTCTCAGGCACCCCCACACCCACGTGTGCCCTGGTCTGGGGCCGGGGCTGTGCCAGCCCCGCTGATGCAGAGCCCAACACACAAGTGTGGACAAGGACACTGGCACTGGACAGTGTCCCTGTGCTTGTGCAGCCCCAGCACAGCTCCCTGGTTTTAGCCACACGTGAGCCTTCCCTGGCTGTGCTCTGCAGCCTTGCTGGGAGGGTTTCTGTCATGCAGTGAGTCAAGCACCAGAGTGCCACATCACCCTAACAACCATCCTTGGGGAAGGAAATCACTCTGTTCTGCTCTGTTGTACTCATTCCCAATTATGAGCCAAGTACCTCAGTCATGAATGTCAAAACAGATAATATCTGGTTAAATGACACAAGATAGGAGCAGTTAAGCCATAAGCTGTCATGCACCCAGAAGTAATTGACAGGGAAGCTGTCTCCTGGTGGTACCTGGGAATTAGCAGAATGCTTAAGGTGAAGTTATGTCTGCTTAGTAGAGCCCCTGTTGTTCCCCATTAGATGTAATTCTGGCAGTGTTGCTGTTACAACACACTATTTTCTTTTCTTTTCTTTTTTTTTTTTTTTAACAAAGATTACCAGGCTTTTGTATCTTTCTGAAAACCTGTTGGGCCCTCTAACCCGCTGTGCTTAATTTTCAAAACCCAAAGCTACAATTTAGACTAAAGAAACGCTCCATTTTTAATCTCTGCATCCCATGAACCACATTGTGCTCAAAACCACTGCTCCCCTTTGAGGGATGGGTACCCTGGGTTCTCTTGAATGGTGAGACCTAGAAACGGTGCAGCTCTCCTTTGATTTCTGTCTGCACAGTTTTGGTCCTTGCTAGTGATGCCCAGCTGTGAGATTAATGTGTCATTCTTGTTATGTCAGAATTACTGGCATGCTGTTCTGTCATTTTGCTGAGCTGCAGGAGCTGCTGGGCAGCTCTGGATTCTCTCCAGCAGGGATGGAAGGAAGTATCAGAGGAGCTACAGCTGGGGAATCTGTACTGGAGATTTCGCGGCTCCAGAGATTTCGAGCTCTCAGAGTCGCCTGCTTTCTTTTGAGAGGTGCTAAAATAATTTCTGCCTCCTCCCCTGTTCTGAAGGTATTCACTGAGAGCTTACAGATGGGAAGGGATGGCCAGGTCAGCCAAACCCAGTTTGCTAAACCCAGTTTAGCTACAGGGCCACCCCAAATCCTGATCTGTCCTAACACACTGCAGGACCCATCTTCTCTCCACCCACCAAACCACTGAGCAGGATCCCAGACACACTTTTGTAGAAGAGTTGCTCTAACCCAGCTTTATTTGACCTAAATCCCACTCTGGATATTTCCAGAGCAGCAACCATTTGGGCCCATTTTGCACCTTCAGACTGAAAGTGAATTTTGGCCTTTTTGCTGAGAGTGCTTTCCCTTGGGCACATGGGTACCCCAGAGAGTGCCCCAGCAAAGGGGGGAGCTGGAAGGAGGCTCTTTATCCTGCTCTCCAACCACATTTCCATGGTTCTTGGACATGCTGGGCAGTTTCAGGAGCTTCCCACCAGTTTTGGGGGCTCCAGGGACCCCTCATACAAGCTCTGGTGTCTGATGCTCCTCCACACTTCTCTGTTTCTCCAAGATATATTTGAGCTCTGCCAATGGTGTTTGTCCAACAGGGAGGCATTTGGGTAGCATTTGAGTTTGCTGTGTTTAAATGTTCTGACTCGGCATAAATTTGTCAGGACTGAAGATTATATTAACCAGAAACTCAGAGGGAAATCTCCCAGCCGTGCACACTCAAATGTACTTGCTAAGTGCTCAGGCCAGGAACCCTTTCAGTCCAAGTTCATGATTCAGTGAACCAGCCCTGAAACACAATTTCAACCCTGAAAGTGAGATATGCTCTCATTTCATTTCACTCCCATATCTGCAAAGCTTTTTTTTTTTTTTTATCCTTTTTTAACATTTTCTGCCCTGGTGTTTATGCCCTGACTGGGCTCGCTCTCCATTGCAAAGGGTTCTATATTGACAAAAGAACATCAAGGGAAACCTGGAAGATATCTTAGGAGGTCTTAAACATTACCACAAGGCCTGAGGAGGAACAATTTAGCTGGCAGATAAATCACTGTAACAAGTGACCTGACATTTCCTTCACTTTTGACCATGTTGCACAGTGAAAATTGACAAAATCCTGTTCCAATTGAAAATATTTTCCCCTGCTTATGTAGCTGGTTAATCCTTAAAAACACTCAGATTTTCCATCCCATCACAGAGGAGCTCAGCTGCGGCTGTGTGCTCATTATTCCCAGCTGGCTGAAGTTATTATTCAGCTTTTCTCATTCCCAGCTATTGTTCTAATTCACCTTAAGCCTGTTTCACTAAAAACATCTTTGAGAATGGCAGTGGCACCATTTTCTGGGCAGTTGAGGACTTGAAAGCATGAAAGCCAAACAGGCAGCCAGAGTCAATCTGCAAAAGTCAGCTCAAAATCAATAAGATGATACATTTCAGGTGAGAGGATGCTGAATAGTTATTTTAAAATGCCTTGGGATTAGACAAAATGCACTTCCCACCCCATTCATCTATAATAAGTTGTTGGCAATTTCTGCATGATTGAATTTCATTTCATACCTAGGTTGTATAGTAAAGTTCCCTTGCACCTGGTTTGGCTTTTTTTTATTAGTCCACAGATTATTTTGAAACGTTTGGAGCTTTGTTTTCTTTTTTTAATAAAATAGTATCACCCTGAGGGCAGCTGGAGCAGACAGCTCTCTGGGCTGTGCCTTCTGTTGAAGAGCTTTTCTTGTAAGTAAAATTGTCCTTTTGGGGATGACAGATGAAATGCAGTTTGTGAGAGGGAAGCCAGGGGACCTTGCTGTGGGATGTGAGACTTTGCAGCCCTGACAGCTTCCCTGAGGGTGCAGGCACAAACCCCAGTTAGTGCTGGCACCGGGCACTCCAGAAATGTGCAAGAGCCTGCCCAAAACAGCATTGTCTGGGGGTGTGGGGGGAATAATGAAAGCTCACTCCCACAGTAATTTAGTTAGCTCCATGATTAATGATTAATGAAGAAAATGTTAGCAGGCTCAGTAAAGAGAAAATGCAGGAGGGTCTTTATTTAATTTCCCTCCAGTTGATTTGGGCAGTATGTGCACACTGGAGGTGAGCTGAGTCAATTTAAGGGATTTTTTTCCTGTGTCTACAAAACTTTAGGTGAGGCTGGTGTGTTCAGGATCTCCTCTGAGTGTGAATGGGAAGGGCTGCCAGAGTGCTCCAGGCTCGGAGGGCTCAGTGCTGGAGCATCCCAAGGATGGGACAGGTTTCATCTCCTCCAGACAGGGCAGGGGCAGGCACGGGCTCCCTGCAGCTTCCCCGCCTGGTCCTGGCACAGGGCAGAGCTCGGCTCACAGCTCCTGCACAGCTCCACCCTGGCCATCCAAACACCCTCACGTTTTCCAGACTCTCTGGGATGCAAACCTGGTTTCCTTGTTTACCATCAGCTTCCAAGTTTCCCACAACAAAAGTCAGCCCATGTTGGGAAAGCCCCTGCCACCTGTGTGTCTGTTAGTCCCACGCTTTTCCAGGGTCACCCTCTGCTGCAAACAAATCTGTCGCTCTCTGGGGTTACTGATCATTTCAGTGCATGATTAGTATAATGATGGGGAAAAAAATAAAAAAGTAGCATAAAGATATACATTTTGCCTCCAGTAATTCCTCCATCTGTTGATAGGCCTAGCAGGGTGTGATGCTCAGCCTGTACAGATTTCAAATTAAAGGTTTGCCAAGACACTTAACTGAGTTAAAGGCAAATCAAATACAGCAGTTCCAGGAAATTACAACCACCCCATTGTTTGACTTCCACTGTCTCTATTTCACCCACCTGATTCTTAAGCAAAGCAAGATTCAGCTTAGTATTTTAATAGTGTGAGATTCAGAGCATTAATTACAGGTGGGCCAATGGTCTTTTGTGGTCAGAGGGACCAAAGTGCAACTTGTGGATGCCCAACATTCATCCACACGAGTTTGGTGTGTCCACATATTTTTTAACCAGCACTTGGATCCCAGTTATGGAAATCATGTACAAATACTTTTTGAATCTTCCAACTGATATTAATAAATAGTAATAATTAGTAAATAATGTAATAGTAGTAAATATTACTACTAAATAATTAGTAGTAATAATGTATTTTTTACATTAATGGTTATAGGGGGGTATAAGTTGTCCAAGAGTGATAAAGAAATGCCTTTTCCAGCATAATTAGTAACTTTAGAAATAGCATTTGGACGAATTAGCTCTCACAAACATGCAAGTAGGTGAGCAATTTCCTAAGTGAAATATTGATTTTAAAGATTAACAACATTTTCAGGACCTGAGCACTGCCAAGTGTTTTTGCCAGATGTCCAAATACGTAGCTGCGTAGCTAGAATGAAGACTTAAATAAGTATCTGAGTTGAAATAAATGTCCTATTTCCTAGTCTCTAATCTTGTTTGAAGCTCTGGGAGTCCCGCCGTTCTCAACATCACTTGGTAGTCAACAAGCAAATAAAGCCTGTGTTGGATTAGTGGATTTTTGTTCCCCCCTTAGGACCTGAACATTTTCTTCTTTTCTTTAATGTTCAGACTGAAACACTTACTGCATAATAACAACAACCTGAGTCAGATGCAAGATGCATAACTGTGAAAAATATGTTCATTGCTTTCCTTGCAGCCTGCCAGCTTGGGAAAGAGAGAGTCTGGCTCACATTCAAGCTTTGGAAATTGTACCATAATTTTGAATACAGCCCAGGATGCACCTGAATCAAGAAAGTCAAAGAGCCAGGGGGGTCTATCATCTTAAAAGTACTACTGGAAATATATGAAATGGTCAAAGAAAAAAATCAACCAGATGACAGCTGTAATGAGTCTGTGGGAGCTCCTTGCAAGAAGGCCCATGATGAAGACCTGGTGTGCACAGTGTGAGCTGGTGCCAGCCCTTATCCCTCTCCTCATGCTGCCTCACTCTACAGCCCACCAGAGAGGATGGCAAGGACCACACTCCCTGTTCTAGAGAACCAGAATTGGTGAAATCCATCCTGTGCACCAACCCCCTGCTTTAACCTTCTCTCTGTTCAATGCCAGACCCCCAACTTGGATCAGCACATCCAGAGATGTAGTGCTGGTTTTACTCAGGAGACAGCTGACAGGAGAAAACACTTCATTTCTGGGCTGTGTGGGTGGTTCCAGCCAAGCTCATCTTGATGGCAATGTGCAATTCTGAGAGAAATGTCCCCTCATTCATTTATATAGAAATAATTATAGATGTAGGCAACCGTATAATGGAGACATGCAGAGATCAGCACAAATTAATGCAAACTCTGTGTTTATTCTGATGCAGGAGAAAAGTTCATCTAAGCTCCACTTCCCCTGTATCCTGGATTCTAACTGTGCCCAAAAGCACGTGTCCTGGACAGGGTGGTACACATGGGCAGGAACTGGTGATATTTCCCAGCTGTAAAGTCCCAATCCTCAGCAGTCTGTCCCCACGTTTGGTGTTGGAGCCAAACACAGGCTGCCAACCAAAAGCCTGGCAAGGCCAGAATCTTCTCCTGCAGGATTCTTTCAGTGGGTCTTGCTACTGATTGAACATTCTGTAGATTTTCCATGTGTTTTCTTGATGAAAAAAGACCTTCCATGACTTTTCCTACTGGTTGTGAAAAGCCAAAATTCAGCTGTTCATGCTAACATGGCATGACAACTCCTTTTGAAACTGTCACTCTAGCAAGTCTTGACACTGGCTTTGGTGGGACCAGTGAAATAAAAATAGAATGAGCCCTCAGCAGGTAAGTCTGGGAATGCATTTCCCTCTCTGGCTGTAAATGACCTTACAGCACTGCAGCCTTCCCTTCAGGCAGAAGCTGCTCTTCATTCCCACCACACATGAATCTCATGACTTGACTCTTCTGTGTAGTATTTTCAGGGTCCCCCATCGAGGGGAGGAAATGATGAATCTGACTCCATGTTCTTAGAAGGCTAATTTATGATCTATATTATATTAAAGAATGCTATAATAAAACTAAACTAAAGACTAAAGAAAGGATACAGACAGAAGGCTAAAAGAGAACAAAAAACTCATGACTCCTTCCAGAGCCTCAACACAGCTGGACCATGATTGGTCATTAAGTCAAAACAATTCACAGGAAACCAATCAAACAATGACCAGTTGGTAAACAATGTCCAAACCACGTTCCAAAGCAGCAAAACACAGGAGAGGCAGATCAGATAATTTTTGTTTTCATTTTTCCCTGAGGCTTCTCAGCTTCCCAGGAGAAGAAACCCTGGTGAAGGGATTTTTTCAGAAAATATGACAGTGACACTTCTGTGGGAGCTGAACCTCAGTTTATTGTCCAGGGGCTGGTGTGTGACCCTGCCTGCTGCACAGACACCTCAGCAGCATCAGTGTCTGTTTCAGCATTGTACACCTGGCAGGTGCCACACTCCCCCTGGGAATGTCACCCAGGGGCCACCACCAGACCTGCAGGGACAGGAATGGCACCGCTCATGGTTCCACACCACAAAGTCTTACTCCTAAAGGAGAAAGGATTTCCTTCTGCTGTGTTTGAATAGAGAAATGGAACCTGAACCCTGCCTGTTCTCTGCCCAGGCTCTGGTCCCTGTCTGTGGTCAGAGGCTCAGACCTTCAGTGTGGCTGTCACCCAGTGACCCTGCTGTCCCTTTTGTGCTGCTTGGCTCCTCCAGTTTGTGCATCCTCCCGGTGATTTCCCTGCCAGATTTTGAGACCATTTATGACAGAAGACAGGAAAAACTGGCACAATAATCTACCTATTTTTAATTTCTCTCAAGACTACTAACCCTATTCCATATGCACAGCCTGCTGACATCTCCTGCCTTTCCCTCTTCATTAAACCATCTTGAAGAGCAGATCTCATTCCAAAAAAGCTGTGAAGCAGCTTCTTCCCTGGGTAACACTTCTTTGTTCTGGCTCAACTTCTAGAAGTTATTTTGATATTCTGCCTGCGTTAATTCTCTGCTTGGAGGAAAGGACTCTCAGAAATGAGAGGTTTAAGCTCACATATTTTACCTTACACACACAGTAGCCAAAGAGTGTGGCTGGCTCAGCTCTTCCTACTGGTGTACTGTAAAAACTTATAGAGCCATGGTAAACAAATTGTGCTTCCAACCTCTCAATCTGATGCTTCAACTGCCCCTTTGAAAGTGTCGCCTTCCTTCTTTACATAGCTTGCAGCTTGATTGTTTAATTAATGCAAAATTTAACTTTTCCTGAGGACTTTCAGCACTCCATATGAACACTGGGTATTTCAAAAGGTCCAGTGAAACAGAATTGCATAGAGAAGATGTCCTTTCAGTCAAGGCTGGACCCTTTCTCACGTTTTAGAGATTATTAAATGCACACATCTCTCTAATCTGGTTCATAATGGAGCTTTTCTGCATCTTTTCCTCTTCTTTCACCATAAAGAGGGGTTGAGCTTGGTATCACATAGCAGTCTATTCACTCACTCCAATGCCTACGTGGAGAAAATGGTCAAAGGAGAAAAAGATAGGAATTCCTGCTGGGCAGGACTGTGGGCAGCAGAACGGCTTACAATGACAACAGGGAACAGATTCATTCCTAATTTTTCCACTAGGACACAGAACGTTTCCCAAATCTTTTCTACAGAGCTGTTTTCTGAGTCCCTGCCTTGGAGCCACCAAAAGAGCAATGCCAAGAGCACAGGTGAGAGAGCTCCCACCCTTCTGGAGGGGTGCACATGTTCCACAGGGAAGGGAGCCTTATGTTTGATCCCTGCTTTAATTCTGAAAATACATCAGCTGAGGTATTGGAAACATGCTCCAGTTTTCTTCCTGTGTGCTGTCACCTGTGGATTGTCTGAATGTCATCCAAACTGTGCAACTGCAGCTGGGTCACCTGTGCAGCAGGACTGCAGTGCTCCTGGTGGCCAGGAAATGGCTGTTCATTTATCTGCCTGTTACACTCTCTACAGGACTGTTTTATTTGATCTCAGCTCTTCAAGCTGTGCAAATTTTTCCCCATTATGTCCCTTTTCCTCCTTGCTGTTGATGGGTCAGCAGCACTTTCCCATGGCACTGCTGGCAGGTCACTGAGTTCACAGAGTGCTTCAGTCAGCAGCTTCTGACTCCAGCAGAAACCTCCTCTGCTCCCCACCGAGCAGCACAGCCCCAGAGCTCCATCCAGCCTTTGAACACCAGGGAGACCAGGATCCTGAGGCTGGATGTTAGCCCAAGCTCCCTCAATAACAGCCCAGCATGAGCCCAGATGAGCTGTCAAGCCGGCTGATGATGCTGTTTGAAATTCACGATAATATATTTTTCTAATTTAATCTCTAAAATGGAAATGCGCATTTCAGCTCATGATTTCCAACTTATCTCCTATTTCCTTTCAGCTTTTCAATGTTGCTGAAATGCCTTGTGCTACAGGCAAAACACACTGATTATGATGGGGCTTTTCTTTCAGCAGCTGCCACTGAGCAATGTCACACACAGAGAAAATGGGAAGTTGACTCTGCCCAGTTGTGTCAAACATTTGAAAAGAAGAGAGGAAAAAGAACTTGTGGTAAAACACAGGTGGTAACAGTGGCTGTTTTATCCTTCTTTAAAGAGTACAAGAAGTTTTTTTTAAAGAAATTTAGACATGGTAAAGCTCCATGAGGTGAGTAATCTGATAAAAATCAGCCCATCAAAAATGCATTATTTGTTAGGCAAATAATTAACTGAGCTCTGGCTCTACAGCATCAAGACAAATGCATCTGTGTGTCTTTGAAAAGGAAGGGAAGATAGGAAACAATTCATTTCTACAATGTGACTAAAAAAAAGTGTGGCCAAATCCTTGTTCCTACCAATGTAGCCAAGTCTGCCCCTTCTACAACAGGGACAATTTTTTCTGGTCCAAGGGACGAGTAACACACTGGAATTTCAATTCTGAAATTAAAGTGAGTGCATGTACCCTTGCACATTGTAGCCTTGGGAAAATACCAGTGATTCACATCACTCACACCCAGAGAGACAACTGCAATTAGAGTGAGAGCTGGGGGGCTTCCTGATGATCTGAGGCACATGGTGCAGCACTGTGGGATGCAAGAGCTTCTGTTCAAGGGTGTCCTCTGCCTACAGACACAGAAGAAGCCCTGCTTGGATCCAAACTGTGAAAAACACAGCAAGACACACAGTTGCTTGTTGTCTTCAAATAACAGCTGTCCTGAAGCAGCACATCTCTGCCTTTTTGCTGTCAGGACGCTTTGCACTCTGCCAGGGCAACCTCGGTTAGAAGCTGCTTGTTGTGTGACAGCCTGGGGAGAAGTCTCTGATGGATCAAAACCTCCCCCTTTGTCTTTGGAGAAGAAGGTTCTCCCTCTCTTTTCCAAGGTGACCTGCTCTGAACCAGTGCTCGGTGCTCTCACCTCTGTTTTGGGTAAAACTGTTTGCCCTCAGTGAGGAGCTGAGCCCAGCAGGTGAACAGCCAGGTATGAGGGACTCATCAAAACCAGCAGCTGTGCATGACTTTCCTCCTGCAACAGCAATTTTGCAACTGATAAGGGACACTGCTTTTCAGTAGATTTCAGTAGATTCGGACCATTTGGGAGTGGGGAGCTAGAATGTCTTGGTCTAATTATATGGCCAGAACTTTGCCATTTCTTTGCTGTGAAAGAAGGGGCAGGGAAAAATCATGTAAGAAAAATCTGCCAGAGAAAGCAAAGCTGGGAAGAAACTCTAAACCCAGGTCCTCCCTGGGGATGGTATTTGAGCTGGGTCACCATGCACCCCTGATAGCACTGAACCATGGGTGAGGGCTGCTGGCTCTACTCGTGGCAGAGAGGGAGGAAGCCAGGCTGGCACATCTGCAAGCAGAGCCTGCATAAGAGGCATCCTGGCACTCCCTGCCCTGCTGAACTGGCTTTCCAGCTCGCTCCTGGCCTCCACACAGGCACCTACTGCCTGGCAAAGCCAGGACACAGCTGCTTTTTGCAGTCATGTCTCTATCTCTTGGCTGCTGCTCTCCCAGAGCCAAGGCAGCCCCTGCCTCTTCTGTCCTTTGAGCCCATAAATGCTGCTGGCTCAAAGGCAGGAGCACTGAGAGCCCGTTCCCAACCCTGCACAGCTGCACGCTTTGCCTACGCGACACATTTTGGAGGAGCCAGAGCCAGTGTGTGCTCCCAAACTGTCATATTGCACAATTCTTCCTTTTCCTCTGTAACCCTCCTCCCAATAGCTTGGATTTTTCAGCTGGAGGATGGGAAGAAAGCTTTCCCCAAAGTGAAAGTGGGAGGACAGATCCCACAGGACAGACATCTGCCCGCCCTGCCCGCAGCACTGAGCACATCAGAGCCGAGCTCCGCTCGTCGCGCCGCGGCTCGCTGGGAATTAAACCCAGGGGACCCCATCTCCTCTCCTTTGCTTTAACCACTGTGGGAGCTGAAGACCAGATCTGTGCCACGCACTTTGAAAATGTGAGGGATTAATTTAGTCCCTGGAAATATTCCTGCCTCCCAAAGTACACAGAGCGAGCGCGGCTCTCATTTAGCGCTCACGTTCAGGGAAGAGGCTGTCATCCTCCCTGTGGGGAGGCAGGGATTGTTTTCACTCAGAGCAAGCAAGAAAGGTGCATCTGATGTAGAGCAGACAAAAGATGCAATGAGGATGTAGTGCTGGGGAGGGAGGGAGGGGGATGGAGAAGCCCTCGTGGCGTGGCTTTCAATTAGGTGCTCTATTTTGTTGGCAGGGGCAGGGGGGGCGTTTTCATCCGTTCCGTAGGCAGACAGTGATTGCTCAGGACCAGTGCCCTCTGCGAGGATGCTCACATCTCCACCCAAAAGAGAAAGAGAGAGGCACTATCAAACAAATGTTAAATCATGAAAGCAGCCACACAAGCAGCCTATTAAAGTCTGAGGGAGCGCTGTCGCGTCCGCTTTCCCGACCGGCAGCTGCACTTTCAACTTCGTTTCACAATTCAGGAGCTGTTCAGCACTCAGAGCTCCCCCAGACTCCTCTGGCATTAGCAGCACCCAGATCCAAGGCTTGTTTGCAATTAGCACATACATACCACAGATTTAGAGTGGATTTGGCCTAGAAGGTGGGATTTTAAGAGCTGGCTGTAACAAACTTGGTGGAAATTCTAACAGCACATTCCCTCATAGACTTCATGTGTTTTATGAGTTGTTCAACACAGCTGAGATGGGCAAATAAATTCCTTACCTGCTTCTATTTTGTTCAACACAGCTGAGATCTGCAAATAAATTCCTTACCTGCTTCTATTCTTTTCTTTAATGCAATGCAGTATTTCTTTGGATTAAATTGGGCAGCATGGCTGAGCATGGCTTTGTCACCCACATGGCTTGGCAGTGCAGCTCCTGCTGATTGCAGAAGTCTAGCAAGGCAATTTGCTCCCACCAGATGCCACAGGAAGGCTGGGAGATGAGAAGCTGTTAAAAGCAGCTATTTGAGTGTGGTTCTGGGCTCCAGCCCAGCAGGAGAGCAGGTCAGGCAGCTGCTGGACAGAGCTGGATGAGCTCCTGGGGTGAGAGGCTTTGGAAAGTGGCCATTCAGCAAAACCAAGCACCATGCCAGGGTCAGGACAGTGGTATCTGCCTGTTGCTGCCTGAGATTCTTTTCATTTCTGGAGAAAAAGTTGTGTCTTGAAGGAAGTCACTTCAGCTCTGTCCTCAGGCCTTCTTTGGTTGTGAGAATCGTCCAATGATGCTGTGCAAGAAAACAGAAATTCCAAGAGGTTCGCAACCTCAAAATTATGAAAAGCAACTGAAAATGTACAAAAGTTCCAGGATTTGCAAGTGTTTGTCCAAAGTGATGCTGCAGGTATCCTGGTATAGGATACCTTATACAGTTTTTGTGCTTTCTCATAATATAATTGTAGCACTAATTCACCCTGTGAATTTAACTTGTCTGAAAATTCTCTTTGCTTGAGGTTCCTGGCTGTAAAAGGTTTTACATTAGGAAATGTAACCATAAGGATAATTCATTAATCATTCCTGATTGAGAAGAGGTGGGGAACCATCACTTCTGAGAGGGTCAGGAGCAAATGGTTTAATGAGGGAGGTTTCTGGCATTGCTGATCCTGCCCTGGTGCACAGGGGTGGGGAGGATCAGCTTCCTAAATTCTCTTTCTACCTTATTTTCTCTCAGTGGCCAACCACATACCAGCCTAAGAGGGGATTTCCAGGAATAAGTAATATGTATTTAAAGAGCACCAGGAGATCCTCAATATTCAGAGAGAATGTGTCCCAGGGTCTGTTAATTTTACTCTCTCCCAGTTCTTGGATTTGGCATACTGCACATCACTGGAGCATTTCCTTTCCTTGTGAGCAGCACAGGAAGAGGGAGAGGAAGCAGGAGCAGGCAGGGATCCACTGAAGGCCACATTCCTCTGGCAGAGCCCACAGCTTCTCATTCCTGACATTTATATTGGCTCCACTGCAACACCACACTGAGCATGGGATTCACCCTGCCTTACTTTAAATGCCTACAATGATTTTTCTCTTCCCAAACTTGCACTGATGAATTATACCTTGGAAGAAAACCCTTCTCCCTGTTTGCTGTGGAGGGAATAGAGCCAAGGGCTGCACAGCACAGCACTGGAAAGCACACTAAGGCAGGCAGGATGGGTCCCTGCTGCCCAGTTCTGCCTGGGAACACTTTGCCTGTACTGAAATCTGTGGAATAAAATCAGGTTTCCATAAGGCATAGCCTCGTGGCAAAAGCATCTCGCTTAAAGGATGCACAAATCACTTTGGAGCAGCAGAATCCATAAAAACTCGTTACCAGTGTCCTGTTGTCTGGAAATTGAGCTCTGGCATGAGTTTTCTGATGCCTAATGAGAGCTAAACTAACACTTCAAAGGCTTTGCTAGCAAGCTGGTATAAAAACTGCAGAAACAAAATATATCTAAGAGTGTCCCCCTCAGCCAAATTTGACCTAAAAGTCAGCCCCTGGGTTCAAAATGCTCACAAGCACACAAAGCACTGCAGTGTTGGTTTGATTTCTGTTAAAACCAAATGGAAATGAGATTTTGACTCTGCTGAAGTCAATCACATCTCTGTGCCCAGGAGTTTCCCCAGAGCAAACCTGAAATTATTTCTTTCCACAACAAGAGGATGTTGCCAACTGAACTCTTTGGAATTGTAAATGCTTCCCCATCATGCTTTATTTTCCCATTATCTTGAGTGCTCATAAACCTATTGTCTTAATTTTAATAAGATTACATACAGTTTGGTATAAATGCCTTCTATCCATCACTATATTAGAGAAAAAAGAAACAATAATAACTTAATTATCTCTTATGCAGAAACTAATTATAATTCTCTGGATTCATAATCAATACTTTAAAGCTGTTCTATCTCAGTGAAGAGTTTGTCAATATTTTATATACTGCTAATAATTCATGGGTTTATTACACAATCAAACAGAAACCCAACTGCAGAAGGTCTCAGCACAAGAGGAAACAGAAAAGGGAAAGATGAAATGGAATGAACTTTCAGGGTATGAGGTGAGGGAGAGGTGGACAGCTGCCCTCACACCCACCACGCCACCAGCGTGCTCCACCTCTGATCTGCAGGGGCACGGCTGTGTTTGGACAAGAGAAGAGCTGGTTAGAGGAAATAAACACACAGAAAATCCCCACTGAAAGAACCAGTTAGAAGGGAAAATAGCATTTTTCAAGTGTGATGTCAAAAATTATTATTTCCACTGGGAGTACTGCATTTGGGAATGTAGGAAGGAAGGGATGAGGAGTGCTGCATTTGAGAGACAACCAGTGTTGTCCTGGCTGAGCTGTATCATCAGCTCTGCCCTAAAAAATGCAGAGGCATAAATTACAGTCTCCTTTATTAATATCCTCCTGTCTTGAGCCAAACACTCGTCCAACACTTGTCCTTTGTTGCTGCAGTGCTGGAAATGTTGTCTCCACTGTCCAAATGCCAGAGCCCAAATCACCCAGGATGACAGTCTCTCAGAAACCCCTGCAGGGATCACCTCAGGAAATACAAAACTGCCTAAAACCAGTGACATGTGCAAGCACAATCTCTGTCATGTGAGAAAAACAAAGTGAAATCTTAATTATGATGATCTAATCGGCATTTGAAAGAGCTCATCATCACCTTTTGAAGAAGAGAGAACCCAAAAAATGTAGGAAAAAAAGAGCTCCTCAGGTCAGCCTGAACATTTGTTGTCCCATGCGTGGGCAAACACTCTGGCTGAAAATAAGATGTTACAGTCATGAGGACTTGGAACCAAAATGGGGAAAGTGTTGGCTGTGATCCGGAGCAATTAGGGACAGCTGCCTGTGCTAGTGGGCTAACGTGTGCTGTAGGAGAATGCAGAGCCTGCTGCAGAGAGGCAGCTCTGAATCTGCACAGAGAGGGCATCAAAGAGGAATTCTGCCTCCAAAAGTCCAAGGTGGTGCAGCAGTGGAATCAAGACTTGCTCGCCAAAGAGAAGCCCAGCAGTGCAGCAGCAAATGCTGGTCTGAGAGTGTGACTGTCACCTCAAAGTGCTGCTGCAGCAGCCAGCACACAAAACCATCCTCTCCATCAGTTTGTTCTGTTTAATTAGTGCAGCATTGGGTTTGCATGGTGAGGTTCTGGTACAGGGGTGCTGCAGGGGTCACTTCTGGGAGAAGCTGCCAGCAGCTCCCCGTGTCCCACAGAGCCAACGGTGGCCAAGGTGGACCCACCACTGGCCAAGGCTGAGGGATGGTTGGTAGCAACTCTGGGATAACACATTTAAGCAGGGGAAAAAGCTGTTGTATAACAGCAGCTGAAGGAAGGAATGAGAATTTGTTAGAGAAAGAGCTCTGCAGACACATCAGTGAAGGAGGAGGAGGAAAAGTTGCTCCAGCAATCAGAGCAGAGATCCCCGGGTGGTGCAGCCCATGGGGAGGCAGCTGTGCCCCTGCAGCCCCTGCAGGAGCAGAGAGCTGTGGAATAAACCCATTCACCTGCAGAGCCTGGAGAACCCCACATCAGAGCAGCTGGATGCCCAAAGGAGGCTGTGACCCTTCACAGTGGGAATGCTCTCTGGTTTTTCTCTCTCTCAGCATTTGTACTGCTCTTCATGAGGAGGAGTGTTGGTAGGTCTGTAGAACAGGCTGGGTGGGACAGAATAGTTCTCACTGCACACTGACATTTTTGTTTTGATTACGTTTTTCATTTCACATCATTATCAACTTTTATAAGTGTCTATAAAATAGGTGCAGGATAGTAAAAGTCTTTGGAGTAAGTAAATGGACATTGTGCTAAATGAGTTCTGCCTTTGATGCTATTATCTCTAAATCAGCATAGATTATTCAGGCTAGGGGCTTTTAGAATCATAAGTGGCTAGGATCATTTCTCAGTTCATCATCCTATTACCCATAATGAGGAAATACTTCTAAATATGAAGATTACTCTTCCAAAAGATCCCTTTTGAACAATTCCCCAGGCACTGACAATATTTATTAACTCTTTTCTTTCTACATGGAAGGGACTGAGAGAAACTCAAAATTTTCAAGGATTATCCTGAAACATTCAGCAACTCTGAATTTGCTATCACTCTTCTGGGAGCCCTTTAGCTCTGCACTCCCATCTCTACCAGAACTTGTTTAGCTTCCACCTCTGCAGCTTCTTCTCTGCAGTTATGTAAATCCAGCTGCTGGGGCTGAACCTGGAGTGCCATAAAGCCTTTTAAAACTTCATTTCATTATTTTTGAGTGGGTCTGTTTATGCTGGTATTAAGTTTCCATTTCATCAAGCATAAGTTTTCCCATCTCTCCAGCCAATGATTTCTGCTTGCAAGCTTGAAAAAACGACATCTCCCTTCCCTGCCCAAATTGGAAACACCCTCAGCGTAACCGTGATGAAGCTTCCCTGTCATTCCTTCATTTTTCCACACCTTTACTGACTCATTTCCTTATTGTACAGGTGGAATTACTGGGTTTATTTACTGGGCTGCACATTTCTAAGAACCTATTTAATGCACAGTTTCATGAGACAGTTTTCATGGAATATAAACTTCATATTCCAACTCTCCAGTAACATATTCCTTTTACCCTGCACTGACTAACACACAGGTCTCTAAAACAATACCTTCTTTTTCTGCTGGGCAAGATGAAATTTCAGCACACCACACCCAGGAGCTAATCCCATCTGGGAAGGGTGATGCTCTTGCTGAGTTTGGTCCCGTTGTATTTCCAGGGAAGAATCTCAGATCTGTGATTAAGGAGATGATTAGGTGTCAAAAGCCTCCGTACAGTCGTGAATGGCCCTTGCAACACCATTTTACATCTGCTACCTGCATTATAGAATTCCCCTCTAATGTCCATTTACTCAGGTAATAAAAATCAAACCAGCTACAAAAAGTCACTCACAGCCTGGCTCTGAGCTATGAGTTGGCATCTCAGAGGCTTCACAAAATCTTCCGCATTTCACTGCAAAAATTACCACGCTCAGCTTGGCCAAATCAGCGCCATATTTTCATTTATGTAAACCATACTTCTGTAAATCTTCTGTAAATCACAGAGATAATGTCTTTTCCATTTACAACAGAGCAGGAAGCAAATGCAAATGAGGTTTTCTTTTCCAGGTGAACTGGGATATTTTGCATGTTGCTACCTCCAGTTTCTGCCCTGCTTTGCTACTGTTTTCTTAACCTGTTTCCACAGAAAATTACCTGTGCTGACCCAATTATTACAACTTGTGTGATAGTGAGGTATTGTCAGATATCTGCCTCTGCAAAGAGCACATGATGTTTGCAAATGTTTTATTTCACGATTGTTTGACCGATTTTCTGGGCAGACACCAGCCTGGGTGTTACCAAGCAGCTCTTTGATGGCAGCTTATGACAGACTTTTCTTGTATCATCACAAAAGTTGAAAGAGTCTCCTGTTAGCACCATGTCATACCAGAAGCCTGAGGTTTACTTGTTGAAATCATTTCGTGATATTAAAGATGAGTAGCAAGAATTTACAAAAACAGAAAGACTGAAAGATGGTGTGAAGGGTGAATTATTTTACAATTGTTTCCTGCACAGCATTTCCTGTCAGCTGCTGGCAGAGGCTGCACAGGTGGGTTGGAAGGACCCTCATCCAAGCCAGTTTGACAGCCACATTCCTCAAAAATAGATCCTGGTTATTTGTCTGGTGTTTCATTCTTTCATCAGGAGATAATTCTCCGTGCAGCTCCATAACCACAGCTAAAATACACTGCAAAATGTCAACGTTTAGAAAAACATCCCTGGAACTATCAGTGTCTCCTGGATCTGTTCCCCCACAGTTTTGCACACATATGTACATGTGATGATGAGAGGTTTATGCATTATGAAATTCAGTTTTTAAATTAGATGCGGAGGTTTTAACATAGCTGTTTTACTTCATGCTGTCTTGTCATACAAAGTCTTTGAAATTCTGTGTCATTCTGGGATTTTTTTTTTTTTGGTGAAATTTATTTTCTTTGCTTAGGCAGGGATGGATAAACCAACAGGACCACACATCTTGGCTTCTTTGACAGAGTCACATGTTCTCTGCAAGTGCTGGACATGGCATTGGATGCCAGAGCTTGGGTTTTGATTTCTTCTTGTGCTAAAAAGCACCCTCCTAAATAGTAAAAGTTCATTTTTTTGCACCTTACTGGCTTTTAAGATGACAATTGCCCCAGAGATCCCAGGGTGGGATTGGACAGAATATAGTCCTGTCACATCCCTGCAAAGAATCTTTAATCACTTTTTTCTGAGCCATGTTATTGTTGCTTTCTGAATTTAGGGTTATATATAGATCAGCCAATTTCAGCTGCATTTAAGCACCAGTGCTATTTCACTTTTCCTGTGTCTTGAAACCCCCCATAAAGCACATTAATTATTCTTAGAATAACAACAATAATAAAATAGATAGCCTATGCATTTTCTCAAACAAATGTTTTTTATCATTTCAGAATGTCTTGTTTAATGACCATTATCCAAACATTTAAAATAAAGCCTTTCAGGAAAGATGTCTTCCTCCTAAAGAATATTTTAAATTGATTTTTCTATTTTTCATTAAGATTCACCACAAAAAAAAAAAAAAAAAAAGCAAATACTGCTTTTCAATATAGACAGGCTCCCAACATGTGCTGCCAAAATCTGCGCTTGTCACTTTTTTGGTGGAAATAGCTATTTTAGAACTGTTTATATATTATCAAAATTAGGTTCCAAAATGAGCTGCAGTATCTATTAAAAAAGGAGATAATATTATTTTAGAGAAACTAATTGGAAATTTGTTTTTAGCTAAAGTAGTTATTATTTCCATTATGACAAGCTGGAAGCAGATGAAATTCACCTTTATCTTCTGCAGCCTGGTGTCTCACACTATTTATTCAAACTGAAATTAAAACCTGAGAAAATCCCAGCGAGACATTTTGCACCAGTTAAAGATTATTCTTCTGGAAAAGAACTTTTGCTCAACAATTTCATTATGTTGTTACAAATGTATTTATTATAAAAGGGGGATACATCAATTAAATAATATACCTGGCCTTGCAAATCTCCCCCTACCCTTAATAAAAAATAACTTAAAAGTGAACATTTCTAAAGAAACTAAATTTAAGGCAAAGAGGACCTGAAAGAGGGATGGTGCAGCACAAGGAAAACCCATGGGACAACAGATGCTCTGCCAGTGTTGGGAACCACCTGGGCCCTCCCAGTGCTGTGCAAGGGCAGAGCCCAGGCAGCCCATGTAAGAGAAGGGCAGAAAATAAAGCAGAAATCTCTGTCTGCACCAGGCTGCCTTCACCCTGCCCTGCCAACCTGTAGCTCTGTGCCCAGAGGGAAAAAAAAGAATGTCCTGCTTGGTCTTGCATGGGACAAAGGGGACAATGTTGATCCTGCACATTGCACAATTAAAAATAACACAAAAAAGCAGCTGGATGTAAACTTTGCCAAGGGCTGCACACACAGGTGCTGCCCTGGGGTGATTTAAAGCTCTGAGTCCTGTCCCCCAGTGAGGAGTGCCCCACACAGAGCCACTGGATCCAAGAGTGCCCAGCCTGGCAGTGGCACCAGGAAAGCATCGCCTGCACATGGAAGCAGTGGGGTGAAAAATTGTTTTCTACTCTACTGCCTAAAGTATATTAAAAGGGATAAGGTCACAGGGGTGCAGGCTACTTTTCATATGTGGAAGAAATTTTTTTCCAGAAGTGTACAATGATAATTGCGTGAGGAAAGGGTGGTTAATAATTTTCCGTATTAATTCAAACGTACAAAAGTTAATTGCGGCTTGGCAGTCCGAGATATACAAATTAGGAGGGTTTAATTCTGCTAATCCTCAGTTTAAGTTGCAGGGTATTGAATATAAATATGATTGTCTCACAAAGGGATGAATCCTGCCTCCACCAAAGCCTGTAGGAGCTTTCCCCTGGCTTCAGAAGGAGCTGGGTTCAGTCCCACGTGTCTGGGCTAGCTGTGCATGGATGAGAGAACTGGCTCAGGAAAAGGGAGTCTAACGTGATTTTTCTCTCAGAATATGGGCCAAAAATTCCTTGGAGATCCTGAAAAACTTTGGAAAACTTCCCCAGCCCTGCTATTCAATTCAACCAGCTATTTTTGGCTACTCCCATGCGCTGTGGATGAAGTTGAGTTCTCTGTGGTTTTCCATTTCCCACTTCACTGTCTGACTGATCAAAGAGCCAACTCCAAAAATCCCTAAAATTCAAGGGCTGTAACACAGCCTGTGCCATTTCACATTCACCAGCCTGCAGCAGTCCAACAGCTCGACCAAACCCTCCTCCTGCCCTGAATGCTGTTGCCACCACTTGTTTTACACATCTCCTTTGAGAACATGTCAGACTTTAGCCCCTTCCTCCTGTGAGTAAACTCTAGGAGATCAGAAGAAAGCCAGGCAAACTTACTGCCAGAAGCTGGATATTCTAGGTGAAAATGTTGCTGTTAGGCTTCAGTGGATGTAGGATGAGGGATGATGCAGTTCAGACCTCTGCCCCTGAGCTAGTGTTGGTTTTGGGGCAATTCTTGTCTTTGAACACCTCTAAAATGGTAATAAAGCTATTTATCCATCTTTGCAAAGTATCTGCATACCTGTATAGCTGAGAAATGTAATTTAAGGTTGATCAAGTGAGAGGGATTTAATTTCTTATGTGATATATCTGGGCCAAGCACCCTGCCCTCATTTGATTTGAATTCATGTGCACAAACGACATGATATAAATAATACAATGATCAGTCCAATCAGAAATGTATATTGCTTAAAAATACCCACTTGGCTTGAAATATTGCAAGAAAATCAATCCAGGATCTCTACAGACTTTAATAAGAACACAAGTTACCACACACACCTGATGTGAGCCAAACCCCCTCATTTGGAGTTCAGTTATTGCTGACCTTTCAGCCATTATTCATCAATTTAAGGGGGAAAGCTGAACCCAGAGTATTTTCCAAACATTTCTCCTGCCTTCCTGGTGATGACTATTATATTAAATAGCTTAATTTACATCTCCCATCGTGGGAGGATATGAGCACCAGAGCAGATTTATCCCTCTGGACTGCTTCCCTCAGTCACTATGAGGCTGCAGAAGTATTTTCCCCCCTGGGCTTTCAAAGATGCAGAAACAGAGATGCTCTGTGATTCTGAGTGAAATAATTTTGATGTCACAAGAAATGCCATTAAAACCACTGCAGTCTTTTAATAAGCTCCTTCTTGGGAGGATGGATGTTCAGCCTCCCCACATCAGTGCTCAGCAGAGTAACTACAGAGGAGCTTTGTGCCCATGTCCCTGTTACAAAATCTGTTTCTCCAGGGTTTATAATTACAACATGCCTATAAAAATTTACTTTAGTCTGAAGCTCAGGATATAGTTTCTCAGATGGGGAGGAAATATTGCTGGCTGAACTTGGTTTAAATCAATTTTGAGTTTCAAGAATACAAAAATAATAAGGTTTGTGGGTTTTATATGCTTTTTCCATGGTTCTATAATTCAGAAAGAAATCACTTTGAAGAATAAAGTGTCATGTTTGTTTATACAGCAGAGCGGGAGAAAAAAATAACACAGATAAAACTTTTTATAGTGGCTAGTGAAAATTCTCAGAAATTCATTTTCTCAAAGAATTTCCCTATAGTGTCCTCAGACTGGCCCTGAATAGATATGATGATGCATTTTGCAGGAAATCAGTGGGTTGTGGAGAACTCTTTAAAGCAGTGGAGAAATAAGGGATGGTGGTTCCTGCACCAGATGAAGATTTGTCTGCTTTGTTCCCACATCCTGGACAGCAGAAGAGGCATGGATGGGCAAAGGGGCAAAAGGCATTGCTGAGACACCCTGGCCCTGTGGCAGATGTGTTCAATCAACACTGGCTCATGCTTAGCTAATTCCAACAGGCATTTTCCTCATTTCCACATTGCAGTGCTGAGGAGGAAAGCAGAATGTGCCCTTACAAAGATTGCTAATAAAAACATCAATAACTGGGCTGTACACAACTGAGAAATCCCATTTATACTGGCATTGCCAAATGTCTTGCAATATTTAGCCTTTGGCTTTTATCAATAAAGAATGGAATGGTTCTGCTAAACTGAAATATTGGCGACATGAGCAAAGCCCAGCAAACACAGACAGAAAAGAGAAGACAGAAAACAAACCCTATAAATCTTAGTGTAATATTTTTAATTTCATTTGGAATTCAAAATCAAGTCAGTTTTATCCATTTAAATATTATTCAGTCTGTCTTTGTCAGCTCTTCCCCATTAGACAAAATGTTCCACTTCTCAATATTCTACTTCTGTGTCAAGTAGACAGGGTCATTTTTCACATGGCAAGCTGAGATTAAGGTGATATTAAACCACTTTGCATACAACAAGCAAAAACATGCTGCAACAAAAAAAAAACCAACTTGTTATTTTCTTCTGCTGGTGTCATTAAGGATGCCCTTCCTAGCTAATCTGGTGAGTTCCTGAATATCTACAACTTTCCTTGCCTCAGGGAATACTGATATGATATTGCAGGTTTGGAAATTCTGTTTGGGCCCCCAATCATAACACTCTCTTTTTCCCATTAGCAGCTTTCAGCATAAAGCAGCAAAATACAGCCAGTCCTAGGTAACCACTAACAGGCAGTGCAGGGGCACACCCAAAATATTGCAAATAAGATACATTTGCCACAGTGAGCTTTTTCAAGGGAAGGAAAGGAAGTGTTTTTAACTAGTTCAGTTAAATTATAAATTTTAAGCCTAGCACTAGGACTTCTTTAAAGTCAATCCATATCAGGAGAATTATCTTGGTGTGTTTTATTACCACCTTGCAATGGATCATGTCACTCCCACAAAATGATTGAATACATGAGTTTTTTTTAAAAAAATAAAAACCTTATCAAGAGACATGACTATAAATGCATTTGTCCTTCCTTCAACTTCAGGCTTTTAGTATTACTGATTCAGATTCCATATGTAAAGGAATATATTGAGTGTGTGCGTGGGTATAAGAGGAAGTATGCATATCTTCCATGCCTGGCTGAAATCCAAATGTGTTCCTAAATCCCAAAGAAATTCTGCCCATCTGACATCCTGGCAGTGTAGGAGCATGTAACTGTGAGGAGCAGCCCACTGCAGCAGTGCTGTGCAGAGATGCAGGGATAACCTGATGAGGATGCTTTAATCCAGCAGGAAAGCTGTCCAGGAGTGTAAAAGCTCCATCTCTGTAGCAGCTCTGGAAATCCCAGAGCAGATGTTGGACATAATTCAGATCTTTGGGTGTTTGAGTCTCAGCTTTCTGCTGTTGCACCATATTTGGTTTCCTATCAGTTCAGTCATGGCTCTAGGAAGATGCTCTCTCTGGTGCTAAAAGGCATTGGAAAGCAGATTTTTCTGTACATTTGGGCTGAAATCATCAGGACTAAACCATGCAACCACAGTTCCTGCAACAAGACAGAAAAAAAAGATACAGGAGCATCATCACAAAACAAGTCACTTGGCATTAAACAATCAATACACCACGAAACTTCACTATTTGTCTATCATCTCTTTTCAATATTTTCCTTTTAAATGTCATGGAAAGCTAAGCAGTCTGATTTTTCTGAGTGAGCCTTCAAAAGTGCATTTTTCTTCCTTAATAGGAAATTTTTCATGATTACCCCTGTGCTTCCTCTGGCAAAACAAAAGTGATATTCACCCATATTAAAGCAGTGCTATGCAATGGTCCATTGCAAGAGAATTCAGGAAGAAAAATAAAAAAACAAACTGTAAGAAGGGTAGCCAGACAATAGATAGATACATTTCCCAAATGAGGATCCAGGACAGGCCTAAGCCAGTAACTTTTCCCATTTTTTTCCAACATTACTTCACTGCTTTTATTCACCTTTTAGACCCTGCAGTTTCTTAGCCAGCATTGTATAAAGTCAGGGGAGGTTCATCAGTTCAGCTCTTTTCTGCTGTATAAAACTTCCTCTCTCACACTCATTTTTTTTCCTCTCTCATACTCAGGTAACTTCATAATGAAACATTAACTTGGAACCCACAAATCCAGTTACTTTCAAATAAGTTTCAGATGGGCATCAGGACTTTAAAGAATATTTTAAAAATAAATAGATTTTTTTCTAGGTTTGTCCAGTAGCATCCAAGCCTCATAAAACTACATTAAATATCAGCTTCACTTTTCACAATATTGCAGTGATGAAGAACTAGCTCAAAATTGATTTATTGATCTCTAAAAAGACAGATATATAAGGTTATTAAGTTAATATGTCAATATGTGAAAAATCTATTACTTGGGCTTGCTAACATTGCTGTGTTGGTTAACAGTGGATAGAAAAAGGACAAGGCAGACCCCTCCCCTCTGAAACAACTGCCCCCAGGCAAGGATTCAGCACAATGCCTTTTCTGGAAGGCATCTGCTTCTAGCATGGAGTCAGTGAGAAGCATCAGTTGATGTTTATTTGCTTCCAAAATTAAGTTTTGTATTTAATCCCCATTCCAAAAGTTGTACTCCATTTTTCCAACCTGTGTCTACAGCTGTACCAGGACCTGACATAGACTCACACTTACACATATGCCTGAATTATTTGGCTAATTCTTTTTCCAATGAAGTTACATGCAAGGAGAAAAAAAGTGAATGCTCAGGGTTTGAAAATCAGCCATGAGCCAAAGTACAGATTTAAGGATATAAGATAGATAGATATAGGTAGATATAGATATAGATACAGATACAGAGATAGATATAGATAGATATAGATATAGATGTAGATGTAGATATAGATATAGATATAGATATATTCAGAGAAAAGTGTTTCACTTCACAGACGTAAACAAAATCCTTTTTCAGTCAGAGAAAGCAAGGTTCTTGTGGTCCTTCCTTTCGAATCCATTAGAGTTTTCAATGATTTATGCACATGCAGAGTTTCTGTGCAGTGGGTTGGCTTTTGTCACATCACCTCAATATTTCTAATGAGTCGCTAATGAGAGGTCAATTACTTATGGAAATTAGAAAAACATTCATTGAGGAACTGGTCCGAGGCAAAGTGTGCTACCCCATAATGTTTTGATATAAATCATTACGGCATTAATGAATATTTTACTCTTTTTCATGTTACAGTTTATTTCCCCAACTTATAAAATAGCCTTAATACGACTTTGAAACAAACATGAGTAACTGTCCTAAAAATGTAATCATACTGTATTTATGATAACTGCAGAGAATCTTTTTTGCTTTTGCTATAAACGGTTTGCTCAGGCATCAACATCTTGCTGAAACCTTCAGCTCATCAGAACACCGGGTTTGCTGAATCAGAGCCCTGGTCTGACACCTGCCCTGGCTCCATTTCCAGGCACTACATGGTGGGAAAAGGACATTCTGTACAGCACCCAGCTGGCTGGATGGCATCCAAACTGCTGCTTGCAAATTGTCCTCCTGACCCCAGGTACCCAGCACTGCAGGAAAACATTCAGAGCCTGCAGCACCTCACCCTGACCCCACTGCTGCTGAACCCTACCTCCCTTTTTAGCTAAAAACCATCAAGAATTGGTGGCAGGTAAGAAGTTAAAACATTCCCTTCACAATTCACCTTCCTTCTGGGCATCTATTTTGTGCTTTCTAAAGGTCTCAAATGAATGGTATAGAAGCAGAAGAAAAGAGGCAGAAAGAATTCCAGGGACCAAGATGGATAGTGGGTTAGTTGCAGTACCATGCAATTAAATTTAGAGGCCAGGGATATAATTCACTGCTGAAATTCAGCTTTGCACTGTTGTAAGTTATTATTTCAGAGCAGAAGCTGAAATGGCCAGAAAGGGGAAAGTGTACAAGCAGAAGTATAATTGGACTTCAGTATTTCATATTGATACCCTGAGATTTCCACTGCTAAGCACTGTTTCAGAGTCTGACCAGGGTAACACTGCAGTGTAAGATCTCCCATATTCAGGCCACTAGATTATCCCATTTCCCCTGCAGGCACTGTAAATCAAAAGCAAAAGATACCCTGTTATGTTCTAGAGGACAGTTTTGTTGGCCTTTCTTTTCAAACACAATCTGAACACACATGTTTTTTATGTGAGTCTCATTTACTTCAGCTTTACTGTCTTGAATACAGATTTAAATTGGGGGGAGTGAAGGAAAGTAAAAAAAGCAGACCTTGAAACCCAGCAGCTATCCACAGAGAAGGAAGGTGGCAGCTGGTTAAATAAAAAAATGAATGCATCATCACGTGGATGTGATTTTCTCAGTTTATAAAGAATTACAAGGTCTTTGTCCCTTTCAACCAGGCTCAGTCTGGATTTAGGTGAAACCCCTGCAGGTTTTTTACTCAGAACCCATCATTTTGGTGCAAAGAAATCCATCGTGCGTATTAAGGGGTCCATCCAAAGTACAGCGCTGCCACTTACTCTCAATATCACATTGGGTGGCACTCATTTTATGTTTCTAATTCCCCCTCCCTCCCTTCCTTCCTCCTCAGAAAGATAAACGTGTCAACAACAATGAGGTATCCGACTACTAATCGAAAGCAATATAGCTCTGCACAGACCAGCTCCATGATGGAATAAAGGAGTGAGCATGGATCTAAGCATCTTCTCTTCATATCATAGCCTTCATGTTGTTTTCAGGAGCATTTTTGTCAGGCAGTGATGAAAGGCTGAGAACAAAGTGAACAAAATTTCCTTTTACTGCTTAAAAATTCTCAGCTGCTTTGCTATATCAAAATGCTGTCTCTTTAAACAAATCGCATGGTTAAAAATGCCAAGTTATAATTCAGCAACTAACTCTGAAAATGACAATTTAATCAATCAGAACCAACCCTCCTGAAAAGAGGGGTGGAATAAAAGGAAAAAAAAATCTTAAAGCTTTCATGCAATGCGAGTGGTTGAAACTATAAAAATGTTCAATCACTGTAGAACAAGCCTGCAGCATCAATGTTTATTAAAGTCAGGGGAGCCATTTATTGACCTGGGAAACAGCAAAGCACCAGCAGCACTGCTGGATTGCATTTTTATGGCTAACAAACAGAGGGTGATATTTTCTTTTTCTCTTTTAATTGTGATTCCTTCAAATCCAAAAAGTTAAAAGCCTCCTGATTTTTAAAGGAAAGCAAAGAGAAGGATGCTCCACACCGTTCTGCAGTCATTCTCTTTGCTCTGGCTCCTAACATGGGCATATATCAAATAATTTCAAATATTTAGGCTTCTCCACATGCCAGCAGAATGACAGACCAGCATGAGTTCTCTCCACCACTTCAGCTGATGGCAGAATATAGAGAGCTGCCATCATGAGGCTGGCTCTTTCTGTAACCAAAAAGGAATTGCTCTATTTATTCATACAAAGGTCACCATGCCACTGGACCAGCCAAAAGCACTCAGGACAAACTGTCCTCTCCCAAACTGACACCAGGCATTTTCACCAAAGACACATCTTAATTGTTCTGGAGATTTTGTAACTGTTTTGCCACAAGCACATTTTTAAAACACACCTTTCCATGCTGCACAAATTGTGAACTACTGAAGGCTATTAAAAGGATAGAGTCAGCCACATGAACTGAGCTCACAGATCCGTGTTACCCAAATTACAGGAGCCTGGCTCCTGCTGCATTCTTTCCACATCATTCCCATCCACAGGAAAACCCAGGGTCAGCTGAGGAACGCAGGGCAGGGATTTAAAACACCCTCTGTGTGTCAATTGCTGCAGGGAACAGGACTCCTGTAGGACTAATCAATATCATGAAGCAGAAGATGTTTATTGTTTATATGACACACTTATTTATACATTTTAGCTCTACTGCACATGCTGATCGTGCTTTTCTTCGTTGGTGCCTCTATCTTGTCCAGGTGTTCTGCATGCACTTCTCAGGGTATGTGACTGGTTACAGTCCAGGTGGTTCACAGCTCTCTATTATCTAGTTCTTGTGGTCTTGGTATTCTGTTTCTCAGCCTCTTCTTTCTTAATTTAACACAGTTTATGTCTTAGTAACCTTGATGCATTCCAGAGGGCTCTGAGAGAACTCTGACAAGAATAGCTACCAGCGGTATGGCTGGTGCACAATGGGGCTTAAGTTCAGATACGCTGCTATAAAATGCCACCTAAACCGGTGTCAATGCCAGAAAAGAAAAAAGCAAAAGAGGGTGAATCAGTGCGGTGTGAAGGAGAGCTGGAGCTACCCTGTATCCTCCGTGGATGAGGTGAGGATGAGCAGCACAGGTTGTACGTGAGCACATCAAAGGTGCTGAATATTGTAACAAATCCCCGGCCCCCAGCACCTCAGCAGCTGCCAATGCACCGCATGCATTAGCGGCTCAGAGCGGGGTGGGAGCAGCAGAGATGAAAAACGAGTCCTCCCCATGAGAACAGCACCTCTGCCACGTGGAGGATTTCACCCTCTCTCCGGGGAGCAAACTGCTTTCCTGATCACACCCAGTCCCACTTCACGCCTTCCTTTCAGGTTTGCAAACAGACCCCCGGCAGCTCCACTTCTCATTTTCTTTTCCTCATTCATAGAGAAAAACACATAATGTCCTTGTTTAAAACACAGTGGAGGAGTTTGACACAAATTAATGATTCGCCTGTCATACTACAAGAATTTTGATATTTGCAAGGAGGGGGAAAAGGCTTCAGGTATTCGGAGAGCTGTAAAAAGCTGCCTCAGAATTCAAAGACAGCTCATAAGAAATCAAATCAACTGGTAGGCTGCTGTAAGGTTTGAGATACCCGTTTTGCACTAAAATCACACTACTACAATAATATGAATAAATAAAAGATTATGGGAAAAGTAAGCCACGAGTTCCCTCAAATTAGATCCCATTGGCGTGAAATTACTTCACAGCTGCCACATGTGTTGCTCCAAGAGAGATTACTCCTTAAATAATGTTAATGACAACTTTGATTTGACTTCAGTAATTACTAGAGGGAGAAGGGACCACATTTCCTAGGAAGAAAAATCTTTTATCTGCTTGTTTAATGTACAATCTTTGATGAGATGGAACTCCTTTCCCCCAAGTTATTTCCCGAGTATTTTTGTTTTGAAAAAGAAATTGATTTCTGGGTTGAAAACGGAGCTGCTGTGAAGCACTCAGCTGTGGGAGAGAGTCTAATTGTCATTTACAATGACCCTCGATTCTTCTCTAAACATAGAGAGCTTCTTTTTCTCTCCTAACTCTCCTCACCCTCACTCCACTTCACAAGCAGGCGTATTTACAGGGCTGGATTCTTCCCTGAGTTACCTCCACCACCACCAGTAAATCATAAAAATTTCTCCTGCAATCAATGGAGTGTCTTCACATTTACCAGACAGTATAATCTGGTCCACAAGGCAGCTGATTGTTATCTATAACCTCCCCATCCAATTCAAGCGATGGGAGATGCAACCCAAAAATTTCCTTTGGGCTTTTTTACTGCCAAAATAGATCACATTCTTTGGCAGCCTTTTTACAATCTCCACTTTTCTAAATAAACATCACAGAACCTATACTGCTTTTACTGCAAAATGCTTCTCCCTGCCTGTATCAAGGCAGGTTTTTAGCTGATGTGCAAACAGACAGTGACAGAAACTCTGTGCAAGCCTGGGGTACAGCACCAAGACATGGGGTACAGTGGGGAGCAGGGAGCACCAGGAATAATCCTCATGGTTAGATAAGGTGAAAACCCCTTGCACTCTCCCCATATCACACATCAGTGCATGGTGATGTAAATTATTAGATTGCAGATCTCAGAATTTGGGGACAGGATGCTCCTTCTCAACAAATGTAGAGTGGAGCTGTTGTGTGCAGTGCACAAATCCCAAACAGGCTGTGAGCAGAGTCTGCTGAGGAATGGTTGAGCTGGGATGTTCTGCAGGATGGAGGGACAGAAACAGCCCTTGAAAAGGCCACCAAGCAAAGCCAGGCACTAGCACAGCTCAGTGGCTGCAGAAGTGCTGAGGAGAGCACAGTATTTAGAAGAAATCATGCAAAGTACATTCCTGCACTGTAAATGAACTGAAACTGCTCAGAAAAGCCCTGACGTTGAAGGTCATGCAATTAAACACAGGGCTCTGATTTGCAATGATCAACAAAAAGTAAATGCATTATTAAAATGCACAGCAAATAGAACAAAACACCAAAAATGGACAGATTATGGCTGTACTCTGTCATTACATTAATTAGCAGCTTTCCCCTATTGGTTTGCTCACTAAGATCCAAACATATTCATTCTTTGATGAACATTTGTATTCAGAAAATGGCAAATTTCTTCCCAGCCTTCTTTTGTTGGGAAGGGATGATAGCTGTTAATGAGAAAGGGAACAGAGAAGGAGCAAAACAGCTTAGCTGCCACACTCACAATGTGACTTTCTCACTGGGGCCTTGAACTTCAGAGCAGCTTCAACTCATTTACAGAGCCTGGGAATGAAGGTGCCTTCCTGATATGAAAATTAAATGTTTTCATGCAGTGTTATGACTTTGCCTTGAAGCATTTGTGGCTCCATGTTTCATTGGCATTTGTGGTCATTTTAGTCCACTAAGCTTAAATGTGTAATAAGGAAGGCTGGATGTGGATAATTCTCCCTCCTTTCCCACTGCAATCAGGTTTTGTCCTTCATTATACCTTTCTGTGGAGTCTATTAGAACATAAATCTTTACAGAGTTCTTCAAGCTTTGACCTACATCTTGCATATACGGGAACTTTTCTCCCTAAATGGTCTTTTGGAGCACACCAGTTCATTAAAGTTTTGAACACTGAACCCTCACTCTTATTGCTTTATCACCCAGTTTATGTGCCAAATGTCAAAACAGGCATCAGAAATCTGATTTATGAGGATATATAGAGAAATTGTGGTACATGCTTCTGACTGGGAGTCAGCTGGCAATTCCCTATCAGGATATCCTCCTCAGCTCCCAGTGCCCAGCAGGGCAGTCCAACACCAGCACTGCCAATACTGAATTCACAAATCACAATTCAGGACTAACAAAGCTTTGAGGCTTCTTGTAATATCTTTGAATTTGTGTGCTTTCCAGTTTTAATCACATCTGACCATTTTGTGATTTTTTTTTTTAAATAAAAGTCAGTGCTGATTATAAAAAAATAAATTCTTATAAAGCCAAGCAGTCTCCAAATGCCAGTGTGAGAAGTATTTAATACTCTTTTTGAAACACCAGAAAATTATGGATGAAGCTGTAAGCCGGCAGTACTACACAACACACAAGCATGGGTAAGGCATGTCAGGTTCACCATTTCATACCGAAGCGGATTTATGTCCTGCTCACACCCCCGATCTCCCTCACCCCGCACACCGTAAAGTTTATTTCTACCGCTGGTTTTGCATCACCAGCGCACTCCCCGGCCCCGGCGGCTCTCGGTGCCGTGGGCAGGGTGCCGTGCCCGCGGCCGCCCCCGGCCGGAGGGTGGAGCCGCGCCGCCGCCTCGCCCCGCTCCTCCCGCGGCGTGCGCGGCCTCGGCGCTACGCGAGCGCGGGGATCCGCCGCGGCCTGCGGGCCGCCATGGCCGGGGAGGTGAAAACCAAGCTGTCCAAGAACCTGCTGCGCATGAAGGTGACGGGGGAAGGAGGGGAGGGCGAGCCGGAGGCCCGCGGGGGGGCTGGAAGCGGGGGCAGCAGGGCCGGGCACCGATGGCGAGCGGGGCCCGGCGCTGTGAGGCGCGGCCGGGCTGCGTGTCCCCGGCCACACGCGGCCGTACCGGACCCTGGTTTGGGGCATTGCCGTGCCCATCGCCGGCCACCCACGCTCCGGATAAACAGATGTGTTTATCCATGGGCTGCTCCCCCGGCAATAAATCGCTGATGCCGGCACCGAGCCGCTCGAACGCGGGGTTTACAAACTGCAAGGTTCGGTGCCGGAGAGCAGCCTCATGGTTCCAGCTAAAGCCTGGCCTCAAGGGCCAGCTCCAGCGCACCTTTTGGGAGTGCTTTCGTTCCAGCTCGCTCCTCTGCAGCTGGGTTGTTTGTTGTGAATTTAAATAAAAATATTTCAACGGCACATTGAAATGAAAATACCAATGCTGTTTGCTTTGCTTGGGGGTGGGGCTTTTAGTGTTGAGAAAAGAAAGTTTTGGTGTGTCCATTTTTACCCCTGTTTACATTGCTGGCTAAGCAAATCCCAGCCTGAATGGGGATTAGCATCCAGTATTAACCAGCCTTCCCAACTCATAAATGCCAGGGATCTTGGTAACATCCCGATGTGCTTATTACCCTTGGAATTGTGAATCTCGTGTCACCAGTGTGAAATTGGTCTCTGCTCACTGGCTAATGGATTCTGCTTCACACCATGTACTACAACTCCTAATTCAGTAGAGTACGTTCTCTGATTGATGGTCCTTTATTGCTGGAAAACAACCAGGAAAAGTTGAGTAACTTTTTTTTTCTTTTTATGTTAATATTCAATTTTTTAACTGAACATGATGGGGCCTTTGTGGCTTCTTGCTTGTGGTGTTTTATTTAGCCATTTTTTCCCCACGTATATGGGCCTATATTTCACATTCTGGCTGAAAAGAGTTAGCTGACTTCAGTTCAATTTTTCACATAAAGTGCACTCTGCTACAGTTGGATGATGGAATATTTACCCTAATTAACAGATGCTTCTAAATCTAAAACTTGTACACAGAAGGAACAAAATACATCTTGCCTCACTCTCTAAAGGGAGTAGGTGTTGAACTGAGTCAGCCAGCAATGTATGATACAGACTCCCATAACCTGGATGGCAGCATCATTACTTTTTCTTATTTTTATATAATGCACTTTTAAAATTAATTTTTTCTTTCTGTTGTTTGCCAGCATACTAACCCCCTGGAGATTTCAAAAGCAGGTTTTTGGCTTGTTTTTCTCTGGAAGGCCATGGAGAACCAGCCATGTGAATATGCTGCCATGACATTTGCAGGTTCACAGTCCAGGCAGTAATAACCAGCTTTGAAGAGATCAGTAGGTTTTGAAAAGGTCATACACAGATCTTGCATTTAGCACTTTGTTTCTGCAGATCCTCCTGTTTACAAATGTTTTAATGAAGCCTTTAGCAGCTGCCTCTGCAGGTAGTGATCCAATGTATTAGCAGAATTCAGCAGGTGGGTGCAGTGGCACCCAGAGGTGACGTGTGGTGGGTGGTGTTGGAGGGACCTTTTGCAGTAAATCCTGGGCCACATGGAGACACACTTTCAGATCTTGCACCATTTCATCCACGTCTCACAGCTTGGGGAAACTCACCCAAACAACTCCTCAGTTACTGACTTATAATACTCTGTGCCTACCACAACGGGTATATTTTTAATTCATCAGTGTGTGTTTACATTCGAGAGAAACCTGATCACATAATTTCTATCTAGGTTTTTCCTGTAGTAATCTTCAGGAACATAATCTTTAAAATGGAGTGTGAAATGATTATTTAATTGGGTTCTTGTAGCAGAATTTCTTGTGTTGAGATTTTCAACTGGCTAACCAATTTCCTTGAGCAATATGTTTTTCCACATGATAGATTCACTTATTTTCCTCAAGAAGATACTGTAATTTTAATTGGAAAGCTTTGACATATTCTGAATCGACTCAGAAAACAGAAGTCAATTTTTCTTTCATTAAAGATCTTGTACAGTGGATGCAAATAGAAATATAAAATGAAACACTAGCTCTGTTGGCTCGTACTTCTGAGTTTGGTTTGGTTGGGCATTTTGTATAGACTGAAAAGATGTGTGGGTTGTTTATAATACATACATTGCACACCTATATCACCTATATATTTTTACAGGACTGTGTGTGAACTGTACTGTTAGATTTGCCTCTGTCTGGGAGTTAGCTTGGTATAAATGTAGACCTCTGACAGGTACAGTTATCCAAACACTTTCTGTAGATCCTCAGAAAGGTCCCAACTTTTAGGGAGGTGGCACTATATGGGTTATCACCATAAAATTTTGAGGAGTTCTGTTTTTTCCCAGTATGTTTCATTGACATTGATTTGACTTAATTGTCACTCAGTTCAGGCACCTGACTTAAGACAAATGGAAATTAAAATGCTGTTTCACAGGCCTCAGGTCTGTAGTTCTGTGCTCTCAGCAGTTTTTTATAGGCTGTGACAGATGTCTTCTTCTACACCCAGCTGTTGAGAGGTTACTGTTCCTACCTGCCTGTTCCCATCCTCTGACAGAGGTTATCACCAAGGAAGCGAGTGACAGGAGTGTCCTTGTATTAGGAAAAACCAGCAGTCTTGCCCTAAACTCCATTATTGATCTCAGCTCTTTTGGCAGACTGTTCCTGCAGTGGGTGAACAGGTCCTTAAATACAGTGCTGGACCAGGACTTTGGTGGGTCAGTGAGAGCTGAAGAGCTGGGAACATCTTCCTTTAGCACAGCTGCATACAGAGGAGTTTTCCTCATAGTCTGGTTTCAAAGTCTTACATTTTTCCACTTCCAAAGGCAGGTTAGTGCCTTCACAGCTACAAACACATTCCAGTTCATTAAATCTGAGAAGAGGATGGTTGAAAATACAAAAAGTGGCCAGGCTGGTATAACCCACCTCTAGTTCTGAGCTCCAGTGCTGTTTGTACGGGTGGAGTTGGTTCCTGATGTGCAGCAATAACTTCAACACCATTGTCTTCTTTCTGGTCTACTGAAACATTAGATAAACGTTAGTAAAATTGGGGAATTGTGACAACTCCATCAAAACTAGCCAGGACAGGTCTGTTTCTTTATATGTAAGTACAGGTGTGACTGACTGTTGACTTTCAGTAGATAGCTGTGATCAGCAGCTGTTTTAATTTTCCATTGTCTGTTTGCACAAACTTTGACCAAACTCAGAGAAAAAAAAAAAATCACAAAAAACATTTACTTTGTATCAACTACTAAACATCATGTAATGGATAATTGCTATCATGTAATTACTGCATGTTCAGAAGATACCCATGATGCAGAAAACTGAAGCTGTGTGTTTGTGTCTTTCTTTGTAGTTCATGCAAAGGGGTTTGGATTCACAAACTAAAAAACAACTAGAAGAAGAAGAAAAGAAGATAATTAGTGAAGAACACTGGTATCTTGATGTACCAGATCTAAAGGAAAAAGAGTAAGCTTGTAATCTTTTGTACTTCTTATCGTCATTGGATTATTTTGAAATGGAAATAGCATATTCATATTATTTCCTGTAAGATAAGTATTATAAATAACCAGTTAACAGAAGCAAAAATAGTGACAGACCGGCATTACAACTTTTTTATTACTTATTTTTAGGGCTGTTCTTGAGGTTGCCTAGTGTAGTTTGACCTACTTTCAATTCTTGTGTGTGTTGTTTTCTTTCACTCACACATTCTTCTAGATGCATGCAATTAGTTTCTTTCAGTCAGGGTCCAATTCATTCATTGCTGCTTTTTCCCTTCATTAGAAACAAAGTTTGGAACCTTGTGTTAGTAAATTCAGCTCCAGACACATGGTTAAATCAATCAGGACAGTTCTGTCCTCTTGTGTCCAGCTCACTTCAAATCCTGGTTTTGAAATAGGAGGGATAATGGCAAAAATAAAGGAAGGCTTAGCTAATAAGGAAAAAAAGTGTCCTGCTCTTTAGAAAGGTGCCTTAAATAGCAGGAGAACTACTTTTGAAATTGCTTGGGTTTCATCCTTTCTAAAGTGAAAAAAAATTCCACTGAGGGAGAACATACATAGTTTTGAAAAAGCTGGGACCCAAGGAATTAACTGTAGCTGAATAAGGCCATTGATAACTCTTTTCCATTACTCTTGGTGGATATGACAAAAAGGTATTTGAGCTTCAGTTGGAGCAAGGAGTGTTCAGGCTGGACATTGGGAGAACTTTTGTAACAATAAGGCTATTGAAGCTCTGGAGTAGATTGCCTGAGGAGACACTGGATTCTTCATCATGAGAAGTCTTTTGAGGACAGGTTAGCTGGACCTCTGCTGTTCATGGCACATGTGTGAGTGATATTGCCTTGGGGCAGGACAATGAGCTCAATCTCTTTCTTCAGCCTGAGTTCTGTGATCATGAGAGTTTGATTTACATGGGAGATGAAGAGGATGAGGGAATAGGTACATGTGTGTGAGGAAAAGGATGGAACAATCCACCAAAGTACTTTTATCTGACACATGTATTATGAATGCCTCAGGGTCATGTTTCTTTTCTCACTCCATGCTCATTAAAAGAGGAAAAAAAGGAGGAAGAAGGGGGAAATCTGTCTGCTGAACAGAGAGTGACACAGTGTTTTATACCCTGACAGACTCAACTAATGCCAGGTCCAGCAACACAATGAAAAATTAATTAGAAGCTTTTGCCGGTATCGTAGTGCCACCTGGGGAGTGATATTTATGTGGTATTTTTATTCTGGCAAAAGTATTAATGTAGGCAGAACCATACCAGCAAAGAGTGCTTTTTGTCAGAAGAGTTAATTTTGCTTGTGGAGCTGGCACAGCTTTACTGACAAAAAGGATTCCTTTGCACTCCAAGCTCCTTTTACTGAAAGATTTATCAGGGCAATTGAGCAGAAAGTAGTTGATGGTTTAAAATACACTGTGGTTTTGTCTATTTGCGTGGGGGAAGACAGCACATCCTTTTTGCATTTGTTTAATTTGATAATTTTAAAGTGCATGGTTTGACAAAATGCTGGGTTTGGGGTTTCAGGAGCTGTATAATAGAAGAGAGAAGCTTTCTGCGCTGTGAGGATCTCGTTTATGGCAGAATGTCCTTCAAAGGGTTCAATCCTGAAATTGAGGTACCATTTCAGTGTCCTGCTTTGAGGTTGTCTCACATTAGGGTTGAAGCCCCTGGGGATGGGGATTTGAGCGTTCACACTGCAGCCTTATTGGCTTTTGCAGCACCTTCCATAAACCCTCCCATGTCCCAAAACTCCATCATTCAACCCTAAATGTTGATCAATGCAGCATCTGGTAAATAGAATCTTTTCAGCTCCCTGTGTTGTTGGTCAGTAATTGCACGACTCCTGCAGATTTTCCCTCCCTGAAGTGAGGAAACCATCCCACATGCTGCTCACCAAAACAAAAGCTCACTTTTCCTCCTGACATAGAATGCAGAGTCTGATCTACAAACATTCAACCCTATTTATTCAACACTTACTTGTATCAATAAGGCCTTAGAGTTCCAAAGTAAAAATGCTGGGCAAGAGTCTTTCATTTCTTTCTGGCATGATTCATGCTGATAGAAGCACACAGGGACAGGAATAAAAAGGTTAGCACTGAACCTGAAGCAGGAGGATGAAGGTGTAAAGACTGAGAGATTTGCAGAAGGCCATGTAAGGTAATTTCCTAGGAGATTCTTCCAGTTACTTTGAACTTGCTGTCCCTGTGACTGAGCATATGATTGCTTCATGGCTTTTACTGTAAATGCTTGAAAATATTCTTTCTTTTTAACAAAACCATTTCAAGGTCTGTGTGTGCTAACATCACAATGAAAAATTAATTATGATCTGGTCTCCTGGAGATGTTTGGAGGAGTGCCCTCTAGGATGTTTGAGTAGTACAATACAATGAAAACGCTGGCTCTGTTGCCTTTTCTTCCTGAGTTTTTATAATGATGGCTCTAGCCTAACCAGGAACAGAAAATAATTACTAAATTTGATTCTTACCTCTTATGCTCTTCTACCAGTGAATTTCAGCACTGTTGCCATTGTGTCATGGTCACATGCTTAAGCTGTTTCTCACTTCATTTTCAGAAGTTAATGATCCAAATGAACTCTAAGTGCAAGGAGGATAAAATCGAAGAGGATGATAAAATGGAGGCTGATGTGTCAGATGAAGAAATGGCCAGAAGGTAAGTTACATTTTATGACATAATCAGTACTAGCTAGGAATATGATACGTTACTGTATTATGTGTGGGGAAATAAAACCCAAAAATGAAACAAACAAAAATTTAAAAAAGCCCACAATAGATATGGAACTGTACCAAATTGATTTTCCAGGAATGCTGGTGTATATTCATTTGAATATCAATTGCATTTGGGGGTAAATTCTCCATCACTTGTAGGGATTTTCTGCCCTTTGATATCCAGGTATTCCATGCTAATTCCCTCCTTGTTACCAGCTGCTAACAAATTGAAGCTGAGTGAATAATAATGTAATAAGTCATGCAGTACTTGTGCTTCTCCAAGCTTTTAATGCCCAGGTTTTTTACACCACTTGAATTGTTGATTATGTTTAGGAGATGCACCACGATTTTTCCTCTGATTTTAGTTGAAGGTGTAATTTTTTTTATTCTCTCTACAGATATGAAACACTAGTGGGAACAATAGGGAAGAAATTTTTGAGAAAAAGGGACCAACGTGTACTCAAGGATGATGATGAAGATGAAGATGATGAAGTTGAAGAGGGGAATAGTAACACAAGACCTAGTAAAAGAGCTAAGAAAATGTTCTTAAAACCTCACGATTAAGGTCAACTGCACAAGTGGAGCTTGTTACCTAATGCCTACCAAACCAAGAGTACCAAGAACTGGAGATTGTTTGGAGTTTTTGTTATTTAATGTAAAGGGTGGATTTGTAAATCTGTTCTATTCTCATTGAAATTTCTACCATCCACAGGACAGACACTTTCCAAAGTGGGTGTTTATATAATGGATGTTGTACATCCTTGCCTCTCTCAGCAGCTTTTCATGACTGGGACACTCATCCCATCAGTCTCTTTAAATGTTCTGCATAGTTAAACTGCGTGTTGCATGCAATCAAAAGCAACGTTATTTACAATTTAGGATAACATCTGAAAGAAGTATTTGGAGTAAAGATGAGCTGTGTCCAATTCAGTAAGGCAGTTCAGCTTTCACTGCTTGCCTTATTATGAAAATGAAACCTGCGCTCTCTTCAAATTGAAAAAAGTCAGCAGAAACATGCTTGGTTTGTGGTCTTTTTTACTGTGCTAAAAATAAGATGAGAGAAGAACAGAGAAATAAAATCCACTTTATTGAATTTTATTTTTTATAAAGTTTATTTAAAAATAGAGGATTTTGTAGTGAAACTTTTTTTTTAATACAGCAAGCCAAATATTGGGCGACGTTTACAGTTTGACATCTGAGCAGATTGTGAATCTTAGTTTCTGCCTTCCAAAAGAAATTTGCTAATTTTGCCTCTTTTTCAGCAAAAAAATCCAATCTTATAATTATGTAAGTCTTGTCATAAAAGCATAATAACAGTTTCGGAAACATACTTGAAAGCAGAATAAAAACTGTGGGGTTTTGTGTTGATGATTGTGGATTAGTTTATTTAGTGTAAAAAAATTATGCTTAATACAGTCTTGATACAAGGAGAAATCCTGTTTTTGTGCTGGCCACAGATGTCCCCCAACATTTAGCTGAGTGCACTGATTTATTTAGCATGTGATGAAGCCATCTGAAGTAGTATTAGGATAGAAACACCATTCTCTTTGGTCAGTTGGTGCTCTGGGTCTTTTGCAAAACATCAGTGTGTTCTTGTCTAAAATCATAGCAATTCTTTGTGCACAGCCTTTCAACAAGAAATATTGCTATTGCTGCATTTCCTCAGGATGTCCAAGCTACTCATCCTTAATGCTGGCTCTCTGCAGAAAGGAATTTGTTAATTGAAGTAAGGGGTGGCCATTTTGCCATGGGCACGAGGCTTTTTTTTGGTATTTTTTTAACAGCTCAGTGAAACAAGATGTGAAACTCAATTATTTAAAGAAAGACACACTGTGTCTGCTGTATTTTGCTTGTGATACATGAACTGTGATCCATATATCAGGAGCACCTAATTAGATATTCAAGATGGATAACACCATGGAAAGAGAAATATACTTTTAACCTAGTAAGGGGACTTTGTGCAGGTGGAAAGGCTGTGATTCATGATCTGAGATAGTTTTTCAGAGCTAATTAAATGCTACTGGTTCAATTACTTAAAACCTGATCATATATTACTGCTAGCTGAAAAGGAGTTAATGATGGCAAGACATTTTTCTTCCCATGGAAGATGTGACCTGAGCTATGAAATGATTTATTGTTGGTCATCACAAGAAAAACTTGGAATACATCCCATTATTCTTGCTTATTAGTAGGAAAATGATTCCTCTGAATGGATTTCTTGAATGGAGAGTGAATTTCTGCATAGCTGTGCTGAATAATTGAGGGGTGAGGTGTGTTCTGGTGAACCACCAGCAACCAGGAGATGTCACTGCAATTGCATGTCCTGAGAGACTTGAGTTGGGGAAGTGTCCAGTGGTGCCATGTAAAGAAGCTTTTGGGTTATTTTGGTAACAGCAGTGGCTGAGATGAATTCTATGTGGAGTCTTCCTTTTTCAGGCTTCTGCAGAGAGCTCTCCTGCATTGCAGGGTTCTGTTCAGTCCAGTGGGGAGTAATTCTGATTAAGGGCATTCTGCCTCCTGAATTTCATGCTATTTCCTGAGGGATAGCTGGACATGAGAGTGCCACGGTTCATGGATAAGCACATGAAAAGCTAAAGAGCTTCCTAGAAAATCCACAATTTTGGAATTGGGACAGAGGAAGGTTGGTTCTGTTCCAACAGAACTGTGTTGAACAAACTGTGAAGAAAAGGTAGATTTTAGTTTATTGTCTTTAAATCTGGGAGCTTTGCTGTTCACATTCAGCTGGTGGCTCAGAGCTACTTATTTTTAGCACAATCTTTTATTCATGGGGCATTTGCAAAATGTGCCTTTAAAAGCACCATCCATAGTGTGTTATTGTGAGCAAGACAAAACCACAACTCAGCCCTGTGTGACTTTTTAAATGTACCTTAAGTACAGAGTTACAAGCAGACATGGTGGGATGTTCTGAAACACCTGTCTGCATTTCCAATGGTATAAATACATTTATGGAGGGATTTAAGTCCGACTCGAGCTTCCTACCTGAGGTAGAAACATTCTGCTGTATAAAATCTATGCTTGAACTACTCTTGACAGAGGTGTAAGCATAGCAGTGAAATATTCATAAAGCAAACCTGCATTGATTCAGGCTTCAGTACATTTTATGTGCAAGCTCCGAAGCTGTAGCACTTTCCCAAGTGGTCATGTTTCTAAATGAAAGTGTTTCTTCTCTGGAAACAGAAGCAAGTTGGGTAAGTAGTGGTTTTGTTACAGAAAATGGCTACCTGCAAACTGGTAAAGTGTTACCAGACACCAGAAGTGTTTGTGTCTGTGACCCTGAAGTGTGGTTTTTAGTGATCACTGACAGCTCTTGTATGTCTGTCCCTTGCCATGTGAAGTTTGGTCCCTCCCTTTGGCCAGCTGGTGGTGCTTATTTTGTAATAAGTGCTGGGCTTGAAAGTATTGAACAACTTTGTCTTTCTTGCTGATGTTTCTCTTTTGCTTCTATTTTGCTTAGTATTGGATCTTAAAAAATCCAGGACCAGAGTCCAACTGAAGTGAGCCATCCAGTGTGAATTTAGTAATGCTTGAGCTGATTAAACTTTGCTTCTTGGGGAGGGGCAGGATGTTCAGTGATGCTGTGGAGTTTGAACCATGTTTCTTGTGCTCTGTCTTGTTCTCTAATGAGGCTCTCCATGATGCAATGCTCCAACCACGGGTGGCTGTCATTGCCATTGGGCATTGCCTGTGTGTGTAATGGGCAGCTGGGCTGGGATTCTGGGACTTCATCCAGCATTCAGACTTTAAAAGAAATTGTTTGTCTTTCTCTTGATTGGAATACCATACTTTTAAATTGTATTTGGAATCAGATGAGTCTGGGGGTGGAGGGGGGCGGTTTCTCAGCATTTGTTTTGCTTCATTTGAACAACAGTCCACAACTAAAACTGCAAAATCATTTAGCCTCTCATTAAACTCTTCTCTGAGAATGCTAATAAAGCATTGTGGTAGTGAAGGATGGCAGCCATCCCACAGTTCCCAACCACATGTGAATTCAGGTTTCTGTGAGAGCTGATGCTTTAAGGACTTGGTGGTTTGTTTTCTTTTCAGTCTGGAAGAACATCAGCTTCCACAATACTGCCTTGCTAATGGAACCCCAGCATGAGGCCTCAGGGTTAGTTTGGTTTTGTTTGGTTTTACACCATTCTCATCTCAAACCTCTGAGAGATTTCAGGCCTGGCATTCACACCTCAATAACCTGCTTTCATCAGCTTTTGGGGAGCTTTAGTTAAACTGTGAAACTGTTCCTTAGCTGCATGTGTTGACATTTCTTTGTGTGATTTCTTGTTTCTCAGTGAGGACCTGCTTATAATTGTCACGTCAAGATGAAAAATTAACAGATGGGAGTCAGGGAGATGGTTGGAGCCTCAATCACCAGCAGCTCTGTAATCTTTGGTAAGAACCAAACAGTGGAAGAGGTAGCTGGGTGAGTCCCATCACTGCAGGCCCAGTGAAATGCTGATAGGAGCCCACTGATCCCCAAGAAACTCTTGCATACCAAAATCCAAACACTTACCTGGGAGCAACAGCAGGAAAACCTCTAGGGAGGTTGGGAGGCAAAATAACCACCCTGTTAATGTTCTCAAGACAAGAAAACAGCTGTGGTTGATGGCACAGAGAGAAATGTAGTTTGGTGAGCTGAGTGAATGAGAATCCCATCAGATAGAATGGAAGTGGTCAGTGTTTTGAAGCTTGTAAGGTCTCAGGGAGCACCTTGTCGTGATCAATTATTTAGAAAGGGGTAAAAACCCTTAATGGGAGATTAATGTGAGGGAATAACAGAACACAAATTACTTAACAAATTCCATAATTCCATTATTAACAGAGAAGCTGTGTTCTGACCTCAGTAAGATCTTTTAGTGTCCCCTGTCACCTCTTCTTGGCTCTCAGTTCCTTATCCCTGTGCAATTATCTGTACACCCAAGCCATGAGCTGCCTCTGTGGGTGGTCACACAAAGAGCTGGCACACACCAAGCCCAGCAGAGACGGCTCCTGGGCCTCCTCTTCAGTGATCATCTTCCTCAGCCTACAACCTTTTCATCTAGGCACCTGCAGGAACTCACCATCTCCAGCACCACTGCTGCATCTGTTCAATATTGGCCTGTTTAGTTCAAGAAGCGTCAGGTAACAGGTTCCAAGGAACAGGTAACAAGTGACTGGATATCAGGAAATGGCCTCCAATTATGCCAGGGAAGGTTTTGATTAGATACTAGGAATGTTTTTTCACAGGGTTGGAAAGGACTGGAAGACTGTCAAGGGCAGTGGTGGAGTCACCATCCCTGGAAGTGGCACCTGAAGGACAGAGTTAAATGGTGAACATGGTTGTGATGTTGAGTTGATTGTTGAACTCTATGATCCTAAAGGGCTTTTCCAATCTCAGTGATCCTAAGAAGTTTGAGGTGGGAAGGGGTGGCCAGCAGATCAGCACCATGAGTGAGCAGCCCTCACTTGGCAGATGGGGTGTGCAAGAGTCAGTGCAGCTGGGAGCAGCTGTACCTAAAACAACTCAGAGTGTCTTTATTTTCCTTTTATTAATTTCAGATATACACTTACAGCATTTGTGAGATTAATGATCAGATTATGTCTTTGAGCAGAAAGACTATTCAGTGGGAGGAATCAACATTTGACTGATACTCAGGCTTATTACAGACTGGGGAGAAAGAATGTTTTTCAGTGTTTTTGCTATTTTCGATGCATTTAAGAATGTTTCCCCTTTCTTAGTGGTTTCCTTGGTTGGGCTTTTTGCAGAGAAAGCATGGTAGGAGGAACAACATTTTTTGGAAAACGGGGAAACATGATTGTGAAAGAAAATGTTTCCTTTAGATTTGGCTGGTTTCTTGGGTTGTTTTTTCACTTTGATACAGATGAACAAACACTAATGGCATTAAAGCTAAGGGCTAAGTGGTACCCATTCAGGACAGCCATATAGACACTCATGTTTGCAGGACAAAATTAAGGGTATAGTGGGCTTAGCTTCATCTACAAATATAATGCAGTCCTAAAAGTACAGAATTTCCACCCCTTTTGGGACAAAAGTAAATCTAAGCCAGCTGTGACATTTAAGTACCAGTCACAATTTACAGGATGATTATATCTCAGAAACAAAGCTTAGTAGTTATCTCCTTAGAGCCCATCAGCCACAATAACACTGCAATATATAGAATTTTCATCACCAGAAGAATAGCTACATACCAAAAATTACTTGGGGCAGTTTACTGCAGTAATGGCCAGAGGGATGCACATGATGACGATTTTCATTTTCTACTATGGTTTGTCTAAGGATGATGGTGAAAGAATTATGCCTCCTAATGCTCCTTTCCAATATGACAATGTTTTACTCATATTAAAGGTAGAGGAATGAGATGAGCTGTGAGTGGTTTGATCTTGTGAAAAATGAAGTTTTAAATGTGTGCTTTCTTGTCTAAATGCTCACAGATTACTTGTCTCCCTATAATAACCTTAGAAAATGTGTTGGCAGCATATCACAATTAATAATCCATACTCATGTGCTACAGGCAGTCCAAAATCCCCCAGGCATATATCTTACCCAAGCTTATAACCAGATTCAAATCAAATCCTACATTTGTGCCAAAAATTGAACGGCAGTCATCTCCCAGCAAATAATTTTACCTAACTGACTCAAGAGTCTTAAATCCCTGATTTTTCCCAAAGTGAAATTCACATTAATCTCATACTAATGTATATATCCTTCAGTCACCTGCAAAAGAATCCCATAACCTTGCAGTAGGGATTGCACAGACAGAGGAAGCTGCTGTACCCACATAGCATTACTGTAGGTTTTCCTGGCATTCTAGATTGTGTAAGATCCTTTAACATTAATGGGGACAAGTTTTCTCTCTAGGGTGATGTTAAATTTCTCTTTGAGGGTCTTTTCCACCTCTTCATCTTCAAGAGTTACAAATTCCACCAGATCCATGTTTTCCTTGTAGTTGTACGTGGTCTCGGTGAGCGTCCACCCAATCAGCGCCCGGAATCCGTCGGTGGTCTGGAGGGTGCAGATGGACTTCTTTGTGAAGAGGGAATCTGGAGAGGTCTGGAGGTATGTGCACTGGAAACGGAAATCTTCCACTGTCCGTGGCTCGAGGCTGAACATATAAACCTTGCGACACTCCTTCTTCTCCAGCAGGTCAGAGTTGGAGAAGCTCTGGTTGGGGATGTATTGTTTCCGTCTCATTTTCTCCAGGTACCAGATGCCATTCTTCTCCGTGAAGCGGAACACACCGGGAGCCTGGGGCTGGTCTTTCCCTGACACAAGCTCCATGGGCTGCCACATCTGGTAGGACACCCCAAAGCCTCCGTCAACGATGTAGGCTTTGCCATCAATGATGACTTTTACCACGAGGTGGGTCATGAGGGTGGCGTAGGCGTTCTGCTGGGGGTTGAACACATAGGCTCCCAGGAAGCTGGTCTCATAGCCCAGGCTCTTCAGCACCCAGCCCAGCAGCTGGTTGTTTTCCATGCACCAGCCACCCCTCTTCCTCCTCACAATCTTGTTGTAAACGTGCTCCAGCTCCAAAGTAATTTTCTCCCCACAGTGGATGCTGAGGTTTTCGAAGGGAACAGCACGGATGTGATGCTGGAATATATCGGTTAAGGTTTCCAAATCTTGTTTTTCAGTGGAGCCTTTATAGCCAGTTCTTGCAAAATACTCTTCAAGGTTCATCTCACCTGTAAAGGAAGGAATTGTGTTTTGGTTTCTTTACATCAGTGATTTATGATGCTGTGAAAAGCGGCCCTGGCTCTGCCAGCAAAGATTCTTTAATCTACTGAACCTCATCAGAACAGTTTTTAAAGGAAACAAGCTTTCCTATCAAATGGTTCCCTGAGCAAAGAGCAGTGCACACGAGGGTTTGCTTTTGTCTTAGAGTCATCCCTCTGGCAAACAGCTGATGCCATTTCAGTTTCATACCGGGCGGCTGCGAGATGAGGATTTGCTGTATTTGCATTGTAACAGCAGGGTTAAGAAGAAATGTAAGGTCTTGCTGGGGAGTGTGTACAAGGGTTCATGAGAAATGGTCTAAAGCCACTGCTCAGTGACAGAACTGTCACTGGGGGAGGCTGTGTCATCTGCCAGTGGGAGGGAGGACATTCTGAGCCAAGATTCACATGTTCTTTTCATGAGTCTGCCACTGATGGACGTGATAGTAAATGAATCACTTGTTCAATACACATTGCTCTTCCACTACTTATAAAAAGTTAACATGAAAAGTAAAGTGAAAAGCTTTATTCAGATAATTATAACTGAAAAAGTCTGACTTTTGAAAGTCACAGACCACTGAATCTTGTGTCTGCTCAGAGTGTTGTAGAAACTCAATTTGGTGTTGCAATAATGGATCTGAATGGAGGGAAGTGAGTGATCTAAAAGACAAGGAGCACATCTCCATTCCCTCCTGTGCCCTGTGTCTCACAGGCCACCCTGAAAATGAACAGTGGCTGCTTTACTCTCTCTGGTCCTGAGCTTTCTCAAAACTCACCAATCCTTTAACTCAGCAGTGAACTATTGAATGTTTACTGCAAACTAGAATTCCTCAAAATGATTCTCAGTGGCAGATTCATGCTGTGCATATTCATGGTGTGGAGGCAGCTGTCCCAAGTGAACAGAGAGCACCAGCAAAAACTACACATTACCTGCTACAGAGAGGAATTTAGCTTCCAGTGATATCTAAGTGTATTGTTGGAGGATATGTTCAATGTAATAATATTTGTTCAGTGTAACATAAAAGTCATGGCACTTTTGATTTGCAGAATCTGAGCATATCTGATCCTATCAATCTGACTGTGAATGCTAAATAGATCACACCAGTATAAAGCTGGTTCTCAAGTTTGTATTATTTGTAATTTCTTTCTGCAGCTCCATAATATGCTTGATCAGCACTAGATCTGTACTGCAGGAGATGAAAGCCACTGTTCTTTTGAAATGTGAGCAGACCAGATGAAAAGGCAGGTACTGAAAAGGTCACCCCCAAATGTGGTTATGATTTATGTACAGAAAAACATCAGCAAAAGAATATTAAAGGTGCAAATGAAGGTGTTCATACAAAACTATTCCTTACCAGGATTATACACAGTATCAGCAATTCCACTGTTGAAAATATGTCATCTTCTTTATCCTAATACATCAGCACATGGACTTCCTGGGTTGTACAACCCAGAGTCTGTAATTTTTTAAAGTTGTTTTTGAGGAGCTGTAATTTTATTCCCTTAAAGCAGAGTCTATTGATTATTAGTCTGAACTTTTGCTTCCTTTGCACTTGCAAATTGCAAATTCAAGTATCTAAAAGCACGACTTCCAACAAGAAGTTGCAGTTCTAAATTTATATCTACTATTGTACCTAAACAAAAGAATCTATTTTATAGTGAAATGAAGCTTCTCCTGAAGAGTGAAAGGTAGAAGAATTGAAATTGCACATCACTGTTTTGCCCTCTTTAACAGCTCCTGTTTAGCAGGTGATATTTTAGCTCTATGTCCACACATTTTTAGAACATTTTAGAACATTTATGTTATTGTCCATGACCTTTACCATCATAAAGAAACCAGGGGTTTGTATCTTTCTTTGGAGGGGATTTTTAAGAAAATAAACTTACCTCTAACGAGATCCCTTTTTATTTATTGAGGTATTCAATTTCTGGGGGGTTTATTACAGGGGCAGCAGTCAGTGGAGCCAGGAGTGGATACAGATTGTGAGGGTTGTCTTTCTAAGCTCTGCTGGTCCTCGCCTCTGAATCTTAAATTCCAAGAAAGGGCAGAGTCCATCCAAGAAGAATTCACATTTTTGGACTTCGCTGATCCGTGAGCAAATTAAACTTTGTTTCTTCCTATTAGTAGATGTTTATGCCTTCCCCTAGTTAAGACCAGAATGAACTCGTTTTCTATGTAAAATAATTACAGTAGGCAGTTGCAGATGGCGTTATAACTTTTTTTAATTAAATATTGTTATTTTGCAAACCAGCTCTTTGCAGTGGAGGATGTTCATCTGTGCCCTGGTGGGTACACTGAGGTGCCAAGGTGTTGCAGGCTGTGTTGCAGGCTGAGCTCCATGGATGCACAAATGAGCTTTCTTTGTCCACACAGGAACTGTTTCAAACTGTTCAACTCAAGCTGTAGCAGGGAGTTCTTGTGGAGCTGATGAATGCCATGGCAAATATTTATTTGCATGAAGTAATGCATTTCTGCTCTAAAAGCTGGCCTCCTGCATCCTCACAGCATTGCAGTGCTGTTTATTTAATTCTCCCCAGTCAAGCCTGTCTCCCCTTCACTGGATGGAGGTGGAATAGCAGAGGAGGCCTCTGGGAAAGGCAAAGAGCACATTAGCCTGCACATGGGGAAGCACCTGAGTTTTAAGCACAGCAGGTGCCCCATGGGTCTGTGTGGTTGACTAAAACAAGAATCAAAGTCTTTTTCTTGGCTGATGTTCTTCTGTCGCCCTCTTTCATGGCACGTCCTGTACAGTACCACAGGTATCATCAGGGAAAAGGCTTCTGTGTCCTCGATATCTTGCTGTGCAACCACACTGGTGGCATGTCCTCACTTCCCAGGGCTTTCTTTTGCATCCACACTTTTTAAGGTAGATTTTGTGCAGAATACTGTTTGTAATAAATATGAAGATTTTATCTATAATACCATCGTCTCCTCTTGACATCACATGAAGGCGTGGTCCCGAAAGTTTAGATTATAGTGTGCAAAGATTGATCTAACTTTTTTTCCAGTTGTGATACCAAAAGCCTGATTGTTAAGAACTGTTGAATCATCTCACCTTCTACAGATTTTATTTTGAATTCAGACACAGATAAATCAGATTCAGAAAAAAGTGGGTACTCAAAATTAGAGAGATCTTGGAAGGGGGTTAGGTACCCTTGGACAAATATCTTACTTTAAGTCAATTTCTGAAAAGGGAACAGGACTTAGATCTTTCAACTTTTCATAAGCCAATCAGCACCTAATGGTGGCTTGTTTTGAGAAAGTCTTAACCTTTCTTTTTTTCTACAGTATTTAAAAGCCGAATTCAGCTCAACTTTAAGACTGTTAAGAGAAGTGAATAATTTGTAAAAGTGACTGAGAAGATTGCAAATAATGCCAAAAAAGGTTAGAGGTCTTTTGTGGAAAATGGTAACACAACCTCTCCTTCTGCATAATTTTGGTCTCATTTGCCACAAAATATATCTGCAATAAAATGAGTTCTTGAGAAGGTGAACATAAAGTTCAGGAGTCAAAACCCAACTTCCATATGAGCAAAACAGAGCTAGTAAGATGTCTTGGTTTCTAAAGAAGGAGAGGTTTAATAAAAAATATGCAATTGATACATGTAGTTAATTAGCAATGCACTGGAATTTACCAAGCTTTGTGACTAGCTCGAGTTAAAAATGAGATTACTGTAATTTATGTTAATTTTAGAATTTTCCTCTTGGCTATTTAAAGATCCATCTAGCACAGTGTTGCAGTTATATCTTATCCACTAAATTAGGTGGCAAGCCACGAACATTTACTGGTACGAGTTTGTTCTCCAGTTCTATACTGAATTTATCTTTCAGTGTCTTCTCAACCTCTTCATCTGTAAGGGTTGTGATGTTCACCAGGTCCATGTCCTCTGTGTAGTTGTACTTCATCTCTGTGAGGGTCCATCCAACTAAGGCAAGGACCCCACTGGTGGTTTGGAGACTGCAGATTGACTTCTTCCGAAGGATGTTATCTGGAGACACTTGGAGGTACGCATTTAGCTCCTGGAAGTCATCTATGTGCCGTGGCTCGAGGGTAAATTTATGTATTTTTCGGATATTCCCCAGTTCTGGAGTATGAGGGAAGTCATTCTTGCTGTGCTCAGGAATGTAATGCTTCCTTTTGACTTTCTCCAAGTACCAGGTGCCGTTGTCTTCCATGAAGCGGAAAATGCCAGGAGCCTGGGGTTGGTCCTTCCCAGAAATCAGCATCAGCGGCTGCCACATCTGGTAGGCACCACCAAACCCAGCATCTACTATGTAGGGCTCTCCCTTGATCACCACCTTCAGCAGGATATGGTTTATCTGAGCAGTGTATCCCTTCTCTGCTGGTTCATAGCTGTTTGCACCAAGAATACAGATGTCATACCCTAATTCTTGCAAGGCCCAGAAGAGGAGGTAGTTGGTTTCCAGGCACCATCCACCACGTTTCTTTCTCACAATCTTATTGTAAATAGCCTGCAAATCCAGTTCAATGGGCTCCCCACAGTGCATGCTGAGGTTCTCAAAAGGAATGCTGTGGATGTGATGCTGGAAGATGGCTGTCAGGGTTTGCAAGTCTGCATCCTTATGGGGCTTGTTGTAAGCTATTCTTCCAAAATACTCCTGAATTTTCATTTTGCCTGTGGGAGCAGAAATGTAGCCAGTTATTGCTGTGCAGCTGACAAGGGGTTCACTCCTGTTTCTGTAGCACAGGTTAACCAGCCTGCAGATGTAATCTGGGCTGTTTTAATGAGGATTTAAAAAAATTTTAAGTATTTCTTTAAAAAGAGACAGGGACAGGAGCAGGTGGCATTAATGCTTTCCCTCTCTCAGGGGCTGCCTTCAAACCAGGAGGTTTTTTCTGTGGGAAGATACAGCACATGCCAGAACAGAATCTCTGGCCACAGAGGAGGATCCCACATAACAAAATTTTTCAAAAATCAAGAAACAAAAGGTTTGCAGAAAAGCTGCCACACCATACCAGCATAAAAATCACAGCAAGATCTTACTGTTTCTTTTACTGTACCAGGTAAGCAATTCTTTCTTTATCCCACAGGTAATTTAACTGGAAGGTTTTGCATTCATGGATTAAGTTAACTGGGATTAATATCTCAGTGTGTCACCATTTCAGACAGGTTTCCATGTGAAATAGATCATTGTTTTCTTAATCTCTTAAATTTCCCTGAGGAGTTTAGACAGGGCTTTGACTGTGAAAGGAAAGGACTTCAATTTTTCTAACCTAAGGATCAAAGGAATTGATCTAAAAGTCCATACAAAAGAAGTCATAATCTTTTCTTTTCTTTGATCATCTTTTACAAACCGGAGGCTTTAGTTTCAGATCAAATTATTGGAAATATTTTGTGGTTTTCTGTCTATATCTCTGATCCCCTTTCATTAGCAGAAAGACACTGTCATTGGCACTGGTTGTGTGGCCAAGATACAAAAGGTTCCCTGTATGACTTCTAATTCAGTGACTCACCTTCTCTGCAAGGATTTCTTTTGCCCTTAGTTTAGATTTAATTTGGCTTTTTTCCATGCAAAGATATTTGTTGTTCAGAACAATTCACAATCTGTTAAGGGCTGTGTTAATTTTCAGAAAGTCTGAGGATTTCTTGCTTCCTTCAACTGATTGAATATTCCCTGGGAGAATTTTCCAAAAATCCCTTGATGTGGATGAGATGGGACAAACTCCCTTCCACTGAATATTCTCAGCTTTGGTCCAACTGTTTCCCCCCAGCAATTTGACCCCATGTCCATGCCAGAAGCCTGTGAAAATCCCACCTCAAGTCCATGGGTGGAAGTGCCCCCACCCAAGCAGATGAGCACATCCAATGGCCTAATCTCTAGACTTTAACCCCAGTCTTCATGCCAGCAGCACAACTCACATGACTTGGTTGTATTGTTCCTGATCTGCACTAGTACCAACATTCAGACTGGATAATGCAAACCACAGGAAAATTTGATAGAATAGAAGATCATCCCAGTAAGGGAATAGCAAATAAACATTATCACTTCAAAAGGAACCAAAGAGTCTACATGAAAAAACAGTAATGTCTCTTTGATACTGCATTTTATGATTTTTTCCATCCCTTTTTTAGGACAAGGGCCTCATCTCTGGCAGGATCTCCTTGGAAACACTTGTAAAAAGCCATTTCCCTCCCAACACACAGCACACGTGTTGGGCAGGCTCATCCTATGGTCCTCTGCCTCATTTTTCTTTCTCCTCCCACTTTCAGCTCTTTTACATAGGAAGATAGAAACATCTTTACCCCATGAGGGTGTGGAGCTGAATCTCTGTGACCAGCAGGAGTCCAGAGGAGTGCATCAGCTTGGTGGGTCTGACACACCTGGACTTTACCTTCAAGCAAAACCAGATCAGTCCCTGCCCTGGGTCAGCAGCAGAAGGCCTGATGCCCCCCCTTGTAAGCCATCTCCTGGGTCTGGGTGTCCCCATTGCATGGTGAAAGTATAGAATAAAACCAGCTCCCTTCATCCAGCCATGCAGAGTCCCCATAGGGTGCTGCCAATGAGGCTTTGGGAAAATGTATTGGGAAAGCCTTTTGGGAAATTCCCTGCTCATGCCTCAGTTTCCCCTTCTCTGGCCTCATCAATTTAAAGTCTGCTTCGGAGACAGCCTTGCAGTGGCTGACAACATGTGCTCTAATCTCAATGAATACTTAAAGAGGTTTAAGTACAATAAAGCTGCACTACAACATCATTGACATTAGGGAGCATCCACATAAATCAGTGTTTACTCCCTGGCTCTCCTGGAGGCAGATTTTTCCTTGGCACAGCCATTGCTGCTGTGAGAGCCAGGAGGCTGCAGGAGTGAGCAAACCCTCTCCCAGGGGACAATCTGTATTCCAAAATTGAGTTGCCAAATATCCCAAGCCTCAGTCCAGATCTCAGCCTCGTTTGCTTCTGCCCCTGCAGCAGCTGAGGCAGTGTTTGCTCAGTGTTCCTGCAGCTTTGAGATTCAGAGATGGTTCTGCCTCTCTGCACACATCCCTCGGGATCACTGGGTCCTTTTGCAATTAGGCTGAATATTAGGATTCTCATTTCTGCTGAGAATCAGGAGGAAGTTCCAAGGCTGGATCCTCATGTACATGCCTACACTGTTTGTTTGATTCCAAGTTACACTGTGAGTCAATAACTGCATTTTTCATACACTCTGGCTCAAAATAAAGGGTTAGTTTCACTCTCAAACACTCGAGGTTGCACTTAGAAAATGCCCTTCACTCACCATCAGCCCCAGTTCCTGTAGTTTGTGCTTTGCTAATACACCCACAGTGCTGTGCACAGGCTGTGCAGACTCACAGGGGTGAGCTTTCCCAGAGGGGCTGACCCAGAGCTGCAGAGGGAAGTTAAAGATCAGGCATGCAGAGCTCACCTCACACGCAGTCAGCTCAGGCTTTCCACCCTGGGCTGTTCCAAAGGTCCCAGGAAGAGCTGCACTGGCAGCAGCAGCTCTTAAAGGTCCAGGCAGCCTTCAGTGCCTGTCAGGGACTGCCTTATCCTCCAGCACAAAGAGGGCAGAGAGTTTCTTCTTTAAGAGTAGATTATATTCTGAAGGTTTTATTGCTTTATTTGTATTGGCATCTGTGTGGAAATCCCTGTCATGCAATTTGTTGTGTTAGGTGCTGCACAGAGAGCCTGGAAATGATCCAGTTCACAAACTGCTTACAATATTGAGGAGATTTTAACCTTCCACATCACTGAATGGCAGCTGAACCCTGCAGGAGTGCAAAGTATGGGTACCATGAGCAACTTCTGTAAGTGGCTATAACCTATAAACCCATCCTCAACACTGCAGGTCACCCAGGGGCTTCAGGGTCTGGGGCACTCTGGTGGGTGCTCCCATGCTAAAGCAGCAAAGCACTCGTGCAAAAATGATGCAGATTTTACATTATTGACACTGATATGGTCTGGATCCTTGTGGGAAATGACTTATGATAGACAGGGAGCAATCCAGGGCAGGAAGTGACTGATTGATTGGTGGGGATGGCAGCTGTTGAACTCATCACAGCACACTGAGCTGTTCCTCGTGGCTGACACCAGCCCCAACACGCAACAAGGTCAGATTTGCCAAGTCACACAGTTGTGTCAATTCCCCAGGGTTCAGAGAGAAGCCCTGTCCTTTGAAAGGGAAGATGCTGCCCCCAGAGAACTCTGAGCTCCCTGAACTTGCTGTGCCTTTAAGTATCTGCCTCCAAGGTTAATGATAAGGAAAAAAACAAACTAGCGCAATCTGAAATGAAAACTTTTTCTTTTCTTTTCTTTTTTTTTTTTTTCCTTTTTTTCATCCTTCCAACAGCAAGTTCCATTGCACTGTGCCTCTGTGGTGAGCAGGAGGCAGGAGCTCTGAGCTCTGCCCTGCAGGGGCAGCACCCAGGCAGCTCTGGGCACTCACTCCAGATGAGTCAGCAGAAAGAAAAATGCCCTTCCCTGTTCCCGCCCTCCACACTCTGTATCTCAGGGGCAATGGACATAACTCCCTACTCTCATCTTAAAGGTCTCTGATTTTATAGCTCTGGACTCATTCCCCAAGCCTATGGTCCAGCACAAAGTGCAGGAAACCCCCTGACAAAGGAAGAGAGGAGTGGGCAAAGCCCTTTCTAGGTGTTCCCCCCCTATGTTTGTTCCCACAAAGGATGGAGATTCTTGGCTCTGTGTGGATCTTCTCCTGCTCCACAGCTTTGCAGGACGTGCCTGCACTTTTACCTCATCCCAATGCTTTGTCCCTGCTGTCCCACTGAGTTTAGCTCCTTTAGATAGCCCACTAATTTGGGGGCCAAAGAAAAACACAGATCAAAACCAAGCCTGATCCTGGAACAAATCTGCTGATCATTTGTGTTGCAAGCTCCTGGTCCACACAATAAGAAGCCTCTTTCTTTCTTTTACAACCACATTTCATTTTATCATAGGATGGATGGGCCACATGTACTATAAGGAACTATTGCACTCCTGCAGCCATACAAATATAAGTGAATATGACTCTGGGAAGACAGGGGCTTCATAAACTTGCCAGGTCTCTAAGAAATACATTTTGAACATGCAGAATAGCAGCTTTTGTTATATCTGAACTGCTAGTTCTACAAACCCGTACTTGCTGCGTAACAAGTGAAAAAGGGTCCATGAGTTATTGTCTTTTTAAAAGCCTTAGCTGGAAAATATTACCACATACAAATAATCAGGACAACTTCAGTGATTAATGACATTTATTTTTTACTATGGGAATGCATGCTGTAATTTAGGGGGTAAAACATCTGAATAATTCTAGATCACAGTGCTTGATTTTTTTATTTCATTGTAATTCACTAATATAATTTGCTTAATTATAAGTGCAGAGTTGTAATGCTTCCAGGATTTGTACATAAAGCATCAAGCATCTTCTCAAAGGGCAAAGGGGTCACATTTGAGTAGTTTCTCCTACTAGAAATCTTAGCCCTTAGGTATGTGATTAAGATTCATCATTTCTCCTTATATCAATATAATTAGTGTCACTGCAAACACATCCTCAGTAGAACAGATCTGTTTCACAAAAAGAGTTCTGTGCGTGTGTTTGGGTTCTGCTGTAATAGCACCCATTGTAGTCTGAGGAGAGGAACATGTATTGCCAGCAGTCTGCTGCTGAGGGTGAGCAAACAAAATGCTCAGGAGATGCTTTCAGTTCAAAGAAAGGTTATGTCACTGGTTATGTCACTGAGAGAACAGGAGCTGTGCAAAGTCTGAAACAACACAGAATTCTCAATAGCATTTCTTATCGTTAGTTCTGAGTCATAAATAACCTGTCCTCAAGTACTCACTTGGTGACTTTGCACAGGTGTGGGATGGCCTGAGTGCCATGTGCGAGGGTGTTGTGGATGTGAGAGCAAAAAGAATAGTCTAATGGCTTGACTGGAGAAACTCAGCACAGGATGGCTTCATGGTTTTGGCTATTACACTCCCAAAATAATATAGTATTCATTTAATAGGCAAGTACGACCTCTTCCCCAGGTGGCAGCACCAGGTAGTAAAGACAAAGACATACAGCTCCATCATTCTGCCCAGCTACCCTGGGTGTGTTTAGAAAAGCTTTTAAGAGGTGGAAGGAGTAGGAAATGGGCTGAGTCTGCTTCCCACTAAGCACAAACACAAGTGTAATGATTTGATTGAGCTTGGCAGAAATTATTGGTACCCAACCTAAAGAGAAAGGCAGGAATAGTTGTGAAAATCCATTTGTTTTCCAGATTCATGATAGTATGTTCTTCCTTACACAGGTGTAGCAGGAAGGAGAAAGATTAACCTCTGGATGCTTGTCAGAAAGAGAGGGAAGAATTGATTGTAATGCCACTGAATTGAATTGTAATCCAGGCAGTGAGTTAGAACAGAGATAACCTGCTCGTATTGACAGGTACAAATTTCTTCTCTAATGTTAGATTGAATTTCTCCCTCAGTGTTTTCTCTATTTCTTCATCTGCAAGCATTCTGATTTCCACATGATCCATATTGTCCCTATAATTGTACTTTATCTCTGTGAGTTTCCACCCCACCAGAGCCCGGATGCCGTCAGCAATCTGCAGACTGCAAATGGATTTGGTCACAAAGAGGGAGTCTGGTGCTGTCTGCAGGTGGGCATTGCAGCCCCTGAACTCTTCAATGTCTCGTGGCTGAAGGGTAAAGAGATAAACCCGACGGCAAACTTCATTTTCCACATTTGGGGAAGTCGAGGTGCTTGGGTTCAGAACCCACTGCTTCCTTTTCACTTTCTCCAAGTACCAGATCCCATTCTCCTCCTGAAAACGAAAGACCCCAGGAGTCTGGGGCTGATCTCTCCCTGAAATCAGCTCCATTGGCTGCCACATCTGGTAGGCCATCCCAAATCCTGCATCCACAATGTAGGATTTGCCATCAAGCTCCACTTGTAGCAGCAAATGATCAATTTCTTCTGGATAGGCGTCAAGCTCTGGGACATAAACTTTTGCTCCCAGAAGGGTGACATCGTAGCCAAGAGTTTTCAGGACCCATGACAGAAGGTAATTGTTTTCCATGCACCAGCCCCCACGTTTCTTCCTCACTATCTTGTTGTAGGTCGCTTCCAGGTCCAGCTCAATTCTTTCTCCACAGTGGATGCTGAGGTTTTCAAAAGGAACAGCTTGGATGTGGTGCTGGAATATATCTGACATGGTAGCCAGGTCTGGCTTATTGTGAGAGTCCTGGTAAGAAATTCTGGCAAAATACTCCTTGATGTCCATGCTGCCTCTGAGAGAAGGGTGGGAGAAAATAAGAGGCTGTGTCAGAAGTGGTGGAAGGCTCTTGCCCATCCCTTAGAATGGGGTGCTCAGAAGAGGAGCAGGATTTGACCAATATCTGAATCAAAGGCAGCTGAGTAATAGTGCTGAGAGAAGCCAATGGGACACTGCTGATGAGCACAAATGTTATTTTTATTTGCCTCTTTTACAGCTGTGACGAGAGGCTCCAGCTGTGCTAAGCACATTTCAGCAGAGTTCCTGCCCAGCAAAGCTACAAATCTCTGTAGGAAGGAACAAAAGCAGTAGCAGCAATGTTTCCCTGCTAGAAATTATAGGAACTGAGACTCTCCAGATCTGAACTGCTTTGCTCGTGGTATCAGCAAAGCAGAAGCAGAAAACAAACCCTCCCACTCTTGCACTGTGATCCAGAACCTCTTCTGCAACCAAATCTGAAGCAAATCTGCCCTGCCATGGTGTTTCATCCATTATTTAGGCAGCCAGGCACGAACTGGTCTCACCTGCTCCTGCTCTTTGTGCCAGCAGTAACAGACATGACCTGGAGTGCAGAAGGGTTTTCTAGGGCAGAAAAGGCTGTGGGAGGGTTTTTGCTCATCTGCTGGGAGCTGCCTCCCCACAGCACAGCTTAGATTATCCCAGTCCTGATAATCACGGCCCTTCTCCAGGACCAGGAGGAAACCAAGGTTTGGGCCTAAACCACAAGGTTCAAAGGCCTCACATTTTCTAAAATCATGTTTTGGGATGCAGTTCCTCTCTCTGTTCATGGTCTTCCCAGTGGTGGGTGGCTGCCCGTGGGTGAGGGAGCGGGCATTGCCCTCCTCTGGGGTGGCAGAGGGCTCAGTGCAAGGCTGTTGCACAAACACAGGGCTGGAAAGCAGCTCGAGCCTTCCCAGCCCTTGATGGAAGGAATGGGATTTTGATGGAGCCAAGTATTTTTGTTATTTCTCCCCAGGCACTGCTAAATTTCAGACATCTGTAAATATGGAGCAATCTTGTTCCCATTATTGACGCAACAGGTCCAAAAATGCTCTCAAGTTCCTGTACGCAACACCCAAAGTAAAATCAAAGGAAAAATATCCAACTGTTCAACTGGATCATATTCCCCATCTGATGAAAAATGGTAAACCCACAATTGTATGGGGATTTTGGAAAGGTACTTTCAGTATACACAAAACAAAGACAATGAAAAATGCCCATTTGGTGTAATATCCGGGCAGAAGCAGAGGGTGCCACAATTTGGGTCCCCACAAAACCTTTATGACAGAGGCTTTACAGAACTCTGATTATTGATCTTGGCCAGCACTGTCTCAACATCCAGGCAGGCCTGAGTGATCCACGATGGGGTTAAGAGCATCAGAGTCAGGAGGTTCTCTTTGTTCAGCTTTTGGCTGTTCCCAGGATTTTCCCAGAACTACAGTTCCATTCATTTCTGAAAGCTTGGCACAAGCTTAGTTCTTCTTGTGTGAATTTTAAAGCAGCATCCCAGTTAAACCACTTTTTCCCTTTTTCTCCCTTCCTTTCTTTCTACCACAGCAAGCAGAACATGTGCAGTAACTTTTTACTCACAAGGAAAATGTTGGTGTGTGTTTGTCTGTCTGTCCATCTCTTGAGGGTGTTTACAGGGCTGTTTTCATGGGGGTTGCTGAAATCAGGCAGATGGCACAAATGCCCGAGTAGCTTGAGGCTCACCACTGAGTAAATAAAGCAGCGTAGCTACAACATCGAGCAGCTGAGCTCCCTGCTCTGCCCTTACACCATTTCTGCTGTGTTTTGTCCCCAGACAGATTTAACTTCCTGGTTAGAGAGCACTCAGCTACCAAGATCCAGGAGTTAAAAAAAAAGCTTACCTGGAAATTCAATTGAAGTGCCAGTGTGCTCCAGGGCTTGGGGTGGTTCTAGGCTAAAGCTTAGAAGGTTCGTTGCTGTCCTCTGCTTAGCACAGAGAGGCAGACAAGGCTTGAGGACTGCTCTCCAGCTGCTCTTCAGGGGAATGTCCTTTCCCTCAACTTGCTTTCACCCGCCTCTGTCAGATTGCAAAAGCTGAAAAAAAAAGAAACCAAACAGCGAAGGGTGGAGCACGAGAGCTGGAGTGAGGCAGCACAGCCAGCAGCAGTGCAAACCTGGCTGTTGTCAGAGCAGAGGCTGCTTCACATTTTCACTGGTTTGATGCTGTCTGCGGGGGCCTGCTCAGGCTGTCACCAAAATATTTTTGTTTCAGTAGCTTGGTGGATGTGCTCAGGTGATGTCGTTTTTTACTCCCAGTCATTAGATTAGTATTATTTTGGAAATGTGGGGAAGGAAAGCTGGCATGCATTCAGTCCAATAAGGTTTTTGCACTGTTTCTGAAGAACAGCAAGATTTCAGCACGGTAACCTGCACCTGCAAACTGCTTACCCCAGTCTGCACCACAGGAACTTCACTGCTCTGTGTAATTTCCATGTAGTTTCTATTGCATCAAATTTCATAGAATGTACAAAAGCACTGGGCCAGCAGTGAGTATCTCCTTTGCTCTTTGCCCACAGGAATCACCTGCAGATATTGTTGATGGTGAAGATGCTCTTGGCACAGACATGAAGTATTAATACATAGGGAGCTCCATCCTCTCAGAGTATTTCATATTGCTTTTGTATCTCCCAATTCTGATTGCATTTTGTCAAGTCTCAGTCATTCCCTGACATCTGCAGCTGGGTCTTCCCTTCTGTTAGCTCCCCAACAATCGTTCCAGTCCTTCACATGTAGTGTCAATGCCAAGTTCCATTCAAACACTGATTTATTGGGATAATTAGCAGAGCTAATAAATCAGATGAAACTAAGATGTCTGTGATAACCCATTAGTAGCTCCACTCCCATATCCAAATTTGGCTCTTCATCATCCCATCAGTGGCCTGTTTGTGACCCCACAAGAGAGAACCCATGCCCAAGCTGCAAAATGCTGAAGGGAAAGGAGAACCTGCCCTCATCAGGCTCATCTGGGCAGGTCCAAATCAGCACAAAGAGAAAGTTCATACTCCTGTCTGGATCTTGCTGATCTTATCTTCCCACAGACCCTCATTTTGACAGGGAGAAGCCAGAAGTCAAGCAGGCAGATCCCAGTCCTGATGGAAACGATCCTGGAATTCTGTGGACCCATCTCTGTATAACATGTGAGGAGAGCCATCCATGCTCCTTGTCCAGAGTTCTTGGGACAAATAACAATCTTTATTGTTCTGTAGGGTGCCAGAACAGAACCTTTGCCACATTCCCTTATGTGAACTGGCTCAGGGTCAGTTCCAGGGAAATTTTGGGACCCTTTTTAAATGCAGGTGTTTTCTTATCCAGAAGGAGCAAAACCCATTTTCCCTCATACTTTGATACTCAGCTTTTCTCAACTCCCCACCCTAAAAACGTTCTGCTATTGAGCATTTTCTTCCATGCCTTTCAATTTCTCATCCCAGCTCACTATATTCATTCTCTTCCTTTTGTAATTCCAGCTATCAAAGCTGTGGCTACGTCTTTCTGGATTTGTATCCTCAACATCCACCACGTGCACTTGGTTGTTGTCCATCCCACCAGCCAAAGGATGAGCCTGCAGCTCCAGCATCCCTCTCTTTTTTCTTCAGGCACATTTTACAGCCAAGCCATGAAACCACGAGCTCCCACCCTCCCCAGATAGGCCCAAGGCCAGCACAGGTCAAAGCTCAGTCAGGGAGTGCTGAAGGTAAGGAAAGGCTGACCTTGAGCCCCAAGCTTTGCTGGAGTCTGCTCAGTGCCGTGCCAGATCAGCAGGGCTAATTCCAGGTGGGGCAATAAACTGCAATCACAGCTGTGGGCAATGGCCACAAGGTGCCCCCAAGAGCCACAAAGGGCAGAGCCCAGCTTGGGCCAGCTGGGATGGGGGACACAAATTCAGGAATGTCCCTGGAAAGGACACTGCTGTCCACCTGGACACTGAAACGCCATTTCCCAGCCTTGGCAGGAGCTGGAGCTGGCTGAGATTTTTCCAGAAGTTCCTCAATGTAATTGCACTCATTTTTATATAAATTTAAACTGCTGACAGCATTAAATTTAATACTGAAATCTTCCTCTCATCCTAACTCTCCTGAGAGGCCTCATCAAATATCCCTCCCTCTCTGCTTTAATGGAGCATTCGATGCTGCAATATTTGCTTGGGGAAATAAAAGCATTGGGTGCCCTATTTGAGGTAAAAGCCAAGTGTCTGCTCCCTTCTATATTCAGCTCTCTGGCAAACCATATAAGAAATGAAGGTATATTATATTATATTATATTATATTATATTATATTATATTATATTAATACATAGATATAGATAGAGATATATAGATAGATATAGACATCGATTTTTTTTAACCTCTAAAGAAAAAAAGTCTTAATTTTGGGCATAAATATGCCCCAATGCAGCAGCAGTCACCATTTATGAGCCATGAAACTGCAAGCCTCACCCTCAGCAGGGTTAAATTATCATTCCACCATAGCCATGTGGCAATGCTGCTTCCACTCCCTGGCTTTGGGTCTGCTCCTCCAAAAAGCTCCTCTAAAACCAAACTGCTGTTTCAGTGCAAAAACCCTCCTGGATTTCAGTGGGAATCTGGATCAGTCACAGTTCAGACAATCAGCCTGGAAGCATGCAAAGCAGAACAATTACACAAGTTCTGTCATTCCCATTACTCAGGCTTTCTATTTTTTTTTTTTTTGAGGTAGGTGGGAAGGAAACCTTTTATCTTGGCAAAGAGTGTTATAGTGACAGCAAAGGGGGAAAAAAGCAACTGTGCCTTTGGAAAACACATTTTCATTACAATGTACCAGCACACATCACAGAAATAATGCATGTTTGTGATGACAAAGTATTCCCATCACTCCACTGCTGAATTTGGTATACAAGTAGCGAGAAGAAAGTAGAGATGCTCTGGATTAAAAATGCTCTCCCAGACTTACCTTTAGTGGGATTTTATTGGCTTTCTGCCCTGCAATGAGCTCGGGGGGACACACTGGTGTGACTCCCAAGTTGTTTTTTTTTCTAGCAAGGAGCAATTTGATCCTTGATCATACAAACTACTGAATGGCCCTTGCTGTGAGATGATGAACCTGATTAATTTGACATCATCCCTGGGCATTTTCATTCCATAAGGTAAAAGGCAACTAATTTCCTTGCACTGGTCATGGTATTTCCTTTTCCTCATCATACCATTGCAAATTGATGCTACACCCAGGGCAGTGTCTCCTCACAGGCAGATGCTGAGGATTCTGTCGTGATGGAAGATTGTCATCCACCTTCCAAACCCTTATTTAAATGGAGCTGTGCTGTGAAATTCTGGTCAAATAGTCCTTGAAAAGTAACCACCTGCTTTTTAAGCATCTGGAGGCACATCTCTTCTGCTCCTCTATTTAAAATAAATAGAGCTGTCATGGAGAAAAGCCTGTGGTTCAGCCACATCCTCCTGAGACCAAACCAAGCACTAGATTTGTCAATTCCCACTAATGCTATTTTTAATTGCTTTCTCAGCAGTTGTGCTGGGACCTGCCCAGCGCCAGGTGCTGCACCTTGTGCTGCAGTGCAGCCCCTGCCATCCCCTGGGCCACACTAACAGACTCAAACATGATGTTGACAAATCCATTGCTGGCTCTGGGGCTGGAGGCTGAGACCCTGAGCCCAGGGTGGTGATGGAATAAAGTGCCTCCAAGTCAGGACAGCTTTCTGCTAAAATATCTGAGCTGTGCAAGCCCTTTGGGAAATTTCCAAGATGCAGCAGCCAGCCAGGCCAGCAAAGCAGCTGCAATGCCCTTTTTCTTCATTTTCCAGCTTCCATCAGTGGCACCAGGTGCTCCCCAGCTCTGCAGGGAAGACAGGGTGAACAGGTCTGTAAATCCTTCAGCAAGTGAAACCCTTCCCCTTCATCCCCATGAAAGCACTAAGCAACCTCACCAAATCATCTGTCTTTTGCCAGGTCCTTACCCAATTTGCAACTATTCCTCCAATTCCTGTCTATGTCAGCATAGCTAATGACTTTCCAGACAGAATTGTATCAAAATCTTTACTGAAATTCAGCACCTGAAGTCCCACTACACATTTCTTCCTCCTAGAAAATCTCATACCTAATCATAGAAACCCAGTAGCTAATTTGTGCTACCATTTTTAATAAACTCCCATTCTGTGGCTATTGCTCACAACAGTCAGAGGCAGCCACAGCATCTGATGTGCCTGAATCTGTCTCTCCCCTTATGCATCTATCTGAGGGGTATCCTCCAGTGGCATCCACAATCAGATAATGTATATTCTGCTTTCAGCTAATAATTGAGAGACTAAACCTGCCTGGCTGCTGGGGACTCAAGGGAAGGGCTTGGAAATTGGCTGAGAGCTTCCTTCTCAACTTTTGTCAAAGCAGCTCCTGAATGTTTCATCATATGAAAATTTCCCTGCATATTTATGTGGCCACAAAGATTCCTGGGTTAAAGCTGCAAAATCAATTCCCCCACTGCATCAGTTCTCCATGCCCACTGTAACTCCAGCCAGCCTATCTGACTGGGCTTTCATCACTCTGCACAATGAAGACATAAACAGGCAATGCCCTGCCCCATCCTCCTTGGAGGAAGAGTTTCTCTTAATCCTTTGCTCATTAATGCACCATTAATGGAATTCAGCCCCAACAGGACAGGACAGGACAGCAGAATTGGAATCCAGCCTGGCCAAGTGGCCATGACTGTGGCCAGATTGCCTGGCTGATACAACCAAAAGAAAAACCCTGGTTTTTTTAAACTGCCATCAGTAACCCAGAGTGGAAAACACTCAATCAACATCACAAAACCAGGTAGTTCTTTCTGCTGCCAAGCACAAACCCAAATCCCTCTTTGGTTCAAGATGCAAACCTGCATTGTAATCTGCTGCCCAGCTGGCATTCCCTCTTTATTTGCCTTTTCCCTGTGTCTGGCTGGCACTGAGGCAGAGCTGCTGCCACACCACATATTCCAGCCACGAAACAAGGTTCATTTTGCTCTCCCCTCCCTGGGGACCAGCTCACACTTCCAAAGCTGCACATCATTTTATTAGTTCTATTCCCAGTCTCCAAAACGTCAAGTTTCTTTTATATGAATGTGCTGCAATTTAGTACCATCAGCAAACTCTGCTGAAACAGGGAGAAATGCAGCCCCAGGAAAGATCCCTGCAGAAATCATCCCCCAGCCCTTGCACAGCTGTGGCACTGTGCTCTCTGTCAGCCCTGCAGCACTTTAATTCACATAATCTACCCTCACTTCTAGCCAGCCTCTTTCCCTGGATTCTGATTTTTTTGTGCTAAGTGCTTAAAATGCTGATTTTTTTTTAATTAATGTTTATTGTTTCCACTGGCAACACCACTGTGAAACATTAGTGATCACTAGATGTCACTGTGATTTTATTCTGTCTGCAGTCCAGCCCTACTGAACCTTTGTGATCCCTGGGCTTTAGAGAGCTCGCTTTAAAATCCTTCTGGAGAATTTTTTAGTGATCAGAAAATTGCCCAGCTGCTGTCCTGACAGAGGGTTTCCTGGGCTGAGAACCAGCTTTGGCTGAGTTTTTGGGGCAGTTTTTTTGAGTTTTTTGTTGGTTCTGGTGTGTGAATAATGCAAAACCCCAGGCAACTCTGGGGCCAAACACTCACACACGTGTGAGTACACGTGTCATGTGTGGCTGCACTCACACTTTCTGCTGAACACCTGAAATTCTTGTTAATTTTGTGTGGGTTATTGAATCCCTCAGGTGTGTGCAGCCCTGCAGACCTCTGGCTGTGTGTGGGTCACTGGGGCTGGGACATTTGTAGGGCTCTTCTGCAGATTTCCCTGTAGCTTTAATGACCAAATGCCCTTAAAATTGTTTTTCCTTAATAATCACCTCACTTCTCTCTCAAACACAGACTCCAGGTTCTCTCACCATCATCTAAGCACTCCCATCTCCTTTTTTTCCATCCAATCATCCCATTCCTACTGTAACTTCAGTTAAAACCACAGGTTTTAGAACTCAGAAAACTCTATAGAAGCATCTTGCCTCTTTCCCTTATCTTAAAAGATGTTACAGAATACATTTCTTCAAGGCCAATGCAAATCCACACTCCCTATTTCCTGAATTGTTGATTTCTCCATTGTACTCAGCCCTTGGGATATGGCAATTTAAATATTATAGACCACACTCCTGCATGGGCACACATGGGATTTATCTTTCTTTTTTTTTTTTTTCTTTAATTGGAAAAAAATTCCACCATTAAAATTAGTGAAAATGCCTGCTTAAAAATCATTTTTCTCCATCTGATGACATTATCCAAATCAGCAGAATAAGGCTTCACTCTGCACTCCAGTCCCACTGGGGAATATGCCAAAATCAGACCTTTCAAGGAAAATCAGCTCCCGGGTGTGCAGCACTGGCAGCTGAGCCCGAGGAACCAAAGCTCTTTGCTGGCACCTTTTGGTGAGCAGGGAGAAAGGACCAAGGGCCATGGGGGTGTCCATGTCCCTGCAGTGCCATGGGACAGAGTGGCAGGGCCTGGACACCTCCAGGAGAGCTTCAGAGCCAGGAAAATGAATTTTCTGTGAAGCAGTTCCAGGGAGTCAGGATGGTGTGAGAGCTGCTGGGGGATGTGAGTGGGAACAACCAGCTGAGATTTCTGAAACAGCTTCTTGCCCTTTGAACTCATCCCCGTTGACTTTGTCACCTTCTGCCAGGGTGACAACAGGATGACAACACTCCTGGGTGATGCCACTTCTACAAGCCAGGGGTGGGCTGCCTGGGCAAGGGGAAATGCCACAAATAAAGGCACCTTCTGCTACTTTCACCCAAATTACATGGCCTGCCCACCTCCAGAAACCCCAACATTTTGGCTGCTCTGATACCCCTGGTACCAACACCACCTCAGTTTTGATGAGCCATTCAGGACTCATGAGCAATAATGCCTCTGGACCAGCATTTTATTTTTCTGTGGAGCCACCAGAGGAGATTTGTCAAACACCTTTTGCCTTCTGTGTCAGCCACAGCCTAAAAAGTCCTAAATTTCCTCTGGATTCTGTTAATTAGTTGAAGTGGCACAGTCCCCTCTTTAGAAACTCTCCTCCACTCAACAGCACACAACCACATTTTGATGAGTAACAGCAACAGACAAATTCAAAGGTAAAGAGACTGTTAAAAGTTTTGCCACTGAATTTAGGCAAACATTAGGATTTTGCTGCTTAAATCATTCTTACTGGCACTTTATGCAACAGGCCTTGAATGAAATTATAGTACCCATAAACAGATCTCACTTATCAACATGACTTGGAGCTTTGTTATATCATTACAAGCACCATGTCTCTGTTAGGTTAGTGCCCAACAGACAAGAAATTGTTAATTGGAGACTCATTAGCCCTGGGAAAAAGCTGATATAGAGCCACTGGTGGTTTGCCTGGGGCAGGAGGAGTGGGTTTGGGATTTGCACACAACTCTTGTCACACTCAGGGTCCTGAGGGTCCACGTCTGTGGTGGGCACATGAAATCATGCCAGCTCTGATGGTGTCCCTCTGCCAGGAGCAGCACTGGAAGGTCTATCCTGGAGATAACTGGTAAAAAATGTGAGGAGGAGAGAGAAAACAAAGGTCTAAAGCAAGTAAGTAATGAAAATAACATCTTGAATCTGCTTTCATGTATACAGCAGGCTCCTCTTAAGGAATTGCATGCACTTTCTTTCTCATCTTGGAGGACCATAGATTACCTGGAACCTGACTGTGCATACATAAAATGCATTGCAACAGTTCAGTTACAGGTGTGACAACTTTAAGCCCCATTTAAATACAGGCAACTCCCTAAACATAGAATGCCTCTCCAGGTCATTGACTTACTTCAACATAATTCAACTCAATCAGGAACCCTTTCAACCAAAGCCACCATAAACCACTTTCAGTCCAAGGTGAGGGATTGCATATTAAGAGTTAGCACACATTTCATTTCATCAGTTGGAAAACAGATTAATATTGCATGGAAAACAGCTCAAAACAAGACTGAAGTTATGTAGAACACCCTTACATAAACATTGCTGTAAATCATATTTTTGAACAGATTTAATCTTTGTTTACCCAAAAATACCCCAGAAGACTAACTTGAACAACACAGGGCTATGAATTCATAGCAGAGATTAGTTAAAGCAGATGGTGAGCCTGTGTGGATGTGCTCCATCAGAGAAAACGTGGCCACAATTGGATTTATTTATTTACCTTTTGACTACAGGAGAAATGCAGGTAGAGTTCCTCCTGCAGACAGGCCCCGAGGCTGGGGCTGCAGGGAGCCCTGCTCTCAACCCCATTTTGAAAACTGGACTTGAATGCAAAAACAGCATTAGGTGTTTCTAAACAAAAGTGAATTCCCAGTCTGGGAACACTTATTCAGGGTCAGACCTTGCCTCCATAATTCACTCTGGCTGGCACTTCATGCACGTGCCCTTGAGTGAAGTGGGAGTCCCCACTAACAGATCTGAATTACTGAGGGTTCTGTGAAGCCCAGGCTCAGCTGCACTGGGTTCAGCTCTCACCTGGGGTGCAGCAGAGGAAGGAGACAGGCTCCCATGGGGGTGCCACTCCTGCCCTGCAGAACAGAGCCAGGGGAAGGCAGGCAGGAGCCTTCTCCAGCCACATCTGGAGCCTGGGATGTGCTGCATTCCCCCTCTGCAGCCTGCTCCCTCCAGGGGTTTTCTTTCTGCCTCTTTATTTGTAGGGTTCTTGTATTCCCACATAGCTTACCTGCTGTCTGATTGGTACCCAATCATCATTTTTAACCTGGCTTCCTGTCAAAAGGAGACTGCTTGCTTTTTCCTCCTAGGAGGGTGCTGGTGGTCTGAGCCCTGACTACTCTGAGGATTCGAAGCACTGCAGCACAAAAGGGGAAGGAGTTCATTTCTCTCTGTACTGAGCTGTAATGGGTGTAAATATATCCAGTAATTACAGGCATATTGCTGTGCAAACACATCATAATTGCAGCTCTCATTTCCTGATGAATTATACATGATGGGCCACCCCCATTCCTAGCTGGACACGTGCTGTGTTGACTGGCCGTGCTGAAACCTGTCAACTGCACCATCAAGAGCCTCAGTTTCCCTTATAATCTCTCTCTTTTAAACCTCCCCAGCAAGCCATGAGTGCAGGACACGTGCAAGCTTCTGCCCAGCTGCCCAAGCACCAGCCAGGCCAGCTGGATGACCAGGGTAGATGTGGAAGTGCAGGGGCAGATGGTGAGTGGGAAGGGATGAACTGCCTGGCTGTACACCTCTGGGGTTTTTTATTTCATTGAAACTGGGTCTGTGTGTGTGTTTGCTGATGCTGTGTTTGGATCTGAGAGCCCTGGCTGGGTGAGGCAGTGCCCAGCTCATGCCAGGCTGTGGCTGCCTGAGAGAGCAGCAACACACAGAAACAGCAGCAACACACAGAAACACAGTGCTGCCCCACGTGCCAGCCTTGTCCCTGGCTCAGGCACTCTGAAATTACTGCTGATTTGTTCCAGCACAACCCAAATACAATTTCACTCATTCATCACAAAATCAAAGCTTGTTTTCCCCATTCCAGGCACAGAGCAATGGGAAAAGACCAAGCTGGCATCTGTGCTCAGCCTTAATGAGGGTAACCCTTCCCTGAGGCTGCCCTGGGGGAAACAGCTGCCAGGAGCCCTGCAGCACACAGGTGTTGCTTTCTTTCTGCAGTTGTTGTTTTTCAAGCCTTTCCTCAGCCACCCTTACCTCCAATTGCTGATGCACACTGGCAGGAGCCTGTTCTTGCAGCCTGCCCAAACTTCGTGTCCAAACTCAAATCACATCAATGTTCCTTGTCTAAGCACCAGCTTTCCTTGGCATGAAAGCAGTCTTTGTTCTACCACCCACCCCAAATCTCCCAGCTTCACTCAGTATTTCCTTTTGGATTCGCTTAATTAACACATAGTGCCACGTTATGTTCCTTGCAAATTGGCTTTTCAAAATATTTCTGTAATTGGCCCAAATTTCTCTCACCAGGCATCTGCAAACCAATCTTCCTGTGATACATTTCAGCACAGAGCCAGGCAGTGGGACATCAGGGACTGTTCTAAAGGAAAGCTGGATTTATTTACTTTGGTGACATCACCTATTGGTGGTGTTCCAAAGCATCACAGGTGCTGGGTATGACCAGGAAGGTGGGACAGGACTGCTTAGACTGCTGCACAAATCAGAGCAATTCCAGCAATATTGTCCTTGAGCAAGATGGGGAGATCTCTAAATTCAGGTTGTGGGAGTCTGTTGGTCTTGAAAGGTTAATTTCCATCTCTGTTCTGCTGAAATGCCCAGAGCAGAGGCACTCTCACCTCTAATGCCTCAGAGAAGCCCCAGCAGCCACTAGATGTCACCAGGATTTTACTTCCTTGGTAGTCTGTGCCCAGCCAGGACCATAAGAAAATAAGAGGAAAATAAGTAATCATTAATAATAAAAAATTATCCCCCTGTTATAATTAACACCAAGCTCAGAGAATCCTGCTTTGTGTCTCCCATCTCTGGGATGTATATGACTTTTGTCTTTTTATGGCAGGAGGATAGTTTGGTATCTAAAAAATCAAGTTTCTCCAACCAGCCATCAAGCTAAACCTTAATGCACTTATAGAAGCTCTGTTTAATTACCCACCCTTTTTATCTGTAAAATTATAACCCCCCTGTTTGGTATTCCTGCCTGGAAAGAAGCAGCTGAGGGAGAGCAGCACCAGCAGAGCATTAAAGTGGACAAGGGGAGATTTGGGATGAGATGGACCAAATGGCTCCACATACAAATAAATCAGGAAAGCCTTCTGGGAATTCCTCCATTTCCAAAACATGGGCAGCCATAAGAAAACAAAGGGCCCCAGCAGTCAGTGCAGCTGACACATTTATTTCCATTAACCTGCATTGTTAATTATTAACCTGAAATCACACCATTCAAAATCCAGGGGATAGAGATTAGATATTGTGCTCATAGCCCCAGGAAAATCCACTTTATCTCTCACCTCACAGGCTCAAAATCACATAAAGTCAGCCCAGGTAGAGATGGGATTTTGGCAATCCAGCACCAGCTCAGTGAGCACTGGAGCCTATTCCAGTGTCCCAAATTCCAAACCTGTGCCAGTTAAAATGCAGGAAACCTCCCCAGATGTGTGCTCAAACAGAGGATGCACAGAGCAAGGGCCATGTGCAAATCCCATCAGGTCCCTCCTGAGGTGTCCCAGAGCAGCAGCACAGCCCATGCCAAAGCATAAAAACCCCTCTGGGTTTTGGGGATTCTTTCCCCATTAACACCAAGGAGCTGGTGCTAGTTCAGGTGTCTGCCCATCAGACATAGAACCTACAGTCTGACTTCTAAGATATTTAGATACTGAAATGAACATAATTGAACAGAGTTATTTTGGTTTTTTTTCTCAAAACCCCTGTTCTTCAACTGTTGGGGTTTTTAACACAGATATTTTCATAATCCTCCCCCTATGGCCAAACACTAGCCCAAGCCATAACACCTGCAGGTTCCTCCTTGGCTGGTAGATTGTCAGTCCAGCTCATCCTTGTCCTGCTGTTCTGCTTCCTTGGGTCCAAGAAGATGTTTGTGCAAGTCCATCCCCCTCATTTACACCAAAACCCAGCAATAAAAAAGCCCTTCAGAAGGAGCTGAGGTGCTGACAGTATTGTCAGTAATTCAGCAGATCCCTGGCAGAATGGCTTTGGATAAGTGCTGAAAGGCATAAATTGCTGCAAATAGGGCTCTCTTTCTGAATTCATTCCATAGCAGGGTGAAAGTGTCCATACCCCCCTCAGACCCAGATCCACCCCATTTCTCTGCTCAGGTCCAGAGGTTCTTACTCTGCTACAAGAATTACTGGAGATACCCACATCTGCTGAAGGGATTGCTCTGGGCCTCCCACAGCACATATTCTTTCAATCTGAAGTCCACTGTCATGCAAGAAAAGCCAAACAAACAAACAAACAAACAGTTTCTACAGCTCTGTCTGAAGACAGCTCTATGAAATAAGTCCTGGTTTATTTTCATTTTTGCCTCATGACACATAAAATATTTAATACAGAAGAAAATATGCCTGGCTTGGAACTTTGGCCAAAGATGACAAGTCCAAAATTTTCTCAACTTGGAAATATTACTAACCAGATTGTTAGTCTGAGGTTTGGCTTATGAGCACTTCTTCCAGCAGTGCTGCTACACTCGAAATTAATTGCACTTTTTGTATTTTCTGTAGAAAGAAGGTGAAACAGGATATGGATTTCATGGTGACTTCTTGCACAAATATAAAAGAGCAAAAGTTAGTTATTTTAATTTCTTTCATGTGAGAATATCTGTAACTTTGTCTCTTTGGACCCTGCTACTGCTTCAGTTTTTTCTGATAGTAAAACCAATGGGACACCCAGCAGGACTGACCAGAGCTCACTTCCATAAGGAAGGCAAAGAGAAGTGAATCTTTCATGCCACTTTTTCCATAATCCTCTTCTCTTACTTCCCACACCACTGCTCAGCATGGAAGAGATCCCTAACAGGTGGGGAAGGTGATTCTGTACCCTCTGCCCACTTGTGATAATCCCTCACAGGATCAGAGCCACAAGGTCTCTGCTCAGAAATCAGACAACTACTCAAACTCCCCAGATTTTCCTTTTTTTGTTTGCTTGTTTGGTTTGGTTTTGTTTTGTGGTTTGTTTTTTGGTTTTTGGTTTTTTTGTGTGTGTTATGGATTTTTTTCTGCTTGTTTTTTTGTTGGGTTTTTTTTTTTGTGTGTGTGTGTGGTTTTTGATTTGTTTGTTTGTTTGGTTTGGTTTTGTGGGGTTTTTTGGGTTTTGGTTTGGTTTGGTTTAAATCAGGTGGATATATCCATCCAGGGCTATGGTCTCTTAAGAGGTGAAAAATCCCAACTCTTTCATTCCTAATGTCTGAAGAGGTGATGGATCCTGCCCTGTGTGCTGATCCCACCACTGTGTGAGAGTGGCCACTGTCCCCAGCAGTGACACTTCCAGTGTCCCCAGAAGCCCCAGCATTGGTCACCTCAGCATCTGTGAGCTCTGATCCACAACCAACACTTCAAAAAAATGCACCTGCAAATGGCACAGATGGGAAATTCCTGCTCTGGTCAATCACCTGGCCAGAGCCTCCTGTCTCAGTGCCAGGTGAGAGCATTTGGAGGCCAAATTTGCCCTGACAACCTCAGTGCCTTTATTGGCAAGGGCTGGGGTGAGTGGGGGCTCCTGCCAGTGCCATGAATAATGCACTGCAACAATGCATCCTGCCACTTCTCAGCCCTGTTGGTTTAATACCACTTATTTAACTTGTCTTTTTGCATTAAGCCCAACACTTTGGATGCCCTGATGTATTTTATGACACTTCCTTGCCGTTGTGTTTGATGGTGCTATTTGGGATTCAGCAAATGGCACCTAAGTAATCAATATTCTGTCTGGGTGGACATTTTATTTATCTACAGAGCCACCACATGAATTCAAGCTGGTTTACTAGAGGTCAAACCCTTTTCATCTCCTCCATGAGCCATGGAAAATTGAAAGATTTAAACCCCCTTTGAATTCCTGTGATTAACTCAGTGAAAATATCACACTTTTTTTTTCAAACTCAGAAGCAGAATTATCTTCACTGTAAATCTACTTCATTTTGACACATTGATCTCTGCATAATGGGTAACATCAAGTGTGGAGGCATAAACTGGGAGCAGAGGAAGAGTTATGAACGGTGCTGTTAGCAATTATTTTCCATACTTACACAGTTCCTTTGGGCTGGTTTAAAAATACCCAGCAAAGCATAAAATTGATAAGAGCTGTATAATTGGCTGTGGGGGAACAAGGTCTGGGATCCCCTCATTTGGGAATTGCGCCCTTGTGGCCCAAAGCCCCCATCCTGAATCAGCAAATGATCCATCAGAGCTCCACACTCACCTCAGCCTCACCCCCCAGCTGGACCAAACCCAAGTGCCTGCAGTGCCACTGCTTTCATCACACTGCTTAAAAAGCAGGAGGAATTCATTATGTGTCAGGAATGTGGAGGAAAGGAGAAGCTGAAGACCAGATTTCAGCTGCTTCACACCTTCCTCATGCAGCTGCACAGCACCACAGCTTGCAGGCCCAACAGGGACAGGGAAATTCAATGACTAAACCAACAGAATAATGAAAATTATGTCCTGGATCTCTAGCATATGTTTTTCCTGACGACATCTCTGATTATTTTATTAACTTGTAACTTTTTAGAGTTAAATTTTTAAGGTTGCTTAACTGATCCAAACCTTTGCACGTGAAAGTTGCATCATTTTATATAAAAGCAATACTTAAACCCCATTTAATTAAACAGGGAAATCCCTATACAGACACACTTATATCAGTTTTAGTGACTTCTTCTTAGTTATTGCATTTGACCTGGAACTGGTTTAAGATTAATTAAAGTAAGCCACTCTCTCAATACACTGTGACTTGCATTCATTTAGCTAAATTAATGTGAAAAGTGGAATCAGATTAAACAAGAAATTCTTCATGTTGGCAGGACTTAATAGCAATTGTTGGTGTGATTTAGACACTGCTGCCCATGACCACAGAAACTTCAAATAAACTTAATCATTTTATCCTTAGTTTAATCATCTTATCCTTTATGCAAGTGAGGACTGACTTCTTCCAGTACAATCAGCCTGAGCACCTGGACAAAACATCCATAAATTTTCCCTGGGTAGCTTTCAGGGATGCAGAGCTGAGATCATGAGTTCTTCTCATCCTTCCCATTTTAATACATCCACTTTGTTGTAAATTTTTTTTAGCCTGTACTTCCTCCACTGGTTTAAAGGAATGTCACAGGCACAACATCTGAAGTCCTGTGAGGATAAACACAGATCTATGCATATGTAGCTCCATCTCAGAAATAAATTAGATTGGCTTGAAATTATTTGCTTGCAGAAATCTCTTTAGCAATGTATTTTCCTGTAGACATTTCTATATTATTCAATAAGACTTTCCAGTGACATGCTTGGTGTCAATGAAAAAAGGAATATATGGGAATGAAAATCATGCAGGTGAAGCAGAAGGGCCAGGAGCTGAAAAGTGAGGAAATGCTGGTGGATAAGCCAGGTGGTTTCAATGGAATGCTTCAGTTCTTCCTCCATTTGGAAATTAGCAATGCTTTCATACAACTTGGATGATTTTTGTCAACCACTGATGTGATTTAACCCCTGACAGGGAGGTGGGTGTGTGCACATCCCCAGACACCATCCCATGGCCCTGCACCTTTGGGCTCACGTCTATTCTCCTCTCATTCACACTTTATATCTTTTCAGGAGGCAGCAGTGCTTCTGTCCATGCTTTCCAGGAGTTATGTGTTCCCAGGGTCTGTCAGGATGTTTGGGTTTGGTCCTGCCCTGCTGGCTGAGCACCCAGCTCCCACACCAGTGGCCAGCCAGCCGCTTCCTCACAGCCACCATAAACAGTTTCCATCACAAATTACACCCAAGAAAATAAAGGCATGGAATCCTGGCCTTCAGCAGGACAGCAAACTCAGCCTTGGCTTTGGTGTCACCATTGTGACCCTGTGTGACGCTGCTGTCCCTGCAAACACCTCTGGTTCACACAGGGGAGATGGGGAGGGGCTTCCCTGGAGCACAGAAGTTGCAGACATGAAATGCATTTGTCAACACCACAGCAGTGAGAGGAGGCTGCCACAAGGTCGAGGCAGAGGTGTCCAAAATAAGGATGAACAGGCTGGCCAGGAGCAGCAATGAGGTCACAGCCATGCAGGACACAGCCCCTGGCTCTCTGGGAATGGCACCACTTCAATGAGCTTTTGATGTCCTTAAAAAGATGGAGTGAATGAGTTTCTCTTTCCAACCAACTGCCAAGGTAATAACAATTTGTTTGCCATCAACCATCTGACACAGAGGCAGCAGAGTGCAGGAATACCAGGGCTTTTCCTTCTGTCAGACCCCGAGCTAAAGAGAGTCAGTGTGCCTCTGTCCAATTTGGCCATGAAAATGCTGGTGAGGTGTTCACAGAGCCCTGGCCTGGGAGTCATTTGGCTCTGAGGACCTTCAGCAGGGTTTTCTGGCCACCTGATTTCCTGCAGCTGGGCCAAGATGACTGGCTGGCAGTCAGAGAGGGGGAAAAGCAAGAGAGGATTGAAGCAACTTGTGGGTGGTGGTGAGTCTCATCTCAGCCAGCAGAACAAGGTGACCTTCCTCTGAGTAGCCTGAATCATGTTCTGACAATGTTTGGGGGCTGATTTTTTTAAAGTGATGATCCTTTACTATGTTGAAATACTTTTCCACTGAACTTTTCAAAACCTTTTCTGGTGACTTGACTCCCAGCTCCATGAATCATCAGATGTTCAATCAATCAATCAATCAATCAATCATCAACTTTTGTTTTTTGTAACATAGCTATTGCTGTTGTATGTTATTAGTTTCTTGGCACCTTATACTAGAATATCATCAAAGCAAAATGCTGATGCAATTAGCAAAGGATATCAATTTATGCAGCAATTCACATTATCCCTTAAAGCTTCATTAGCCTCAGAAGCTCAGGCACTGGAGGGAAAATCTGGGGAAGTGCTCTGTTCCCTTCTGCAGCTCAGCCCATCTGTGCTGCTGCAGTGCTCCCACCTTAGGCTGCCCTTTGAGCTGGGAAAGGGAGATTGGGCAGCACCCAGCTCCTCAGCTGGGACAGGGACATCAGGACTTCAGCTGCCTCCATGACCCCTGCTCAGCCTGGGCTCCCACTCACCCTTTGGCACCAGGCAAAGCTGTTGTGTGGGACTGAACATGCTCCAGCAGCCAGGGTCAGAGCAGCCTGGGGCATTATTTGCAAGAAAAAAAAAAGAAAGAAAACAAACTAAAATTCATCTTTGCTGTCCCAGAGACAGTCTGGAGCTGCTGCTGATGGGTGATGCTCTCCTTCTGTGCCAGTGTGCCCTGACCAGCTCCTGCTTCTCCTCTTGTTCCCTACAAACACTCCTGAAGTCAACAAGGCATAATTGCCCCATTATTTCACAGAAAAGCCACAGCTGCTGGTGGGATGGGAGCCTCACTCAGCAGCCCTTTTGCTGGGAAGGTAATTTGGTCTTTAAAACTCAGAACACAACCACCTCTTTATACCTGTTTCACTGCACTTACCAGTAAATATTTGATGTCTGGGGTATTGGTGTAGTCCTTTTTTTTTTTTCTCTTTCAGCTGAATAACTTTAATAATGTTGATCCATGTTGTTGTCTGTCTCTCTGCAATTCTGAATATGAGCCTTGCCCTTGACTGAACAGCACAATGAAAGCCTCCAGGTCACAGCTTTCAAAACACTTGATATTGTTTTTTTTCTTTCTGGAAAAAATAAATAATATTAACCTCTCTTTTAGTGTGGAGGAAAGCATAAAAAGGAAAAGGCTTTCAGAGGCATGTCAAAAAGACTGGTATTGGGCTGGGAGGATTTTAAACCCATTGACTTATTTGCACAGCTTGACACAAAAATTAACTCATCTCCCAATTAGCTGAATAATTGAGGTGAATCATCAGATTTCCAGTCACATCCAGGAGACAGATTTGCTGGAGAAGCCAGGTGAAGCAATATTTTCCTTTTGCCTCCACATCCCAGCTGGAGCTGGCTTGCACAAAAGGCAGGTACTGCCACAGTGCTGTACCTGGAGGTGAAGGCTCAGGGGGACAACACAGGCTCAGGCTGGTCCTAGACAAGCAAAAAGTAAATGGTCTGCATGTTCCTACATGCAGATATTTGATTTATACCACTCTAAAGCCATTCTGATACAAATCCTACCTCTTATTATTCTTAATTATTCTCTTTAACATCCTAGTTTTCAACCTTCTAGCAAGTTTGCAAGACAAAGGAGGTTAAAAAAATTAAAACACAAGTAATTGTGCCATTTTACTTGTCTACAGTGACATACATTATTGTCTTCTTAAATTTTTTAGCAGCTTGGAAAACAGCAGGAATTAGCAGAGGATTTTCTAAGTGAACTAGTGCATTTAAATTAACTGCATTATCCAGCTTCCTTCTGGCTCCATGCTTGAGAACAGCAAATCTGACTGCTAAAAACCAGCTAAAAACTGCTGAGCAGGAGATGAGAGCAGTCTGGTGGTGGGGACATTAGATGGGATTTGAAGAGAAACACCCAGTTCCATCCTCCATGGCTGGAGGACGAGTGAGCTCAGGGGTGTCAGGTACAGACACATTTTTAGAGGCAGCCACTGCTGATGCAGATTAGCAGCCACAGGAATTCCTGGACAGGAGCTGCAGGGCCATTGTCTGTGCTAAAGTGCTGAATTGCAGGCTCCCAAGTCACATTAATACCAAACTTTTGGCATTCACAGACCTTTTAAATGATTGGATCTTAAATTTGATGAGAGGAGCACTTCAGAAGATTGGGTGCAAAGAGCCCAGAGTGTCCCAGGGCAAACAGGGCACCTCAGGAAGCCTCAGTGTCTGTGGCAGCTCCTGGGAAGTCCCAGAAAGGAAACAAATCCCAAATGCCACACCTGACACCTTGCAAGGGAAACACTGGAGCTGAAATTCCCTTTTCTGAATCCCACATTCAGGATGGGAGACACAGCTTGGCTCTGACAGCACTTCTGGCAGCTTCCTGGGTCTGGTTTTTCTTAGCAGGCGTTTCAGGAGCCTTTATTGACACCCAAAATTCACACCCCTGATCCAGCTGAGGGTCCCTGCATGAGACAAAGCAAAGATGACTTTGCTCTGAAATCCAAGACACTTCCTGACACCGGGGGCTAAGCAGGAATTGCTCTGTCTGACAGGATTATCTCAATGCTCCCTTTGGCTTTCCCCCCACAGCCAGCCCAGCTGATCCATGGCAGGGCCATGCACAGCAGGGCACAGGAAGGCTGAGCCTCTCCTGCTGCCATGGGCAGGACCTTCAGGAGGAGTTAAGGAGTTAATTTAAGGAATCCCATGGGATTCCTGAGCCCACAGGGCCAGCACCCCATGGCCACTGTCACCACCAGTGCTGGCCAACCCCAGCCTCACCTCCCTGAGGCCAGGGAGTGTTTCTGCAGGACAAAGAGCACTCCAGGTGTGCAAGGGTGAAACCACGCTCCAGGTTCCACCCCTGCTGCCTTTTCAGCTGTATCTTCACGGCAGCTGGCAGATTGTGACACAACCACAGCATCTCCTGTTTGACTGCAGAACAACTTTCCCTCCTGGCTTCATAAACTCCATCACTGCACAGGCCCTTGGTGGCAGCTGCTGGGAAATCATGGAATAGTAAGAAGCTGCCATTCATATTTCTCTGAATCTCTGCAGAATTGATAAAATTGTATTTCTGGATGAGATTTAAAAGAATAAAACTCATCTAATTAAGAAGCACAGCCAGGCAGTCACACAGATTAAGAAGGAGAAAAAGAAGTTTCAAGGTGAAAAATTGAATCTGCCTGGATGGACCCAAGAGAGGAGTGTAAGGGCTCTGCAGAGAGAGGTGCATTTAATTAATGCTGTCTGGTGGGAACCTCTACCAGATACAGCCTGAGGGGCATCAGGGGCACAAAGCAAGAAACAGAACCCACTGTCAGGAAAGGATGGGTGAGAAGGAGAGAGTGCTCTCCAGTTTCATTTTAGTGCAGTAAGCTGAGACAGTTTTTCTCATTTCTTCATGTTTCATTTTGGTTTTGTTTAATTCCTACCTGAGTTACTTGTTCAGACATTACAAAAAAAGACCTAACTCCTGCTAAGGGGCTGATGGGCTTTCATGCTTTTCCAATTCAACATAGATGGCCACAAGAAAAGACTGCTGGTGCTGGGGCCTGGCCTCCTCCCCCTGCAATGCTTTTTGCTTAGGATAAACAAGCCCTGGACAGCCAGCTGCATCTGCAGCAAACTGCAGTGCTTCCCATGCCTGGGCAGATTTCACAATTTCTTCTTAATTATGCATGAAATATGATTTCATTTGTAAATTCAAGCCCTATATTTTTTTTCCCTTTGGCTTTTGCTGTTTACAAGGATCTAGATTTTAATGAGAACATCCTGTGAATCTCACTCTGCATATTCTTGGCAGTAAGCATTTACTCAGGATGAGAATATCAGATTCCTGAGTTTAGTGCATTTAGCTAAAGAAGGGGACACTGTGTGTCTGCAAGGAAGTGAAATGGTTGGCACTTCTCTTTCCTTAACCTGGGAGGAAAATTTGCAGTTAGTTGCTGTTCAAAGTAATTAATGCTCTAGGCTGGGACAGTGTGTACTGTGCTCTTTATTGCAAACCACCTCCTTAGTACATTCAGATTGGTTCCCACTGTTTTTATCATTAGGTTTACGTTCATGGAGTGCACAAACATAATTTTTTTAACAAGGAAATGCAGCCCAGACTTGTTCATTGCAAACAGTGAGAATTACCTGCTGCAGGTCCATCACTGTAACAACAGCAACTGGCCAGCTCATTAGTGTAAAAATTAAACACTTAAATGATTTGGTATTTAAAAACTAATTACTGCACCAGAAAATTTGTTAGATGTAGAAACATCCATGGATGTGTTCATTTTTGAACGTGTTCAGTCCAAAAACGTCTGTGAGGGCAACGATGTTTTTATAAAAGCAGCAAAAACTTTCTACAAAACACAAGATCTCAAAGCTGCCAGATCCAGAGTCCTTCCTGTGTTCTCTAGAGCTGTAAGGTTGTTACTGCACAGCAAGGACCAGTCTGGGCTGGGTGCAGGGCAGTGCTGCCTTTGGTACCCCCTGCCTCCGTGGGCTGTGCTCAGCAGAGCTGACACCTCTGCAGGGTTAGATGAGAGATGTCCTGCAGCCAGCTCCAGATTTCCTGCTCCTGGCACTCAGGATGCCTCATTACCTGCTCCTGATGGCCCCTCACAGCACACCAGTGCCTTGCCTCTCATCATTTCCACCTCTGTCATTCAGGCACAGGCGCTGTTCCACCTGTCCCCCTCGGCACAAAAATGAAGCATCCTCAAAAATCCCCTCTCAGCAGATGCTGCTCAGCCATGGAAATCCCTGCTTTCCTTCACATTCTCCAGGTGCTACCTCCACTTCACTCCAGCCTGATTTTCCCCTTCATCTACCACAGACAAACAGCTAAATCATCTGCTTGTCTCCCTGTTAAATCTCCCAACAGTTGCATTGTTGGAGTTAAGGAGACCACAGCTCAGCAGCAGAGGAGGTGTGCTTGTTGGGTAAAACTGGCATCACTTCTAGGAATTCTTGGGATTATTTTGTTTCAGTATGTTGCACCATTCTCACAGCCCAAAGCTGTGGGTGAGAGGATTTATTGCTCAAATTCAGGTGTAAATATGCTGTAAATATTTAGCAAAGCACAGTCAATTGTCTCATTAACATGCTGGCAGAGAGACACAGCCTGAGAAGATTTTGGGGTGCTTGCAGCTGAGCAGGCAGCAGCAATGTCCTGCTGTCTGGATTTTGGGGAAAGGGGGATTTTAGCAATGAATGCCACCCCCAGGTCCCTGTGAGCACTGGCACAAAGGTGCCAGCAAATTCCTCCCAATATTGCACACAGGAGATGGGTTGTGCCCCAGCAAGCCCTGCTTTCATTGCTGGGCCCAAGTCACACTGAAGCTGCTGAATAAACCAGACCAAGGAGAAGGAGAAGCTTCAGCTGCTTGAGGTTGGAAGTGAGCAGAAATCTGCTCATGGGAAAGATCAGTGAGCAGCTCTGCTGCCTGGAATAAAGTGGATTGTCAAAGTCCCCCTTGACACAGGCAGAGAGCTTCCAGCTTAATGGCACAGAGGGGTCACAGAAACTCCATCTTCCCAGAAGATACCAGTGATATTTGGCACAGAGAAATTCTGTGATGCTGGAACAGCTTGTGAGACAACCCGTGGGGAATCCCAGCTCATTAGTGTAAAAATTAAGACACTTAAATGCTTTGGTATTGAAAAATTACTGCACCAGGATTTTGTTAGATGTAGAAACATCCATTAAGAACCAGGAACAACCCAAGCTACAACTAGGCTTCAAAAGGTGAAGGAAACCAAGCCTGAAGAGCTTCCAGTTCCCTGTGGAAGCATTTGCTTTATGTCCATGGGATGCTGCCCTGGCCATCCTGCAGGCTCCACTGGTGCTCTGGCAGCCTTCCTGCCAAGCTGTACCTGTGCCAGGAGCAAGCGAATGGATGTGAAATGACTGCCCATTCCCAGAGGAAAGCCAGCATTTGTCTCCATTCCCAGTGACCCCACTCCCAGCAATGAATACACTCAGAGTATGATGAGCAAGTGCTGCCCTGCTTGTGCCAGCAGCCCTGGTGTCACTCTGGGAAGGCCTCTGAAGGTGTTTCACACATCCAGGTGGGATCCTGCCAGGCCCTGAGTGCTGCCCCAGCTGGGATGGAGCAGGATCAGCCCCACAGGGGCTGTCCCTCCATGTTCTGCACAGTAACCCTGATCCAGGATGCACAGCTGCAGGCTGAGCAGCACAGGGACGAGGATTCTTCAAGAGCAGCCCTAATCAAGACCAGGCAGCAGCTTTGGGGAGCCATGGTGGCAAAAGTGACCTCAGTAACATGAGACCAGCAGACATTAACAGCTGGACAAACCCTTTTCCATCAGCCCTGCTTCCCCTCCTCGCCCAGGCATGTGAGTGCCAGAACAGAGCATCCTCCAGGCTGAGCAAGCACCATGGAGAAACAGGAGAAAACCAAAAGCAGGGCCACACTCAGTGGAGACCAGGAGGTTGTGCAAACTCCATGGGGAAGATTAACCCTTTCAGAGGATTTGTGTTTTTCTAAGCCAATTCCCTCAAAACGTTTGGGACTATTTTCTGTGGGCACTGGACATTTTTTTGGAGTCAAGTATGCAAAAAGTTTCAAGAGCTGCCTCTCAACTGACAGAGTCAGGAAACCCAAAGCTTTTCCTTCCAGCCACAAAGATTCACATCTTCAGTCATTAATCCCCTAAAACACAGACAGTGGTGTGCAAGCATCACACCCTACAGTCAGAAGTCTCAGACAGCATTAGGGTGAAAGCCCATAATTCCTTCCTTCCTGACACATGTCTGTGATACTTAAAAAGGCTTTCAAGAGGCTTTAAAGCAACTAACAATATAAAAACAAAAACAAAAACTCCACTTCACTCAGCCCCTGCCCATGCACCTCAGCACCAGCAAGGACACAACCTCTCCCAGAGCAGGAGCTCCTGCATCTGCTTTGCACAAAACCTCCTGGATAGATTTCAGCTTTAAGCTCTGACTGGTACCTGGCACATCCATCACATTGTCCTCATTCAAGCTGGGGCACCCTTTCCTCCCTGGTGCCCAAATTCAGCCGATTTCAGTGGAGCTGGGCTGTTTGCAGCTCCCCTTGGACACCACCATCCATTACAGTGCACCTGGGGCTGTCACCACGTCCCATTTGCTTCTCCACACCATATGTTAAACCTGGAGGCTGAGCACAATCATTTATCTTCTTGTTTTTAACATCAGTCCTTTTTTAATATTGCAGTTAGCCTTTTCCTACCCTTAAGGACACTTGCAAAATGCAGAGGGAGCAATGGCATGGCCCAAAGTCATGGGTTGGGGTCACTGCTGGTGACTGGATCCTGGTTTGGGAATGTTTTTGTGGGGTTTTGGTTGGTTGGTTGGGGTTTCTTAACCTTTGAGAGCAGTGCTTCCTGCTCTAAGGCAACACATTTGCCCATAGTGGCAAGATTTGGGAAAAAGGGATATAAACCACATTATACTATTGCATGATTCAATTCAAACCACACTATGAAACAGCCAGCTCCCAACATGAACTTCTAGTACATTCCTGTGAAGTGATAAAAACATTTTTAATAGATAGAAATTTTTAATCTGATAGAAATGATAAAACATTTTTAAAATGCTGTTTTTAAGGCCTATCACTCCCTTAATTCTTCTATGCCAAGCACACAACATGCTTACACTGCTGCCTGTACATTAGAACACTGTTAATTAAGACTGTTAGCTCTGCTTTCCCCAATTTATCCTTTTAATTCAATTAGCCCTTTAGGATTTTGCTCTTCAGGCAGTGAATGGAGCAGGTTGTGCAGAGAATTTGTGGGTGCCCATTCCTGGATGGGGCTCTGAGGTACCTGGTTTAGTGGGAGCTGTCCCTGCTCGTGGCAGGGCTGGAATGAGATGAGCCAGAAAGGTCCTTTCTGACCCAAACCATCCTGTGATTCTACCAATTGAGTTCTTCTGAGAAACTAAAGGCAAAATTATGCTTTCTGAGATACACAGAAGCCATGACACTGATTCCTAACCCTTTGTCTAAGGTAGGACTTGCCCACACAGCAGGGGAATAAATCACCCCCAGGCCACCCTCTGACACATCATCTTCACCCCGAGGGCTTCGTTGGCTTGCAAGCACCAGAGATTTCCACACACACCAGTGGATGGGTGTCAGCACTGGCTGCTGACAGTGCAAGCCCACAGGAAGCCCAGACAGACAGACAGACAGACAGCAGTGCCTTCTCTCACAGATTGCTGACATGTTAATTACTATGGCTAAAGGCCAAAAATGTCTCTTTTTCCATTATAAAACCAAGTACACTGTGATATTCTCTCCCCCAAAGAAAGAGAGCAAAGAAGTCAGCAGTGCCAGGCCTGTGTGGGCTGGGTGTGGGAGTGCAATGCTTCACCAACATCTCCCCTTTCACAGGGCTTATGTGGAATACAAGGCTTGTGTCTCCCATTACCACCCCAAGCAGGAGCATCCGCCCCTGTCCTCACCACAACATCCCATGTCCTCTTTCTTCGTGGGCTTCACAGGGGTGCTACAAGACCAAGGAATGTAGGACTTCAAAGTAAATTTATCACAGGCCACAGCCTCTTAAATGGCACTTTAAAAAGTCAGGTGTTGAAGGAGGTGTGGAAGATAGTGGGTAGGTCAACCTGACCCAGAGTGCGACATGTCACTGGAGCTGGATCTGCCCAAACCCATTTCCTGAGAATCATCTCTCTTGCTTCCTTCCCTCCCTCCCTTTGTACCAGGCACTAGAACTTTGTTTTCTTTATGTCTTTCACGCTCACACCCCTTGATCTTTGCTCCAGATTCTGGCTCTTATTTTGGAATGTGTCCTTCGGTACCACAAGGGAAAAGTCCCAGATCAGGGAAACATGGCCAGAATGTACAACTCATAGGAAAAAGCCAGGCCAGTAACAGGTCATTTCTGAAAGGCTCTGTGGAAAGAGCAACACACTCTGCACCTCCAGACCTCTCCTGATTCAGCAGACTAAAGGCAGCCACACTTTAGGCAGTGAAGGCCACGCTGGCTCCACCAAGATTTGAGAGCCATCCTTTGACCACTGAGCTGTCCCCCATTTCTCACCCATGGCAAATGCTGGGATCCAGATTCTTAGCTCCCAGGATTAGTTTCCAGCTTGTTCAGAGCTCTTTCCAGAGCCACAGGCAACAACATGAACAGGGATATAAACTTGGATCATTTAACCTACATATCCCAGGCATGAAACCTGTGGAGACTGTTTATATCTCTGTAATTACTTTCATACAGGTTGTTAAAGTCAGATTCATTAGCTTAGGTTACAATGACCTATACAACATGCTTAAAACCCATTTATCCTATTAAAGGGATTTAAAACTCGCCTCCTTTCATGAGATGTCAGCAATTTTTGATTTATGGTTTGGTCATGCTTTAAAAGTAAAAGCAATTACCTCTCTTGCTATGGTAAAAGCCCACTGCCTCAAGGTCGCCAGAATTCATCTATAATTGAGCAGCAGCAGCTCTGATGTTCAGCCTGACTGACAAAAGCATTGGCTACAGAGATCCTGCCACGAAGGTGCCTGCATCCCAGGGAGCCCTGCAGCAGCTATTGCACCCCAGGCTGCATTTGGGCAGGGTGTTTCCCTGCAGGGGCAATAATTTCCATTTATGTATCCTCAGATTCTTGGGAGGAGAAAAAAATTTCCACAACCCATTTCCTCACCAGTGCCAAGAATTTTTGTTTGAACCCTTTTCCTTTGAAGCCTGCATGAATTGGATTTCAAATTAATTTCTCTGAGAGTTCCTAGAAATGTGATGACTCTCTGATGCACAATGCCCTCAGGGGTTGCATCATTTTAGGAATCCAGTTGACTTTCAAAACACAGAATAAACAGGGTAAAACAGACAACACTGTGACCCAGAAAAGATTCCAGAATCAGTCTCTTGAGGAAAAATATCCAAATCCTCACATTTGTCCCAAACATGCTGCAAATATGATTGGTGCTCAGATGGGTGCTGGTGCCTACATGTGGACTCTTGGCTTCAAGCAAAAGAAATGTGACCCATTTTGGTTGCACCTCTGCAATGCTCTGCCAGGTGAGTAAATTTACAGCAAAACCAGAGTGTTTTGACATCACTGAGACCTGAAAGCTCCCTGGAAGCATCCTCTTGAAACAAAGAATGCATACAAAAATTCTAAAAACTTTTCCTATGCAACTATAAACAAAAAAACCCTCACACATGCCAGAGGAACATGGAAATTATTCCCTCTTGTCTGAAGACAGCAGGGACTCAAACTGGCAAAATCTAAAATACTTTAGTTTAGAAATAATTACATTTCTGTTCATGCTCATTAAATTAGACAAAGTAACTATTACCTTTCTCCCCATTGCTGTTTTTGGCCTCTCCTAGTGTAAAATGGGTCTGACCAAGCTCCCACAGAGCTTGGAAGCAGTTTTAGGATTAATCCTTGTCCCTGCATGAGTCCATAACCCTCAGTGACCTGGAGCTCCCCATTCTCCTACACCACCTCTTCTGTCCAACCCAAACCCCCCTGTCAGAGCTCTCATTTGAGCACTCCTTAAACTTTCTCAGCCCTTTCCCTCACCTCCAGCCACATGGGCACTCTCACACATTAACACTCCATGAAATGCAGGCTGGTCCTTTGGCAAGTGGCCACCAAAACGTCCCCACCACAGCCAGTCAGCGGCACAACCACAAAAATGGACAATATTTCACCCATCTACCCCAGCCTGCAATGATGCAGGCACACCTCAGGCAGGGCTGTCAGCAGGGGCCCCACAAAGAGGGCAAATGGAGCCAGGATAAAAGAATTTCTGAAAACAAATTGCTTTGTAACTCACCTTGTGCGTCCCCAAAGCTGCAAATCCTCAAATCAGCTCCTCACAGGAAGGGAGGGATGAATGCAGAGCAGGAGAGGGGCACCCCCAGGACTCCAGCCAGGGAATTCCTTTGTAAAAAGCATCCAACAGCATTTACTTGCAGTCACAAACTCCATTCCAGAGGCTGGACCAGAGGGGTGTGTATAAAACCTGCTCTTTAATCACGATTGCCATAGTTTATAACCCCTTTTTACTCTGCACACGTGTTTGTAATATAGTCACACTTGATTTCTGTGGGGCATTCCGTGATGTTTTAGTCTATTAATCATCCTTTTTTACGGCCACAGCCAATTTCTTCAGTTTCCTCACACCACGTGCATTTTTAAAAAAAAAAAATCTTTGAAAGAAGCCCAAAATAGGCCTCTTTTTCTTTAAAAAAATAATCTTATCTATGAATAGACCCAAATCACAAGAACTAGTTTGGGTTTTTAATACAACAGTTTCCACTGCTAGAACCCAACATCCTCTCTTCCCACTTCCCAAATATTTTGCATCAGATCAGCCTTTATGGCCAGCAAAGCTCCATCACACCCAGGCATTTGTCCTTGAGATCATGAAGCAGTGTCAGCACTAACACCCACCTGGGCTTGCTGGCCACAAATACCAAAAATTTATTCTGCAGTTCTGCCACTCTCACAGTTGGGATTATTTGTAATTCAAGCCATTAGCAAAAGAAATTTTCTTCTAATACTACAGCCCATTAAGTGACACATAATTCAATAATGTGTTACAACAGAATTATCTTTAAAACACAAAGCAAGATCCCTGTAGGAACAAAACAATGGCAATCTTTGATATTGCAATTATTAGAGACCTGCTAAAATATCTTTGTAGTTAGGTGAAGAAACATAAAATGACTATTTAGAACAGAAATTTCCTGGGAAATAAAAGTTTAAAAAATTAAAATGAAGTCAAAACTCCCAAGTAAATGGCTAATTTAATATGTCTGCAATGTGCAAGATAATATTCCTATTAGGAAAGTCAATGGGAGAAAAAAAAATTACATTTTATAACCGGAGCCAAATAACAAAGCAACAATTAAAGATTGTTATGGAGATTGCTAGGCAAAGGAGCTGAGTGACTGCTAAGACAAATTTCACTTGTATAGTGTGCCTAAGGGCAAAATTCCAGGCCTCAGAATTTACACCCAAGTTGGGTGTGAAGGGAAAAACAGCCACCTGCATCCAGGATGGAGATGGAGATAGGCTCCCTCAGCCTGGGGCAGCCAAACTCCCAGGCTGGCACCCAGCACAGCCCCAGCTCCTCACTCTGCTCTCCTCTCCTCTCCTTCCTGCTCACGAGCTGCCTTTGGGCCAGCTGGGATCACAGCCTGCCCAAAACAGGCATCAGCTGCCATTTGTCCCCTTCCCTGGAAAAGCTCCCCACTCCTTCTCCCTCAGTGCTCTCCTGCTCTGGGAACAAGGCAGGGATGGAGCACTGAGCCCCAAAAAGCACAAAAGGTGAGATGAGACAGAGTCACAACCATCTGGTTACTAAATATTTGATTGTTTTATTACAGGTTTTTGTTGACATGTAAAAAAAATGAGGGAAATAGATAAAGGAAGAAATTGGGAGAGAGAGAGAGAGAGAAAAATAGTCTCAGATGTCCTGAGTTCAAAACTCTGAGTCCACTTCCTCCAAGGAAAGCAAAAGTCTGCAGCCAGGGCCCTGATACAAACCCACCAGTGATAAACCTCAGCAGCAAAAGCAGCTCTTGTGACAAAGAGTACAGGACAGCAGGGTTCCCCCACTGGAGCACAGAGTGAAATGGTGGCCCCAGCCCTCTGGGCATCCTCTGTGCATCTACAGGAGGCTGGCACTGATGTGACAGACACAGGACAGTGATGGAACAAATGCCATAGCTGCAAATTAAACAGTGATCTTGTCCAGTTGGGTGCAAGAGCACATTGCACAAGTAGGGTTATGACAGGAGTTGCTCATGAAGAAAAGGAAAAAATTGTGGCTACATTTAAAGCTCAGAATGTGATCACTTTCAGTTTTTCATCACTGGAAAAGAAACGCATCTTGTCAAAGGCAGGACACAGGGCCAAACCATGGGAGTCAGGGGGATGAGGATTTCTTTCAAAATATCACAGCCCTTCAAAGCCCAAGGATGTGACAGACAATGGAAAAAGGGAAGAAGGCAGGAAAAATACAGGTGAGTTGCCCAACCATTTGTCATGGGCAAGTGGAAGGAGGACACGTGGTGCTCCTGGAATGAAATTAGGGAAGGGAAGTGACCCCAATCTACCAGAATTTGGGCACTGGACTCCAGCAAAGCCACATGAAGCTTGACTGATCTTATACAAGTGAGCACAAACTCCCCCCAAAGCAGAGGGAGACACAAGAAAGTATCAGAAGTGGGCAAAAACATGAATTCTTTGTAAACCCAGACTTGAGTAAGGAATTGTACAAAAAGCAGAAGTGACATCAGAGTTTACTAACAATTAGATAAGCACAGGCATATACAGGCAATGCACAGAACAACCCAGACAGATCAAAATAGCAGCTGATACACCCACTATCACTATTTTTAATACTGTAGGAAGGAAATTGTTTATCTCTTCATAAAGATCTTGATCTGTTTGCATTCATTCCCCCCCCCAACCAATTTATGTTGCTTATTCTAGCAAAGAGAACACAATACAAACTTTAAAACTATACACTATGCATTGAAACTGAATGTATACATTACAAAACTTGGGGGGGAAAGGACAATCACGTCTCAGATTCAACAGCAACAGAATGAAAACACCAGACCCCAAACACATTAGGCTGAAGCTGTAGGGAAAAAGACTTGTAGAGAAAATGTAACTTCTTACAAGATTTAAGGTTGATGATTCTGTAGGGGGTTTTGTTTTGCTTTAACAAAACACATTCTGCATCTCTCTGCATGTCAGTGATGCCCTTAGAAGCAGACAGGAATTACATAATTTCATGAGGTACCTTACACAGAAAGCAGGACACAGACAACAAGAAAACACTGAAATTCCTCAAAAAATGCCCCATCTGGGAATAGCTTTCTATTTATGTTTTTCCACTGCTTTTCCCAAACATGACTCTTAACACAAAGATTTCATGTTAATGCAGCTTAACAAAGCCCAATAAGCAGCAGTGTCCATCCAGAGCTCTTCCCAGCTACCCCAACCAGTGAGACAAACACCAGTGGACACCTCAGAGGTTCTTGCCTTCATCTCCTGATGTGCTCAGCTGCCTTGGGACAGAGCCAGCACTCAGCACCTTGCTGATGAAGAAGTCGTAGAACCAGAGGGGGAAGCAGCAGAAGATGCAGAGGGGGGCGTAGGCCCCCTTGCCAGGGGTGTAGAGGCCCTGGGGCCTCCTGGCCAGCAGAGCATGCAGGACAGAGCCCAGCACTGGGGACAGGTCGGGGGCACAGTGGGAGGGCAGGTGCAGCAGGTAATTCCTCAGCCCCAGGAGATATTCCTCTCCATAGGCCTGCCTGGTGTCTGCAGGGAGGTTCTCCATCAGCTCCTTCTCCTGTCTGTCCCACTGCTCTGCTGTGCCTTCAATACCTGCAGGAGCAACATCACAGGATAGCAAGTGGGTTTGGGGCTGGATTTAAAAGAAATAAATCTGTCATTAATAGGCAGAGTTGCTCTAAATGGGGCAGTGAAGAACAAACACCACAGCTGGTCAGCAGCCAGTGCTTTTAGCTGGAAGAGGAGGAAAAGCACGAGTGCTTTGTGCCACACAAAAAGCACAAAGTTCATGCCCCATTTGGCTCCCTGCTCTACCTAAAAGTGCCCCCTCACAGCCAAATCAGCATTTTTTTCTTTCCCCCTCCTCCCCACTTTGCCATTCTGTCCTGATGCATTTTGTGGAGGTTTCCAATCAGTGTTTATTATAAACAGCTGAGGACAGGCAAACTAAGATGAACAGGATTCACTTCGGTTGGCCAAGTGCTAAGCTGCCCTTTCACAGGAGACATTAGTATTTCAATAACTAGTTTCCTGAAGGATTAGCATTCTATTAGGACAGATTTAGAACTGAAATTTAATCTATTTGTCCACCCCATCTGCATAATGTAGGAATGAAAGCAGGAGCTTCTCCAATGGAATTATTGCCTAACTACCAAAAATTAGGCATTGCAAAGAAATAAAAATATTTTAAAAAAATACTTAAATCTCAAATCCCAGGACTCAATTTTACCCATAAACCTGAGAACAGCTAAGCAGGGCCCTGAAGGTGAAGCCTCAGGCAGGTTCCACTGACCACACAAAGCTGGCAGAGCCCAGGGCCCCTTCCCAGGAGGGGAAGCATTCAGGGAAGTAACATTTTATGGAAAAGACCAACTTGATTTACACTGACATAAAAAATGCTCTGGGCAGGCATGTGCAGCAGGAGGTGAGTCTGGAACCTGGACAGGCTCAGTTGAAGGAGGAGGAGAATTTGAAACAGAAAAGAGCAGGAGCACAGGGGGAAGGAGTGGAGAGGAAAGACCAGAGGATATTGACAGCAGGCAAGGAGGGTGACAGGTATAGCTGCAGATACTGCCATGCCACAGCAGCCCAATAAAGAGACCTCTGATACTGAGGAATGGAGGAAGCTCTGAAGCTCCCAAGCAGGACAATTGAGCCATAACACTCAAACTGGGCACACAGTGCTGCTCCAGTCATCAGCTCCAACAGAGCTGGGGCAAAGGGAAGGCACCAACTGCCTGAATGCTGCCCTGTCCCAAAGCAAAGACAGCTCTGCCCAGGAGAGGGGAAGCAGGCAGTGTGCAGAGCTGCAGGGAACATCTCTCACAAAAAACATTGAACTTATTTCCATAAGCCACATTAAGAATGGGGGAAAAACATCCAACCCCTGAGAATCACTCAGGGCTCTGTTTGAGGCTGCTGAGCTACAGGGAAAGAGGAGAGGCAGAAAGAACAACCCGAAATGTCAAGCACCAACCTGTTCTGAAGCCTGATGGATGAATTGCCATGACTTTAATGCCCCATTTGGAAAGCTCTTGCCTCATTACTCCAGAAAACATGGACAGAGCTGCTTTGGATGCCCCGTACGCTGCATACCTCGGTAGTGGAATGCCTCCTGCAGGAGCAATAGAAACTGATAAACCTCAACAGTGGCTCTTCCCAGCCTTTATTTCCATGATTTAGAAGGGAGATTATAGCACAACCAAAATTATGCCTCTCTCCCTGTGGTTAAAGACAAGGCAGTGAGGGAATCACTTCTTGCTAGAGGTTAAAAAAGAGTGGAAGTTGTAAATGAACAGTTGCTTACAGCAGTTATGCTCAGTAACACCTGGTAAGACACCTTGTAGAGCAGGAAAAATAAACTGGACTTCATTTAAGGGTAAAGACTGCTGAAAGTTATGACTGTTGGTTTGAGAAACACAATGATTTAGTTCATACAAATAGTAAAGTAGTAGTTTTATACTCCTGTTTTTGTCACTGTAACACAAATTTCAAGCCCCTACAATAAACCACAGTTAGAACAGGGTAAGTAATCTCAATTCTAGCTTTATAAAGCCAACTTTCTTTCCTGTTCTTCCCAGAAAGGCCAGAGAAATAATAATGTAAGAGTGGGGAAAAGCTGGAATCACATCCCATGAGTGACTGGACTCCCTGAGAGTTCCCCTGCCTGTAGTTATAGCCCATCTTTTTCAATCCCAGAAACATTTGTTCAGATGGGAAAGTTAGGAGAACATCCAGTACATTTACAAAAACAAGCTTCCAAAAAACAGTATCTTCCAAATGCAGAGATTTCCTCTGTCCCAAAAACTGGCAGGTTGTCACTTTTTTGGTGCTAGAAAAATACAAACATGCTTTGATTTGAGCTTCTTTTTCAGCCCTCCCACTTCCCCCACAAGGTTGGTTATCCCCACAGCCACCACAGGCTGTGCTGGGAGCAGGGAGGAGGGAACAGGATGGAGAATCCTTTCCTTGAGGCACATCCTCCTTCTGCTGCTTGTGTGGGCAGCTGGGCACATCCTGCCTCTGTTTCTCATGCTACACACTCATCTCAATGTGCCTCAGTATTTAAAGGAAAATACCTCAGATACAGAGGATCTTCAGGTAAGCCACTGGTGCTATTGGGTATTGTACTGGGATGACCAAGGTATGACAGGAGCTGTTTACACAGAGCCATTCCCTTGAAGAAGTCAGGCCAATTATATGTTAATTATTCTTCTGTATGCATCTGAACAAGCTGGATTGGTTTGAGCCAATTGAATCACATACTTGTCCCTCTGAGGTCAGGCTAACCTGAGCCCAGTTAAATGAGCCCTACACAGACAGGAATAGATTCAGCACAATGAGACCTCACTAACTTCTCCACTAATGTTTTACCAAAGGACCCCCAGACCCTGAGCTAAGAGGAAACTCTTCACCCAAACCAGCCTGTGTGTAGCAACATCTCTGCAGACAGCTGGACTTTAAGCAGGGTCATTATCAGCTCCTGCAAGGCCAAACTACTCAGCACAGGGATAAATGCATTTATTCCTTCAAGGCAGTTCAGGGATTCTCAGCAGGAATTCAGACATCTGCCCCAAAACACCCACAGTGAGAGCTTTGCTTGGGTGCACAGAGGAAACTGGGCTCTGGCCTCAGAGCAGCAGCAGAAAGGTTCTGATAATTCAGTCCTGATTTCTCAGAGTGTCAGCAATAAACCATGAACACAGACATGCAAATACAGAGCATATCTGGGATTATAAAGGTAAAACAGTTCCAGAGCCAGACTGCAGCCACATCCTCAGCATAAGGAGAGCACCAGGTAACACCTCCACAAGTCACCCCAGCAATGCAGCAGGATGCAGGGGGACTCCAGCTATGCAGAAGAGCAAAGGAAAATGTGGAGAGCACAAGACCCAGCAAATCCCTAAGAGTTCTTACTCCAAAATACTTTCCAGCAGCATGACCTCCTGCTTCTAGCAGGTCTCATTTTCAAAGGAGCATTCTTGCTCCTCAGCTGTTGGCTACCAGATACTGCATTACTGTATTACATTAGTTCCTACATCTTAGCATCTCAGCTGTCCTCCTGGAATTGAAGGTCATGTTATAAAGACATGTGTGTGTATATAAATTTATGGGGAAAGAAATGAAAAGCATAGGTTAAAATCCAAAACCTTTTTAATTTTTTTTTTCATGGCAAAATACCACTTTGCTAATAAGTTAGGACTAAGTATTTCTAAGACATCCAAAATATTTTTAAAGAAATATAGACTCACAGCTCCCAAGTTATCAGCAGATATCACAAACTGAGGCGGTCACAGACTTCTGCCTGAACATATTGTAGAAATACCTATGATGTACCTTTATGGAAGCTCACAAAGTTATCTCTCATGGCATCTAGAACACAAGATCTGAATTTTACTGGGTTTTTTTTTTGTCACAGCATATTGTTAGCCACATTAAACTCTTCTTCAAAGGCTGTTTTTTGGGAGTAGTGTCCCAAACTAAAGAAAAACCTGGATTTATTATCTTAACATTTATTCCCTGGGTGTACTGACCACCCAGACTGACAGACACCTTGGTTGGCATTTGCTCCAGGACTCCCACTCACCTGCCATGCTGGACATGTTCACCAGCCTCCCCTGTGATTTTCTCAGCAATGGCAAGAAGGTCTTGGACACCTCCACAGCCCCAAAGAAATTCACCTCCATGCAGTGCCTGTAGGTGCTCATGGGGAGCAGCTCCCCATCAGCAGGGAAGCCCAGGATTCCTGCGTTGTTCACGACACCCCAGAGCCCTGGGAAGAGGAGAAAGCACAAGGCTGCAACACACCAGGAAAACAATTTCATAAGGATTACACCAGTGAGCTGGATGGTGACTCCAGGCCAAAACAGAGATCATCTGCAGATCCACGTTCCCCATTCCTTGGCCAGTCACTACCATCTCCCCATATCCCAGGAAACAGAAGTGATGGATGGAAATGCCCTGACTGCCCAAGACTTCACCCTGGAAATGTCCTACACACCTAAGCCATGGTGCAGCCAACAACAGAGAGATGCACCTGCTAAGCTGCTACACCAGGACTTCCATGGTAAAGGGAGGAGAAAAAAGCTGTACCTGCATTTTGCACCTTCTCTGAGACTGTCAGATAGGCCTCCTTGACCTGAGTGGTGTTGGTGATATCCAGCTGCAGGACAGAGAGTCTCTGGGAACAGGAGCGCCGCAGCTCCGCAGCTCCAGGGCCATCCTTGTCCAGCACCCCAGCAAACACAACAAACCCCAAGCTGTCCAGGTGTTTGGCCAGTGCATGTCCAATCCCAGTGTCACTTCCTGAAAACATCAAAAAAAAACTTGGAAAGTAGGTCCATCCTACACCATCATTTAAAAAATAAATACATAAAATAAATACACACATTGGAAAGCCATGCAAATATAAACAGAAATATGGAGACAAAGTCCCTGAAATATATATGTCAGTAGAAAGAAAGGTTCAGATCTGAGGTTTGAGGAACTGGACCTTTAAATGCTCCTCAAAGATTGACAGGCCATGTTCTCCTGACTCAGAGCTGGTGGAATCAGCTCACCCTCTGCCACTGACAGAGACTCTGACTTTATACATAGAGAAGAAATTCTCTTTGTTTTTATACAAACATTCAGGCTGAAACCTGATAACAAAAGTGTGTAAGAGAAAAAAACAAACAGCAAAAAAACCCACCACGCTAATGATTTAATTTGAAATCTCTAATGGGCAAAGCAATTACAGGGCTCTCAGATTCAAATTCTTGGATTCTATTTCTACCTTCCAAAAAGTAGCATTATTTCATCCACACCTCTACCACACAAGATCCCTCAGATAAGCACTTCTTATTGCAGACTGTAACCAAGCCAAAACTAAGCAACTGTTGCTTTACCTGCAAAGCATTCCAATGCTTTCAGAACCTAAGAAAGCTTCCAAATGACATTTTTGTGCTAAGTCAGCTATTGAACTCATAGAACTCAAATCAGAATTTCTCTTATCCTATCCTCTTCCAAACTCATTCCCAAACTTTGTCCATATAAAGGAATGACCTAGCAGCTGCAGGAAGCACTATTAGAGCAAACAAACAATGGTCTTTGGAATCACAATTGTGTAGTTCTTCCCATCAGTTGCCAGTGAAGGATATTTAACAAATAATTTGATTCACAAGTCTCTCCCTGTGAGAGAGTATTTTGCTATTGCTACAGAATACAAGACAGAATGGTTTGGGCTGGAAAGGACCTGGAAGATCATCTCATTCCAGCCCCCTGGCATGGGCAGGGACACCTTCCACTATCCCAGGTGGCTCCAAGCCCCATCCAACCTGGCCTTGGACACTGCCAGGGATCCAGGGGCAGCCACAGCTTCTCTGGGCACCCCATGCCAGGGCCCCACCACCCTCACAGGGAAGAATTTCTTCCTCAAATCTGATCCAAACCCACTGTCTTTCAGTTTGAAGCCATTCCCCCGTGTCCTGTCACTTCATGCCCTCCCCACCAGATCTCTTGGAGCCCCTTTAGGCACTGGAAGGGCCTCCAAGGTCTCCCCAGAGCCATCCCAGCTCTCTACATCTGTATTCACAGGAGAGGTGTTCCAAGTCCTCTGATCATTTTTGAAGCCTTCTCTGGACCCACTTCAGCAGGTCCATGTCAGGATCCCCCCTTTCCTGCTGCCCACAGGTTTTTGGACGAGCCCAGGACAGAGTTGGATGTCTGGGCTGACCACGGTCCTGGGTCACATCCAGCTTCTCATCAACCAACACCCCCAAGTATTATAAGTTAATTTTAAGTGGTTTCTCTCCATTTTTTAAAATTCTAGTTTCCATTCTTCCCACCTGCAGTGAAACTTACTCCATAAGGAAAGAAACACATCACCCATGTCCCCACCAAGCCTCCAGTGAAGTGGCACAGGTAGTGACAGGGAAGGAGTTCACAGGGGCTGTGCTTCAGGAGCTTTGCAGAGGACAGGATTAGGAGGCAAATTAGGATTTTAATAAATTAATACAGTTTTTACACTGTAAAGCTTCATCCCATTCCACAACACTGCACCAGATCCTCCACTGTAACCACAGCAGAGAAAGCTCCTGGATGCTGCTGTGCACTGGGATCCAGCATCTCCTGCAATAACAATTTACTCCATCAATGTTCAGTTACAAACCCTGGAGATCTGAGTGTGAGACAAAGGACTGGAACTCCTGCCAGATATTTTTACTATTTTCTTGTTTGTGGAAGAGCTGCAACACTCCCTACTTAACCCTACTATAAACTTCTGAGGGTTAGTCTGTGATTTTGACACACCAAAAACAGTATCAGAGTTATTCACAGGTCTGCTCCTACATTTAAAATACGTTGTCAATAGAATTGGACTGCCAAAGAGACTCATCATAAGCACATTAGATCCTCTTTTCTGGATTCTGTCTTGTAACTGGGGCTTTAGTCCTGACTGGTGAAAAATATTAATTCCAGGTGGCTTGAAGAAAACATGTACTAAATGTCTGGATCAATCAGTGCATCTTGAAAAAGTAAAAAATAATTACTCATGCTCTATTTAATTCCTAGGAAGAAAAAACATCAGCTTTTTTGGCATTTTTGAAGTCTGCAATTTGCTGAAGATGCACCAGAACACCACAAATATCACATGAAGTTTCTCCAGTCCTGACCTCACTAAATAAACCTGCATTCTTTGAATTCCCTAGAGAGACATGAAGAAGCCTGCAAATATCCCAGACACGGCAGATTTCTAAGTTTGGGGGTGGGGTGACTTTCCTTCTTTTTCTTTTAGTGAAAAACCCCACTTTTAGATCAAATCTTTCCTCTTTCACCATTCCCAGAAAGTACACAGCCACAGCTACATATTACCCCAGTTTTATGATGCAGCTTTAACTTGAAAATGGGCAGAATAAAATGCAACTTGAACTTGGGATGGGCACAGCAATTCCAAGAAAGCAATAAAAGTTGTTTTGATCGTTGCCTGATGCTGGGTTTGTTCCTTTATTTTTATTCCAAAACAAATATGATTTGAGTTTCAGACCTGTTATTGAAGTGCAGAGAAGCTTTACTCTTCCAACTCCTAGAATTCAAAGAGTCTCCATAGGAAAAAAAAAAAAAAAAGATAATTCCCTCCTAATCCCACTCCTGCTTCTATGCCAAAAATGATTTGTGGGTTATGAAAAGCCTTATTTTAAGGAAAGCAGTCACTACAGACTGTGACTGACCCTTTACTGAGAATTTACAATTAACTCATGCTGAACATGCACCAAATCACACCCCAAGAATGGAAAGACCAAATTAACTGGAGAAATTCATCCCAATGCACACAGACTAACCAGGGACAGAATTTCACAACTCCTTTTACTTCAGATCTTAATAGTAATTTAATTTTTAGGGAAGGTGTCTGTTGCATTTACCACTGAAGTGTTTGCATGCCAGGAGCTTCTGTTTAAGGATATTGGAGCTCCTGCTCCCAAGCAGGAGGATCCACAGCAGAGTTGCAGCAATGGCTTTGAGCCTGCTCACATGCCCACACTCATCCATGTGAAAATGCATTTTGACCACTGGGCACAGTTTTTACCCTTATCCTGGTACTCCAGTGAGCTGCTGGCTTAGATAAATAATGCAGAGCAGCACTGGTACAAGGAATATCCAAAAAGGACCAGAACAATACGTGACAGGATCCAGGGAGAGCAGCAGAGCCTGCTCCAGCCTCTGGCCAAAGGCTCTCAAGAATACCTGGCAGCTGCTCAGGACACAGCCACACTCCTCAGCCCTGTGGGGCTGAAAGGCAGAGGGAAAATGAAAAAAGAATTAATATCACCAGTTTCCACCAAGTGCCTGCCTGAGGTCTTGTCAAAACTGGAGAAAATGACACCAAAATCTATTTAAAGGCACCTTGCACCTGCAAATGAACAGGGACAAACATCCTGTAGTTGGTATGGGGGGAAAATACCAAAATCAGAGCAATTTAACCAAAATACAGGTTGAGTAAAACTTCTGTTTCAGTTGATGGAGAGTTTGATGGATTGCATATGACTCCAATAAAGACAAAGAGTCTCCTCAAATTAATCAGCTGTCAGAGATGTCCAAACTTGCATTTCTTCAGGACAGTTGCAGCACAGGTAGAAGGAAAGCACATTCCCTTACTGGACTGTACCCAAATGTTCCTAACTCCCTTATATTGCTCTAATTCAGATTCCAGAGCAGATAAGCTCCCAGAGAGTGCTTCTTCCTGAAGATTTGCAGTGCTACAAAGAGCAAGGAGATGCCCAAGTGCAATCCCATCCCCTGAGCCTGCAGGGGTGGGAAAGGATTGCTCCCTATTGCCCACACCAATATCCACCCTCCACCTGCAGGGAGAAAACCCAGCTGGCAGATAAACTGCAAGGGGAGCACTTGCTGCTGATCTTGTCCTCTCTCAACTTTTATATTTAATCCCTGTATTAAAGCTTGCTAGGCAAATCTAAATTTTTTCCAGGTGTCCCTATAAAACAAAATGAAATTCTGCTAGCAATTGCTATATATAAACCGAAGCAAGTTAAATCAGCAGTCCAGAGGGGGGAAAAAACACAGAAAATAAAACAAAACCCAGCAAATTAAGAGTGCAAAAAGCAGTCAGCAGGCACTCCAGTTTAAAGGTTTGATTAACACAAATAAGCAACATCTAAATAAACAACACCTAAAGTTTTAGAGGAAGCAGGAGAAAAGCCATAAAACTACAAAAATGCCATCCCTGCAAAATAAAAGTGGGTTTTGAGTCGATCAGAGTGGTGATAGAGACTGAATTAATTAGCTCTGAACTTTCTCTGCTGGTGAATTACTCCCTCCTAAACGACTTCACAGAGGGTTTCAAAGAGATGGCACCAAACCTCAGTATTGAAATATGTGCATGATAGACACAGTGTGCAGTAGGTGCACACACACCCCCAAAAGACAGCTCTACATCCATAACCAGTACAATTAATTCAAGTAAACAAAAGCAATGAATGAATGTAGTGTTCTGAGGGCTCCTGGGAATTACTGTCTCTCCTAAAAAATTAAACCATCATAAGTATTCCTATGCTTCTTGCACCAGTTAATTTCACAAGCATGTCTAAAAAGCTACTTGTAAAGATTAAATGAGACACTAAAAAATAATAGCATCTATTAAGATGCTTTCCAACTTAATTTCAGAGCACTTATTTACCTGGAAAAAAAACCCATCTCTGCTGAAGCAGATAAAACAAGCAGAAAAAGATAAAAGGATAAAAGGAACTCTCACAAGCATGCACTAACCCGAGGACAAGAAGTTTTCCAGCCCACTTGTGAGAAAAGGCAGGTTTTGCTGGTTTCTGTGAGAAAAGGCAGGTTTTGCTGATTTCTGTGAGAAAAGGCAGGTTTTGCTGATTTCTGTGAGAAAAGGCAGGTTTTGCTGGTTTCTGTGCCCTGGCAGCCCCTTACCTGTGATGAGCACGGCTCTGTCCCCCACGGGCAGCAGGTCCCTGTCCCCCAGGCACACGGAGCAGAGCAGGCACATGGCCACAAACACCCCCAGCCCCTGGCCAGCCCCCAGCGTGGCCACACACAGCAAGGCAGGCAGGAGGCTGCAGAGCAGCACCTTTGCTTTGCCCAGCGGGCTCCTCTGGGCCATGGTGACCCCAAAAATCCTGGTGACACCTGCACAGAGCCACCCAAGGGGGCTGCTGGCTGCAGCATCCATCAGCAGGGGGGAGCAGGCAGCACTCACCCCACTGCTGCCTGGGTGGAAGCAGGTATTGCTAAATGCAGTGTGTGTTATATAGGAGCAGGGGGTGGGGCAGAGAAAGGGGACTCTGTTTAAAGGTTTGACATAATCTCACTTACCCTTGGCATCAGCAAGGAGCAGGAGCCCTCCTTTCCTTACCTTTCAGTCTTCCTGCCTGACAGCTCCACCTTCTGAACAATGTGCTGGCTGGATAATGATTGACAGCACCAGGAATGGACATGATGTAGCAAGCACTGGCTCCAGGAAAAGATTAACTGCTATTTTTTTTTTCTATATCTTAAAAGTACACTTTCCTCAACAGTGAGCAAAGGAGCAGTTTCTTTTATGAGGAATAGTTGGGCTTCCCTGCTTAAAAAACTTAGGGTGTAGTTTCAGTGGAACTGGTTTATGATGGGCAGTGACAAAAATGAGTCAGGCCAGGGTTATTTAATCTCTGGAACACAAACTGTCTTGGGCTTTATCACTTATGGATAACCCTCCTCTTTCAACAAAAAGCCCCAAATTACCCTCTCTGCTTTAGTGCCCACCTTTGCCTATTTACCTACTCCACATTCAGTAAATTGATATTCAGGGGGTGCTGGGAGCAGATGATTGCTGGTTTGCCATGAGGGGCACTTTGTAAGGTGAACAAAGGTAGCACACCTGAGACTGAGTCTTCAGCTAATCTCCAGTGATGACATTCACCTTGGTTTTGATAGCCACAGCAAGTTGTGGGGGGGGGGGGAAAAGTAATCAATTAAATATTATATAAAGAGATTTAATATCTACTGTGCTGTGTTCTGGAAGTTATTTAAACAATAAATAAAAAATTAAAAGCCAGCCAGCCAAAGGGATTAAGATACAAATTAGCCATGCATATTTAACCCTGTTTAAAAATCCCTGGTGAGTGATTTGAGAGACAAGCCTTCCACAGACCCAGCTAACATGATGTAGCTGGTTTGCTAAGACAATGTGGTGCTGCTCTATCTGATTTCAGACACAAAAAATGGAAGCGCCTGGTGCAAACATGACATGAAACAGAGCACATTGCCATTCCATTATGCCTTTGGGGTTTTAAGGGATTACAGATCTGTTGAATATACACTCTTCCAGCCAGTGAAAATGCTTACATACCTCTGCAGGTAGTTTACACCAGACATTAAGTCACTGTCTTAAAGGAACATCACCCTCAAGGTCTGCCCATCATTCATTGCTCTTGCGAACACTCACCCACCCATCCTCCCACCAGTGCACAAAAGGAAAAATATTTTCACTTCTCTTTGCCATTTACTTTTGCTTTTATTAACATGCTGCTCTTGAGGTCAGCTATACCTTGCTGTCCATTAAGGAATCTTCTTAAATATTTTCCTGGAGAATTTTGCTCTCTCCATTATTGGTCTTTGTCACACGATTTAGACGATCACAAATGTGCTGGCATTTAGAGCATGAGCTCCCACTCTTGAGGCTACAGAGAGATGGAGCTTTTCCATAGTGGGCTGAGGGGCAGAAGTGACCACTCCCAGCCTGATGTTTGCCCTGGCTCCCCTCAGCCCGTGGGGATGAGGCAGAGCTGGGCAAGGGGTGGCCACCATGGGTGGTGGCTGCAGAGCAAGCTCCATGAGACTCCCCCTCTGCTCCAGTCTCCCCTACCACATCCCCCACTGGAATATGGTTTCTGCTCATGCACAGCCCCTCCCTCAGACCCAGCTGGCAGGGTGGGGAATATTTGGAAAGCTGAGGGTGCCACATGCATTCCTTATACACCCACCCATTGTGGTGCAGGGACACAGGATCTGTCTGCACCCACACCCCTGCAGAACAGCTGATTTGGCAGGACTGATTCTGCCTGAATCAATGCTCAGTTCATCATTCTGAAATAAAATACAACCACTGAAGGCTTCCTTTAATGAGAAGGTGACCATGTGTTCACCCAGGTGGGTGAATAAAATTCCGTGTAAATGTGTAGATGATCCACAGCAGAAAGGAGGTTATGATCTAAAAGTGGCTGAAAAATGCTAGCATGGAGTACCCACTTCCCAGTGCCTCTGCACTTCCCTGACACCAGCAATGACAGATTGCTGCTTGAGGATTTTTCAGCACAATTTTGCCACAAGGTAACTTTTATCATCCTGTGCCAACTACTCATCTTGAAAAACACCTACTTTTCTCTTTACACTTTTGAGATGTCTCCAGCTCCAAAAGCTGTACAGTAACCCAGGATTGCCATTGAGTTTACATTATTTCCTATTTCTCTCTGCCATGCTTACTCATGCTATGAATATACACCATTATCTCACCTTCCTCTTATAGTTTCCTGGAAAAAGGAAGGCTCCTCCAGATTGTCAGGATTTTGCATCATCATGACATCTCTATTCCAACAAGAATGGATTTAAGTTAATTGATGAGGGGCTAAGCTCACCCTACCCTTGCCAGGACAGTTCTTTCTTCCAAGAGAAGAGGGATGGCTTTTCAGAGCCACCTCACAATAACTCAGTGCCCTGTCCTTTCATTCCATGGCAAGTGCAGAGTCTGCACTGAAGTCTGGACCCTGATTGCAGAGTCAGTCCATGCCAGTGGCAAACAGCAGCAGAGAAATTATCCTGAGCATCCTCCTGGCACCTGGGCCACTGCTGGCCCTCACTGAGCACTTTGTTCCTGATGTTTCTCCTGGGGATTTTGCAGATCTCACATGTGCCCTGCCATCTGAGTCTCTTCATGATACACGGTGAGTGGACAGTCAATTATTCAATGGCAAAAGAAGACAGCTCTCCTGGAAAACAATCACTGCATGGTAATCAGCAACATGAACAGCCAGGCTCTAAAAATTCAGCTTGTCTTCCTTCAGATCCTACACTCCCAGCACCTTTCACCTGCTGCAGTATCCCTGTCCCCAGAACACAGCAAGGACACACTCCAGTGTGTGGGACCTTCATCACAGACATCAAATTGTTGACTCCACACTCCCATTCTGGAGCTAAATCACTTCTTCACAGACATTCTCTTACTTCCTCCCCATTTCTTGAAGCTTTTGTCCTCTTATACTGTGCTGGCTCTATGTATTTCAGCATGGTGGATGCAGCCTGTGCTTTTGATTGCTTTCTTAACACAAAAAAAAGGGCAGAAGAAAGGTTCAGGTTCCCCAGTTCCTTTGAAATGTGGTGAAGCTGAGCCTGGTCACAACTTCTTTGAAATACACCACCAAGCTCTTTCTTGGTTTTTCCTTGGTAATGAGATCTCTTTTGTCATTGCTTTTCATGGCTCCCTTTAGAGGTCAGTGATTTTCCTGATGTTTATAATTTTTTCAAGCCTCTCTGACTTTCAGCATAGTACAAGCTTCCAGTTCAACCACGAGGTTTTCAGGCATGTCTCTGTTACCTCATCCTGCATTGTTTTTCAATTCTTTGGCACTTTTCCCATGGGCTTTCTTGGCACTTTCCAGTAATTTACTAGTCAGTATTTTTTCCTTTCAGCACTTTCCTTCAGCCAGGAGGGCCATGTGTCATATCCAATAGCTGCTGTCCCAGCTGGATACAAGTGATATTCTTCTGTCCCAAGTGGAACATCAATTTCACTGTCTAGAAGCATGAAGCACTTTTTCTACGCTTCCAATCTCTGTTTCAGCTTTCTCTGCTAGTCACAGATTTGTTTTTCATTTCAGGTTATAATTTCCTACAGAACTCTTCAATTTACTGTTTTGTTTTGCCTGCTGATTCAGGCTTTTTCAGCTGTGGCTCCTGAGAGCTCCCTGTGCTTCTTGCTCTTTTGTGGCTTGGGTCAGGGCTTTGTGTTTCAGGTTCTGCAGGGAGGTTCTGCTCTACGAGGTTTTTCCTGGAAAATAATTTCAGCATAAAACAGTTTGGAATCTGTTTCAACAAATGAGTCATTAAGCAAGACAGAAACAGTATTCTAGTGATTAAGTACATATAGGACCTGTAGGGAAAAAAAATTACTTACTTTTATTGCTGCAGCTTCTGAGAGAACATAAACACCTTCATACATTTGGACTTAATGGCTACATGAACACTTGTCAAGATGTCACTTGTGGATGCAGAAAGTGTTGAACTTCCTTAAACAAAATTCATTTGGGCAAACAGATTTTCCTCTTATAAATTCTGCAGAGCTCCTGTACAAAGGTCAAGATAATCCTTTTATTTCAGCCTGTTCTCTCTTCATGCACTCTACTTGAAGCACGAGAATTGTCCCAGTAAAGACAACAAAACCATTACTCTGCCTAAAGCTAGAAATGCAGCCAAGTATCTTTGTGAATTAAGATCTCTGAACTCACAGGCATAAACTGAATTAAAGCAAAAAAGGATTACGTATAAGTGAAAATTAAGCAGTGCAACCTCTCTTTTGTCTTCAAACTGTTTGTTTAATAGACCCTTAGGGAAAATAATTCCTGTCAAATAAAGTGTATACCTATTAAAGAAAAGTAAGAAATATCTTTTACCTCTAAGCTGCTGGAGATTTTGGTTTTAGAAATATAATAATGGTAAATACTGTAAATTCAGAGATAGACAATAGATCCTGAAGATCATCTCTTGGCAGTGAACAAAAAACTGTAGCACATCATTCCTCAAAATTCAATACCAACAAAAGACAATAATAATAACAACAGCAACAATAACAACAATTTCCTCAGCTAAATCTCCCATTATTTTCTCAAATGGAAAAAAGAACCTCAGAGTGAAGAATGTCTGTACTGATGGCAAGTTTGGACCTGTAAATTAAGCCAAGGGCTGTAAGCTCTGCCTCAGTATTTACAAGAACTCTAATCACCCTTTTTAAATTTCCTGCAATAGACAAAACATCAGAGAAATCATTAAAATTATGAGCACTCCTTTGTATTTGCAAGGGAGGTTTTCCCTGTGAACTCTCCAGACATCCATGTACCTCTGGGCTTTCAGGAAGAGCTAAAAGGGGATTGCACTCTTTCCAAAATAAGTCATTTTTATCAAGCCAACTGTGATTACTTTCCAAGAAGAGGATAGAATCAGAAAACCTAAAGGCAATTAGGTTATCCTCATGAGAAATTACACTTGCTTGCCTTTTTTCTGTCATCCAGTAACATGAAACCATTTTCAGAAAACCATCGGTGAGAGAAGGAAAGATACCACTTTATTTTAGTGCACTTCTCTGACAGCACAGACTGTTCCCTGTATTTTCCTCTGGTATATTCAGAGTAACATCCCAGCCCTGCCTAGGACAGAGCACAGCACAGTGCTGCCTCAATAAATGAGAATAAAGAAAGACATAAGCTGTACTCTCAACAGGAAGTTTAGTTTGTTTTTCCAACTAGATTTTCATTATATCTCCCTATTTCCTTCCCTTCTCTGCAGCTTTGCCTCTCTGAAGTTAATGGCAGCATCTCAGCATCTCTGTGCTTAGAACACAAAGGATTTCCACATTTTCATAGCCCACAGCCTGATCATTTCTTTGCAGGTGCTTCCTGAAAAGCAAATGCAGTTTTGCCTGCCTTACTTGTGATGCTGTGCCCTAACCACAAGTCATACCAACCATATCTACATCAGATAAAAACCACACTTTGCATCATCTCTCTGTAACTGTTCCTCCTGCATGTCTTCAAACATTGGCAGGTTGGAGACACATCTGGTTTACATCCAGCCTTTTCCATTCCATCTTAATATCAGACCACAAAATGCTTTCAAACATCTATGCAAAAGTCACATAATTTTGATGCAGTTAAATTCATCAATAGCGATGTAAATATAGAGGTAAACCCAGAAAATTAGGCAAGCATGGTAATCAAAAGTCTGATTAAAGCATGTGTGGACAAACAGAGACTCTCTCAGAGTCCCTTTGAAGTGGGGAGGATTTCCAACATCACCAGCATAACTCGTCATTCACTGTAGATAGTGACAACATTTAAAATTAATCACACACAACTGAGAGCCCCAGAACATGTCTGAGCTTTGACTCTGCAAAAGGGCTGAAAGAAAATGGGTGGCAGCATCTCCCCGTTGTCATTTGGGTTATTAACTGAGCACATCTGCCACGTGCCTTCCCTCCACCTGCAAACCCTTAAAAACATCTCCTCTCAGCAGTGGAATATGCTTATTTTTAGATTTTCCTCAGAGTTACATCAGGCAGCCTTTGAAATGAAAAACGAGCCATGATTCGAAAAGCATGAAGCAATCAGCCATGACAAAGTGTCAGCTGCCCCCAGCGCTCTCTGTCTGCTGTCACTTGAAGGACAAGCCCCTCACTTCCAAAGGCTGCAGCCATGGATTTTTCCTGTTGAGGAATTGTGACCTCACTCTGTGTGTAAGCAATGGCTTACATTACTGCTGTGATTGAATGCTATGTACTGGATGTCCCTGATTTCCCCTTCAGAGCTGAGATCTGAAGGACGTTCCCATTCCTGGCATTTCTCAGCCATTTTTGTGCTGCAATTGTGTTCAAACACTGTCAGGAATGACTCAGTGACAGATGATCCTGCCATGGAGCAGGGGGAGCAAGGACCCCTCAAGGTCCCTTTCAGGATCTGGGGGGTTTGATGCTTCTGTGGCAGGCAGCATTTTAGTTAAATGGTGTTTTTCCTCTGGGCAATCCACTGACTATGGAAAATCTGTGTATTCAATGTAATTTTTTGTTGGTTTGCTTCCCTTTATTATATTGTCCATCTTAAACATTTTTTAATCATGCAGTAACCTTTACCCTGACTCAAAAACTGTTTGGATGTAAGCAAATTTAATCCCATTAAAATCACCATGACTATCCACTCATAAAACCATACAGATGATTTAATAGGCTGCTGAATGACAGTCCTGAGACCCATTAGGCCTAAATGCTCCCCAAGAGCCCAAACTCACAGACACCTATGCACATTCTTAAAAATAAACGCAGATATTCACATGCAAGTAAAGAAAGAAATATTCCCAGCTATGTTTTTAAACATGCACACCTGCAGAATTAGAGCCTGCCTTAAAAACCTTCCCCACCTGGATTTGAGATATGATAACTGATTCATGCAAATGAACCTACACCATAAAACTATTTATTTCTACTTTCCAGGTGACACAACTAGTAAGTGCAACTTTCAAATTTTCTTCTTCAACTTCTAAAGTTGGTATTAAAATATTGTCAGGCTCCAGGTGGAGGTCATTCCCAAACAGGCACAGATTCTATGGGGATAAGTCTGCACAGACACTTCAAAACAATCATCCCTTGTAAGAGATCCCTTCCTGAGCTGTGCAGAGCTCGTAACTTGTTTTATTAATAGTGTAAATTATCGCTTCACTTTTATTTTTTAATTTCAAAACTGTTTTTAACAATATATATGGCAGCCTGAGGGCAAACGTCTCTCTTGGAGGCATGGAAACTGCTGGAATCACTAAGGGTTAGGCAGGCATAGCTTCAAAGGCAGATTTGGGACCTATAACATTAATTCATCCACCAAATGGAGCTCCAAAATCCATTAAGGAAAAATAACTAGTAACCATCTGTCTTTATTCATCAGGCTGAAAGCAGTTAATCAAACCTAGTGGACATTTTTATTTTCTTCTTTCTCTCTCAACAGCTTTGAACACAGATGCAGCCTTTCCATAATTAAGTTGAGCATTGTGGCTCCTAGACAGATTAATTCTGGAGAGCTTGTCAAAAATGTCAGATGGCAGACAGGTTCTGTGTCTTGTCCCTGGGATTTCTGGGATTTTTATATTTATATCTACATATATGGGCAGATTCAGAACACAGTTATTAAAATTAATAACCCTTTATAATTCTTAACCCATTCTCTATAATGTGGTAGAGTTTTTTTCTCTCTGTTAGGGATGCAAGTCAGGATAGGACCTCAGCAGTGAGCAAATGGAACTGAGCTGAAATATGGGATGCAAATGGGCACCAGAAGGGAAATACTTTTGCTCACCACTGAACCACAATTCTAACTGAGGGGCAAAAAACTCTGTAAACACATTGACAGTGTTTGCAACAACATAAAGGTGCTCCAGATTACAGGAGTTCTATTCTAACAGGCTGGAATGTCATTAAATAGTTCATGTCTAAGAGCTATTCCAGGCACGTGCTTTCAGGAAAGTTCTCAGACAATTTCTATCAACTTTAAAAGGATACACACAAGTATCCAAGGAGGCTTTTAGTTCTCAATTACTTTTAACAATGAGCTCTTATGTGGGTTTCATTCCCTTTTTCTGAGTTCTAATATTTTAAAGCAGAGAGCATATCCAATTCTTAAGGATTTTATGTTACCTGTTAAATATTATGTTTTTTCAATTTAAGTCTACAGTCAAATTTATGGACTGAAGCTAGGATTTAAAAGACCCTAGGAGCAATTTTTGCTTCCTTCAAACTGGGGTTTTTAAAAAAGTAAAAGATCACATCAAACACATCTTTGTGCTGATAAAATAAGAATTTCAATGTCATTTAAAAGTTCAAAGTTTCAAAGTTCTTACCATTATAACTGGTTACAAAGAAGAGTTGGTTACTATTACATTTGATAAAATAATGCAGCTTGAAAATGGGATGTGCCAAATAATGAGAGATGGTCCCAGAGAAAACCACTCCATCTGACTGAAGCAGAAAGACAGTGGGGAGGTTTTCCAAGCACCTTTTAAAACTGGATCATAGGAAGTACTGAGGCAAATCAGTATATATTGATCAAACTTAACTAGTAAAATTCAAACTAAATCAAAAAATTCATATGGAGTATGTTTGTGTCCTTAGGAGTATAATTGTCCCTTCATATGTTTAACTGCTGGTAACTGATTCATCCTCAGTCTTCTGTCCCCACAGTTACATTGAAAATGGCAAATGGAAATGAGGCACCCAACTACATGTGGAAAAGTGGGAAAGAATTAAGTACCTCTAGGTACCAGATTCTACAGCAGAAAATAAAGAAGAAAGAGGTATTTTGAATAAAAACTCTGCTGGCACAATCTCTCTTTCACCAGAATATTTAACCACACAGCTGTTATAAATGCTCCAAGATGTGAACACCATTCCCACAGAACACATCAATGAACTGAAGCAGAGAGATCATCTTCTGTTTAGTGAAAAATCCCAGCTGAGAACTCCTGGATCGTGGCTCTCAGTCCTGTGCTCAAACACTCAGGGATCATCCTGATGGGAAGGGTTCCTGGAGCACACACAGGCTATACCCATCAAAAACCACTTCACAGACAGCACAACAAAGGCCAGCTGACAGTTGTGTTGGAGATGCTGATACAGAATTTCTCTGGAGAATGAGAAAAAGTAAGAAGATGGCCAGCTGAGAAAACCCAAAGTGGGCAGTGGAGACTGGAAGGGCTCATCAGAAAGGTGTCAGCATCTCTGAATCAGAGAGAAGTGGAAGAAATGATTACATATGTAAATGGGCAGATACAGGTGGGGAAAAACTTGCTTTTACACAGAAAGACAAGGAAAGAAGATATTATTAATCCATGGGAATCATGCCAAAAGCATGAATAAAAATGTTATTGTATGAAGATTTTGCCCATGGCCAACTGTAACTATGACACACCTGGCCTCAGTGTTGTAACTCACAGAGTGCTTCTTACACACAAGATAATCCTCTTCTATCTACTTAACTGATGTTATCATCCTCACTTGGTTCATGTCTGTCATCAGAAACAAAATTTCAGCATTGATAAATCCAAGCAGAGTTACTGAAGACAAATAAACTAAATTTTAAAAATGACAGGAGTTTTAAAATTCTGAAGGTGAGGCTCTTCCTACTCTTTTGAAGGCACAGATCATTCAAACTTGAACCAACTTGCCAACAAAACAAGTCTCAAATCCAAGATCTTCAGTGAGGCACAAAGTGTACCTGCATTGCAGCAGAGGCACATTGAGCTGGAATTTATGGACAAAGCAGCCGTGAGATGCTAATCCAGGCAAGGCTCCTAAGAGTGCTGTTCTGCAGAATTGCTACAGGTTCTGTCCTGAACACTGCCTCAGTTTCACAATCCTGGGAGGATTTTTGCAGCCCACTCTTACCTCTTCTATCACCTTTCACACATCTTCACTGCTCCAAGTCCAGCTGGAAGCAATCACCCACTGTGTCCCTTCTGAGAACAGAAGTTCCATGAGAAACTCTGGATTTAACCAAAAGAGGTCAGAGTGGAGATGCCTCACAGATGGAAAAAGTACAAACCTCAGTCTCAGATGAGTATTTTTAAGAGCTAAGAACCATAGAATCATTTAGGTTGGAAAAGACCCCCTAGGATCATTGGATTCATGACAGAAATTGGTAACACTGGAGTCTTTAAAACTGGAACTTTACACTCTGTGAAATTTTGTGAGCATGTTAAACAGCTACTGCAACCTCACGAGGCTAAAGCACAATCCAGACTTGTACACACCAGACTTGTACACACTTGTACACACAAACAGGAATGAGTTCAACAAATTATCCATGAATGTAAAAATTCAATTTACCGTAATGCAAGACAAAAAATAAAGAGGAAAATACAAAGACTTCTAATGAAAAGGGGAGAAGTGGCAACAATTATTTTCATACATTCTTCTGAATGCCATCACATGCTTGGGTTTGTGCTGCTATAAATATGTCCTTTTGTAAACTCTAAAATCTCTAAAATGCCAGAGAGCACAGAAAGCTTTTATAAAATCAGTATTTACAGTAAAGGATCTTGAAGACTTAGATGAATGGTGTTAAAGGTTTACATTTGATACCTCACCTGCAAGAGAACTGTAGTTCAGCTACACAAAGAGTCAAAATTGGACAGCTCCATCACCCAGAGACTTCAGAGAGTGCAGCTGAAATACAAGAGTCATAACTCAAAGGCTGCAGATGCAGCCACAGAACACAGACACCAGAGGGGAAAAAATTACTCTGACAACTTTTCGTGCTGTTGTGAAGCCTTCAGCATGAGGCATAAAACAAGCTCCAGCTACTTCATGTGAACTATACTCTGCAGTACTCACATACATATGTTTAATTTAGCCTTAATTTATACACAAAATATTTCTCTATTTATTCCATTAAGGAAGAAAGTAAATTAAAAGTTTGTAACATCACCCCAAGATATCAGTGCTGATAATCACTTCAGCTAGTATGGCCAGAAGCACCAAGCAGGCAACTTGTTCAAGAAATTCAGTAACCCAAATAATCTAATAATTCTAATTTGAAGAAGTCTGAATTATGGAACTCAATAATGATGTAATATTGCACCAGGACTACCTGGGAAAACTGGATTTGGTGGCAGCAGATGTTAACTTTCTAAAGTGTAATCTACAGGAGATGGAGCCCTGCTTGGACTGCTTCTTTTTGTACCAGAGATAATGAGGGAGTTTCCAAAATGGGAAGAATGGCTGTAGCCTGTTCTCACTAGGGACATCCCAAATTTGAAATTCTCTTCAAAATTAATAAACTTCAGGACACCACGGGAAGCCCATCATGAACAAAACCCTTGCTGACATGGCAAAAGCAGAGTGACCCATTTGCACACAAGACACAGGGAGTTTGGCTGCACAAGATATTCTTACTGACACCTCCAAACTCTGAGTCATTTTGGTTTCTCAATTACAATTATGGGAGGCATTTTCTCCATAAACAGATAAAACATGATGGGAGGCGGGATGGTTCTGCCTGATTAGCTAATAATGTGCACGCTGTTGAAGGCTGATTAACTGCCTGCTTGAGTTGATGCCTGTTCCTAGCACAGATTACCTTTATTTATAGCACAAGGGAAAGGAGCCAGGACCAAAACTACACAGGAAACACAAATGGTGAAATCTGCTGGCATTGCCATTAACAATATGGCACTGAAGGGATTCTCAGTGGCCACTCAAACTCCATTCACAGAGCAATTTTAAAAAGGGCAAAGGAGTTCAGGCAATGTAAAGTCAAACACTTGGGGAAAGAACTGCACCAGATAATGTTTTCTCTTGGAGAATGTTAAAACAACAACTGCTAAACCAGGCTTTCGTTGCCTTTTTTTTTTTTTTTTCTTTTTTGGTAACTTGAAGATTACGTATTCAACTTGAGAAACCTTCATTATACAAGAAAGCCAATTACTAGAACCTGTTGTTCCTCTAAGTCATCTAGAAGAACATTTCAGCTTATGCAGTTTGTCCATAATGTGTTTGATGTTTGATTCTTCCATGATCCTATGATGAATGAAGAATTAAGCTGATGTATGACTGGAATTAATCCAGTGTTTTCCACTGGCACAAATTCTGTTTCTATGGGCTGGATACTCGCTGAAAGACATTGAAGCAGCACTTCAAATGCAAAGCTCCTTCAGAACTGTTTTACCATAAGAATCAAAGAAAAAATCAGATATTTCAATTCCCTCGTTATTCAGATCTTGCTTCTCCTTCAAAAGATGCAAAAAATCAAAATTAGTTCTAACCAGATGCTGCACCCACAACTTCTGCCACAAGGAGTGAAAATTAGGAGCAAGAATAACTTGCAGTAAATTACTGTAAGTTATAGCACACTTCCAGTTGAATAGATCCCACCTTCTTTGTGTTATCATTCCAGGATAAAACATGTCCAAATAATGCTTTTGAACAGAAGAAAAATGCATGTTATAACTATCTCATCTTTGTAACATCAGTAATTTTTCCCCATTTTAGAGTTATTGGATTTATTTTGTTTTGACTAAGTGCTTTGAACCTTCAAAATTTTTGGTTCTGAACAAATCCCTTTTAAAGGAAAGCTCAGGCTTGTGTCGGAATCTCTTATCTTGAAATAGCTCAGAACAAAGTCACACATCAGGCCATGATAAAATGCTTCTGAATTCTGCAATCATTAGTTTTGTGGAACAGAATAAATCAGTATCAAAGATACACAAGAGTGTGGTGCTCTTGCAAACACCAAGATGCCATTAAGGAAGCCTTATGGAGGTTATCTTGCTCAAGCACAGCTGAAGCAAGAGATTTTGTCTTCTTTTGAGTTTGTTTTCCCCTACTTCCCCGACTCTTACCTAATCTTTCCTCTGCAAAATTATGTAATTTTTGGAATGTTTTCAAGGTCATCACAGAACTAAATGGTAGTAACATTTTTTAAGCCAGTGTCCTGATTTCATGCAGCTCTCAGTGCCTGAAAATGGGAGACACTGCCTAGACCTTGAACACCGAACCAGGAATATGAAAGCACCAGGAGTGTGATGACAGAAAACATTTCTTCAGCAAATACACTTCCTTTCCCCCTCATCAAGTGCATTTTCCACTGAGAAACCCACAGAAATGCTACAACAAATTCAGGCCCTGATGTTCCTGCTGACACATCTCATCCTCACCACCAGTGTCTGCAGACTTCCTACACACACACAGAAAATTAGCACAGTACAAGATTTGGATTAATGAACATATTTTGCCTTGAGTTTGTTCTACATATGGTATGTACAGCACGTGATTAGCTGCCTGTGAAGCTGAAAGATGCCTTAGATCCTTCCAAGAGATCAAAGTAGTACCATCAACTGGGTGTTCAATTATTAGTGTCAACGATTCATAACAGACCAACCTCATCTTGCTTTTGCTGGAGGGTAAGATTTCTGTAAAGCCATGGATAGCTGAATTAAATTATAAATCACTTCAACAAGAAGCCTTTCCTTGTTATTAGTGTGGTAAATAAGGGCATCTGGATGCACATCAATCACACCTGAAACTGAATCAGCCAATTGCTGAAATGTAAGTGTATAATTACCTTCTGAAATAGCCTCCTATTGAGAATTTAGAAGACTTGCTTTAAGTAACAGAATCAAAGACATTCAGCACCGCATTTCAAAACCTGTCCTCCCCTACTCTGAGAACAAAAACATCTGTGAGAGTATTTGCAATAATATTTTACAATCTTTCCATAAGCCATTTCGTAACATACAAACTTTTAAAGTATAGAGTCCTTTCAGGTACAAAGAGGCTCAACCCTTGAGCCCTTGCAGTCCTGTGTGCAATATTGAGGTTATTAATGAGGGTACAGGATGAGCTAAAATTTGGCTTTTACTTCCAAGGTGCTGCAATTACACTGGATAGCATCACCTTGTACTGCTAAGGATTAATATCAGTGCAACATGTTATGCAAACAGACATCAACACCTCAGAACATCAGGTAACACACCAGGTCAAATTACCACTTAAAAAACCACATGAGGCTTAAGGGAGCTTAAGATCAATATCACAGGAGCAAACACTGACTTCAGACACCTTGACTGAAGTGCTCAGCAGTGGGTGAGTCCCTGCAGACTCTGTTCAGCTCCATGGAGGTTATGAAGATTAATATATATGCTCATTCTAAGAACTGGGTTATTGATGTGCCCTGCAGGGTACACAAAGAGACACAGAGACCACAAACAGCAACTTGTCATCAAAGTAAAAAGGGAGAACACAGTCCTGTGCTCGACCATGCACTTATCCCAAAAGATGCAAACTTTCTTCCCTTCCCTTTAGAATAAATAACTGCTACTTTTGGAAATGGGATAATCTACATTTTTCAAAGCATTGCAGAATGGAAAAGAAGTTAATTTCTGGTGGCTCCACAGAATGCATGCATCACTTCCTACTGCTGAAAGGACACCTCAGAATCAAGCTTGTTCCCTAAGAACCTTCACCAAGAGAATTCAAAGCATTTTCAGTGTCTTTTATAGTAATGATTTTTTCATACCTAACTCAGTGAGGATGACCACAGTGCAACCCACCCAGAAAATCCAAGTTAACCAAGGCATGACCACTGAGCCTAAGTTGTTGTGCCCTGTGCCAGCCTGTTATTTATACCACACAGGGCACATGTGCTGTGTGAAATGCTTCAGTGGAACTAAGCCCTGACATCAAATTCAACAGTGACATTAATGCCATCAGTGCTACAACAGCCCCCTCTCTCAGGGCACATACTCAGGTGTTATCTGAGTATGGAACTGCAAAAGGAACCACCAGACACCGAAAGTAGTTGGTTTGACTGGCAGCTGCTCGGTATTTCTGCCCAACCTGCTCTTTTGGGGTGAAACAGCCAAAGTTTGAGCAGTTTGTCCCTTCTGAAAGCTGACTGCACCCTCCTACACCCCCACTCCCAGCTGCTCCTGGGCAAAGGGGGATGGAAGGTTCCCTCCTGCACAGCCTTGAGCAGAGCTGCCTCAAGCAAATGAGCAGGGACAGAACCCTGTGAGCATCACATCCTCCTCCCTCCATGGTTCTTCACTGGATCATGCTTCTGGACATGGATGAAAAGGAACTTGTTAGCTACAAGTTAACATGCACCCCAAAATCCACATCCACACTCAAGATGATCCCAAAACTCAAATAAAATAGTTTATTTTTTGACAGTACAGAAAGTATTACATAACAAACATAAAAATCTTCCTTCATCCAAGGATCTCAAAATACTCTGCAAACAGTCTGACCCTTTCCAAGACCTTTGAGTAGAGGCTTCTTTCCATTTTGTGAATTCTCACTTTGATAAGGAATCCACTACTGCTTGCACCTCCTTCTAGTCAGGACTAAAATTTTATAAAGTCGTATCTCCTAAAGCAGAATTAGATTAGGAAAATTATATAAAGCAACTGCTTGGATGAGCAATTCAGTGAATGGTGTTTACTAAGCAGAAAATACAATTAATCCTGAAATCTTCCTTTCTCAGTGTGGAAAAAATAGTTTTTCCATTACTGGAACTCACATGAAAAAGCAACTAGAAGCACTTTGGATGGTCATCTCCACAGCACCAGATGTATGACACTTCCACAAGCAACACTGTACAGTCAACAGCTGCCCTAAGAAGTCAGTGCTGACATTTTCAAAGGGTGTTACTTGGACCCTTCTCTGAGCTCTTTGAGCTTCATAAATCTGATTTCCTGGTTTATTTCTACAGCAGCTCCCATCTGAGCATCAGAAACACAAATGAAACCAGCACAACCATAACCTCAGGCAGGGAGAAAGTTCAATGACACCTTCGTCACAGAACACAAATCAATACTCTGAAGGTCACTAAGGAAACCCCTGCCAGAGCCAAGATGAAAACTCAGACCAGCATTTTTATCCAGAACACTTTCCCCCCTTGAAACATATTCCAGTCTCATCTAGACTGAATGTTTGATTCTAATTTGGAATATTACAATTCTAATTTCCCTCACATTGTATGCTCTGTTTTCACCTCTTCAGTACTACTTTAACCAATTGGTTTTATGTGTTTTAATAAGCATGGTTGGTTCTACCTAGTTTTAAATCTTGTTCTCTTCTCTCATTGCATTGTTCAATAAAAAAAAAATCACAATTAAGTAATACCTAAAAGAAATCCATCAAATAGTAAGAAAACAGGAAGCTAAGGTTTATTTTCCCAGATGAAATATTGCCCTGCTTCCTGAAGTAGTACTGCTGGCACACTTTGTATTTTGATGACAAAAATAATTTTACTAGCAAAGTATTTTAAGTTGCAAAGAGAACCAGATGAACTAACATACTATGAAAGAATAATTAATTATTTCATTGCTTATTCTTTCTAACTTGCACTGTTTACAGCAGCTGCTTATTTAGCTGATTTAAGGATTCCTCTGCAGCCCATTTCAGGTTCACTGCAGATAATTCCCAGTTACACTGCAAATCCTTCTATCCTGACACATTTTGCCCTAACCTGCAATTCAAGGTATCAATGCAATCTCTTCAAGTAGTCTCATTCCCTGCATGCTGAGATACATGCAAGGCATGCTCCAAAAGCCTGGACCTTTAAAGGGAAGGGTTTACATGTTTTTTTAAAGAAGGACACAATCTCAGTATTATGTATAAAATAAAACTGGAAGTCCATTCATTTGATAGCAAAACAGAACCTATGATACATTCTGAAAGTCCATTAAACCTTAGGAAAAGCAGAGTCTCACAGGAAATGAAAAACCAGTAATAAATGGGTTGTGCAAAACTGAGGTCTGAGAGTGCCATGTCTTAACACCAGATCTGTCAGTGTCAAAGGAGGACAATATTTACCCACAGCTTTCACAGATGTCATCATTTTGAAGGAATGAATCTTCCTCACTATTCTCAGAAGCCAAAAAAGGACAGCTCACTATAATGAGAAATAAAACTGATAGTGGCTTAAGAACAACATCTTTACAGTATCTAAACCACAGCCTCATTATAGTCACAATACCCATAATTCTGAGATACCCTGTCCCAATTCACTCTCTGTAGATGACATACAGAGAGCAAAATAAAGCAGAAAGTGCAGAGAGGGGTCTCAGTCCTGCAAATTGGACACCACAAAGTCCAGGGGACAGACGTCATCCTGAGGTGAACAGCTGCCTGTTCAAACAGAGGGATTTACTCACAAACACAGAGGGTGAGGCCACTGCTCTGAGAGCACAAAGCTCTGGGAGTTGTGAGGAGAAAGTGGCTGAACATGGAGTTTCCATCCTTGGAGATATTCAATGCCAGCACAAACCCATGGAACCCTCTGGCTGGAAATGCTTTGTGCAGGGGTTCAACAGGGCAATATCCTTCCAGCCTCAGATATTCTGTGATCCTTCAAAATTCCATTCAAACACAATTTCTTTGATCAAAAGAGAACCACCAAGTGCCCTAATCTCAGTAAGGCTCCTCAAAGGTAAAAAAAAAAAACTTTGTGTCCACAGATCTCAGGGAAAGTTCAGGACTCTTTTGGACTTTGCAGGTGATTAAACACTCGGGAAAATATTCTCAAAACCTTCATCAAGATTATGCATAAATCCTGAAGGCACGTACAGCCATACAGAATCCTTACATCTAGTATTTAGGAATAAGTAAGGGATTTTTCTTCTTGTGAGCTAGAATTCTTATACCTCTGTGAACACACCATTGATTATGTGTCTGGATTAGGGGATGCCTCAAGGCTGTTTCAAACCCACTCTCCTGCTATAGACAGGAGACAGGGAAATCAGCTATGACTGGGGGATTGCCTCCACACCAGACCCTCTGCACATCTCCACAGGTGCAGCAGCTCTGTATAACCAGGTACAGCACCAGCTCCATCTTGAAATTTCTATTTAAGAGTCCCAGAGGCTCACCAGCAAGAAATCATTGCTAAAGAAAAAAAAAAAAAAAAAAAAAAAAAAAAAAAAAAAAAAAAACCTTTAGTTCTTGCAGAATTCTTAGAATCTGCTTAGTTCTAACTCTTGCCAGCCATCCATCAAAAATACAACAGAGCCTACTGCATCTACTTCTGTCAAGGTTTTGCAAAACAGAAAGGAGTTTTGCAGGGTTTTAAGTAGCTTTGACACTGAATCCACTCTCTGGCATTCCCCAAGTGGCTCAGTTCTGCAAATGAAAAATGGAATACAATGGAATACAAGCCAGACTTTGATCCTGTAATTCTTCATTGTTTTCCTATTACAGCTCTCTCTCACAGACAGCTGGGACTGCTGATGTGAACTCAGGAGCAGTTCTGCTGCAGCCAGGCAGTGCTGGGCAGGGCTTCCCCACTGCCAAAAACATCTCAACATCTGCACAGGGCCCAGCAGACTGCTGTGAGTGTGCTCCATGGTTCAGGCTCATGACAAACACAGCAGGATGTGGGACAGCCACTTTCATCCAGGGAGATGCTGGGAGGGCACAGCTCTCCCAGACATGGTGGGACATTCAGCTGTGGTACCTCCACAGCACCAGGGAATCACAGACTCACTAAGGCTGGAAAAGACCTCCAGGATCATCAAGTCCAACCTTTGACCCAACACCACCTCATCAACTAAACCACAGCACTGACATGTCCAGTGATTTCTGGAACACCTCCAGGGCTGGTGACTCCAGCACTTCCCCGGGCAGCCCATTCCAATGCTTAACAGCCCTTCCCATGAAGAAATGTTCAGCAGCAAGTCCAGAAACTCCCGTGTCCACCCAAATTACCCAGAGTCAAGGGCTCCTCAGCCCCTCTTAAGTGTCTCAGACCTCTGCAGAGCTTCACACCCTGGGATGACACTTGCAGGCACCTCCTGAGAGAATCACAGGATGGTTTGGGTTGGAAGGGACCTTGAGGATCATGTAGTTCCAGCCCCATGCCATGGGCAGGACATCTTCCACTAGACCAGGTTGCTCCAAGACCAGGGATGTGGCAGCCACAATTTCTCTGGGCAACCTGTGCCAGGGCCTCACCACCCTCAGAGGGAAGAATGTCTTCCTAATACCTGATCTAACCCTACTCTTTCACTCTGAAGCCATTCCTCCTTGTCCTGTCACTACATATATTGCAAACAGCCCTGCCCCATCCTTCCTCTGAGCTCCCTTCAGCTACTGGAAGACCACAGCTAGATCACCCTAGAGCCTTCTTTTTTCCAGGATGAACAATCCCAGTTCTCCCAGCTGGAGGCAGCTCTGCAGGTGGGGTCTCATCTGAGCAGGGCAGAGGGGCAGAATCCCCCCCTTCCCTGCTGCCCACACGGGGAGATCAGCCCAGGGAACAGGGGATCAGGGCCGGGGCATGGGGGGATCAGCCCGGGGCACGGGGGGATCAGCCCGGGGCACGGGGGTTTAGAGCAAGGGAATGGGGGGGGAATCAGCCCAGGGCGCGGGAGTTCAGGGCCGGGGAATGGGGGGTTCAGCCCAGGGTACGGGGGGATCAGGACCGGGGGCAGGTCCAGCTCCCAGCCACCAACACCCCCGAGCTCTTCTGCCACGGCTGCTCCAGCCCGGATCGATCCCGGGTGTTGCGGTACAAACATCGGGCCGGGACAGGCTCTGATGTCAGCACAGAGCCCCCATCCCAGAGCGCCTCAGGCTGCGAGGGGAGCGCAGCAGCATCAGCGGCCCGGCACAGAAATCCACACCAGCACGGCTGGCGAGGCCAGCACAGGCTGACGGCAGCAGAGGCCCAGCTCCCGCCGCCATCTCGGGCCGCCCCCGCCCCGCCCGGCTCCATTTCCCGGGATCGGGATCGGGATCGGCACCGCCCCGGGAATCGGCAGGGACGGGCCGGGCCGGCAGCGCCGCAGGTACGGGGGGCCCGGGGCTGGCACGGCCCCACCGCAGCGCTCCCTCAGCGGGAACAGCCTCCCTCCCTTGGGAGCCATCCCGGCCCTGAATCGCCTCCTGCTCCCCGGGGAAGGGCCGGAATTAAAGCGTGAACGAGAGCGTTGAATAAGGTCGGGAATGTGCAGCGATGGTAAAACGCGGACTGGTTTTTATGGGTGTGTTTGCGGTGTGTTTTGTAGGTCAGTTCCAGCACACGGTGCGAAAGGAAAGAGGATGGAAGAAGGAAACGCTGCCAAGGAAAGGGTCCTCATTACTGGAGGAGGGGGTTATTTTGGCTTCCGGTTAGTGCATTAAATAGTTATTACATACAGGAGTAAATGTAAGAGGTTGCTGCTGGGGAGGCAGCAAAATCCATCTGTAGAAGGGAGACCTGTGGGCCTGAGACACCTGAAGCAGGTGTTCCCATCTTCTGGTCCACCCGGGGTCTCAGTTTTAAACAACCTCAGTTACTCTGTGTCCAGAGGCTGTAAGTAACTCTGTTTTCCCCTTTCCAAATGTCAGGCAGCAGCTGCCTGGCAGACATTTACCTGTGTGCTCACCTCTGCAGAGGGGTGGGATCACCATCATCAGCCTGCTCTGAAGGGCAAGCCTACACTTGTTTTCTTTTGACCTGCAAATAGTTACACATGTGCTTAGCTCTATAGGTTAACAACTCCAGCTGAACTCTCAAGAATATATTATTTTCATGAGCAGTAATGGTTTAGGATTAGGGTTGTTAATAAGGTGCGTATTTCAGTGAAATCCATTTTCCCTTGCTGTAGCTGGCTCTGCAGCCCATTTAAAGAAAAAATCCTATTTTGAGCCCTAGACTATAACTGCTCACAGAGGAAGAGAGATCACAGTCAGGACGGGAAAATAAAGTAAATTTCAAGTCAGGGGAAGCAAAAAAAAGATCTCAGGAGATGCCTATCTGACTTCTGCTTGGCTTCTCCCTCCACTCTCATGCCCTAAAGCACAATGGAGATACAAAAATGTAGGAAAGGGGAAGAGAAACACCAGAGTTACACTTTGTGTCAATACTTGTGACTTGGAGTAAAATGTAGACGTGTGGCAAAGCATTCACAGCAGCTTAGAAGCATCTCTCCCACTCCTCTGTAAATTTCAAACACAGTGGTGAAGACCAACCTGTTGTTTTGCCAGAACTGGGACGGCACAAAAGCAGTTAGATAAAACTAAAGCTTTTATCTAACTAAAGTTAGATAAAAGTAAAGCTTTTTAAAAAAAAAAATATTTGGCAATAGTTGCACATCTGAAAATTGCTGTTGCTGATCTCTTCAGAATTTTCATTTACAGCAGTTCTGCCTCTTTTTTCTTTTTTTCCTCCAAGTATTGATGGAATGTGAGATATCAGTTCAGTACCTAAACTATCACAGCTGAATATTCCCTATAGTGGGGGACTGAGCATTTAAAAGACTCCCACCAGAAAAATAATCAGCATAAAAACAGTTAATAGTGTTCTCTCCCTTCCAGGTGAGATGTTTCATGCACCATGGTGTTGTACCCTAATGTATGGTTTCTGTCATGTTTCAGTTTAGGTTGTGCCATATATCAAAAGGGAGTCGATGTGATCCTCTTTGATGTGGTGAAGCCACTTCAAACCATGCCAGAGGGAATGAAGTTCATGCAGGGGGATATCTGTTGCCTGTCTGAAGTGGAAGAAGCTCTCAGAGATGTAATCTGCGTGTTTCATATCGCTTCCTATGGAATGTCTGGCAGGGAGCAGCTAAACCGAAAACTTATAGAAGATGTTAACGTGAAAGGAACAGAAAATGTCATCCAGGCCTGCAGAAGCAGGGGAGTGTCCAGCCTGGTTTATACAAGTACCTACAATGTGATATTTGGAGGCCAGATTATAGAAAATGGGGATGAGTCTCTGCCTTATCTACCTCTGCACCTTCACCCTGATCACTACTCCAGAACAAAATCCTTGGCTGAAATGAAGGTGCTGGAGGCCAACGGTGCTGAGCTGGGAAATGGGAGAGGTGTCCTGAGGACCTGTGCTCTCCGGCCAGCAGGGATCTACGGGCCTGGGGAGCAGAGACACCTGCCAAGAATAGTCAGCTACATTGAAAGGGGACTGTTTAGATTTGTCTATGGAGACCCTCTGAGTCTGGTGGAGTTTGTACATGTGGACAACCTGGTCCAGGCTCATGTCCTTGCCTCCGAGGCCCTCAGAGCCAGCAAGCAGCACATTGCTGCAGGCCAGGCCTATTTCATTTCTGATGGCAGGCCTGTCAATAACTTTGAATTTTTCCGACCGCTAGTGGAAGGTCTGGGTTACAAGTTCCCAACCCTGCGCCTTCCCCTCTCCCTTGTCTATTTCTTTGCATTCCTTACTGAAATAGTTCATTTTCTTGTGGGGCATGTTTATAACTTCCAGCCTCTCCTCACTCGCACCGAGGTTTACAAAACTGGTGTCACACACTACTTCAGCATGGAGAAGGCCAGGAAGGAGCTGGGCTATGAGCCCCAGCAGTACAGCCTGGATGAAGTGGTGGAGTGGTTTAGATCCCAGGGATGTGGACCAAAGCCAAGAAATTACACCATGATGCACCTGGTTAGGGATGGGGGACTGCTTGTGCTGCTGATTGCTGTGCTGGTCTCCTGGCTTCCATCTGCAGCAACGTTTTCACTCTGAAAGATGAAATGCTGAGGACAGAATTTAGTTCTGTTCTCTGCTTAATCTTGGTTTTGACAGACAGGTAATAAAAGATTTTTAAAAAAATACATACTTGTGTGATTGAGGTAAATAACAGCTTTATCCCCAAGGAATGGACTGCTGGGTAAAAAGGTGCAAATTTTAATATATTCATTCTCTTCAAAGTGAAATTGATCAGATCACTAATAAGATGAAGCTCAGTATTACTGCAAACAGCATTTTATTCTCAGGTACAACAGCACAATGCAGTGAATGGAACAAATGTCCTTAGGCTGACCCTTCCTCCCTGATGGGATTTTACTCCTGATCCCTGCCCTTTATTCCTAAAGAGTTTGTGTTACATGATCCAGAGGAGAATAAATTTATTCTTTGATCACATTCCAAACCCCAGTTCTGCTTCCCAGCTTGGATGTATATATGCCTAACCAAGATTAACTGATAAACTGCTAGACAATAAATAAATGAGGTTTTTACATGAATACGTTCTGGTATGCTTTCCTGAGTTAACTCTGATATCTAATGACATTTCTGGAAAATGCACCACGCTTAATCTAAATTACCACAAAGTGCTTGAAGCACCAGAGATTTGTAGATTTTTCTAACAGTAAAATATGCCTGTTTAAAATGAATGAACCAGCTGAAAGTGCATTCATAAATAAAACCTATGATTTTTCCCAGCATTATTGAATGGTTAAACAAATAATTCATCAAAGACATTTGGTGAGTGATTGCATTCACTTTCCACTATTTATAAAACACTTTTAGCCTTTAATAATATTTCTTTAACACCTGACACCAGCTAAATAGAATTTCAGCTTTGTGATAGGAAGATAAACACTTGCTACAAGGAAACTCATAATTTTGTGGTATTTTAAGATTAGAAGATAAGACTAAAAGTACAGGTCACAGCTGTCCCATGCAATTCCATCTGTCAATCTAATACATAAACTAAGAAACTTCACCTCAAATTTTAAACACAGAGTTGTTTTCCCTTAACTCATCAGCATTGCAGCTTCTGTACCCCTTGATAAAAGCAGAATCCTTCAAGAATTTAAAACTCCTCTTTAAACTTTAGTTTTTCCATTTTAATGGCTGAAGCTACACTGATCTTAAATTAATAGTAACTTCCAGATACTTCTGTTCAACTCTGCTGCAACTGAAATGGGGAAGTAATAAGAAGAAGAGCAGTTCCATTGCACTGTTAAAGGATTCTCAGAAAACAAGAGGCCTTAAGAGAGGAACCAAGCTAGAAATCCACAGCCACCCCTGCTTAGAAGATGCAGATTTTTACAGCTCATGGTGACTAAAGACAGCATTATTTTTTGACTGTTCTCTTCCTGATAAGTTTACCTTTAAAAAACCCCAGCCCACACTATTGATAACTTTTTGTATTTTTATGCTTCAAATCTGACTTTTCTCCCTCACTCCCCTACCAGTAAGTACACCATGAAAGAAATTAAATTTAATACTTAGCTTGAGGGACAGCTCAAGAGAGAACTCACTTTTTTTCCCCTCTCTAATAGCAAATAAGCTGTTTCTGTAGCAGGAGTGTTGCACTCTCTTATAAAGAGCTTATGTGTCTCCAACTGAGCACTGATGGCACAAGGGCCACTCTCCAGGAGTCATTAATATACAACATCATCTGCAGAAAGAAGAAATCTTCTTTTTAATAAAACAGAAAAAAGACATCCATGACCTCATGAAAGCACTGGGCCGATGCTCTCCTTCCAACAGCTCTGTTTTTTCAAGTGGAAACCACTTTGTTCTTTTCCCCTTTAAGTTCTCTGGCTTTGACACAATGTTATCAGAAATAGATTACAAAATTCTAATGCCAGCAGAAGACAAAACCAAAATGTAGAAGAAATTGCACAAGCCTGTTGCACAGAAACAGCATTGGTATTTCATGTCAAGTCTTCTAAAAATGGTTTTAACATAGGGAACTGAACTCCTGTGCCCCAGAGGAATTTTCTCTGCTATTTGTAATCTTTCAGCAAAACTCAGCTACTGCTATTTATAATTATCTCAATGGTGGGGTTATGAAAATCATCTATGGAAGGGTCTTTAAGCCAAGAATCCTAAATCCACACTGTCAATACCAGCTGAGGTTCAAGCCCCGGTCAGGTTTTGAGGTACAGCAGCAGCAGCAGCTCCTAACAAGACAAAAATAACCCCACAAAACCCCAAATACCAGAAGTCCTGCAGGAGCTGAGCTCAACACGTGAAGCTTTTCATCTGCCTGGAGTCAAGGCCAGAACTCTCTGATAAGAGAGCAGGAGGAATTGTTCTGTCCTAATGGCCCAAGAGTGTGCTCCAGCACACAGGATTAATGTGGGGACACACCCCGAGCCATCATCAGTGCACTGATTAATTCCCCATCAATTAGCTCCATCTATTAAAAAAACCCAAAGTGCTGACCACAGCAGAGGTGAAGGATACACTTACTCTTTCCAAAAGGAAAACAGGCAGTCTGTGACTTAGAGATACTCTAAAATTGCTTGAAAATTCCATCCCTGTAAAGACAGTCACAGCTGCTCTATTTGAACTATTTTACAATTCTCTCTCCTTTTTCCTGTTTTTTTATCATTACTCCTCATGCATGAATATCTGGGTAAATTAGGGTAATTAATTCAAGTGTTGTGTCTCTTTTCAAATTTTCATCTTACCTGTTTTCCTGAAACTGAATTACCAGAAATGAACCTGAAAATTGGAAGAGTAGAATGAAAATATAGCTCAGATTCAATTTTAGTCGTCAAAATTACTGAATAATTGATAGGTGGCTCACTATAAAGGATGATGCTGATGTTTAAAGTGAATAGTTTAAGAATACTTGGTCAGCTACTTAACCTCAGACACAGCATTTCAAGGTACAAATTTGCAAGATATACCTGAAAACTTATACTTCTCACATGTATTTAAATATATTTATTTTAGATGCTTAATCAAACCAGATTTTTCTAGGTCCTTCTCCTAAGGGACTCAACCAAAATGTCCCTTTTTTTCCATTTATTACTGATTTCCACATACTTTCCAAAGTATAGTGGCATATGTAATAATTTACTATGTGCTCTTCAGAGAAAAGGGTCCTGAAGGCTGATAATTTACACATGTTGTAAAGAATCTGGGGATTAAACTGTAATTCAGGAGTACAGAAGTGTTGGGGAAACTACTGCTTTATTTTAGTCAAGCTCACAATTCCCTGTTTTGCTGGAGTAACAGCTAAAAATGTAGACTAGCAACAAATTCAACTGCTTTTAATTTAATTTAAATTCTTTTAAAACTAATAGCTGAACATGTTTATAAATACTGTTATGAATCAGAAGATAAATTAATCTCTGAACTGATTCTGAAAGTTAATTTTCATTATATTTAACTTCCATTTCTCATGCTATAAAGGGAATTTCAGTCTGGAACAAAGCCAGCTAGTTGGACTGCAGTTAAAATGCTGACACATGACTGTAGCAGACCTCAACCACTGCAATTCAGCTTCCACACCACATTCAGGTTTTTCCAACTGGTCTGGAGAATTCAAAGATAATGGCTGGTACACAGCTCACACCTTCTCTGAGGTTAAAGAACTGCAAAACTAACAAAATGCTTTCAACAGAGAAATGTATAGATCTGTTGGGGCAGAAAAAAGTGACAATACAGGCAACTAAACACCTAAATGTAGTAATTTTTTGGACTCCACAACTCATGCATACCAATACTCACAAAGGCAATAAAGACTCTGTTTGATTTAATGACCTTCCAGAAGAATTCAGCTGCAGACTCCTCATATGGATTCATGTTCAATAAGCATGTAATTCTGATCAAAAGATGAGAAAAAATTTGTTCCCAAGACTCCCAACAATTAAAAAAATCACCACATAAAGACAGTGCACCCACCCAGCAGTAGTTCTCCCTGAAACCTCATAGGCAGAAAGTGTTCTGATAAATTTTTTTGTAAACATCAATATTACTGTCCTTCCAAATTACCACAAATTTAATCTTTGCCTTACTCACATTTTATTGTTCAAGCTCATAAAAATCTGACTCTCACTAGAGCTGGAGTTTGTATCTGCCTCTCACTGAAAAAGGTTGGTTTGGAGTCACAAGTTAAACTCGATCTTTGACCTTTTCCTTCTGCCTCGTGTGTTTGGAGCCAGAGGAAGTGCAACAATAACCATGTCTACTGAAACAATCTCTGAGTCAGTTCATCTTAAAACCACAGAAATGCTCTTCTTCTAACCTCTAGCAGAGCACACCATACCACACCAGCAGATCACTTTTCAGTAAGAACTCACTGCTTCAAATGACTGGCAAAAGTCATGAAATTCAACAAGCAATGCTTAAACAAAGAAGCACCTGGCATCATTCACATCAACATGAGATATCAACAATTTTTTATTAAAATAAGTTATTTCAATGATTTAAAACCGTTTCTATAAGAATATAACAATTTAACAATTGTTAACTTCAAAAATGTATAAATGTTTTCCCTCCTGGATTAAAAAAATTAGTACACACATTCAAACCTACTTTCATACTCAAACAGCTGCAACTGTGATAAAGTTGCTACAGAGCCTGTCCCAAGGAAGAACTGAGAGGTGAGGTCTTGGAGATAAAACACAGAATGCAAAACCAAGAGAAGAGTTAGAAAATAGCCTTTCCCACCACTTGCAAGTCAGCAGAAGAGTCACTGCAGTATTTTCATTCTGCACACAGTGTAACATCATATTCTGGGGAAAAGTTTTACTGTAAAACAAAATGCATTTGCATAAATACTGATGGAGTGGCTCTTATAACCCCTGACATTATGCATGAGTGGAGAATGTGCACAGCACTTTTCAAAGGACTACAAAATGAGATAATTCTTAAATATTTGCACAAGAGCAGTGTGAGGGACTCACTCCTGAGTCCATCACACAGTGGCTGTGCTGTGTCAGGAATACACACACCAGTGGAGAAAGCCAGGACAAATGGACAGTTTGGTTGGGTATGCTCTAGAACTGAGCTTAAAAAGAATTCTGACAGGCAGAACAATCCACACCTGGATAATGAAGATAAAACCAGCTCTATACAGCAGTCGAGGTTATAGCTCCACCTCCCAAATCCACAGTTGATGTGATTTTTTTTTTTTTCTTTGTTTGAGCAGGGTTTACACCCATCTAATTCATTGAACAGGTCAATCACAGCTGGGTCCTGAAGAGATTCAGGAAGCATGATGAAAAGGAGAGAATGGCCTTTAAGTTTTCTGTTTTCAGTTGGGTGATTAGTAATTAATTTCTTTATAATAAAAAATTTACAGACGCCACCCCATTGTGGGATGCACTATTATAACACTTTCATCTCTGAGACAAGACTGTCTTTACAGAATAGCTAAAGCCTCAAGGGGGTTCCTCAAACCATCATCTGTGAATGCACAATGGCATCAATTAAGCGCCTCTTGAAACAACAGAACTCACAGCATGGGGAGCAAGAGAAATGGAAAATTGCTGAGGCAGCTGCATCAGGCCATGAATCCCAAATCTGTGCAAGTCCTCTGTGATCAGAAGTACAGCTCTGTGGAAGCAGCATTTTATGCCTCAGGCAGTCACTCCAAAAACTAAACTCCTCTGCACACATTGGAACACTGAAATTGAGAATATAGATAGCAAAACTCATCCCATGTAGAGATACAACAACCAGGAATTTGATGGTGACAATACAGCACTAGCACAAAGGACCAACACATACACAAATGATGACAACTGCTGTTAAATATTCCATCGAAGGCCTTTAGTTCTGCTCTGGCAGGAAAATACACTTGTTAATCTAACAAGTATTCTCATCTGCAGCTTCATGTTCTTGATTTGATTAAGGCACCAGAAGGATGTACCTCTATATTTGTGCACACTACCATTCTTGGATTAGTTACATTTTGGGAAAACAGTCTACATTTACAGAACACTATCATTTGACTATCGTCTATGTAGGATTGCAAGATTAAAAATTGACAGTTCATTTAAAAATTCATTTCTAAGCACATTAGCAGCTGAAAGGATTTGCAGAAATGATACTGTACAAAAGTAAGTGCTGCTCAGAATTTTAAATACCTTCTCTTTCTGCAAACAAACATATATCTCTTACTGCATATCTTGAAACTTTTCCTTCCAGTGCCTCGAGGCTATGAACAGAAGTTCACAGGGGCTATGAATAGAGGTTCACACATTGCTCCTTTCTTGAACCTTTAAAGAGAGTTCAACAAGAAAAACACAACTACAGTAACAGAGGGTATTTGCTTTCAACAAAATTAACATATTATCTTGTTCTTGAAAATGTAACAGAAAAGTTTTAATAAGAGACAATAGCTGCCCAAAATATTTTATACAGTATCAGCAGCACAATCTGCTGTCTTGAGGACTGTAACATACATGACGTGACAATGCTGGTGTAGAAATGCTTTTACAGCATTTAATAAATTAAAAACTCACTACTAGTTAATCTTGAGGAGCCAGGTTGTTGAAGTGGTGTGATTCCATGCATGCAAATTGTTGTGACTGTCTTATCTGTGACACTGTGCCTGTGTACACACATGCAGGAGATGATTTGTACTTCAGGTATTGATAATGAGAAGTGAGGTCCATTCAACTACACATCCTCAAGTTTTAAAAATCTTGAATACACAGAAGTTCTGGCCTGCACAGAGGGTACGCTTTGTACAGAATATAAATTATTAGGTATTAAACCAGTTTTTCTTAGAAGAAAAATTATAAAGGAAATCCATATTTCCTCTTCCTTCTCTTCTTCCAGTCATTCTGTCTGATGAGACCGTCACTGAGCAGGATGATCTGGATAAATTCATCTCTTCCTGAATTGCACCATAAAGCACACATCAAAGAATGATGGGCTCTAAGAGTAGAATTTGCTGTTACTGACTTTCTTCTCCTTTAATCTTAAGGGAAAAGAAAAGGAAAAAGTCAAGCCTAATAGGAATTTCTCAGAGGAAAACAGTCTACCAAACTCAATGTACTTGGATACCAGTGGCAAATTATGTATCAGCAATGAGCACTGCCATTTTTCCCTCAATAAATGGGAGCAAACAAGTGATTCACACAGCTGTTCAGCACACACAAAAAAAGAGCAAGAATATTTAAAGTCTTGAGATCTACTCAAAACTTCCCCTCGGTACATGAAGCCTCCCCCTCTATCTCCCTCACACCCAGCCAAAGGTGGCAGCAAAGGAGAAGGAACCTTCCCCTAAGCTCTGGATTATTATCACTGACACTGAACTGACAATGCTGTGCTGTTACAACTCAATACTGGTTTTATCTTTTGTGGTTTGTGTATCTGTTCCCACATATCTCATATGTGCATGACATTTCCAGGGACATAACTCTGATAGTGTAGCAAGAGTGAGGAGGTTTATTTATTTGTCTGTATATACTTCCAGGCTTTCCTCCCAGAGAGCAGCAGAGAGGGATATAAAACCTGACAGGATTACAAGTGTCACTGTGATCACTGCCACTGAGATTCCTCTGCACACATTCCTCAGCTTCTGCTGGCCTCTAGTGGCTTAAGGCCCAGCCTGGCTTCTCTACAGCCCTTCCCTCGTTCCAGATGAGCTCATTCTACCCTCACCACTCCTTAGATGCTCCCTTTGATACGGCTGAGGTTTCTTTACCGTAAATCCTGTCATGACAGAGCTGCCTTGGAAGGGAGAATGATCATCAACCCACCTGCGGTTGCAAGTCTCTTGATAAATCTGTAGTTTGTGCTCATTGACGTTGAATTCTTTCAGAATTGCATCCCTGTTGGGGTTCCTCATGTTCATGTGGCTGTCATAGAGGAACAGCTGGGTGTTCAGCTCCTCCTGGCGCTTCCGAAGTTGCCGACAGGAGGAATAAAGCTCCTCTTCACTTTCCTTCAAAGGAACATTGGAAATCAAGGTGATTTTGTAAAAATTGTTCCCAAAATGAGACAGAACCAGCAGAGTTTGGGGGGTGAGTTTGTTTTCCTAACCACATTTTAATAACTGCATAGAACATTTTATAAAATTGGTTTGATAGGATGTTTATGGAATGTTTCTGGAAACAAACTAACTTAGAAAGCACTAAAAAACATTCCTCAGCCCCACAGCAAGACCAGCCATACCCTCTGACAGGGGCATCAGGGACATTCTAGCACAGATCACAAAATTCGTGTATCTAAACACTTCTATTGTAATATCTTTCCTTAATAGTCTGTTGAGGAAAGAACAGAAAATAGTGTATCATGATGGCTTATCAGATTATAAAAATATTAAAAATACTTTTTTTCAAATGTTTAGGTTTTGGCTCTTCCATCATATTTGCCTATCATGTGACAAAGTGACAATCCTGGGGATTTTCTATTGAAATGTAGACTAAGGGTCAAAATACTGCCTGGTAAATAGGACCCCTTACAGCAGCAAATACTCAGATGTACCAAGAAAGAAGGACAGATCCTGTATTTCTCTGTAACTATGGCAATTCAGTTCTTGCAAAGGAACTGAGTGGGTCTAAGTTTCTATTGTGGCCCACAGAAGAAGGTCTCACAAAATTCCACAACCATAAGCAATCATCATGATTCCCTTTAGGACTTCAAATTATTTTAATACTTCAAAACTTTGGATGCAAAAGCTGCCTCTTTATAGAGTTACTAGTGGGGAACTGAACTGGCAGGACTGAAGTCTTAATTTTCACATCAGCAGCAAAACAAGATACTCCTTCTACAAGAAATGACATGCAATCAATAAATGTAATAAATCCAAACATTTTCAGAGGCAGCATACTAATAAGAATGCCTCTTTCTGCATTCAGTACAGATCTAGGAAAATTGATAGCTTAGCAACATACCCAAGAGGTTTCAGTTACAGCAACAAGATCCTTTCCTAAACCCTTTTTTCCTCCTGAAACACATTCCTGTGCAGGCATGGGTTGGAGCAACTGAAACAGCCTCAGTGCTATGCTGCTGATTAAGACTTAAAGAGTAATTTATTTAATTTTTGTTTGTAAAGGGGTAGGAAACTTTGTATTCCCAAATCACAAAAGAAATGCAGATTGTTAATTACCAATTTGCAGGTGTAATCATCAAGATGCATATGTACCACTGTTATTTCTTGTAAATAAATGTATCCACAAAGGTTAAAGCTTAAACTGCATTTTAAGATGTCCACTTCAATCTTTTAAATCAAGAACATATACACCATTGAGGCTGTCTGTAGTCAGACAAAGCTGAAGAAATACATGCACTTTCTGAAGGAAGTAAATCAATTTTCAAGCAAATAAGACATGCCTTTAAGTGCAACAACCACTTCAATATAGTATAATTCCTACAATATCAAAAAACATGTTTAAGTTGTACAGGAATAATAAGGCCCCACATAATAATTCACAAATGTGTATATTTATGTCTAAAATGTTTTCACTTTACTATTCCTGATAAACTTCACAGCCATCTGTAATTCCTCATTACAATTCTGTATTTCATCTCCAAGCACATGCAGATGGGCTCTGTATATAAACAGACATTATTAAATGGCATTATTTATGGAAGGCCTGTTATTAAACGTCATTATTTTATGGAAGGCCATCACTTTTTAAAAAGAAGCAGAGGAACAGAGGCAGCCTTGAATCTTTTTTGATGCTTCTTGAATGACCTGGCAAAAGTTCTAGAGTTGACAACTGTGGTGAGTCTGGGCTTGTTGCAGGCTGCCAAACAAAAGGAAGTTTTTGGAAGTTGTCCTGCACTGCATTGCCACCAGGCATTGTAAAAACACCGAGCTGAGCTGCATCTTCATTTGGCTTGACAAGCAGAAGGGGATTCTAGAGTGTGAAATGTGCTACTGTCAAAGGAGTCAGTGCTGACAGATTGGGGGACAGACTGCTGCTATGAACAACAGTTGAGAGCTGCTCCTGCCCCAGGCAATAATGATCTGGATTCCTGAAGAGAAACCACGGCAGGAGGGGTTTGCAATGTATCCACAAGTGATGTCCATGCTCAGCATTAGGCAATGGTGACTTTGCCAGTTTTCTCTAAGGGAGCAAGCCCAGAACCAGCAGTTTATCAGGCCTCCCCTATGAGATTGAGTCCATGAAATATGAGCAATTTAAATATTATCTTGAAAGGATACAGGTCTCCTCTTCACACACATACATCCCTGGTCTCAGCTTCTGATCCTCTCCTGCTCTCAGAACCCTTGGCTGGCCCACAGAAGGAACTTAGAGGAACCTACCACAGCTTTCAAAAACTGTCATTGCACACACTGTCATTTTACATCAGGTGTTATAAGGTGGCTTCATAAAAACCTCCACAAAGGATGTTTGAAAAAGGCTTCCACTCCTTTGGGAAGAACAATGTGACTGAATTCAGAAATTTCCAGTTCAGTGTATGCAACTGCAGGTACAAATCCCTCTGGAGACATAATGACTTAGAGTTCAGAGAAGCTGATGTTTCAATCAGGAAAATAATGTCACTAGTGTGAAGTGCAGCGTGGGCCTGAATGGTTTGACAGACTAAAAATAAGAACTTGAAATTTCTTTTTCTCTGAATCAGAAGGGTGCTGGAAAGCACCCTGAAATAGCCACTTCCCAGAAGCATCTTTAAACTTTCATCATATCACAAGTGTATTTATATTATGTAATATATTATTGAGAAAGAGTCTGAGAAATATCCTACAAATCAACATATACAGCAGCACCCTTGGAACACCAACAAATACTGTTCACAGATCAGCTGCTTTAATGCCTGGATTCATGAGCATCATTATTTTTCCCCTATGTGTTTTAAAATACTACTATTTCAAGTAGGTGCTTAGAGAGGCTTAAAAGGAGGAGATTAGCAGTTCTTTAAGAATCAGATACGTCTTCTACTTGATGGGTTGTTTATTTTAATGAAATACTGGGAGAAATTACTATCTTCTATTGCTGAAGTGATTTCTTTTTATGTAGGACCTTAAAAAAAAAAGATTAATCTATGAAGCCAAAGCTGATTTTAGCTAGCTTTGCATGGCATCAGTCAGTTAAGAAGGAAAGACAACGACCATGCTGTTACAGCAAAAACTATTGGAGGTAATGAGGCTTTGTTTGTGTGTTATTTCTTTTAACAACCGTGTAATCTGTCCACCCAGAGGGAGAGTAACTCAATTTGTGCTATTTGTCTTCCCCAGTACCTGCAGAAGAAATGCTTGACAACAGCACATCAGACACAGAACAGAAAACTGAATCCTCAGCTCCTGGTTCCCACAAAGAACTGGTAACAGACACCCTGAGTGCACACAACAAACCCCACTGCTTCTCACCAGGACTTGCTGCATCTCACAGTGCACCAGCAGCGAGGCCAGCTCTATATCTTCACTGTAGCCATTCTTGAGAGGAACTGACCTAAAACCTGGGGCAGGGGGAAGGAAAACAAAGGGAAATTATAGAATCCATCAAGGGGAAATTCGGAGTCACGGAAATGGTGCATACTTTGAACATTCTTCAGTGTTCAAATGCTCCTCTGCTGAAAGCAGGCTCAACTATGGCAGTTGCAGAGGAGCAAAAGGCAAGACTGGCAAAATTGAGAAACACCTGATTTCACATGCTCTTGAAAAGTAAAGCCAGAGGAAGGAGCTTCATCAAGGCAGGAGGGAGTCTGGCATCAGAGAGGAAGGCACAGCTCAGTAATGCTCAACAGTAATGCTCATTATAGCTGCTGATCTCACCTGATTTGATTCCTTTGATGGGAAAAGTGGCATGTGCTAAGAAGTTAGGATCACTGAACATATCCTCCTCATAAACAACAAAGCGCAGGAACGCCAGATTTGGGTCGTAAATTTCAAATCTCACTTGCTCTGCATAAGGTGCCCAAATTGGATTAAGGCCATTGTCATCTGTAATGAAAAGGAAACAGTCGCAGTATGAAGCAATAATTTCACTTCATTCACATATGAGTATGTATCCCAGGAAATTTTCTAGGGATACAGAAGCCCAAAAATCCTATATGCCATCTGTCTCATGTTGTAACCTTGCTTCAGAAAGTTTGTATTTGTTTACTTGGTGGTGGGGGGTGGGAGGAAACTTGGCAGGGATGAAAATCCATGAAGAAAGGCTATTATTTGTATTCAAACATATAAAACCTCCTAGGACATGTATTTGTAAAGAAAAGAAAAAGCTAATTAATTTCTTGCATTCATAACAGAAATGTTCCATATCCAAGAGAAAGCAGGAAAAGCTCTAGGAACACTCATGTACCTTGGTCCAATTTTTTTCTAGTTATGTACAGAACACCAAGACCAAGACCAAGATTTGGTTTATGTGACACAGCCAGGAAGTTTGCTCTCTAACACCTTGGTCACTTCCCACAGAAAGTTTAAATCATAATCATCTTCTCTAAAGTACTGAGGAGCCACAATGCACATTCTGCTCCTGATGCTGTGGTTATTTTCCACTGGTATCACTGGTTTGGATAATCAGAACCACAGCCTGTTTTTTACCAGGGGAACACTGTTGCATCCAGAAATACTAAATGGTGAAGTATGAAGTGGCTGAAATATTGCCCCATTTCAGCACACTTAAGTTCATGCACACACAAACACATTCCTTATCCAGAACTCCCCAGGACTAAGCTTTGATCAAACTTCTAATGTATTTCAAGTTAAATCATTTTACAGCCCTATACACCCAAGCTGCCTCCAAGGGGGTGCCAGTCTCAGAACCTCAGTTTAGATAAACACAGTCTGGAGCTCACAGTAGTAACTCCCCATTTGGGCCAGACTTTTGGGAACTGACTAGCACTGTTGGAGGCACTCCCAAGACAATAATTTTTTAAAATATGCAAATACACAAACTTATGCATGGGCGACAACACAACAGAATGGGACTATTTTTTTTCCCAACTGCAATAGTACTGTTTTTTCTAAATTTGGTATACATTGAAGTTTCTCAAATTAACAGGCCCCATGATAAGCAAGAGAACAAGAGTTTGTGACTCATCAGTCTAGAGCTACAGTTAATTTACTCCCCCTATAACGTTCATCCTCTGCTCACTTTAAGTACCCTAGAAGTAGAATCATATCCCTGCAACACAGAAACCCACAGATACTCACTCACAACTGTTGTCTTGAATTTGCTGTTGTCATATTCAGCCCCACAAATTTCAACCTCTACAAAGGGACAGGCAATGCTTCTACCAAGTTTAGGGAGATGACGAGCACCTAAAACCTGCAAAAGCAACTGTAAATTAGAACCACCTCCAAAGGAAACTTGGCATCATTTTTGCTAACAGAAGGTAGCCTACAGAACTAGAGGGGGGAAAAATCCAGAACATGGAAAAGCACACATTCTCTCTCTTGAATATGTTTGCATGTATTATCTGTGCCAACAATAACAATACTTCCAGTAGTCTGGGTAACTCAATTATTTTCATTGTAAGGAAAAAAAAAGAAAATGTAGCTGACATTCATTACACACAGTGTAATGGCCTGGAGCATAAGTTCTGTTATCTTTCTTCGGTGTTTATTACATACCCATTTCAAGACATTTCTGCTTTGCATTCACAGGCCCTGTTTACCTCACCTTTAAACTATAGTGAAGAGTAATTAATGTGTTTCTTCCTTCTCAGAAAAAATACTTTTAAAGAATCTGTCTTACTGCATAGCAACTGAGAACAGAAACAAGTTCAACCCTGTTTGGCACCCAGTCAAGATGGCAACATTTTCCAATGGTAAACTCATCTCTTGAGGAAAAATGAGAATGACATTCAGATTAAGTCACAGTGTATTAAATACAAAGTGGGGGATCAGCTTATTAGGTTTTCTGTTTACTTTCTATATTTCATTATAACTATCTTTCTTTCACACTCAAAATCCCTGAACTATTTAGTCTGCTGCTAATCAATCACCAATAGGACCCTTCTACTAAGAATTCATTTGATTGGAAATTCAAGTTAGTTCATTTGATATATTTATTAGCAATTACACAAAATCATCCCAGGATTGTGTTTTCAGTCCTATAGCATGTTCTTCATTAGCATGACAAAGACATGTATTTCTTTTCAGGAACCAGTGAAGTTAGCTCTATTCTCACACACACTGACATTTAAAAACAGTATTTTGACAATCTGTCAGATCTTGCTCTGAAACATAATAGCTTTATTTTTAGTTTTATAGAGATTTATGACTTGTAAAAAAACATAATTTACGAAAGAGATTTACCCTAACTGTCATAATCATCTGCAATTTCCTCTTGGAGTCATTTGGCATTGGGTCATACTCCTCATTTCTCATGCTCTCTGGCTGCAGCACGTAGCCAGTGCGTCCATTCAGGGAAAACAAGGCATGGTTCAATTGCATGTATTTATCTGGGGAGAGAGTTAAACAGTCACAACACAAGATATCCTGGAATAAAGCTAAGGAAATACCAGATTAATGGCTCCTCTCTGCAATTCTTTCTGGCCACCACTTCAGAACGAGCTGGAAAGGTGGGAGACTCAGTTCCTTCAGTAACTGAATCTGACTGGCCATTTTCCACCAATTCTAATCCCAAAAAACCCCACCTCCATCCCCAGTTAGCTTCCTATCAGTGTATCACAAACTAGCTGGCCCTCACCATGAAGTGGAATACAGCCTTCCCTGTGACTGTATTCATCCATCTGAAACTCACTTTAAATATATCTGCTTGCTTCCTACCAAGAGATGAAAGTGAAATAAAACTTTTAGGGCAGTTGGGCTCAGAGACAAGGCTTTTGGAGACCTGTTTCTGGGGCCCAGCTCTGGATGGCAACACACACATGAAAACACAAATTTCAAACTTCTTCAGCTTCTTGCAGAGAAGTTCAAATAATTAGGATGGTGATGAGAAGGGCAGAAGGGCCATAAAGGGGCTCATTTACAGTGAAACAGAAGGTGGATTAGATTCTTTTTCAAAGGGAAAATTACCTGGAGTTTGGAAGTTCAGAGCCACCATCTGGGAGCCACAAAGCCAGAGGCGAAATGGGTCATAGTTGGATGAGTCAACCCTCTGTCCTTTGGGGTAGACACGAGTCAGGCCCTTCAGGTTGTACTTCAACAACTCCAGTGGCTTTTGCTTCACAATGCTCTCTGCCTTGGTTTCCACAAAAGAACGGATTTCTCTGAAATCAGGATTGTCTACACAGGGGCAGGAGGAAGAAGAGTGGTTACCAAAGGAAGAAAGAAGTTGACATCTATACTGTATTTTCACCTAAACTTTGTTTTACTTTATTTTGCCTTGTCCTTTACTGCAATAATTGGCGCTGTTTTCAAGCAAAATGGTTGAAAATCAAGCCTGAAAGTTGAAATTGCCTTCCTGCCACATGCTTTACAGAAGGGCAGATAAGAGCCTGCAGTCATGTTCTCATCTCATCATTGCTAATAATGTACTTCTGATCACTATAACACATATTTAAATGAGACATCTTTTCCTGGGTCTAACTGGGGAGAAGAAAGGGTGAGCCAGGGTTAGTCAATGCCTCAAAAATTACTATAATTATAATGTCTTAAATGCAGTGACAGCTTATTAAAAACATTTACAAAGAAACTTAAAGAAAAAGGGCACATTTACTGGCTTCTCCAGCAGCAATGACAAAAAACTGGAATTAAAAGTATATATTTCAGTGTCAGAATCCACAGCTGCACTTACACAGGCCCAGTTATGTTATGAAGCCATACATCATTCCAACAGCTTAGTCCTGGCAAACATGTTCTTACAGTAAAATTAAAAAATGCACAGTAAACTTATTTGTGAAGGTTTTTTACAAACAAATCACAAGTGCTCAGCCAGAGTTTTTAATCTCAAAAAAGTCAATTGACATATAACTAGTGAGCTTCCCTATGGAATATACATCTGAGAGGGTGTCTCTAGTTAACTAATTAAAATTTGTGACAGCTCTTTTGTGACAGAACAGCACCAAGTTCCCTGGTGTACAATTTCAAAGTGCTATTGAAAACTGCCTGGGTGAAGCAGGGCTTTGTTTTCCAGTAGGACAGATTTTATCTTCAGACCTAAAATCCCAACTAACATCTGTAAAGGTAGTCAAAAGGGTAAAAATGAAATGTAATGTTAAAGGCAATACCTAAATTGTCCTTGGTTTTGCTTGTTGGCTTGCAGTAGATTACTAGATCAGACAATTCAATGGCAATTAACTGATTCTTTTCCCAGTATTTCCTCCTGTTCTCCTGGAAAACATAACAAAGTTTTAGATTCTAGGAACACTGAGAATTATGGCACAGTAGCTCCAGGGTGCACTCTAATGAAAGCCTTCTTTGGTGCCCAGATTCCTATCTGATACCTTAGGCACTTGCACAGATGTAATGCACTTTCAGACCCAGCTCAAGAGAACAGGTAATAACCAGATGCTGAGGTTTAGTTGGGGATGTTCTTATAGGTTTTTTTTGGTGGGGACAAAGGTGCTGTTTTGTAAGCAAGGGTTTCAGTTCTTCCCTGATCAGTCATGCTTGGATTCCTGGCAACGTTGGTTTTTTTTTTTCTTTTAATGTGGCTCTACTCAACTCAATTTTAGTTGCATTCTTAACCCTATACCTCATATAAATGTAAATGTATGCAGAAAAAATGCAAAGGGTAGTAAAGTGTTTCTGTATCTATTTATAATCCTTGGCAGAACTTGAGTCTTGTTAGTAACTCCCAAACAGTGAAATTCATACCCTCTGAGCATCATTCCTATGTCGTTTTCTATTTGTGCACCAAACCCATCATGTTCTGTATGGAAAATCATGTGCAAGCTTGTTAAATCCCCAGAACCAAACCTGCTCTCTCTGCTTCCACGTTTGCAAGCACCTGCTCTGTGGGAGCTGAGCAGTATTCCCTGCCAGCAGAGACTGGGAACCGCTAAAAGCAGCAAGACATGTCCTGAGTGGAGACATTTGGGCTGGAGGCTTTTCAGGCACAAGAAGCAGCTACAGGATAAAACATGTTAGAGGAGTCCCATACTGAATAGTGATTAGCTTTGGCACAAAAGATCATGAAGCAGCAGCAGTCAGGAAGCCTTCCAAAAGAATTCCCTCAACACGACAAACATAAAGGGAATGAAAATCAGAACCAAGGAGCCACAGGTTTCCAGAATATCTCACTGAACCAGAGATTATACATTGAAGTCAAAGAAAAAGAAAGAGGAACACAGTTTAGACTTGGAAATAATCTTGGGAAAAAGCTAAGTACAAACCTTATTGTACTTAGTGATCCACCACAGTTCCCAGACATTGATCAACCAGAGCTCTGAGCAGCAAAAAAACACTTTTTGGGGGCATGGGCTCATTTCTAGCCAGAACCCTCTAGAGATAACCAAGCAGCAGAGCAAGGAACAGCCACCCCAGGGAGCATGGTAAGTGTCAGTACTGAGCAGAGATTACAAGAGACATGAAGCTTAGTTTTATTTTTTGTGCATAACAGACATTGTCCATAACCAAACTCATTTAAAAATCCCCCTGTATCACACTGCAGCACAGTCTTAACTCACTGTGCTTTTTCCTTCCCCAAAATTCAGCCTCTTAACTGTACTGGCAACAAGGGCCTTTCCTCATCTTCATCCCCTCCCCATGCAGCAGTCAGTCTGTCATGTGAACTTTGTAGAGGCCACGCTGTGAGAAAAGCCTCCCAACTGACAGAAATGAGTTTTAAAGCATCTTTGAACACAGACTGTTTAATACTTCTCCAACTGTACAGAGAAAGAAAAAGCTGCCAGGCTCCTGAAGAGCCATTGTTGTAGCATAAAAAACATTCAATTTGGAGACACTTCTTTTAGGTCGTGTTTCTCTTTTTCTCATTTTTACTTTTGAATGAAAGCCTAGCACAAGAACTGTATCTCTCCTCCCCCAACAATAGGTCAACAGCTCCTGTTGCTTCTCCCCTTGCTGGATTTGCAGTCCTCTGCTTGAGATATCAACTTGTCTGCTATAAATAGGATCAGGACAACCCTCAGAGCACTTCCACTCCATATGACAGATAAACACCACGAGCCTGAAACACTGAAACACATTTTCTATCAACCATAGCACCCACTTAATAAAAGATGAATAAAAGCAACAAAAAAAGTACCCTTAAACACAGCCAAAGTAAGGACTTTTTGGTGAAGATGGAGACTTCTTAAATACTAGAAAAGATTACAGGGAGGTAAATTAGTGCATCAGAACAGGAACAGCAAGTCCTGAAGAATATCTTTAAGTGGCAGTAGAGGGACATAGAAGGTAAACTTGGGCAGAATCCTTGAATTTCTAGGCAAGTACTTGGAAATACTACTGTTGAAGAACTGGCAAATCCAGAATGTGGTTATTAGTTACAAATAAAGTACTGGCCAAGCAATCCTCTATCAGTGCCACTGCATTCACTGGAGAGCAGAGTTAGCAAAGAGGATAAGAAGAGTTTAGGGAATGGCAGCTCAGATTTCACACATCCTCACTGGTGGATTCACAGCTCTGAAAAGAGCACCCTGATATCAGAGCTTCTGCTCAACACTGGGATGAACCAGTGTGACCAGATGGAAAATTGTAGTGGCATCCACTCTGGCCTAGCAAGCACACTTCACTGAGGGGCAGGGTGCAATACAGACAGTACTCTGCTGGAAAACTCCTGTTAACATCAATTTACATAAAGTGCTAATTCATGTACTATTCCCCAGAGAGGTTATGGAACAAGATGCACAGCATCAATAAAACGAGCAGACAACAGCAATATGCAAGAGGGTGAAGGACCATGTGAGAGCAACATTTAGCAGTATAGGGCAGCTAAAGACAAAAGCTATTGCAAATTTATAGCAGCACATTATTAAAACAACAACAGATAAATTTGCAGCAATACCTCTTCTGCTGTTTTCCAGGTGATCTCACGGATGCTTTGGTACCATTCAAAGAGTTCTTCTACTTTATCAGTTGCAAACTCAACACATGGATCTTCTGGATTCTTAGGTTCCAGAATGAAGACAAAAGGCTTTTTGTGTTTTCCTTGTGGCATTTTCACTGTTAGGTAATACCATAGCAAGAAATTTATACTGAAATCCAACAGCTCTTTTTCTAAGGTGTCATTGTTGATTTATTGCAGCATTTAGTATTATCAAGTTTCAACATATTAATTCTGCTGGCTATATTAATACAAGTAGGTGTTTGAGGGGTTTGTTTTTTTAAAAATCTCTCCTGCTTAAGATAAAAGAGTCTACTTAATAGAGAAAGGTCAGGAGTCCATATATAAGCATCAGAAAATACACACCAACGTTGTATGTATTGAGCACCAGGATGCCACGACACAGAGAGCCCAGTGGGTTGTCCTCAATGATCTGAAAAACATGAGTTAAATCTGACCCTAAATCTCTTGAATGAACACACTCAGGACATTAACAAATAATAAATGTGCACCATTAAATCTAATCTCAGCTTTACTGACAGCATGCTCACTATAATGTTTGAAAGCCTGTTTTCATATCTAAAAAACACACAAGAATCCCTTCAGTGAGAGAAGTCAAAACAAGACTACTTTGTAGTAGCTTCTGTCCTGACATAACTGCTGCTTTTTCAACTCTGTTTAGGGTTACAATAACCAGGGGGGAGGAAATGTAATACTTGTGGTTTTCTCCAAAGACTTCTGGAAAATCATTGGAAGTGCTTCAGAAGAACATAAGAATTCAATGTTTTATTTTTGAAATCCAAAGATGTCAAAACTTGTTACTGTTCAGTTCTGTTTTCTTTTGTTGAAGAGCTCTTTGTCCAAGACAGGGGACCAGATTTTTTAGATTCTTTTGACAAACAGGATTGGTTTATGCATAAAAACTTAATAATGGAGAGTAAAACCACTCAAGGTGTGTTTGGACATATAATTTTCTTATTTGTAAATATTAAGACAGTGATTATACAGGGAAACTAGTTAAGTTTCAGGCTTTAAATGTTATTGTTTAGCCAACCTATGAAAAATTTACACTGTTCATGATTTTTATTAGCAGGAAACAACCATAATCTCCTAAAATCTCACCAATTCAGCTATCATAAAATCATAGATATGTGGGGGATCCATTCCAACTCAAGATATTTTATCTCCTTTAATAGCTTTCAGCAAGGGATGTCCTGACAAAAATATTCAGGAGCAGAGAACAATGAAGAATGCATTCATCCCTCTATTCTGCTCTCTTAAACACAGCACATGGAATTGTGAGTGTATAAACCAGACTTCCACTTCAGTATGTGGCCAAGGAAATGTAGCAAACCATAACCCTCACCTGATTTTCAAGCTCAGCAGAGTTATCAGATGACAGATCTTCAACATAATTAGATGGAAAATAATGTTGGACTTTTTCTCCATAATCCCCCTTCCACCTGAATTTAAACCGACAAGTAGAGAGAATGAAAAAAAAGTTAAAGTGCTTCAAAAGGCCATTAATGAAGCAATAATCCCCATGAAATTGGTCATTAATACCCCATACTAGATTGTCTAGCTGCCTATCACCAAAAATATAAATGATGAAGTAGCTAAGAGCTCTAACAAAGCAATCATTAACTGTAGTAACAGATGATTTCAGAGGGATTACAGTTACTGTAAACTGCAATTAATGACTTAAGAGGCTTTTTCCCCCTCCAGTACTAAAAATACTATTATGTGGTTGATTACCCTGTAGAAACTACAGGGAAACATTAGATTCCCAAGCTTTCCAAGCAATTTACAAGCCAGCTAAAAAAGAAAACCTGTGATCAAGGGAGACTGTATAGAGCAGTAAAAAAGGTGGGTTTGATTCCTGAGAAATGCTTAGCAGAGCAAGGACAGAAGAAGAGCAATGATTGCAATGACTTCCCAGAACACACAAATGTTCAGGAAGGATGGATGTATTATGGGAAAAATAGGGAATATACCAGACTATGGAGGTTCTGCAGGCTGAGGTTATTGCTGTGGAATAGAAAAATCAAAAAGACATGAAAAGAGAATTAAAGATGAGGGGATTTTGTGTCTGGTTTTGTTTGGTTTTTTTTAATACACTGGCATAAAGACTCATAAGGGCACAGTTAATAAGCAGCAATCAGACAACAGGCAGTTTTTAAAAACTATTACTCAAAGCTCATTTTTTCCTCCATCTAGTAAGTCACCAAAAGTCCTCCCAGGAGGAATTTTTGTCCTTACCAGCCTCCAGTTTCCTTTGTGACATTATGAATTAAAGCTCCTCGAGAGAAGCTCAGTTCATCACTCCTTTTGGCTCTGTAGTCATACAAGGCTTTCACTGTTCTCTGAGGCTTTAAGAGAAACAGAGCAAAGGGGTCATCTGAGGGGACAGGTCATAAAATAATCAATAATGCAATCTTAAAAAAAAATTAGGGCAGATTGGATTTTTTTGTTGTTATCATGAAGCTTAGAAAACAAAATACTGAAGTTCCTGAGTGACATCTATTGGTGGAAGTAAGTGATGCTACTTTGGTACTCTGCAAGTATCAGCTTGGAAAAAAAAAAGAAAAAGAAAAAATAAAATATTTCTTGGGTTCTGCAGCATAATTAAGGTAGAAAACATAAAACCAAAAATTTTTAAAAACCAAAGTGAAATATAAATCCTCTATTTTTATAACACATTGGAGTTTTCAGGCTTAGGTGCCTACAAAACCTCCACTTCAAAACCCCATCAGCAATCCTGCTGGTCACAGTTCCTTTAGGAAGACAAAGTTTCAGCAGGATGAACTAAACCTCTATCTTGAATTTACTCCTACCCAAATGCTTCAGCAGCAATGCAAATTCACTGGCAAAAATTACTAAAAAGAATCAGTGACAAAATTTACAAGCAGGTGATTTTTGTGAGAATTTACCAGTAGGCAGGCACTGCAAGAATTACAGACAAGTAATTTTTGCTGGGACAACTGTTTTTAAAACAGCATATAAAGGATAAAAATTCTAATAATTCATTAATAGACCAAAGGCACCAAATTTTTATAGAAAGCATGTGAATAAACTCCGCACTTACTTGTGCATGCAGAGGATGTTTGCTAATGGAACAAGAGTACACAGACACCCACAAACACAGTTTGTACTTTCTTTCCATGAAGATGTGGCCTTCTCAAAATGAACCCTCTCACAGGTATTTAATATGGAGGCCCACAAACCAAATCATCACCACAGACCCAAGAGCAGAATGTGCCCACATTCCCAGACTGAGTGAATCACTACAGGATTTGCACACAAGAAAGTGTGTGGGTGCAAATTTTAACAAGAAGCTTGAAAAAAGTCACACCCTTTAAATTTCTGTTGTCCAGTCCCCCCTAAACCAAGCAGCCTGATGCTTTCAATTCTTTTTATTTCTGCCAACAGGAAACCAACAAGTCTAATTTTCAGAAGTCTACAGTAAGTGTGAATATCTCTCTTAAAGCATACCACTGTGGGGGTGATTTCACTGGGCTCCACATACATCTTGACTTCATAGAGGGAATTAATATCTTTTTCCTAAAAACAAGGAAGAACAAATAATCAAGTTTCAGGAATCAAGAAGTTATAAAAGTACTTCATGTTTATTGAACATTTCTTTCTGAAACCACCTTTTTGATGGCACACAGGCCAACAGAAGAGGAGGGAAGCCAGTCATCTCTGTTTTGCTCACTTCTGCAGTTGAACGTAACTGAAGATGAGTGTGTTATTTAATCTGTCTATGCCTCAGTTTAATGAACAGTAAAACCTAGTGAAACAGAAATACCTCATAAAGGTATCTTTTAATCAGTCAAAAGATTTTTTGATTTTGAGTACACTTCTATGTACAACCAGAAAAGAAATACCTGCACTTATGATTTCTGTGTTACAGTACTTCAGTGCCAGTATTGGTTTCATTATTAGATGACTCTACAACAATATACACAGTCATTTTTTTCATTTTATCCTCTCCTTGTGATTCCATCTGAACCCAGTCCTAAGATACAGAACTTTTGCTATAGGCAACATTATAAAAAATCCTGAGGTCTAAAATCTTTTTAGTCTGTTTTAGTCTCCCCAGAAAAAACAAAATCCTCCGGTTTTGATTTCCGCAGATCTGCCAGATGTAGTTTCCTACAGCTTCAAAAAGTCATATACTTGAAAAGTGAAGACAGCACCTCAGGCTTTCCAAAGCAAAGCTCCCTCAAAATGAAACACATCCATCCAGAAAACAGCCCTTTATCCTCAGTTAATTATCCAGGCTCCTTGTTTAGTCAATGGCTAGAGACAAGTCTCCTGGGGAGATTTCCTCATGCTTATCTCACAGTGAGCTTTCAGAGGTATCTTTTACCAAGAAGGCAGTGGGACACCATCCCTGAAATGTCCAGAGTGAGAGGCACAGCAGAATACTTCATTTTTTTCTGAAGAACTGAGCAATTGGCATCTGCATGATCATTTTAAAATCAATGCCTACTTCGGCAAATAGAAGACAGGGCCAACTGTAGGCAAGGCTATTATCAAAAACCCATTTTAGTAGTGCAATGACCGCCAGTACACAGTGGGGCTTCTCTAATCAAATCATGGGGAAGGCAAGAGTTGGCTTTTAATCAAAGATGAAGCTGTTTTTCACACCTTTGTGAGAGAAGTCAGTATAGCCACCTCCATCTCATAGAAAGTGACCTGCTTAACGTCCCACAGAGATCCCGTCCCAGAGCCAGAGCCCAGCCCATCCCAGCCCATCCCAGCCCATCCCAGTCCATCCCAGTACCGTGCTGTAGCGCTCCAGCAGCTCCTCTGTCACGGGGTAGCGCAGTTTCATCTTCCTGTACAGCGGGTGCTTCTCGTAGTAGGTCACCAGCTCCACCAAGCTCTCAAAGTACGCCGAGGTGCCCAGCACAAAGTGCCGCCCCTCCTGCTGGATTCGGAAGTGCTTCACCTTCCCCTCTGCCCTGCAGAACAAGGGCACAGCTGGGAAAGGTGGCAGTGCTCACAGGGAGAGCACCAGGGCTTTGAGCTGCACCACAGCTGCTTTGTGCACCTTCATCAAGTGACATGACTTCTCTCTCTAACAAAGCCTTTTATTCAATTATTATGATTATTATAATTATTTTGATAGTTACGGAAATCAGTTTTTAAAGAAAAAAAAATCTCTTGTGCTTGAACATAAGGTTTGTGTTTGCATTGATAAATGCAGTAAAACCATGCATTGACAACCATCCCATCCAAAAATATCCCAATACTCTTTTCAAGCTGCTGAAGTTTTGGTACTCCTTGTTCTCCCTGGTGTGAAATGGTTTTATTGAGATGCTGCGGCTCCAGTTATTTCAATGTCCACCTTGGTAACAGCAGAAAATTTCACCCCATAGTAAACAGGAGACTGGGGAATTTTGGACAACTTCAATACACAATAGGCATATAGGTAAGCAACTTTATATTTTGCTAAACTATGCATTTTCAGAGAAACACAATTTGATCTGAAGGCATGATGCAGAACATCACAGTTCTATATATTTCCTTAATGCTTTTCCAAGAACCACAAAACTGTTCAAAACTATTTCCCCTGGCAAGAGGAGCCAACAATTTCACTTTGACATTTCAGTTTTATGACAGGTCAGGATTTCTAGGGGATAAGGACATAGAATCATTGATGAACCTGCACCTGCTCTGCAGTTTTGAAGGAAACTTTGAAATAACACTCTTTAGCAAGGAGTCTCAGGGAATGAAAGAAGGGCCACCCACTGTTCTGTATGGGACAGCTGGTGCTCAAACAATCTTTATAAAAGCATAAAGGTTCAGGCCAGTCACAAATTAACTCTTGCACACACTCCATACATGGACCTGCTGCACAAATCAACCACACTAATTATTCAAAGTTTGAAAGCAAGAAAATAATGTCTCTAAAAAGATCGTTATTTTTTTTAAAAGGAAAACCCGAATATTGTTGGGCTGCTAGGCAAGAAAGTAGTCCTATCTGTCTTTTCTTACCTGAAAGTCATGGCAAAAGAATCAGGTTCATCTCTCTTTCTAATGAGAAAGGCTCCATCGCGAGGAATTCGCATGAGCATGTCTTCTGCCTCACCCCGACTCAAGTTGTTATAGTACCAACTGCAGCAGTGAAAAACCAGAATGGGCAAAGCATTACAAGACTTGTCAAATGTCATTTTTAGAAAATAACAGACAGCATTATTAACAACAGAGTTTCAAACATCCTAAGAAAAATTATGCATTAGATTTTCCCCACTTTGGCACCTCTGACAGCAGTTTATTACAAAACATTGTAAGACAGCAGTTTATTTTGGATGAAAGCATCAAGAATATATCAGAACACCTTGTCTGTCTGAAATCATAAAACATAAATCTGCATTTGTTCCTGAAACAAAGGCACTGCATCCTGCTTTTAGTCTGCCATTCGGTTTTCAGCATTTATTCCATTTTGACAGAGTAGATTTAAGATAAAGCCTAAACACAGACAAAAGAAAGACACCAGGGATTTGTATTTTTATTCAGAGCTTGATTTTATCTTTCACCATAGGGATGGACCTGTCTTGGATCCAATGTGCCTTCAGTGAAGCTGTGGCCACTTATAATGGCAATATATCTCCAGCTTATGCAGAAAGGCAGGAAAGTCTAACCCTTAAATTCTCCTTCCCCTCTCACTGGCCTCCAAAGTAATCTATGGGTGGTCAGTGACTCCCAGATCCCAGGGGGACAAAAAAAAAAGAATTTTAAAGTCACTGATTAGTATTTTACATGCAAATATTTACTTTTGCCCACTGCACAGAAAACAAAACAAAGGGCAGCGATAACAATGCTCTGCCAAAAAACAAGAGCAAGCTCTGCCCAGGATTTGTGGCAGACAATTACCAGCTGGAAATAAACACTGTGCTTAGCTCCTATCACATGGGGTGAAGTCAGCCTAACCAGCTCTGACAGGGTGAGGTGGAGGGTGGGGTTAGGCAAATGTAGCTGTTTGGGCTCACTGCCCCAGGAACAGAGCTTCCAGATGGCACAGGCCATGACCACTTAGTTGCCAAACCACAGCCAACTACTGAACATCCAACCCAACCCACTGGGTGTTGTAAAACACTGCACAGACAAAGGAAGAATTGGCACATTTCCACAGCATTACAGTTCTCACTGATCTTCCAGTTGCTGCTAGGAAATTTGCTTTCCCAGTCACCACTCTTTGTTGTACCAGGTTCTCACAAAGTCATTGTTCTCCCTCAGCATCTTTCAGGAAGCCTATTCCTCAAACTTCCATGGACAAGCAACATTGAAGTGTGCTCCTGAATCCAGGGAATTTTCTATGCAAAATTCCCACCTAAAGCAAGGCAAGGACACTGACATGAGAGTCGTGCTTGGCTTCCATACGTACTCTTTGGTCTCATGAGGGCTGGGGTTGGGCACAGCATCGGTGAGGCGCAGCTCAAACTCAGCACATCGCAGGTGGGCCTCCTTGTAGTGTTGGATGAGGTCATAGATGCTGTCAAAGGTCAGGTTGTCTGTCAGGTAGTATTTCACATTGTCCCCATCACCGGTGGAACGGATCCGGCAGTGCTGGACTCTGCCTGACCTCCTGAAGGAGTAGAGGGGGCATAAGGGAAATACAGGGTTTGTAACAGATTTTCTTTTTTCAAAGCATTTCCCCACCCATTCCTGGTCAACTACTTGGGGAACTCGTGAAGAGGCAAGAAATCTGTGTCATCTCGTAAAACAGCCAAAGTAACAAGCAACAAACATTCTGACAAGGGAGGTTACAGGACCAAAAACAGTAATTTTCAACTGATAGTAGTTTAAAATCTGGCATAAACTTACTCTGCAAAATTTGGTCTGACAGCTCTCTGGGTTAGAAATCCATCTGACACTACTCCTCATAATGTTCGAACCAGAAGAAAAAAGAAAACACCAAACCCAGACAAACAAATCCCCCATTACATCTGTATGACAATGACCATACCAGAATGACAAGGTGTAGTCATCAGGGAAAGCTTCACTTTCCCTAACCAGGAATGTCCCATCCTTGCCACCCATTTCAGCACAATATTCCTGGAGCAGTTTCTCAGCAGTTGTTCTCCCCCCTTTCATTTTCCCATGGAACCATTTCTCTTTTAAGTGCAGTTCAGTTCGTTTCACCTCCTAGACCAGAAAATAAGAATTTTTTATAGCGCATTTCTAGTTTTATGACTTTGAAACTAAGCACTTTTTATTGGTTATATATAACCATCTACTATTTCAGGATTTCAGTTCTTCATAGGCCTGAGCTCTTCAGTCAATCACCTTTATAATTAGCCTGCTTTACCATCCACAGCAGCCAAGTAACACGTTAATAACACAATACACATGAGTTCATTCTGCTTAGTTTGAGAATAGCAGTAATACTTAAAACACTTAGTGCAAACATCAGCATTAGCACAGAAGTACTGAAGTTATATTTCATTGTCCTTGTACTCCTCCTTGCAAGTCCTCCACTAACCAAAGGAAAAAGTTATTTTATTAAAAATAGGGTTACCTAGAGTTGACCTTCGCAAAGACCCTTTTATAGTTTGTTTTTATCCCCACACTTGCTATCTAATACAGAATCTCTAAAATTTCATCAGGATAAAAAACATACATCTGTAGACATTGAAATAATCTGAAAAAAAGAACATGTTTAAACAATAAAACACAGCCATCACCTTGGATGAATCTTCATCAGCACTCTGTTCTATATCATCACTGAATGAAAGCTTTTCATCAGCAATAGCGCAGTAGTGCCGAGTCCATTTCTGAAAGTTGGGAGATATTAAAATCATTAACAGAGGGAAACTCACTAACCACTGTCAACCACAATCTCCAAACAGGGTGCAACAATAAAAAAAGGACTTTCTTCCCCTCATCCACACCTGTTCAGCCGACAATATTACTTACAGAAATATTAAGGAAATTCATGGAAATTTTCAGTATTACAGAACTGATTAACATCATGTAGCAGATGTCATAGAAATAGTACCTGTTCTATTGTGTCCCACATGTAAAGTTCTCCTTGTTGCTTCTTTTCTTCTTTCTTTTCTTCCAAGTTCACATCAATGTCTCCCTTTGGCCCCAGTTTTTTGTGCTTTAAAAACAGGAAAAAAAATCAACATTTCTACACTCAGAGATAATCACACATAAAATCAATCATAGTCTTTCAGCACATTCAGAGTTACTGGAATATCTCTCTCTATTGCACAGCCACCTTCTGTCATTATCGTAACAGCAGCTGTTCCACAAGCAATAACAGGGCTGGAACTTGTTTCTTTAAAATTTAGATCCCATTAATAAAAGTTAAAAAAAACTAGCAGAGGTATCACTGAAGCAATGAAGAAACAAGTAGTTTGATAAGATCTCCCTATTCTTTGGAGAACAGAAAACATGAAGTGACACATATCAAGAAATAAGGATAAAGAGGAATCCTTCTGCAGAAAGTAGCACATAAGGAACAAAGCTCAAAACAAAAGGAAAAGATAAGGAATTAAAATGAATGAGGAATTCACTCTTTTACGAGAAAAATTAGTACAAGGGAAATCTCTTGTGAAAAAAGAACCCAAGCTCTACTTTCTTTAGAGAGTTCACAAAAGTGTCTCAAGGGGCCACAGGCAACATCAATTACGTAACTGCAGTTAATGACAGGATTAATCACCTCATATCAGACCTCAACCACATTCAGTTCTGCACAGCCTACTCTTGGCTGATTTCATTTTGACAGGCCTATCTGAAAAATCTCACAGGCCAGTGAAGTAGGTGCTGCCTCTGACTGTTTACTGACAACATTTTCCAAACAAAAGCCAAAAACACAACCAGCTCACTGGCAGGTGCTGATCTATTTAAAGACTCATCACTGCTCTTTTAGACAGCACAGAGTGATATGGATGTTCTCTTGTGCACACTCATGATAGTTTTAATTCCTTTTAAATCAGATCTGTCACATTATTATTAATCATGTGCCTAATGCAAGTCCCCTCTCTGCTCTGCAGGGAAACAACAGACAGTGTGGAGAGAACAAAAAAATCCCCAAAAACTTAAGCACAGAAGTTTTCCACCTTGTAGTGGGGTTCTGGTTTTTCCAATCTTACATTCAAGAGCATATTCTTACACCTATTTTTTTTCCATTCAGATATCTAATACATAGGATGCAATACTGTTACAAGAGCAAGAAAACAGAAGCACAGACAAAAGTAATTATTATTTTACTATAGGGATAGCAAGCAGCCCTGAGATTCTTCACCAAATTTTGCTGTTTGAAAAGTTCTACCACAGTTTCAATCTGAGAAGTCTTTTGGTTGTGTTGTTGTTGCACAAGAGAGCTCATAAAACACCTGCACTACCCACAAGGTCCTACACTAACAGGGAGCCTTCTCAGAGCAGTGCCTCTGTGTTTCACAAGTGGCTCACTAAACTGCATATTTAAATCACACTGACTTAGCAAACACTCATCAATTTGTGAAATCTTTACAACTTCAGTGTGCAGCCGCAAGAACTTTGGGTTTCACTTGGATGACGGGCAGTCTTTGAAAAAAAAAATAGTAATACTGATCTATCTTCCTATTCAAGAACATACTTCTATCATTTTTAAGCAGGCCACATGGTGTAAAACGTGTGTGATGAGTGTGTGGCGAACATCTGCAGCAGTGAACCCTCGCTGAAATTTAGCAGTGACATTTCAGGAGGTGGAAAACCTTTAGAAAAGAGCTGACGTTTGATCTGGCACTTGAACTGCCAACACTTACTGCAAAGGAAACCAAGAGGAAGCACTTTAATACAGAGTTTTACAGAACATTGTACATTACTGGCAAATGTAACCAGTAAACACTTCAAGCAAGGGGTTTCTTGAAACCAATCTATGAAGTCAGGAACAATATTTCAGGTTCCTGCCCTTATTCTCCTATTTTATCCCCCAGCACACAAAGCAAGCCTACCTTGATGATGATTTTTTCTTTCAGCTGTGTTGGTGATGGGAGCTGATCTGCACTGGCTTCAACAGGCTTCATCAGAAGCTGATCCCCAAACACCTCCTTGAACACTTTGGCCATGTGTCGCTGCTGCTCCACACTGCAGTGCTCTTCAATTGACAGAATCACTGGGTATCTTTGGTAGACAAAACCAAGTGAATGAAGACAATTTCTTTTTGCTACAGCTGGCAAGGTAAGGAAGACAACGCCCTCCCTCAGCCCCCAGATGACAGAAAATATTTAAAGGAAACAAGAAGACAAAAGGAAGATATAGACACAACAAATAATAACAGATGTGCAATCACAGAGTTGCCAAGGTCAGAAGGGACCTGTGAAGGCCCATCTAATCCAAACCCCTTCTTTGGGAAGGCCCAATTCCTAGGTTAGATCAGGTTGTTCAGAACTTTATCCAGCTAAGATTTTAATATCTTAGGATATTAAGGACAAAGATTCCCTCCAAGCTCTTTGGGCGCAGAGTCACTGCTAAAGCACTATCATGTGAAAATTTGTTTCTCCTCTCCTCAAAATCATGTCTGTTTTCCTTCACATGTACTCTGAGAAGAGTCTGAAACTATAATGCATCCCATGTTATGGTTGTCACTAACACAAAGTTCCTGTGCAGACACTGAGCCACATGGGAAAATATTGCCTCTCTGTGTCCAAGTGGTAACATGGAAAAACAAGACACTGACAGCTTGATTTCTCCCCCAATTATTGGGTAATATTTTTCATGTTAAGGACATCTCAGCACAAATTAAAGAAGGGCAGAGATGCAGCTCTAAACTGATGTTACAACTTCAGGAGACATGCTAGGAGTTCTGTATCTTCTCAGCTAAGACCTTCCCTACAACAGAAACACCATGTGACAGACTATTCTTTGTCAATTGTACCATTTTGTTAATTTTTTGTAAGATTTAAGACATATTATTAAGCATTTGAAGTTTCACTTGCAACTTAATAAAAGAAGACCCAAAAAAGAGCTGGAAACACTATAATTCAGGGTATTCACTATCTTCCTTAGCAACAAATGGTTATGCACTGGGACTCTTCCTCAAAACAGCATCTATTAAACACCCACATGTGGCAATAATGAAGGCTATTGGAATCCATTATTCTCTGATTACTTTTTGCTCTAGATTACAGAGAAATCGAGTTCAGAAAGGTCTAAGCACATGAAAACAGGCTGAAGGAAAATAAAGCTTACTCAGATGTAACAAAGGCATGGTCTTTGATTGCCTGCACTACATCATCAAATTTGATCTTTGTTGTCCGTGTCCATCCATGGTAAATGATGGGTTTCCCATCAGGACCATCCCAGCAATCCACTAGGAAACATAAGCAGTGGGAAAAGTAAGAGAGCTCCTTAAATTACTCTGGTAAGAAGAGTACATCCAAAACTTCAGTGTTCTATATACAGATTCATAGACCTTAATATTCTAATAAAATATTCCATCAGATGAATTTATTCTCTCACAGAGGAAACTGAGTTTACTTAAGTAACAGCAAGACAAATAAAATACATTACAAAATGTTTCCAAAGCATTATTGTGTGGGAATCTGGAAATAAGAGATTCAGGCAACTATAGTGTCAATCTACTAGTTTACAGTAATTTTCCAGGGATAAATACATTCCAACAAGTGACAAGCTGAGAGCTTCTGTCTTTCGTTTATTTCAACCCTGAAACTCTAATTTGAGATATATTTTGCATTAGTCAAATAAACAACATGAAATTGAAGTGAAAATTCTCCATAAGGAACACAAGTACAGAGCTGCAGACACATACACAATTGCTGGAGAACAAAGACATTAACTGATTTGCAAGCAAGTTAAACAGGATGACAAAAGGCACAACATCACAAAAATCTCTGTGCCTTAGGCTTGTCTGTATTACAATGAAGGTAAATAAACTATCTATGCTATACAAGTACTCCAGCTTAATTCCTAAGCTTTCATATAGATTCAGGATTGAATTTTTGGTGTAAAGTGAGAGGAGATTTAGGAAGACTCTCTTAAAACTGCCTGGGAACAAGAATCAGAGGAAGTGAACAAGGCATTGGTGAGACATAAGAAAAACAATTTAGGAATCAGTGATTTTTATATTACTAACTTCATATTCAGAAAGCAAGCAGTTCTTGATTTCAGTTCTTTTTTCTTTCTTGGTAAGCAGGGGAGCTACTTGTACAGACCAAATGTTACAAACCACTCCACAAGCTCTTTACTCACACTCAATACATCGACATCCCATCCTGAGGCACCTGATGTAAGCTTCTGTGGAGGATTCACTGCGAAGCTGGTCTCCTGTCAGGTATCTAAGGAGCAAAAGGAAATGTTAAAAAAGAGAGGCAGTCAATTTCAATCAGTTCTCACTCACCCACTGGGAACATTTTGCTTCCTATTATGGACAATGTATGTTGATTTTTTTTGTTGTCGTTTTGTTGTTGGTTTGGTTTTTCTAATTCTGATGGAAGAAACAGACTTTGCTGAACTTGATGCTATCAGGTTTTTGAACAGACCAAATTATAGCAGGTTAAAGACTCAATCTAAATAGCAACCAACCCTGACATCCTTCTAGAGAGCAAATCATGAGCTTTGAAACCCACCTAAACCTCATCATGTTCATGCATGAGCATGTGGGAGGTATTTAGAGTAATATCACATCTTATACTTCAAAATACACCTGTATGCTATATCCATATCCACTTTATTGCATTCCCTGCATTATTTTATTTGTTCATCTCTCCTCCCTCTCTTTACAGCTTGTTTTCCACTACAGTGCCAGATGAGCAAATCCCCTTCATTTGAAGACAGTTCTAACTCATCATCACATACTTTTTACAATTAATGAATTCTGGCATGAGCTCAGTGAGGCTGTTGGTGCTTGGAAAAAAAGGAAGCCCCTTTAGTAACTTAAATTTTTGAAAGCAGAGAGGCTTTCAGAACAGTTTCAACTCAATACTTGATATTTTTTACCAGGATTTGGGTTTTTTGGCAGCTGAGTTCTATCTCAAAACCTCCAAGATCTTATGAGAAGGGGAAAAAAGAGTCACAGAAACTCCATTTGCTACATTTAGACCACACAGTAGGAAGGTTTCACATATCCACACAGGACATTTCAGGCATAATTTACTGTCTCTCTCACATTCCTACATTTGTTTGAACTGGGATAGACAATGGGACTTTTGGTAACTTACGTGTTATGAGAGGAGGAAATCCAGTAGTGGGACAAAGGATTATTCATGTCCTGCACATCTATTGAATCATATTTCTCATCCCAAATACTGTTTTCTTTTGCAAATAGGTAAGCGAGGAACTACAATACAAAGAGACTGAATTTAAACATTTTTACCCAATGAGAATAAAAGAAACCCAGCAATGCAGCAAGAAGGGACTACAGGTCCTGCCACCCAGTGAAAATTCTGTAAAATAATTCTATGAGAACTACTACAAAGCACCATTATCTCACCTCATCAACAAAGAGGAAAGGTTCAGCAGTTTCTCTCATAGTGTCATCAATAAACTTTGTCATTCGTTCTCGGACTTTACTGAGATCCTGTGCCCAAGATTCCTTCAGATAATTGCAATACAGTAAAAAAAAAAACCACTTTAGAAGTAGTGTTATTCAGTACAAAAATCAAACAAGGAACAGAGGGATCTACAGAGAGAGACACACTATGTAAGTAACTAAGTGCATTGACAGGGAAAAAATGCTGGCCTCCTTGAACATGCCTTAACTATAATCTCTCTCATTTCTAAGTGCCTTAGAAAACATCCTTTGAAAACGTGAAATTGGGAGAAAAAGAAAGTAGCAAGCTTACACAGGAAGTGTAGGTCTCACTTTTCAATCACATTTGCAAACCTGGAGCTCAGCAGTGCCAGTAAATACTGCACCATTTTTTCACATGGAGTCTTTGCTAAATAACATTATAGAAATCCATGAAAACACATTTCCAATCCCTGCCTTCATCCTTATCTGCTTGCTGGCACAGGACATCTAACCGGCTCCATTCAATAGGAAATTACCTCTGACTGCAATGCAGGCAGGCAGCAATGTGAGAGCTGCAAAAATGGGGCCATGGCCAAGGCACTACCCCAGTGCCCCTCTGGTGACAGCAGTGACCAGACCAGGCATTCATCTCTGACTGCACACAGCATTTATTTCTAACCTTGTCTGTTTATCTACATGACTAAGTGGAGGCTTGTTAAAACCTTATTTACTTTGTCCTCCCTCTTGTCCTCTGGTGCACTTTCAGAGGCTTTATATAGATGAAAAATAATAGTTCTTGTGGACTTCAATGGAGAAGCAGAAATCTTTCCAAGGCCCAGTATTACAGTGGCATCAATCATATTCTATGACTCTTCACATTTCTTTTTAATGATCACAGAATTCTGTGATACAACCTCAAGAAAAAGAGTTCAGTATTTCTGTAACCTTCCCACCTGCTGCTCGTGTAGCAGGAATCTCTGGAAGTCATGGAGGTGAACTGCTGAAGCATCTGGACGGTCAGTATTTCTTTAAAAAAAGAAAGGGAAAGTGAAGCTAAAGAAATAAGAGAGGTTAATCAGATGTTACAGCAGAAGATGACATGGGTTTGTATCTTGGATTTACAGTATAAAGGTGCTGCCACCAGCAAGAGACTTTTTATCATTTCAATGGGATTTAGAGTAGGCTTATATTATCCAATTACTTATTTTGAGCCTCCTGGATTCCTGATGTACATTTGAGAGGGATTCATTGGGAAAATCACCAAATCTGTAGTCATTGCTTTGTAGCAAATGAGCTGCATTAACTTGACCAGGGTTTTGGTAAGTTTAGTTGAGGCACAGGGAAAAGCTTCTTTTAAATAATCACAGAGCCACACTTCACAAGTAATTCCTTCTTTGTAATACTTAGATGAACTACTGTGATAGACCAAAATCTTCTGAAAAAGGGGGCAAGGTGCAGCTGCACCAAGGAAAAGTGATATCACTGATGGGCCTTCTGTAAGTCACAAATGCAGCAGCATCTGGTACCAGGAAGGTGCTTACAAATCTGTGCTTTTAAGCAGCCTCACAGTTTAATTATTACATGACCCCGAGTTAAGGAAATACTCAGTATACTCAGAGCAAATTTTACAGTTACTTCCTTAATCTGTTAGTGTCATATTCAAAACTAAGATAAACCAGTTTAATCCACAATCAGTGGGTTGGCAATGCCTGGGATCTTCTTCATGCTGTACACATCTCACATAGACTTTGAAGTCCATCAAGTGGAAGATGCAGAAACCATTGCTATCAGCATTCAGCTCAGCTCTAGGCAAAGCCTGTTCACCAGTCACTCTCCACACTGAAGCAAAAATTTCTGCATCAAATGGCCCTTCTATAGCTCTGTTCAGCTCTTTATAAAATCAGAGGACAAGCAACTTCAGTCCATACCATTTTTATAGTCAGAAAGCAAAAAGCAATCACCAGGACTTACTTCCAATGTAAGTTCACCTTTCTGAATGCAAAAATATTCATGATTTCTTTTCACTTACTAAAACATTAGAACAAAAAATAAAATTTTAAAAAAATGTGAGGTAATATATGAACAATCCTGCAACACTACAGCCATATGAAAATGCAGAAAAATAATGCAAATGAAGAGTCTCACCCAAGAATGAAAACAGAGGAATCCTTTTTGAATTCATCAAGAATCTTAAAACAAACAAAAAACAAACAAAGAAAAAAAATCAAACATAAAAAAGGGAAAAAAGATAAAGAATACCCAATTTTCTATCTAAGTCCACCTAATAATGTCTATTGGTTTGTAAAGGGGAAATAAATGCCTGTCTGCTCTAGAGAAGTTGCACACAAGTTGGCAAGACACATTTTTAATTAAATGTAGAAGAAAAAACATACTGCCAAGGCTGGCAAGTGCACTTCAGGCCTTTCAATGTGAACACAATTCTCAGACAAAATACTTGCTTTGACAAAGCACAAGCAGTCAAATTTCTGGGGAGCTTTTACTGTTTGATATCGCAGAAAAACTGGAATTAAGTATCATTCATCACATTTATTCAAGTGAATATAAAACCTAAATTGTTTCTAGCTTGGCACAGCATTGTTAGAGATTGCAGGAAACTTATCAAGTGACCCAAAGCACTTGTAAGCAAATTGAGAAATTTCTTTGCAGTGATTCACACAGGGCAATAACAGGAGCTTAAAGAAGTCAGAGAGGCTCCTTGCTGTGTGTTTTACTCTTCAGCTTTCTGCTCAGGATAATTAAGAGGACTTTCATGGCCAAAACTAAAATCCTGCCAGTTAATCTAGGGTTTTTATCACTTCACCATGATTTCAGCATCACTTTTAAACAGCACAAGCTGTATTGCCAGAAAATCAGCATTGACTTTGACTATCGAAGCTTCTACTTTAGCATCTGCAAAATTAAAGTTGAATCCACAATGAGCACATAGTGAAGAAAGACATTCATGCAAGTAATTTCAAATTATGTGTTTTCACACAGTTTTAAAGGGTTCCTAACTTTCAGAGTCACTAAAAGTATGCAGTTTCCACCAGCTTCATGAATCTGTACAGCAAATACAAGGAAACAGTCAGGCAGTGTCCCACTTAAATTAGCTAAAATGTAATTCCACAGCATTTATGCTTCCCAAGGACTGTCTCATGCATGTCCTGTAATGGACTTGCTGCTGCTAATCTGCAATATGGAATTGCTTCTACCAGTAAAAAATACCAGCCAAACCTAATGAAAAGACATTCAGCATCCTGAATAAACTCACAAAAAGAATTCCTCCTAAAAACCCAGTAATGTCCGTGCCTATCTCTACTACCAACACACAAGAAGCATCATGAATGACTTGTTCATCTCCTTAGGCCAACTGCTGACACTGATTGTTATCTACACATCGAGTACTGCACTCACTCTTTTTCTGGTACAAGAATGAGGAAAAAATAAAATCAGTAACAAACAAAAAGAAAACCAGCTCTGACTACTCTGATGCAGAAGTTGAATGGTATGAAGACAATTTATGAAAAGCTTACCAATTTCTGTTGTTCAAACATGATTTTCTTGTAGAACAAATGAAACTGTTCAAAAGTAAGCTCTTCCTTGTGAGCACCTATTTCCTACAACAGAAAGTAGCACACAGTGAATTTAGAATTCCTTTAAACTGCCCCTTGCACAATGAACAAGTTACTCTTACTCCAGTTGGCATTCTCTGTTCTACTGCAACTTTATTTTTAATCACCAGGATTTTTTTCATTTATTTATGCTTTTAAGAATACAAACAAGAAAACAGATGTTGGTTTATGACATAGTGCTCTAGCCTCCATCTTTGGCCTTGCATATTGCACCCTTACTCCACTTCCATGACCAAGAGAGAAGTAGAGCATCATTTAGTCATTGTGATCTGGGCCAGCAGAAGCAAGAATGTCTGCTTTGAGGGTGGAGAGTTGGAAAGCAGGAAAGGGTGGGGATATTCAAGGTTCCTGTAGGAATGGAATGACCTTCAAAAGCTATTAATATTGGCATTCGTTGGAGAGAAAAGGTTATTATTTGATCATTTTGAAAAAAAAATAGGATGAAATTCATACAGAAGAAAAAGAAAGATAAAATACTTTTCTACGTACTTGCTCAGTACTGGAGCTCAAAACCCAATGTTGGCTTTGGTCACCCACACAATGAAAAGAAGGAACATTTATGTCTGTATTTTCTTATACCCTCAGATATAGGCAAAGCCAAACTGACAGATTAATCAGTATAATTTATTTAACTATACATGATATAAATCAAAAAAAAGGAAGTGTCCTAAAAAGAAACATCAACACTTATCAGATAATACCAAACATATTTGAGTAATAAGGTAATTACCGCAAATTTATCCTTCAAGTACTTCATGCTGCTCACTTTGAAGTTTACTTGGGGAAGGACAGTTTTCAGCTCTCTAAGACTGATACTGGGGGAAAAAAGGAGAAAAAGATAGCAAAATCACCACTATGTGTTGTGTCTAGACAGCTACTCATATATTTTTATCGACAGAAAAATGTGACTATTGAAACATTTTGTGTAGGGTTCATCTCACATACATGTAAACTAATATAAACTTAACAGCTACATGGAAGCAAGCTAGACATGGAGAAACAGGCAATTCAAGTAATTTGGAATTAAAAGAACCATGTTGCATAGATAGTTATTTCTCTCTCAGCAATTAATCAGATCTAGATAATCAGCTCAAATGTAGATGTTTATACATGGTCAGATGAACTGCAGCCTTTCCTCCACTGAAACTGGATTACAGACACAGAAAACATCATGCAAAGGCTGTATTGAAGAGATGAGCACAAACAGAAAATTAAAAACCCCAGTTTTCAATACCATTTTAACCTTTTTCTCCAGATGTTATCCAGTCTTGTAATGCTGATTTGCAGCAGCAAGACTCTTCCATTCTGCAGCACCTGAACATGATCTCATTCTCCTCTCCCAACCAAGTCTTCCACTTCCATTTACATAGACCTGCTGATTCTTTTCACTGAGTTTCAGAATGCCCAGTGATATCCCAGCAACACTTCAAAAACCAGTTTTCTAGATAACAGCAAGGCAGCAAGTCAAGGGAGCACGGGTACAAAACATGTGGGTCCTATTTCTGAAGCCCACAAAATATTAAAGCAATACCAACAGCTCCCAACAAAACAAGACTGAGGGACTCTGCCTTGGCCTACAGGACAACTCAGAAGCCATTAAACCTCTGCAAACACAGGGTCAGAACAGAGTTGCTTGAAAGCAATAAAACCAATCAGCACACAGATGAAAATAACACTTCCATTCGACATTGTCCATGCCAGCAGCTACCCTGTGAGGTATTCTCATCTCCATTGTGCAAGAGGGAAAGAGGTAAAGCAAGAAGGAACTAAGCCAAAGTCCATGCCCAAGCCAGATTAGAACTCAGGAAATTCCTGGCTTTCCGCCTCGTCGCCAGACCTCTGGAAAAAAACACTATTAGGAGCAAGAAGGAGCACTCCATTTGTACACTAAACACCAAGCACAAGCCATTTCCTCTGGCCAGACGAGGGCAAGAGAAAACAAAGAGCTGGGGCTTCATTACCACTGGAAAAAAATTCAACCTGTGGAACAGGACTTGCCTGGTAGCCCTACAATTAGCCTCCCTAAAACCTACAGTTCTGAACACAACGGACCTCAGCCCAAACTCCTATCCAGAATTTTTCTAAAAGCATGAATCATCTTGGAAGAGAAGTGCAAGTCTCCATGGTCCCAACCAAGCTGCCTTGTAGCAATAAAACAATCCTAAATCAACAAATGAAACCTCTTCAGCAGACACCTACTGTCAGCCACAGCTGCTCCGTCCTAACATTTGCTTTTGCTTTGTGAACCCCAACAACACACCCCCATTGCAGGGTTAGTTCTGAAAATGCATCAGGGGGTACAAGTCAATGTCCAGTACAGGATGGGACTGTGGCCAGGTGGGGAAACACAGCTCTGAAATGGGGTCTCAGCTCAGCCTGCACAGTGCCACAGCCTGTCTGCACAAAGGTGTGATTTCCTGCAATACCACAGCCTCAGCCACACAGAGAAACACCTCACTGCAGTTTGCTTTTGGAAAAAGGTGTACACAACAGGAAAAACATGAGCTTTTCTACACTGATTTGTACTTTAGAATAAAATGCAGGTTCCAGACAAAGAGAAAAATCATGGTGAAATGATAACACAGAAGGGAGGAAAAGTTAACATTCTTCTCAGTGTCACAACTTCTGGCAACTCTAAGGAGAGGTGTGCAGCTGAATTCATTTTTTACAAAGTCTCCTTTGCGTGTAAAAGCTACAAATCCACATCACAGATGGACCTGAAAGGAACTACTGAAACCCAACACATGAAGCCACACATCACACTGGGAGCTAGAACCCCTGGGCCTTCTTTCACTTGAGAAGCACCAGGTCAGAGGTGATTCTTTGGCTTTGGTCTGTTCAAATACAAGGCAGAGACAAGCCCATGGCCAGGCAGTTGCCAGCCAAGCTGAATCCCTAAAATAACACCTTGCTCATTCTGGCAAAGTAATTCTAGGCTAAAATTTAAAATATTTAGTTGCCATCATTTGTTTCCTCGTTATACCATGTACATAAACCTGAGGGAATGCTATGAACACATTGTATTTAGCAAAAGGCAAAACTCAAGTTGCTAAAGCAAAAGCAAATGCCATTTTCACAGATCTCATACTCCACATCTTGTACAATGAATTTTTTATTTCGTTTCATTCCATGTTAGAATCTGCAACAAAAAGTCACTAAATCTGAAAAAAGACAGAATTTCTTACCTATTTTTTCTGGTTTGATCAACAGAATAGATCTGCTTTCTCAGCCAGCTTGTAGAAGAGGGAGAAAAAGAATCATAGAATTATAAAGAATATACAGCCAATGAAATTTCAAAATCTATAGACAAAATTCAATAGAGATACTTAAAGGTCTTAAGATTCATCTCTTTTAGCAAAGCAAAAACATTACCAGTGCAGCATTCAAGGATCCAGACAGTTTTTTTAACCACATTTGTAAACATGTACTTTGCTGCATTTTAAAGTCACATAAACAACACAGGAAGGGGAAGGGTGGGCAGGACAGAAAAGAATGAGTAACCAGAAGCTGTAAAAAAGTAAGAGGATAAAGTGAGCCAAAACTTCAGCTAATCTAAACTGGAGTAACTCCATAAAGTCAATGATTTCTGCCAGATTTATCTTTGAGCTGTTGGCTCAAATATCTGTTAGATGCATAAAAATTAAAAACTAGAGGGAAGGGAGAGGGTTTTAAAGAATTTTAAAGAAAATCCTCTTTATAGGGCATGTCAGTTTTAGATGCACAGTAAAATACTTTTAGTTGCACCAATAGTAAATAAATACATATAAAATTTTGATCTAAAAGATGACTGCACTGCTAAGCTGATCTAGAGCCTCAACAGGAATTACTCTTGTTTGACAACACCAGCGTCAAAGGCAAAATTTGGTCAGGGAGCAAGAAAAGGCAGAGCATATCCTCACTAACAGCAGTGATGAAAAGCAAAAAATACTGAAAATACTGAAATACTGAAACCTTGTCCACAGAACTGGCAATCTGAGCCTGAGCAGTTTCACACACAACATGCTCTAAAGGACAAAGGTGCAGTTTCACCTTCATATGGCTGGCTTTTGAATTTTCCAAGAAGCCAACACAAAAACACCATCTGCTCTTGTGACCTCATGAAGAGATTTTGTTTTGGGTGCAAAGAACAAGGTGAATTGCAAGTTCACATTAGTGTATGAAGCAGACTGTGACTCCAGAGCACCTATGTAGCAAAATAGACATTGAGAATTTCCATATGACGTTTCAGTGTCCTACACTAACTGGAAAGTGTTCTTAGTGTAACAAGCACCACTTGTTGAACCTTAAAAATTTCATTCAGATTTTCCTCTTCCAATTCCCAGTCTCACAAAGTGAAAATATGCCCACATACCTCTCTGTGATTGCAGGTGTGGGAGCACTCATGACCTCTTGATACAAGATATTCAAGCCACACAACCATTTATCAGTATCATCTTTAGAGTCAGCTGAAAAAAATAATATGATATGGTACATCAAGCAAAATCAACACAAAACCAAGACATAACTTGTTTAGATAAACCCTAGTATACAAAGTTGCTGATAATCTTCCTCTTTGATAAATTTAATTGTATAGCTTCATGTTGCTACTAATAAAGCTAATAAAAAACAGCATAAGTTTGGGGGTAGGTAAGCTCTGACAAAAAATACTTGCTTTTAGAAGAGTTTTATCAGAGTAGGAGAGTTTCAATATTTCAGCAAAAACACTATAAAATTACTGCTGAGCTCCTGTGGTAACACAATCAAAATTCCTTCTCCTATCTTCTGTCTCCAAAGTGGCAAAAGCCCAGATCAGAGCAACTTGCAGGACGCAGGCAAAAGAACTCAGTGCTTCTATGGCATAAAGCTGGTTTGTTATATTCCCAGCAACCTACACCAAAATTGCAATATACTGGCTTTTGACATAATCACCTGCTATTTATCTTAACCATGCCTCAACACAGATTGTTCCAGACTAAATTTTGGCAAGATAAACAGTAAGGGAGCAATGTAAAAAATTGGTGTAGCATATATAAAACATTTGAATACAAGCCAAAAAAGGTCTAAAATTCCTTATGTGGCCTAGCTAGAAGTTAGGCACATCTTCCTCCCTGCCCTGCATATTAGTATATCACTGCTTTGTTTTGTTTAAAATTAGTTTGCCTTTCCAATTCCCAAACCAGAAGAGTCCTCCTCATTTATCATGATTGCATTTGGTAATTCTTCAGCCCAACAGAAGGAAGATGAGGAACTGCTTGCTGGGCACAGCTTTCCCTAGGAAATACCAGCTAAGCTGCAATAAACTTGCATGAGATGTGATCTTTACAGCCCTCAGCTGGGCAGAGTCCACTTGATTTAGCAGGCTGGCTCTGAAATTGCATGAAGGCATTTTTCAATTAAACCAGCTCTGAAAAATTATTTTCACTCAGGAGCTGAAATCTTTTATCAGCCTTCAAAGCAAACAAGTTTCTCAAAAGGTGAAGATTATATTTTATTTAAACATACTTTCAAACAATGTTTTATCCCCCAAGGATGAAGCTGGAGCCCAGCCTCAGCTCCCCATTGAAATGTTTTTCAATCAGTCACAATTTTGGAAAGAACACCCAGTACCACTGCCAAACCAATTCTTCTCCCAAGACAATTCTGCCCCTTATGATAGCCACCATTCCCCTCAAGGAACAATTCTTTTATATTGTTTTAAGGAACCACCACAAAGCCCTTCAGCAAGAAAAAGGATTTCCCCCTGAACTGAAAGTTATATCATGTTGTTCTGCAGTTCAGCATTACAGCAACAGCTCATGGTACCAAGTGTTTTCAAAGCATTGGCAGAGGCCTGGTTTGGGAACTGCCATGGGGGAGGGACTGGAGGGGCTGTCAGAGGAAATCAAGCTGAAGTCCCTGGCACAGCTGCACGTAAGCACAGCCATTTACTCAAAACTTTCACAGACTTGAGTCAACAATGGTAAAACTTACTTAAAAGCCTCTAAAAAAGGATTAGTCTTTCATTTCAAAAGCATCTGACTGCAGAAAACTTGTATTCTAATACTGCAACCTAAAAGAAATTCATCCCATAAATAATAAAAAATAAAAGCTGTCAGTATTTAAACACTTAGAAAGCGCTCCCCCTTTTCTCACATTAAGATTTTGCAATTAAGTTAAAGATTTAAATGGGTAATGTGTTCATGCTCAGGACAGAGAGAACTACGACTCCAAATAAATTCTCTGTATGAGTCTAAACCAAGGATCCATTACAAACTTTGTAGAAAAGAAATCTCTTTGTAAATTCCAGTAGTTGAAAATTGTATTCAGCCTGTACTGAATCTTTGGTCTCTTTCATTTCAAAATCTTTAGGTTTGTGACCCTGGATAATCTAGCCTATAATAAAAAGTGTTCCAACCCTTTCTATAGATACAGGGTGCAAATTCCCTTTGTTTCACACAGATCTCTTAATTTTAAATTTATCACTTTTCAATTTTATTTATGGTCCCCTAGTACTTATTTAGAAGAGGGTTAGTGTTTTTGGGTGACACACACGCAAATGGCCCAAACTACAACTTCATTTTTCCAAATTAGTCTGCAATTGCCCATAGGTGATAGGAAAATTTCTGTGATACAGCTGCAACTTTTTATGGCTATTATATCCAAAATCATTTCGGCCAGACTAGAAGTGTTAGGACAATATTCTGGCCACACTGAATAGCTGTCCCTAAAGAGGGCAATGTTACCTCTGCTCCTCAGTGCTGAAAACCTTACTGGAGTTATTTAACCAGCATAAGTCCACCTTGCTAGAAAAATCAGAAATGACACTCGCACAAGGCACCACTGGGAAGTGAAACATTCCAAATGCAGCAGGTCACAGACAAGAAGGGCTGAGTAAAAGTTCTGGCTCCAGATTTTAAGCATCTGGTGCATTCCTGAACTGCAGAAGTTAAAACCACAGTATTCTGTGCATTCCTGTTCCATCAATGTGTTTGACTTGTTCAATCAGTAACCTTAAAGAAGAAGGTAAAAAAGATAAAAATACCTGCTAAACTTAAGGTGTTGAGGACAAACTGGGTTCCATAAAAAACAGTGAAGCAGTGTTCTTCTCTGTGCCTTGCTTTGCAACGTTCAAAGTCCTTTGAATTCTTTCCTGGGCGAATTTCTTTTATTTCCATCAGATCCACTGAAAGGAAACAATATTCAGTCAGTACAACTGCAGAGCCCGAAATGGTAGGATGGATAACTCAAAGTATGCACAAACATATAAAATAGCTATATATATATAAATGCACATCTGCATTGGATGAGAAATGCAAATTGTGACAGTTTTCACTCCATAAATCCACAAATAAATAGTAACAGACAATAGTGGAAAAGGACTAGAAGAAGAAAAATAACCTGTCATATTTTTATTATTTCACTGCCATTTTCCATGGACAAGGTGTATACACATGGCCCTTTGGGTCACAGAAAATGTGATTTCACAAATGGCATTAACTCTAATCAAGTAATTTTCCAATTGCCATGAAAACTGTTCAGAAACAAAAAAGAAAAGATACAATTCTACCTTACCTGCCTAAACCATCCACATAAATCTTACATAGCCAGCTAACCTTGTCAGCCAGTACGGTCACTGGTACTTTCAAGAAAAATATTTGAAGTAGGAATATAAAGAGCAAATCAAGCTTAATAATTAAAATGTTTGTGAGGTTTCTGATGGCCAGCTCCAGAGAGATCTGTGTTATTTAACACAACCTTTCACCTCTCAGCTCTCCAGAGAACACAGGTATGCACTGGAGCACAGCAGAATGGGAGCCCTGCACAAGCAAACACCCTCCCAAGTCAGCTCCCTTTTTTCAAACCCTTGCTACAGGGCCTGCAGAACAGGAGGGAGACAGCACTGAAATAGAAATATGTGTGCTCTCAAGATAAGATACTTATTAGAAAACTGAGGAAGTGGTTTCGCTCTGCCTGTGGACCAGAGAAATAAACAGCTCTTTCCACTTCTGGACAGTCTTGACTTACGAGCTACAGGACAAAGTGTGAAGAAAAACATTTCATGGCTGCTCTTGAAATGTGTTTATCAGACCTAGCAAGATCCAAGGAAAACAGCTGAGGGTTTCTGTCCCTCCGTTTAAGAATGTCACAATATAAACCCCCTGTTTTAAATGAGCACCTCATCAGTAACAGAAGACCTTTTACAACATAACGAAACAGCAGCTCTGCTGCCACACAGGTGAGCTGAACAATAGCAAAGCTTCCACCTGTGTAATGCTGCATTTCTATGATGCCAACATGGACAGACAAGCAAGGAAGTTCATCAACAAAATCCTGATAACGAAACATTAATTCATCTTGGAACTTCTTATTCTCTGCAAAATATCCCAGGCCAAACTTCTACCGGACACTCCTTTCTCACAGTCATTAAGCAACTTACACTGTGAAAAGGAGACCTCAAAGGTTAACCTGAACTAATCATAGGATACAAGCATCTTTCTTAAATTAGTTTTTCCAAGCATCATTATTCAAGGTAGAGTTTTTAATGTCTCAGCACGAAAACATCTCCTAAGATCTGCATATCTGATTGGTGAAGATGCCTAGATTTGTATGTTTCCAAAATAATTCACACTGTGCCTATAAATGACCAGGAACCAAAAGCTCCTAATGATGACTCTGATCCCTTTACCATTCAGAGGCTCACTTGGATCCCTAAAGATGTATCCAAATTACCATCCTAAATACCACCATCTAAAAAAGCTGATCTTACACCATGAATTTACATTAATATCAACAGAGAAGAATCAGAATGCAGAGATAGAAATACCCAGATGGAGAGGGGAGGAGGTTGCATGGCTGCAGTAAATGGCACGGGACTGCACACCAGGCTGCCCCATTCCAATCATTGGCAAGTGCAACCCCAGTCACCTCTTCTGCTTTCCCTTCACCCAACAAATCCCTGCTGAAAAACACTTTTAACTTCAAAGTGAATCATACCTTTCCTTTCAGACTCCTGTAAATCCACACACGTGAACAACACAACAAAAGGCCCCCTCAAAGTCCAAACTAGAAGCAGTGATAAAAGAGGTTTCACAACCTGCACTGCTGTTGTCATTTCCAGGGGGTCTTACCTCACACTGACCTCTGAAATAAACACACAAACTTACCCAATGTCTCCCCTCAGTTACACACTCACTACAGCCCTTCTCCTTGCACTACAGCCTTTCAACCCCTTCTCCTGCATGAACCTGTGTGTATATACATAGTGGCACAAGGATCTTTGTATGCACAGACCCGTTATTGCTTCTCAAACTGGTTTTTCAGAAAAGGTTTCGCTATACCCTAATTGCTAAACATTCAGGAAATAGAGGAATGGTTCAGCTAGAGAACAAAATAGGGTGAAAGACAGAAGAAAGAAATATTTCTATTAAAAAACTCAAAATTCAAAATTTAACATTCCTACTATTTTCAGGCAACATATTATATATATCTCCTACAGAATTTGAGCAAGATACATTACGTTTCCTTAGAAAATAAATGAAACAGGTACAAAACACAAGCTTTATTAAACATTATTTAGATCTTTACAGAAATAAAGATGTAATGCACATTATAGTTTCAAAAAATTAGTAGAAACTACCTGTATGAATTTTAATGACATTTCATAGTGTTGGTTAGGATGTATTACTCTACATTATTGAAAGAAAAGCCAATGTAGAGGATCAAAAGGAAAAAAGAGAAATATGAACACCAAGCATTAATTCTGGTCTTGCACTAAGGTCTGTGTTTTCCACGTGATGCCCAGTAACTCCAGAATGGCTGATTCCAACTATACCAAGAAAGGAGTAGGCCAGGAAAAGCTGCAACATGTTTCAGACTCAGATTAGTAAATCAACTGTACCAACGTAGTTGTTACGCAGTTACTGTGAACTTTTTTTTAACAGCACAATCTGTCACTGAACAATTCAAATGTAATTTCATACCTATGCCAGAACTGCAGGCACAGCACTTCAGACACTCTATCTTTGTACTGCCTTGAAGTACTGGAGCTTTCCTCCTTCTCAATCCCACATGCAAATTGCAGAGCCCTGGCTTCACAGACACATATTTCTGGGGCCTGATACACCCAAAAAAAGCACAGACCTGGACAGGTGCACCTTGCAGAGTCAAACCAAATCCAATACACTTGCAGGTGCAATTACCACAAGAAAGGTGAAAGAAGATGAAAACATTTCCTAAGGAAACATGAATCAAAGTATGTCCTGTAGAGAAATTGACTCACATCCAGTAAGACAAGGAGAGCACTCCCCCAGCACAGCCAGTCCCCAGCCAAACCGTTTATAAAAGTCTAGTGCCACTCTAAAACCCACAATTAGTTTACAGTTCATCCATCCCTTTATGTGACCATTTCCCCAGGTTGAAGGGATCTCCTCAGCAGCCTCATCAGTCACGGATTGATTCTGACAATGCCTCAAGAGGCTCTTTAAGGAGACCAGACTCCAAGGCACCTTCAATTACCACACTGTCTCAGGCTCTGATCTGGATGGGCATTCGAGGCAGTTCAAAGCCTGAAGCTGCTGAACTTCAGCTCCTGCTGCTGTGTTGTTTGGCAAATCAGTGAATTCAATGGCTCCTTACACTACTACATTGATACTTTCCTAATACTGCACAGATGAATTGCTCAGTGCCTTCCAGGGCACCTGACAGAGCTCTTTATTGCCATGAACTTAACAATAAACTTTTGATCCTCAACATCTCCACTGATCTCCATTCAAATAACCCAGCAGCAGCGATCATGTTCAGTCACACACTTGCAGGTACAAATTCCTGTTACATTTCCTGCAGTCACACTTGGAGGTAGATGGCAAAACAGAACCTGCATTTCACTATAGCAGGTGCTGTGCAAGCTGAGGGGAAGGCATGATACAAGATAACCAAAGGTAGAAAACGAATGTCAAGAGGAGAACTGTGGAAAAAAACCCATTATTACATTGTTATACACAACACTGTGCTGCACTGCAATTTCAAGAGAGAAGTTCTGGCTGTCTGCCACAATGGTCACCCACCAGCCACCTCTGGGTGGGAACAGAACCATCCAGCACCTGAACAGACACATGGGTTGGGGAACAGACCCTGCTGAAAACCAGCCAGTTCCACCAGCAGAGCACCTTCTGTGAGCTGGAAGTGTCCAAATTCACTGGAGGGAAGAGAGTTTGCGAGAACACCTTTACTCAAGTCAGTTAATGTTAGGCTGGACCATCAGGCTGCTTGCAGTAAATGCATGGGTCAAAAAACCTTAGAGGCTGTCAACCCATCGAGGTACTCTTGATAGAAAAGTCTACATTAACAGTGTAAAAGTTTGCCTGAATCTGCCCTTATGGACTACAGAGTTCTGTAAGATAACATTCCTGATTCAAAGCCCAGATACCCCAGGAGTCCTCCAGTGTGTGTGGCCACAAATGGTGCTCAGCTCAAAACTCAGTCATGTACTTAGTGAAGGAAAAGGAAAAGCCTACAGAGAGTTTCAGAGTAGGCTTACAGAGTCAGAAATCATGCTGTGAGCATTATTTCAGTAAGTCTCAAGAAGACTTCAGGGAAACTACTGGCAATGTTTTGAAGAAGAAAATAAGAGACTCATCACCCAAGCTGTGTGCACTAAGACATGAGCTGGCCATTCTCTCTATGAATATAATTGCATTTTCACGTGTGTATATATGTATAGTAATATTCCACACTCAGAACCAGATCTTTTTGTTCCAAAAATTTGCATTACAAAATATTCCACGGTAGGTTTCATTTTAGAAAGGGAGAAACTGCCCACTGCAATAGAGGCTGTGTGCAAATGAGTGCCCAGTGACTGAAGAAAGCCTTTAGTAGCCTTTTGCAAATGTTCTTCATGGTTAGTGAGGACAATGGCTCTGCTCTCGCTTCTGCAGAATTAAATATTAACTACCCAAGGTGTGTTTTAACAGCCTCTTTTTTTCAGAGCAGCAATGAAACACAAATTGTCTGTGACTCTAAAGGGAACAAGGTGAGGCTTCTCTTGGAGGACAAAGTCACAAGAAAGCAGAAATGTCCTGCAGCGTGGCAGCCCAGATGTGGCAGGGAAAGTAATTCAGCTCATAGAAAAAGAGATGTTTACTGAGACATTCAGCAGCCCAAGGAAGTCATTAGAGATCAGCCACAAAACTTCTGAAAACACAGTTACAAGGATGAAACCTGAGAGACAGTGTGGTGCACCTTGAGAAAGCACCCATGAGTACCTTTCCAGGGGATCCTCTGGGGATTTAGCTGAGTGATTGACATCAGGTTTAGAGAAGTGCACCTTTTAAACCCACAGGGTTTTACGTAATCAGGTCACACAGAGCTGGCACGTACAGTAACAACAAATTACTGCTAAATTCATAACTTCTCACTGGATTGCTCAGTACAGCACCATGTTACAGTGCTTCCCAGTCTGAGCTCTGAATTCAAGGGGCTGTACACCTGGCTACTGTTTTCATATTAAAAATTAAAGGGTACCTCCACAAAATGACATAAGAATAGGGTAAAATTTATATACGTGCTCATAAAAGTTTACATTCTGCTCCATGCAACAAAACAAAAGAAAAATGTTGGCATATAGATCTGACTTTGGGAAAAGGATGGAGTACCTACATCTCACACTCACTTTGATCAACCAACATAGGGGTGCTGAGGTCTGTGCAGTTCATTCCATCCCCGTTTTGCTGGCTGGCCATGACAGGAAGTCTGGTTGTTGTAAGTTAGCATCAGACATTGCAGAACTGAGCTGCTAAAGGGAAGACATTATTTGAAAGGAGCTAGAGGCTACACATGTTCATTTTTTCATTTGACCACAGAAACCAAGCTCCATGTACTCAGCTGAAGACTTACACAAAGATCCCCTGGCTAACAACTGAAATACAGCCATTTCAAAACACACCAAAAAAAGGTAAATTTTAATGTTCCTTTGTGAAGCTACTCCAAAAAGAGCAAGAAGTGAATTCACTTTGCAATGACATATCGTTCTTTAACAGTATTCAGAATACAGAAAGCAAATGACAAAATAGAGACTCGGGGTTTTAAATCTGAATTAAGTTCATTTATTACTTTAAGTCTGAAACAGTAAGGAAATTCAGACAAAAATTCTAAAAGCAGTAAGGAAAACAAAGGTCCCTACTAGAAATCAGCAAGATCAAGTCCAGTATTCAAGCCAAATTAAGCACTCATTTCACACTCCTCACCAGAATATATAGATGCTCATCACTTCTCCCAGACAGTACAGATCTGTAAATGTTTATACCATCTTCTCCAATGGGAAAAAAAAGTTTTCCGCCACAGAAGAAATTTCCATTGATATTAACAATTCTACTAAATAAATGACTCAGCTGTTTAACACATAGAAAACAATCAATGTTTAAGAATGTGAGCCACATGCACGAACACGCTCTTAGGTGTTAGTTTTTTAAGTTCCCCAATGTATCTGACAGTCAAAAGGATGCACAGCATAAACATGTGCTCTCTTTGGCAGTCATTTCAGCAAAGATTTTAAAAACAACATTATCAAAATTTAATTTCAAGGCAAAGATGCTGCTGGATAAAATTCACAAAATAAAACCAAGATAAAAACCCCTTGTTAGGTAGAACAGCACTGCCTATGGCAACACACAGAAGGTGGCCATTAAATTAAACTCCAAATCCCTGCTTTTCCCCTCACCCTGTCAGTTGAATGTGGCCTGACCTGGTGCTGGTATCTACATGACTCCATTACAGATGCACAGCTCCTATAATGAGCTTTGATCATTAAATATCCAGGTGCAACATTTGGCAGAAATTAGTGATTCCTGCTTGGCAGTGTAACAAAGTCTGAAAGCACAGGACAATCTTGCAGATTGAGAAAAAGCAGGGCAGCTCCCACAGGTTCTAATTCTACCTTTAACATGAATTTACTCAGTCTGATTTTTCACACTCCCTTTACCTGTAAAACATGAACATTCAAGTTCCTTTTATGTCTGGGTTTTTTAATCGTGTTCTAGAGGACAAATTCTGTAAAATCTCCCCTTTTCAGCAGGGAAGAAAATCTCGAGTGAACTTAACACTTGATAACACTTTTATGTAGTTTAAATGAAAAATTGGTAATGCTAAATGACTTTGAGATGGCAAATTTATTTTAAAATGGTCATTTTTTTTTCTACAAACTCTGGGAAAATATTATTACACATAAAACTAGAGCAGCGAGACAATATGAAATGAGCAGTTCACATTAATTCTAAAATAAATGTTATGCATTGTCAAACACAGGTGTCTGTTCTAAATGGAAAAAAGACACAAGACAGTCCTATGGCATTAATAAAGGTCTGGCCTGCAGAAAATAGAAATGGCTGCTATTGTTGTACTGTGGTGTGTCACGAGCATCAAAAGCTTCAATTTAATTATAGCCTTTATTCCCCTGCTTCATAATTCTACAATTACATTGACATGATGTCTGCATCTCTGCCACTCCCCAGTCCAGGTACTTCATCCTCTGAGAAAGTTTTCAGAATAAATTAATACTAACATTTCTCTTCCCACCTTATCTACACCCTGACCTCTCACTCCGCATACAGAAAGAGCAGTTTCACAACTGATATATTATATAACTTTTTCTAAATATGGCCCACTGATGCTTTAAACCTATTTCTTGTTATGAGCTTGCACAACTAAATTGTCACTAGATATTTTTATTATGGAATCTTTTGCGATAAATAAAGAACATGAAAAAAAACGTGAAAAGGTGATCTTTCTTTTCTAAAAAATAAGGGATTTAAATATGGTTTATATAATTTTACAAAAGCAGGTCACCACTTCACATTAAAAAAAAAATTCCTAGGTATTCAAAAACAGAGAAATCATCTTCTGTCCTCAAATAGAATCTTCCTTGAAATGAGCATGCTTGTATTACAGAGAATCACACACTTGCACATTCAAGGATGGCACGACAGATTTCTGAGAGTATAAATTCTCCTGGCTGTGAATCATCCCTTCACTCAAGGGATTCTTGGAAGAATATGCAGAAACTCACACATTTTCCAGTGACTAATCCAACTCTAGTCACCAAGAGCTTTCCCTTAATAATTGTCCTGAAAGCACTTTGCATCTGAGAAAGAATGGAATACCCATAATGGACCAGCTTCCTAGAGATTTACACCTCACCACCTGCTTGCTCTACAAGCTTAAATATCCTAACTTGGGGGCTTAATTTATTCATGTGCATATAAATGCTACACCACAATTTGGGAGCTCTGGACTGTCCTCTCAGACAGCAAACCCCAGGTGTCAGCCACACAGGGTCCTGGCAAACCCTGCCCTCCCTTGGCCACCTCTCCCTTCCCCTCTGCCTGTCAGGGCTGTCCCAGTGTGCACAACACCCCCTGGGACAGTCTGAGGTGGGGAGAACCATCCCTGGGTGTGTGTGACCCATCCAGAGGCACAGACAGCTGTAAAGGTTAAACATGCAATAAAAATACACAGCAGAACCATCAGGAGGCAACAGACCATGCTGGCAGTTTCACAGTTACCCAGCCAGGATGCAGGGATTGGCTTCTGCAGGAAAAGGGTCCTTTACAAATTAAACAAGCAAATCAAATCCCTCTGTACAAGGAAACCAAACTTTCCTTCTCTCATGCAAAAATAAGTTAATTCTCCCAAATGCCTTTCTGGGTACACAAGTGAGACTAACCTTGGAATTTAACTGCTTAATACTGGGCTGTGAAAGCATCACCTCAAACTTATGTCGTGCACAGTCAGAAATACAGTGCCTCTTGATCTACTGTTGAAATAGCATATCCTTCTCTAAAGGACACAACCTACCTGAGTTCTTTCATTTAGGGGAAAATACAGAGGTTTCTCCCCCGTTCCTTTCTGTTAGAAATTCCTTTTGTATATGGCAACTCAAGTCTCTCAAAAGGTCAATGTAAAATCTCCAGTACTTGGACTCTGTGTGATCTGAACCACACAATGAAGACAAGGATTGTTTAAACCAGCTTTCCTAGCCTTTGTAAATCCTCACTCCTTACCACACCAAAGACCTGGATCTAGGAAGAGTTTTCTGAAGTTTCTCATCCAGAGAAACACATCTGCACTGAGCAGGAAATAGCCTTAATTTTAGCAACTCTTTCATTCTATTCTAAACAGATATGCTGGCAGGTTTTCAACAAAAGAGGCCTTTTATGAGCAATGCAATTTGAAATACACAGTAGTGCCACTTTTGGGCCCATGGGGTTGTGTAATTATTTATATAAGCATAGCAAATCCTACATCTCTCCCCTGCTCCGGTCAATTTATTCCAGAATAAGAGTAGCTGCCTTTTTGTTATTGTGAGGCTTAACTTAAATCATTTCCAAAACAATATTAACCAAACTTGGAAAAGGTCATTGTAATGCTTATAATCAACTCTGGCTTAAAGGAATTGGAGTGTTCTTCAAACATTTACAGTCCATCAGCAAGAAAATCAGCACTATGACATCCAAAATTCACAACACTACACAGGGCAGTTAGGGAGCTGGACCCTGTCTTTGCTATCTATTAGCAGCCTATTTTTGTGTCCCAAAGTTAAAGAACTCTTCTCACTCTCTGATTTAGAAACACAAACCCATAGCAGATGCTAATATTGAGTTTTCTGCCTTCTGTAAAGAGCAGTTGCCAAACTTGAGTTAAAATAGCACACATGGAACAGGAAACCATCTTAACTTTCCCACTCATACTGAATATTAATTGTTTTTGGACTGACACAACCATTAAGATGATATCATGAATATTAGGTTTTTTACAGCCTAAGTATATTAATATATTATAATACTTGAGATGATAATTCTCTGTCCTAAACCACTTTAAAAAAAAATCAAGAAACAAAAACGTGGATTTTATTTGTCACAAAGTCAATACAATCTACCAGCATATACATTCATATTCAAGAAGCTACTCCATTCAATTCTCAAATAGCAAAGCTTCAAATCCATTATTTTTCCACTTGTCAAGCAAAAAGAAAGCCTGAGTCTCAGTCAAAAGAAGCAACAGCAACATACAAATAACTAACTAACTAAATAAAATACTTCCTTCCTCTTCAGCAAAAACACTGTCAGCAAGCTAAAACTGCAGTGACTTTCATTTCTAGTAGACCAGATACAGTTCATGGTGAGTTGGAACAACTGTTCATATCATATTCTGGAACAATACCTGAAAAATACAGCTTGTTGGGGCAGATTCATTGCTTTTTAAGCCAATAAAACAATATTTTACATATCTGTGCTTTAGACTAGGCCATATTTCCAGACCTAAAGTTCCCAGCGTTACACACATCACTGAAGTGTTGCTCAATTTAAAAAACTGCTAGAGCACTACAATTGTTGTGGAGGCAGATGGCATTTGGATAAGTCACAGATCTGGAGCAATATTCCCTGTTCTAGCCTGGATCTGGAAGCAAGTCATTCCCCTGCTGGATCACCCAGGTTTAAGAGTCAAATTACAATATTCACCTTCTTTCAAAAGCATTAAAATCCATGCACAGAGCAAACTAATTAATTTATTATTTATTCTTACACAAACACACACCAGCCACAGAAAGCTTTGATAAAAGGTAATTACAAGACAGAAAAAGTTGACCCCAACATCTGGAATGCACAGCCTGTTCAGCTTTAAATTTGTCCCCTCAGTGCAAATGGCTACAGGAAGACTTCAACACACAGTCAGAGATTGGTTTGGCCAGAGGACTCAGAAGTCTCCTTCCCTCACTGAGTGGTGATTTTCCGCTATATTTTAATCTTATTGCTCTGTGTGTAAACCCCAAACTTTATTTGCTAAACAATATTCAAGCTCTGCTCTCATAACTGAATTCTACATGCCCTGCCAGGGCTTCTTTTTTGGCACAGTACCAGCAATACTTGTACTTGCATTCACACACATCATTATAGAAAGGATAATTACTCTCATTTGTCAAACAAGAAACTGAGGCAATGAAAGATTATGATCCAGAATACCTGTTAATTTGGTGTCCAGCCCTGTTTGCTTTTCCCCAGAATACTGAATATTACCATATTTTCACAACCAATGATAAAAACATCCTCCCAGACAACCAGTCTTTTACTTCCACTATATCACATTTCCAGTTGCAGGTCCAGTCTCCACTAGGAATGAGACAGGAATCAATGGAAACAGTAGCAGAGATTTAATACTTTAAAGTCAAGAGCATGAAGAGAAACTGCTCAGACAATCCCAACATCATGCAAATTCTCAGTGCCTGTCTTTGCAACCTTACAGACCAATGGATTTTTAACTTACCATGTATTTACCAAAAAAACCCAAAACCCTCTAAAAATCCGCACCTCAACAGACCAATAAATGATTCTGGTATTTCAGACAAACTATTCAATTCCTTTATTGAGGACTAACACTATTTAGCAGCTGTAGAGCAAAATCATGCTCACAATAATTTAAAAAGTTACCATATAGTCCTATGCAAGCACTGTAATTCCATTGCACCACCCTGAGCTGCACAAATCACAGAAAGTCCAGGCTGAGCTTTCCTGGCATCAGTTGTCTGTGTAAAAACTGAGGATTAGTCTCACTTTATTCTTCTATTCTAGTTTTTGCAGCCCTATCTAGCCTTACACTACCCCTCTATTTCCTGACCTTGTTATAAAGAATGGGTTTAGTCAGTTCCAATATCAACTGAAGAGACAATAGCAACTCAGGGCCTTGAAACCACCTCATGTCTCACCGCTTCATCCTCCTCAGCCATTGGTACTTTCCAATACTGCAATAACCGTCCTAAATAATGACTTCCATCCTGAGACAGCAAATTACCCAAGAATACCAAAATGTGAATTAATTCAGTTTCCTTGTATTTGAAGGCATTTGGTTGGTTCTTTCTTTCTTTTTTTTTTTTTTTTTGAGAGTAGTGGTAAAGAATAATTACTCATTTGAATTTATAAGACACAATGATGGAAAACAGTCTGTCAATTCAGAGAACACAAACACCATCACATTCAAAGATGAAAACTTTAAGAACAAGGCTAAGGATAAAAGCATGTTAATCATATTTAAGTAGTGTTAGATAGCCAAATAATGAGCTGCAGAAGATTCTTCATCTACATTACAACAATTCAAAATATTGTCAGCAAATTACCAAACTCTTTCAGCCAAAACCTTCATAGTGTTAACGAAAGGCTTGTTAAATTAATATCTGACAAGTACATCAATTTATTAGTAACTCCAAATTCAGGTGCACATTGCAAATACTCACAGAAACCTTCAATCTTGTCAGCTGTCTTGCTCCATGCTACCTGCCTGGTTTCCATTATGACCTGAATAGTCCTCCTCTCTGGGCTGCTCTTCTTAAGACTGAATATTGTCATAACAGTTCCCAATTCCAAGGTCCTTTTGATCTGGCTTTTCTCATACTCAGGCATCACTCCATAGTCTATAGTCTTTCTGGGCATTTTTTCTTTTTAATTAAACTTTTATGGTCTTCAGTGTCCTGAAGAAAGAAAATATAAGGAAGAAAGGGGAGAAAATTCAATATTTAAAACAGCATTTTCATTTCTTTAAAGATCACATTTATGCAGTTAGATACCTAACACAGAGTCCTGCCCATGCAAATGCAAGGCAGGTACATGGCCAACATTAACTCTTGCTGGTTTATCCTGAAAGGAGGTCCAAACAGCCTTCACAGAGGGCAGGTCCAGCAGCATCAGCTTGTGTCAATTCTTGCACTCTATTAGAATTAGATGAGACCTACATGAGGATGTAAAGCAGGTAACTGTCCTTTTGAGAACTGAAGGGAAAACATGAGTAATACAAACACTAAGCGCTGGCAACGTCTAAACATCAGTTTTTGCACTTTTAAAACTTCATGGCTCTGTTTCTCCTACACAGTCTGCCTTTTCTAACCCACATGTTGGGTGGCAGATATTTGTGTGCATACACTTGGGACACATCTTGGCACAGAACAGCCAAAAGGGGGATGTGTACAGAGCAGATCTCACAAATGGTCTCCACATCACTGCACCACACAGCTAATTACAATCCTGATTACTCCTCAGTGAGACTATTTACCAGCAGGATGGTCTGCAAGCTGCTCTGTCACCCATGAACAAGTAGCATTGTCACACAAGTCTCATGGGCTGCTGCCACACAGCTCCCAGCCATGCCCCTTGCCCCAGTCCCCGAGCAGGACAGGTCTGGAGCAGCTCTGTGCATTCAGCCAGCAGCCACGGCTCCCCTCTGCCTCCCTTCCTCTCTGCTCAGGCCACTGCTCTCCATCACAAGCAGTTTCAGTTTCCGTGTTCATGGCTAATTCGACCGTGGCACTTCTCGCTTCCCCTTCGAGACTTCTGCCAGCGCTCGCCCCCTCACCCCGTGGCGCTGCCTCCTGACTGCCCTTTGCTGCTCCCTCTCATTCCCAGCACTCAATTGCCTTTCACCATCGTGTCACCAGCTGCCTTAGGAACCAGCTCCCTGGCTTTGAAGCTGCCCGGTGCAATCTTTCCAATCCCTTTTTGAATTCTACCACTTCAATAAACACTTTTTTTTTTTTCTTGCAAGTTAACAGAGAAGCCACAAGAGTCCCTTCTTACCTCTACACTGCCAACCATGAGCTCAAAGTGCTCTACAGCAGGAGCCACTCCATGGTTTGCAAAACATACACATCATTTAGTGTTTTATATTGCCTTGCTACATTAATAAAAAGATTGAGTATTCTTTCCTTATACTACTGAAAAAAATTTATGTACCCCAATCCTACAGCTGGGAGGGAGTGAACAACTTTGAAGTACTGTAAGCAAAAATTTATTATTTTCTTTTAGTCATAATGTAACTGATCCTTTTAGACTGCCTGAAGATAATCAGATAATCATTTAAATTATGACAGGCCTGCACCTAAAAAGACAGCCATGGTCATCTTGCTACAATGATTTGTTAAAATAAGAAATGAAAGGAGGGAAATATAAACAGTTAATTAAAATCTTTGAACAATTATTTTTCTAATAAAATAATTCTAATTATTTTTCTAATAAAAAATAGAAACCCTGTCTTCTCACTTTGCTCTTTTCATTAATAATCATAATAAAACAAATAAACTGTGATCTGGGACAAGAATTAAGCATTTGTGCAACACTACACTGAATAACAAAAAACTGAACTTTAAATGAGTATTGTTTTTCAAGAGATGATAGAAAAACACATCAGCTCTGCCTTTTACAGTACAAGGTATAGCTGTTAAATGAAGTATGATTTAGAAAAACAAGAAAAGAAGTTTCTAAATACAGCTGTTTAATGAAGGGCAATGCAGTAGGTTTTTTGAGAGATAACTCCCTTAGTACAAAGGAACTGCCTCTCAGAGGTGGCTTCTTAAGCAGTTTCTGTTGAATATAATATACTGTACTTCCCCTTTTAAAGGAGCTCTTTCTCCCGAAACCAGAGAGAACAGTGGATTTAATCTAACTTAACTCCTAAGTCACAAGCCAAGTTTTTGACTTAAGGTGGAAAGGATATTGCAATATTTTACAACCTAACTAACTGACTCTTCTGGCTGCCTGCTCCACTTTAAGAGTAACATCACAGAAAGCTGCCATGGTAAAAGAACCAACAAAGTCCTTGGATAAGACCTTCAAACATCAGGAATTGTCTTACACAGGTGCCCTTCAGCCTTCCTGACACCCATCACTGCACAACGACTTGAATTAACAATCTTTCTACCCATTCATGCAGCAGAATTCTGTGATGACCTTCATCAGCCCTTTACCTGCATGCCTCCAACCCAGCAGAGTGTGAACTACAAGATGCTGTGTGTAATAGAAGCATCACTGATCTTCTGCTGAAAAGTTACTTAAGCCTCAGTTGGAAAGATCCAGCACCACTTACAGGACTCAGCAAGTGAGTTAATAATCATCAAAACATGCCACAAGCTCCAGCTTAGACACAGACATGACTCTTTCCCTTTGACTGTAGGAATTACAGGAGCTAAATTTTGAAGGTGCCCTGTACCATATGCAAAACTTGGATCACTTATTACTGTTTGTGTAAGACAGGTTCTGATTCTGATAGGTTTTAACTGAAAAGACTGACTGATCTGGACCAAAAAGTCTAAAAGACACACTGCAAGTAACCAAGTCAACACGGACATTAAAAAAAAAAAAATCCAAATTCTATTTAATGTATCCTGTCCACTTAGTTTTACTTCAGACTTTAACAAACAAACCCTTCTTAGCAGAAGACTGGTGTATAGCCTGTAAGTCTCTTCATGGTAACACAGAGAGGAAAAACTAGAAAAGGCAAGCTAAAAACACACCAGCTAGCAAAGAATAGCTCAGAGAACCACTGATGGATCCATAGTCTGTTATAATTTCACCCACATGACACAGCAGGTGCTTTCCAGACACAGAAAGTTAACCAAGAAGTGCAGTCCAAAGTTTGTCTCTGGTCAATTTCTAAGCCTCTGGTGAATTTCTAAATTTTCCCATGTGCTCTGGGCATTGCAATAAGTTTGTTGCATCCTCTGCCCGGAGCTCTGCCTTTGGATTGAGGACATCACCTCGCCAGATGCATCCACACCAGTGACACCAGCGCAGTACCACAGCAGTAATAATTAATAACAATCGATGCACGGTCCTTGCGATGCGGCTGCTGCCCGCAGAGCCCGGCGGGGCGAGCAGGGGAGCGGAACCGCCGCAAGCCGGTGCCCACCTGCCGGGGCAAGCCGGGCCCTGAGCCGGGCAGGGCCGCGCACGGCCGGGCTGCTGTCAGGCACTGCCACACTTTCCTTCCTTCTTCTCCTCCAGCCTGGGCTGCGGCGGGGCCCGGCCAGACACAGGGTGCGGGGCGGCAGGGCCACCTCAGGGAGCCCCCAGGCTGCCTTGTCCCCTCCAGCCCAAGTGCCCGCCGCGCTCTGGCACCACCGTCCCTCACCCTCCGCTGCACGGACCCCGCGCATCGCCCGCCTGTCCTCCCCCAGAGCCTCCCTCCCGCCGGGGCCGCCCCGCCCCAGCCCCGGGGCACCTGCTGCTGCTGCTGCTGCTCCGCCGGGCCGCCCTCACCTGCGCGGCGGCGGCGGGGGCTCCGTGCGGCGGCGGGGCAGTGCCAGTGCCGGCGCTGCCGTCCCGCTGCGCCTCTCGGGGCTCCGCTTCTGCCGTCACTGCGAAGGGGCGGCGCCATCCGACCTGACCCCGCGGCCACCCCGGGCGCCCGTGGCGCGGGCTGCCCTCAGCCGCGGAGCACCGGCCCTGCCCTCAGCCCCGGGCCACCGGCCCTGCCCTCCCGCGTCCTCCTGAGCGCCGAAGCGAGGCCGGGATTCCTCGGGATTCCTCGCCCCGTGCCGGGGCTGCTGTGGAGGCGAGCCCCTGTCCCCGCAGGGCCCCGTGCCCACAGCCGCCCCTGAGGCGCGGTGTCCCCCTGCCACGGCGGGCTGTCCCCCCGCTCGGAGCTGATGTTCTGCCCGTCTGGGAAGGGTGGTTGAGCCTTAGGAAAAGGCTGTACGGCTTCACTGCCGCTGGAATGATCTCGTCAAGGTTTGACTCCAAGTGATCCGCTACAGTTGTATCACACGTCAGTTTCAGAGTGGCAATGCTGAAAGTATTTCCCAGATTGGGATGGTGGTAGGATGATATCCAGCTTGCAGGTCAAGCCCTGGTACAACCATTCAACTTGATGTATTGGTCTTGCCGCAGACCAATTTGATAAATCTGAGGAAAATTCCAACAGCCATAGGCAGGATGACAAGCTCATCACAGGAACGAGTCACACCAGTTCAGCAGACACCAAAATAAGTGCCCGGAAACCCAAACTAGGGATGCCACAGCATTTTCAGGGAAGATCTTGGCCATTTCTCCAAGGGCTGTGCCATGTTGCAATGACAGGTCTTGTATTCCAAATGCTGATTCCCAAATGCGGTTATAATGGAGTTTAAGTTTCATGTAGATAATTCTCCATCTCCCCTCCTTCCAATACTGGTGGCTGGCACAAGGGAGTGAAAAGCACAGGTCTTTTAACAGACTAATCTACTCTATTGAGAGGGAGAAACGTTTTCCATAATTTCAGTCAGCATTATAAATAGTTGAACAGTAATCAAACATTAATTGATACTTTCACCCTATATGTGCAGAAACTACTGAAACAAAATTATACTTGCAATGGGGTTCTGCACCAAATGCCACCAAAAATACTCCCTGGCTACACAAAAGGAGAAGAAAACATCAATTGTGTCCAGCTCTTCTGTAGGAGCAATTTGGGAAACTTCCCAAAAGCAAACTAACAAGCCTTTATCACGCTCAAAAGTACCAAAGGGTTTCAAATAAGTATGACCTATCAGAAAAGAACTGAAGAACACATTCAAAATATACCACCACAAGAGGAAAAAAAGCCTGAAAGCCAATACCTGGGAAAGGTGTGGTTCATTTTAAATGCAAAACAAAAAGATGATCATTGCAATCTTATCACTGTTTGCTATTTTGTGAAGACTTTTCACGTTTTTCCAGAAGTCTATTTATAAAGTATGACTCCAAATTCACATAACATCTAACAGGAGCCATGGTAGTAAATTAATAAGAATAGCAGAATAATTATTAATCACACCATGGTGTCTCTGCCATACATTATTTTTAGTCTTCATCTTTAAAGTCTTCAATGTTTTGTATTGAAGCTGCCTTTGAAATTATGTGAACAGTGGCAAAAAGCAAGAGCCAAGCAGCCAATTTCCCCAGCTGCAGATGCTAATACCCAAAGATCCATTCACACCTCAGAGAGCTGAAGGGTGCAGGTGATCCTGGGCATTTTACAAGCAGGAGATGGCAGTATTCACTTAATGTCAGATCCAGGAGTCACCCAAGAGAGTGAATCCAAGCTTCAGCAAATACCAGCCCCAGCAGCTCCTCCTGGTTCTGCTTCGCTTGGCCAGGTCCCAACAGTCTCCTCACCAGTCATATGGCACAGCTTCAGCACAGGAACCACCCTTGAACGACCCAGAAGCCACACAGGCACAGAGCTGCTCATCTTGATGGTATTTAGAGCTGTGCTGCAGTAGTTAAAACACTGCTGCAAACTTTGGACATACTTGTGGTTGAGCCTCATTGGTGTTTTGGAAGGACAAATAAAACCTACCCATTCCCAACATTTCTTGCATGACCTTAGACTTACCTGATAAAATGCTCTTAAAGCTGAAGAGTTGTTATATAGCCAGAGCAAATATGTATCTTGAAGAGAGTCATAGCTGCAGTGGGGATCATAACAGTGAATCCTGAAAATTTCTGGATGTAACAAAATCTCAGATGGAGTAAGCAAGCCTTAAAACCAAACCAATAAAAGAGTAACTCTTAGAAACACCAGCTGTTACTCAGCACATTCACTAGACCCGAAATAAGAGTACTCAGTCTTCCTCACAATCCCAACAGATTTGAGTTATTATCAGAATCAGCAGCTCTGCCATCCAACAACCAAACCTCAAAAGTGAGAGCTTCCAGGCAGACAACATAATTACCTGTAAGGATTATGGATTTCATAGTCACAGATAACCACCAGGTGACATCTCCAGTCCTTTTTTGTAGGAAAAAAAAAGCCTGTAGAGCTTTTTTCTCTGAGGAAAATATATGCTGAGGACAGGTGTGGGAAAACTTGGTCTCTGAGTTGAAGAATCTGCCCCCGCAAAGCCTGTATGTTTAAAAAGAAGAAGGCTAACCACTAGAATAAAATCTTCCTTCCTTTATTCTTTTTTCTTTTCAGTTTAACTTCCTTCTTAAAAATTTTAAAGGCCCCTTGAATTGTTAAAATATCACAATTTATACTATAAGATCTGAAAAGCATTTTTTCAGCTAGAGTATAGTTTTACATTTTGGTCATAAATCCCTCAGAAAAGGAATTTATAGTGTTCATGCTGACACTCTCTTAATTACACTGTTGAAAAGTTCAACCCTGTCTTATATTTGGTAATGAAGTGTTGATTGCTTCCCCTGAAGAATAAAGCAAGGCATGAAAGAGAAGCACAGGGGTGGCTAGGCAGCCTCGTGGATATAATAAATAATAGTCACAAAACCGGTGCCACTTCCTCACAGGAGATACAGAGAAAAAACAGCTTTTGTGCAGAAGACAGAAGCTGAAAATCTTTACCCCATCAGTTGTAAAAAATGTTAAAGAGTGATTAGGCAGGAGGAACAAATATTTTAGAGACTGTTACAGACATTTTGTAGCCAAAGGATTTACTAACCACCACAGCCTCTGCACTCATTGGCAGGATGTATGTTAGCTCAGCTAGATTTTCTAGTTAGAGCTGCAAAACTATAACCAGATGTTTCATAAAGAAAATTTAATTTTCAAGGTTTGCCTTTATGAACTTTTCATCTGCAGGACTCAAGGTATTTTAAACCTGTCAAGAGAACTCACATACTCAGAGCTGAGGTAGCAACAACTGCTGCAGTCTGGAGGGAAGAGGGGAAGGATGTGACTGTTGTCACTAGCAGAGCAGCCCTGTGCCACCCCAGCTCCTCATGGCAATAGCTTCAGCTACCCTGGGAAGCCTTGATCATCTTTAGTGGCCCAAAGGGCCTTTGTAGCATGAAACTGACCTTTGAGAGCAATGTCCAGCTGCAGCAGCACAATTCAAGTAGTGAATTTTACAGATCCATCTTCAACACCATCACAGAGTGTGACAGGTCCAACACCCCCAGCACATCTTCTCAGCATAACAGAGCTCAGGCTCCTTGAAGAGAATCTCTTGTAGAAAGTGTTCTAGTGTGTACTTGGCTCAATTCTTATCAGAGTTGCATTTTAATCTCAGTAAATTATTGTCACTTAATCATAATATTTAAAGTAAATATTGACTTAAGGTAAGCTACTAAGGTCACTAGCAGGAAAGCTGACCTGAAGGAAGGGAGGTTGTACTTGTAAGTGGCTGGCCTGTTGCCTGCTGAAATGTTTCTCTGAGTCCTCAAAAGTTGAGCTGCTCCTCAGTTCAGTCACCCTGTCCCTTGCAAGATCTGCATTTAAAAAATCTTCTGAGGAGTTACTGCCCACTGGCCTCATACGCAAAGTACAGTGCTGTCCCTTACAAGTTCTGTAACAATTTGCATTTGTAGATGTCAAAACATTTTTTTAAAAAATAATGGAAATCATTATATCACATTTTCAAAGGCATCAAGCCCAGAGGGTGAGGAGGTTTGCCAAAGATCTCACAGCAGTTACAAGCCATGGGCAGAACATTGCTTCCAGGTTTTATCCTAATGTCCTGACCTAGGAATGGTATTTCCTCATAGCAAAGCTCCTTGTGCCAGGAGAAACCTTTTCATTTATCAGAATTATACTTTCAAAAGTTTCAGTCAAGTGAAAACACTGTTGTGTGGTTTGGGATGCTCAATAAAAACCTTTTAAAAAATACATGTGAAAATACTTGAAATAAGCGTTAAAGTGCATTTTTTTAGACACACACTAACAAGTTATTTACTCAGCATCTTGAGCCAGCTTTGACCACAGAAAACACCAGTATGTTTAGAGGGCCTGCAATTCCAACTTCAGATGAAGAGTTAAATATTACAGTCACTACATCCACAGTGATAAAATGCCAGCAGCTCATTACCACCACTATCAACAGTGAGTTGATACCAATGTTACAAGGCCTCAGCAAAAAAGGAAAACTGCTGAAGAATCTGCAAGGAACCAGAGAAAATTCTCTCTGTGCTTTTTAAGCCAATTACATTAAAATATTGTATAAAAATAACGTGCTTTTGAGTGGGAAGTATTGGAAAAAAACAGCATTTGACAATAGTTTTGAATTAAGCGAGTTGTAACTCAGCAAGAAACAGTCCAGCTCTCCCCCCCTAAGTAACTTTCAGCCTTTCATTTCTTTCCCACTGCAGGTAGCACCACGGGTGAGTTGAGGAGAGAAAAGGCTCTGTTACCATCTGCTTCAGCCTCCTGCTCTCACTCATCATCCCTGTGAGCCTGGAGAGGTTTGGGAAAGGGATCTTCAGGCAGGCTGGGCACAGGGAGCAGGGCTGAACTCAGCCTTCAGCCACTGCTCTGAGTGCCCAGGGGGACTCAGTGTGAGCAGAACACCACCAAGGCTTCTCTCCACGGTCATTTTCCTTTTTCCTCCCATTCTGCTGAACTCCTCTTAACGCTGATCTTGCTACTGCTGCTGGAAGCTTTTCTGGGATCATAAAACAGAGATAGGCCAGGTCTTTCTCTACTTTCTACATGGCTGATTGCAGGGATTTATTATTGTGCAAGGCCTTCCCTCAGGGCACACAGGAAGGGAGGAGAAGTTCCTCGCATCTGTGCTCACTCATGCATAGATCAGCTTTAATCTGACACATGCTACATCAGAAAAGTTTAGAAGAGCCCTCAGTTAATCAAAGCACAAGAATTCTCTGGGGATGGTGAGAGCAGGCTGGTCCTAATGCAGATAAGCATGTAGTCATGTAAAAATATGTGTCAAAATGTCGCTAAAATCAAAATATGATTGAAAAATTAATTATATCCTTGAGTGATAATTTCTGAACAGGGATGGAATGAGAGATGCTCTACAGGGATACGCCTTCCAGATGCCTGTGCCTTGGAAAAGCATCCATCTGGTTATATCTCCAGGATCAGCACATTTGTATGGAATGCAAATCATTCCTGCAACTGCTGTTATCTTTCTGCACTGTAGTCATAACTGAGTGAGTCATGTTAAAGGGTCAAAACCTTCTGTTCCACTTTTTGTGATAAGCATCTTTTCAGCATGCAGTGTTAGAGATCCTGTTTGCCAACAGATCAAGGTGGGAGCTGGTATGGGGTGATCTGTAATCGTGATTTTTGCTAAGAGACTTCTGAGTATCCTGGGGAGGAAATTTACCTTTGTAGCTTCAGAAGAGCCTCAGTTTAGAAGAGCAAAGGACCATTTTTCAGAAATGCAGGCAGATATCAACAACCCCATATGGCTCCTGATCTCAAATACATACATGTGTGGGTGTATAAAAATAAATATAGGTAGAATCCTATTGTTTCACTTATTATATTAAAAAATAATCCTTTCACATCTCCAAACAGATTATATTTGTGCAAAAATCAGAAACTACACGATGTTTGTAAACCCTAGCTACAACACCTCTCGATCGTTAACATTTGACTGAAAATCTTGAAAATCTGAACTTTGACACTCTCTGAGATGCTTTAAAAATAGACACAAGATTTGAATTCTACAGAGAAAAAAACAACAAAAAACAACCAACTTTCTTTCCATAGAAAATTTCTAACATGCTCTTCATTTAACAGGAGACAATGTCTAGAATAAAGAGCCCAGCAAAGTGAATTTAAAAGTGCTTATCTGGCCTGATCTCCAATTAAAAATATCTTGGTTAACTTCAGCTGAGCATCCAAGACTTGTGTGTGCTTGCAATGATTGTAAAAATGTCATACACACATACAAAAATTGTTTCCTCTTTTCTCCTTAGACTGGACTAGTAATTTTCAAATACCACCCTCTCTTTCAAAAAAAAAAAAAAAAACTTTTTAAATTTCCTTTATGATTAAGAAAGTCCTTTCATCCTAGAACTAAACTACAGAATATTTTCAGGAGAGAAGACAAAGGCTGGAACACTGAAGGCTCTGCCAGGTAATTTAAACCCAACTGTGTTCTCTCCAGAACCTTTTTGCCACACATGGGGAATTATTTAACCCCATTTTTGCAGAGGATAACTGCCCTGCTGAGCCTCAAAGGCAGCAATACAGAGCTTACCTTTAATCCCGTGCAGAATAATGAGTGATACACTGCTGAGATTAGTGAGGCAGTGTCAAACGGAGGTTTCTTCTGCTTTGTACTCTGACTCCACCTGGGTAAAAGCACGCTGTTAAGACCCCTTAAGCATACAAAATCTCTAATCAAGTTTTCAACAGCCTGGGCCTTTTAGCTAATTTAAAATTTAAAAGAAAGAAAAAGTTGTCGCCTTTGATGACACTCACTTCTTTGCAAGGACAGGTTTTGTTATGGCTGCTGCTAGCAGGGGAAAAAAATAAAAGCAAAAAAAGTTCTAAGAAAGAAGTGTAACACTAATTCTGAACTCTGTCCCTCCCAGCCAGCAGGACTCTCTCCTCTTACAGCCCCGGCATGGGCTGAGCCCTTTTCACACTCACTTGCATCATGCATTAATAGCCTGGCAATGTGTTAACGATACCCCCACCTGAGATCAGCAATTCTAACAGTTTCTGATTGTCTTAGGCAAATTTCAAATTATTTGCCTTCTGGTTTCTAACCTTTTGGGATGCCTTTTCTTTCTGTTTTAAGTTTTTTCTGCATCCAAGGGGTTTATAAATTACTTTTTTTGCAAACACTAAGAGTCTCAGGGACTCTGCTCATTGAGCTTTTAGGAAAATGTCAAATATCTTTAATCTTTAGGAAGAAAAAAAATCAAAATCCTGAGAACTGAAAAAATTCACATCTGTTTCGAGATATGCATTTATAATATATATGCAAATATTCAGCTTGTGTTTACCCACGTGCTGTCAGGAAAAAATGGTTTAAGCATGGAACCTAGGATTTAAAAGCTAGACCAGAAAATAGCTCCTGGTTTGTTACCCTCGAAGGAAATAAACTAGGAGAAGATTCACTTTGTTAACAACTGATAATTGGCACTCATTTTTTATTTTAAAAATAGTGAATACATTGAAGATGAATAATATTGGTTTTCAATTGATTTATATGCAAATAATAATCAGAATTTATAATTAGATATATTTCTAAATAGATAAATCTATTTAGATAAATCTAAAACATAGATCTATTTAGGAATAAATAAGATTTTGACAGATTGAAATGCAATACAAATATTTATATCAAAGCAGAGTTCGAATATGGCAAAACAGAGTTCATTTTTGAGACATTTTATGAAAACAAAACCAAACATGACACTATTTGACAAAAAAGAAAATACAGAAAACTAAAAATAAAAAGCCATGCAGAAATACAACTGGAGAAGAGGCTCCTTATAGGACCTTTAAGGAAAAGAAAGAAAATCCTGCTGCCAGTGCCAGTCAGCAGCTTTGCCCTGGTCTGGCAGCTCAGATGGAGGGAACACACAGAGCTGCTGACTTGGTGACAGACATCTGCAGTGGGCTGAGAAGGCCTTGGCCACTGCTGGGGCAGGAAAGCCTCAGTTACACAGCACAGACAAGAGCTCAAGTTGCTTTTTGATGATTTTTGCAGCATGACAACAGCCAGTCTTTAGCAGTGGGCAGCGCAATAGCAGCAGTGCTGCAGCAGGAGGTTTTGCTAAGAAAATTCCCAGACAAAAAGGGCAGCAAAAGAACATCCTTGATACTGCAGAAAGATTATAACAAAATATTTCCAGCCTCCTACTACAGCAGACACCAGTGAGGTGCTTTGATGTCAGGGAGGAGATCAGTCAGCAGAATGAGAAAGGACAGGGCTGGAGGAGGTGATGTCTCCAACCCCGTGTCCACCTCTGCCCTGCTCTGCTTTTAGCTCCTTTCTTGCCAAGAGCACCTTGCTACCCCCAGAAGATGAGAGATAAGGTCAATGAAAATGCAAGGTATCGTCAGACTGTGGCTATTTTTATTTTTTTTTTTTATTTTGAGAGGAAATAATGTGTGCAGAGCAGCAGTGGTTCATATTGGGTCAGTCAGGAAGTGTGGGGCTGAGAATTTAAAAGACAGGCATTTTTGTTTTGTGGTTCTCTCAGAGAGAAAAAACATGCAAGAAAACTTTTTTTGGCTAAAAAATGCAAACTTTGAGTTCACCTACAGCTAGCTGAGGTATCAACATTATGTTTCACTCTGAAGAATGTCACTTTAAGTGGAATACTTTGCATCTGTGGCTGCAGTTATTACAGAAATGCTAAATAGTCAACACCAGTGCTCCTTTGGATTGCAGCACAGATAACAGCAGAAGGAGGACAGGAAGACAACTTGATTCCCACCAGAGAAGAGCTGAGGCATAATTGGTTTCAAGCTGAGGTTTCACACACATCTTCATCCATCACTTGCTGTGGGAAAAGGCAGTCCCTGCTTCTGCTGTCCTCATCTGCCTCTTGCCATCTCTGCCCATGGAGATAAGAAAAATCTGAAAGCACAAATCCATAATTAACACCGTGAATATTGCAGGTAATGGAAAATAGAGGGTCAGCTGGAGATATATCTCTTTAAGTTACAAAACTGCTTTTAATTTGGCCTTTTGTGGTTGTTACTTATTAGCAGTAAACAAGCTGATAATCTTTACTGCTGTAAATGGGCATGGAAAATTAATGCAACAGAACCACTCAGAAGCTCACAAGAGTAGTCCTTGAACAGCATAATTGGCTGAAATACCTGGAATTCAATCTGCATGTTACACAGTTACATCTACCTTCTGATGAGGAAGCTGAAAATAGAGACTCTGTAATTAAGCAAAGCACTGTGTGTTTTGAAATTCGTTAATGAAAAATCCAACCAGCCAGCAAAGAACTGGTTCTTGTGTTGACAAAAAGAAAAGGAAAAATCTGTTGTGCCAAGACATCTATGAACAACTAAAAATACATTAAGATATATCTCTCTATATTAAGTTGATACGACAAAAAAAAATAGAGTAAGAAATTTGTTAATGATTCACTTAAAAGAAAAAAAAAGCATTTTGCAAACAGGAAAAGAATCACCAAGCACAAGTTTTTCTAAAACCTCCATGATTATTTCAAAATTCACACTAATCTCTGTTTCAATATTCCAACAGAAAAGTTGAGAGCAGAGCTGCCTTGGAAATGCTATTTCTTGCTGACATATGTTTTATAGATATTTTTTAGACCTTCAGACATCATGGCATTATTTATGTGTGTGCTGAGAACAAATTTGCTGCCTTCCCAGGCTTGATCAAAAATGTTTTTAATCACTCTGTCAAAAATCAGGCTCTGCAGAAAAATTTGGATCAGCTGAAGAGAAAAAAAAGCTGCAGTTGCTCCTCAGTGAGTGTGGAGTCCCTGCACCACATTGGTTCAACACTATCTCCTTTTCATATTTACTGTTAAAAGGAAAGATGAATGTTTGAGGGGTAGGCTGGTCCTTCCATCATAATAAATATGTTTTTTAATTAGTCTTCCCTCTGATTGAAGGAAACCATCAGTCTTTCTGGATATGTTTTAGTTGAGAAAAAAAACAAGGAAGAAATGGCCATACTTCTTGTACCAAAGTGCTGCAGATGAGAAGAGAGCCCGGGCAGAGTGACAATCCCAGCTGATTTTACAGGAAATGCCTTTTTAAAGAAATGACAGACACATTTTTAGCAGCTGATTTGCAACAATTTGTTCAAAAAGATACCCTAAAATCCCGAACACAGCAAACAGATCCTCTTTATTCTGTAGGGCTTGTTGCAGGCTCTTGAGAACAAAGAGCAGAATAATAAACCAAAGGACATCACCGAGGCTGTGCTGTGGTTTTGTAGCACCAGGTCACATCTCAAACCCCCCCACCTGAGCTGCTGCTGTTGTGTGACCACAGCTGGGCCACCTGCACTCAACAGAGCAGTCCTGGCTCCTCTGCTTGTTCACATCACTGCGGGCAGAAACCGGAGCTGGGCTAAACAAAACTCTTGCAAAGTATCCAGGAGAAACCCATGAACTCAATGGAAAGCAGCTGGCTGCTTGTTTTCCTTCCTCATTTGCACTCAGGTTGTTTGGACTGCAAATACGAGGGAGGGAGGTTGATGTCACAAAGGGGACAGGGACAACTTTCTGCAGAAAGCACTGCACAGACATCCCGAGAGAGCAGCAGCACTCCAAGACACTGAGCCTTTCTCAAGGGATCAGAACATTTCATTGCAATGGGAGCTTCCCAATCCTTCACCAGAGCCCCTGCCTGGGAGCAGCTGCTCTGCGCAGCCCGGGGTTTGCATGGCAGGACACAGTTCCTGCTGGGATCACAGCCACACTCAGCTCTCCCCAGCCCTGCAGCTGCTCCTTGGGGACCTCAGGCCAGTCGCTCTGTGCCTCACCTTCCCCAGCTGCAAAATGGACAGGAGAACACTTTGCTGGGATTTTGGATCAGGTGGCAGTGTTTGTGATGCACTATTTGGGATGCAGTATTTGTGGTACACTATTTATCAACAAGGCTCCACCACCAATGCAGCATTATTACAACTAACATTGCTATTGTTTTACTCCAGATGGATTCTGTGCTATCAGAAGTTATCTTGCCATACTTAAAAACTAAATCATCATGAGTGTAGCACTGAAAAAACAATTTGTAATTCTGAGGCCAATATGCCAACCATATTTATTCATATCTCTATTTTTTCAGCTACAATATGATACAATCATGTTGGTAAAAAAGAAATATATTTTATAGCATTAGTTGTTGATGACAACTTTAACACCTCCTATACTCCTTTCCCAAAGGCAAAGGATTATATAATAAAAAGAAAGTCAATATTACAGCACTGAAGTTTGGAATTAGCAGGATAAACTGAATTTTAAAACAATACTGGCCCTATCCTGTACTTACAGATAACAGAACTGATGACTTATAGGTGCTGCCACTGAGAATAAAACACAGAAAGAGACTGCCAAAGTAGTATTCCTATTTATATATACCACATTACATTTACATATCTCTTCTACTGCACTTCCACAAGCTAGAAGGCTGTGGTGTGTGAACTGTGAGTCTCAGTCAGGAACTTGCTCCAGTTCCAATTCCACTCCTCCCAGCTGAAGCCCTCAGCAAACCTTCCAGGAGCTCCTGGCTGCTGTGGTTTCAAGCCAGTGATCCAGGAACACCAGCAAGCATCTTTGCATGGTTCAGATTCCTAAAATTCTCCTTTCCCATCATCCATGCTACTCTGGCACTGCTTTGTTATTCACACCAGGGTTTGTGTGCATTTTTCTAGCACCATTTATGCCATCCTCCCTTTTAATGACAAACTAGTGATGGTTCAGTGAGTCCAAACGTACCAGGTGTTTCCTTCACTAGGACCTTGTGCACTGCCTTTCTACAAGCCCTGCAGAGGGCACATCAGTCCACAGGGAGAGAGGAGAGATGCCTGCTTTCCTGCAGGGAGCTGCAGGGCAGAGATGAAGGAGCAGCACAAGATTCACTGCTCAATGGTACTGATTTCCATAAGCTGCAGTGTATAAAACTCATCATGTGTGGGCATATGAACAGAGCACTAAACACAGGTAGGATCCCCATCCTGAGAATTACTCTCCTCAGCCTCTTATCTGTTCCTCTGCTGTGTCTAATCTTCTTAGTTTGTTGCTCTGCTGCTTCTTCTGTGATACCACGATGCCACTCACTGCCCACATCCAGTACTAGCAGACTTTCTGCTCGGGATTCATTTAGGAGAAATGTTGCTCAGTGAAATTGTACAAGTTTCTGGCTTGGCTCCCAAGTGCCTCTTCATGCTACACACCCACTGGGTCTTTTCAACTGGTCTCTTTCAAAGGGGACTCATAAGTGAGCAACAAAATCTAACTGCATCAGCAAAGTCACCTCCACACACACCAACAGCCATATGCCTTGCACTGGATACAATTATACAATTCCAGTAGTTTTGATGTTTCAAAATTATTACTTTCCCAGTTTTCCAATGATTTTTCTCAGGTTTTATCGTTTACCTCATCCATACAGGCTACTTAGTGCCTGGTTTCTAGATAGTTTACAGCAAAGATGGATTAAAGATCAGTTTAGCTGTTAGCTCAGCCATTTCAGTCTGCCAGCCTCACTTTCTCCCAGAGACAGGCCAGTTTAGCAGCTTATCTTCTCAAATCTGCTCTTGCACATGTGACCCATATTTGCATATGGCACACATCCCATGGGACAGCATGTTCAGTCCTTTGCATGCTGTTGTCCCTTGTACAATGAGCTTACTTGGGGTTGGGTAACTGCCACAAGAGCAGGCACACAGGTGTGCAAAACATTGCAGATATTACCATGGGATTTACCCACTGGGAGTCAACAGTAAGAACAGTCTTGTATTAAAATTAAGCTTAAAGAAAATGAAAGTAAAGGTGTACAAATTTATAGCTAGAAATGGTACTGAGTATGAGAAACTCAGAGCACCAGAGTTTCTCAGAGCTGAGAAGCAGAGTCTATTCAGACTTTCTTCACAGCTAGAGCTATAATTTGATACTTTTATAAAATACAATTATTACTAGCAGTAAGAAAACCCTAATGCAAAAGAAATTTTTATTCTTACCATCAGGTTGGAACAGCCTTCTTTAATACCTATTCAAGGCAGGGCTCGAGGCTGTGTTTAGTCTTCAGGATGAGTAGTATTTTGCCAGGTAATGATTTGTTCTTGGGAAGTCTAGCTGATTAGCTTCCTGATAACCTTGGATGGAGAGCATTAGTGAAGAACAAAATGACATTATAAAGAAAGAAACCACTTACCAAAGAGCAGACAAGGACTCCCTGCCATGCAGGTTGATGGCTTGGCTTGTTAGGTCTGTATTTCAAGACCGTTCCTAGAGAAGCTCAGGTTTATTATTGAACACGGCTTTGAACGTGACAAAGTCCAGCGACGATCAATTTTCAGTGTAATTACCGCGGAAAGGGTCATGACCAAACTGCCAGTGGCGGTCACTGATGGCACACGTCCTCTTCAAACCCGAATGTGCTCAAAGCCGGCTCGTTTCCTTCCCTAGGCGCGCCGTGCGAGGGCAGCAGAGATTGCGGGACGGGAGCGTGTGCGGGCTCTGCGGGGACACGGCGGGAGCGGCCCCCGAGTGTCCCGGCCGCTCTGCCTGCAACCACAGGGACTCCTGCCATCCGTCCCGGACATCCCACGGGATGCGGAGCCCGAGAGGAACCTGTGTGCTGAGAATCAGACTGTTAAATGAGTCTCTCTCGAGGTGATAACACTTCTAAACTTTTGCGATGGAGTCACCATCCCTAGAGGGATTTACAAGACGTGCAGATGCGGCTCCTGGGGACGTGCTGCAGTGGTGGGTTTGGCAGTGCTGGGCTAATGTTTGGACTCGAGGATCTTAGAGGGCTTTTCCAAGCTGATTCCAGGATACTCACCCACCTACAGTGCAGAGCGGGGAAAGGATACAGAGCAGCCAAAGCCTGTGAGCAACTTTCACCCCTTAAGCAGAAAAAGCTCAACACCGAGACTGCGGCTGCACCTGACTCTGATTGCCGAATCAAAGTCTGTTTGATTTGGTGACAGCGAAGGAAACGCTGCCATTCCCACCCTGCAGGGCCAAACCCCAGCGCTATCGTGCAGTCGCCAAGAGATGGAGCCGTGCACCAAATCCCAGCCGCGAATAAACAGCGACCAAGGGCTTTTAGCTCTTTATTCTTCCACTTCAGCCGGGTTGATCCTAAGGCTCCATCCAAAGTCAGCTGATGTTTCCAAGCAGCGATAAATCAAGCAGAAAGCGCTGACGGTAATGCTGCTCGTTATTGATCGGGTGCTGCAGGTGATGTTTAGGGGAGGGCTGGCCATTCCCACCGTGCCCTGGCTAATGGGGACACAGTCAGGCAGCAAGGACAGAGCTGGTGAGACGAAGCTTTGGGCTTCTCCTCCGTGTCCGTGTTGGGCTGTCCTGATTACCCTTGCACCTGTCCTAATGACCCTTGCTCGGTTCAGAGGCTTAAAGAGGGCTGAGCAGTTTGAGTCACAGGCAGGACATGCAGAGGCTGTACAGATGCTTTTCTCTAAGCTGCCTCTCGACCCGGTAATCTTTTCCCCTGTCAACCAAAATCTTCAGCTTTTTCTACAAGGGTACATTCTGCTTCCTTTTTTGCCCTCTTTGCCCAGGGACATGGTGGCTGCCGGGGTGGATGCCCTTCTTCAGCCAGAAGATGAGCCGAGCCTGTTAGCAGGAACTGGAGGGACAAAGCATCCAAACACAAATCCCATAGGTCTGTCAGCAGCTCAGGCAAAGATGGGTGGTTGTTTGAAACTGCTCCAAGCCAAGCACTGTGATTTGGTTTCATCTGGATCATTCCACATTGAAATAGCTGTTCCATTCCTGGTGTAATTTTCATGAAGGAAAATTTGAAAATCTGTGAGATATTAATTCTGCAGGAACACTTTTTCCCACTGAAAAACAAACATCTTGGGAAAATTCCCAAGAAGATCTGAATAATACATCTGTAACACTGATAGGAAACCCCTGTGATCATGTGGCTTTCATTGCCTGGGGTCTGTTTAAGCTCTGAATCCCATCGGTGCTACACAAGAATGGCTACTGAACATCCCAATAAGAGAGTAGTGATTTATCTGGAAATCTATCCTACAATAATATTTTCTGGTATTTGCTGTAATAAAGGGAATATTGTCATTGATTACCTCATGGATATGTAACTTTCTGCTGGCAAATCTTTCACAGTAAGGTTATAATAGCATCACTCTTCAGCATCTCTGCCAGATACTCAACTCTTTATTTTCTGTTCTGTCATATAAGCTGAGTAATTTATATGCCTGTTCAATACAAAAGGTGGTTATTATATGTTTCAAGAAAGAGATTTGACAATATCTGCCTTGTAAGAAATACTGAGTCGTAGAGAGGCAAGGGAAAGGAAAATACTGTAAATCAAGAGGTGACAAGGCAGTTTTCAGATGGAAGATTAGAACACTGTTCAGGGTTCCACAAACAAATATGTTGAATTATAGACAAAAAGCCACTTTCTAGCATTTGTCCCCTGTTGCTGCAGTCCTTTTAGGGACATAAATCCCACTGAAGTCAAATCATGTCTATAAACTAAATTCCAAAATGAATCCATAAGTCGAGTCTGACATGGAAATGCTTATTATTAGTTTGATTTGTACAAGATGTATAGATATGATTTCAAATAAAAGCAACATTATGGAAAAAATTACGTCAATTGCAGTTTCGTCTGAATAAGGACTGCATAGTATGAATGTGTCCCAAAATAACACATCTGCAGTGATCTAAGTGAAGCTTAGCTAACATTCCCTGCACTGTGTTTTTACACAGGTAATTCCATGTGACTGCTTAACCCCAGCTCTAAAACAACATTGATTTGACAAATGGATGGGGAGAGCCCCTTGCTCCACCCAGGGAGAAGGAGCAGTGGCTGCCTCCCAGCCTGTACCATGCTCCAAGTGGATGTGTTTCAACTGAGGGACTAAGAACCCTTTGGTTTTTCCAAGTGCCATCACAGGTCTGCCTCCACCCAGCCAGGCCAGCAGCCAGGCACAAAATGTGGAGACTTAAATACAGCAAGAGCATGAGGTGAGAGAAACCTCTTTGGGTGTGGGACTGTGTGTCAATGCAGTGAGCTTCTGCCTGGGTCTGCTTTCCTGCAGATGACCAGGGCAGGTAACCCCAGGCCAGCAGGCAGGATTCAGAACACAAACTATTAAGGTTGGGTGCCAAGAACTGATCATGCAAACTGCCTTAATCCCCCTGAGGAGAATGCCTGAGCACCGTGGGAAAGAGCAGATCATTTTGGACAAATATCCAGTGTTGTCAATCCAATGCTGAACTCCTCTTTAGAGGTTCACAGGACAAGCCCACCCTGCTTCTGCCACTCTGTTCTGTCCTGTTTCCTGCTCCACCAGCAGCCAGCTCCTGGGCCACCTCCACGGGGACACCACCGTGCAGCTCAGCAGCCCTTGGCAGCCACAGGGAGCAGGGCTTATCCTGATCCTGAGCAGCTCCTGGCTTGTGCAACATCACAGAGGAACAGGAGACCAAGGCATGGGAAGAGAAATTCATTGTGAGACCAGAAATCCAGACCCCGATTCAGAGAGCAAGGGGAGAAGATTATTATTAGCTCTCAATTACAACAGGAAGATCATTGCCACTGAAGATGGGAGGGGACATTGCCTGTCTCAGAGCAGCCCACCTGTGAAAGGAAAAGCACCCTCACATTACACTGGGGAGAGGAATGCACGTCACTGCTCTTTTGAGGCAGCAGCTCCGTAGGAGCCTGGTGACAGCAGATGTGATCCCTCCTCTAGAGGAGCTGCTGAACTGTGAACATGCAGAAGTGGATTTCCAAGCCCAGCAATACCTGCTGCCTTGAGTGACCTACTTTTTTTTGCACGCTATGTGAATAGGGTTAGGCAACAGTTAATTTGGTGCTGAAAACTGAAACATTTGGGTAGCAACGATTACCACACGTGTGGTGAATGCCATGGCAAACCTCAGTGCCCCTGACAGGGGCTCCTGGGCAGTGCTACATTTCAGTCTCATGCTTTGGGAACATATCCAGCAGGAGCACAGTGCTTTGCTAAATTGAGCATAATCATTCAAATTCATTTATCAGATCCAACAGGAGTTTTGCTTATTAGTGTGAGTGGTAGTTTACCAAATGTACTGTTTTTAAGGTTATCTCCTAAATCACAAAAAATGAAAAGCATTTTCATGTTGAGCATCCAAGCAGTCCTGTGCATCCAGATGAGCAAAGCTGAGCAAGTGAGGCTGTCAGCAGAATGCACACACCAGCACATCTTAGCTTTCCCAATGGCCTTGCTCCATAGCACAAATAACACCAGCTATGAAATCCCACCCTACACCACCATCACTCTTCACTGGGCCCTGTGCTAGCAGGTGTCTCATGATTCCTCCCTACCATTATTTCATTTCATCTGGGTCAGCAAATGCTCACTTATATCTGTACTCATTTATATTCATCACTAGTTGAGTCTTCGCTGAGATTTTAAGTATTTGTCACTCATACAGAGAGGGAGAAATAAGTTAACAAGTGAATCACTCATTTGGACTTTGCATTAGTTTCCCATGTCTGTGCTGAACGACTAATAACTGTTTCCAAAGTTGGGATTCAGTCTGATATTTCAGTATATATATTTCAGTATGATATGATACTTTGACTGTATGCAAATTTTAATTTTTTAACAAAATCTGATTTCTTGATACATTGGCCAATTAAATTAAACAGGTCTCCTCAAAATTAACCCCAGTTACTAGCAAGAAACTCAAACCTAATAGTTGCAGCTCAAAAGCCTGGTGTGTTTTATCTCCCTTTTTTTCCCAGAGAATGAGATCCTGGCACCCTAATTCACAGGCACCAGAGCTGATCTCCACAGAGAGTCGCAATCAAGTCGACTCTTTCTTTGCAGCACAAAGGAAATCACATTTCTTTGAAATGCTGAGGAAATCTGAATGTGTGTTCCTGTTTAGCATGATTAAGGTGTCACATAGCACTCCCACGCACCCCGACACAGAGAACTTCTTGCCGGCTGCTGATGTCAAAGCAAATCAGCTGAAAACACGGAGGGGTTCTGAGAAACACAACTAGGGCACGCCAGGCAGGCTGGCAAGGAGCTACCCTGTGTCATAGGGACTGGGCAACCTCAGGGACCACCCCTGAGGCAGGGCACAGGATGGGGACAATGCAGGAGTCTCTCTCCCCTGCCCCCCAGCATGTTTCTAGTACAGGCATGGGGCACTGATATTTCATTCTGTAGAAATTTCTGCGTGCAAGCTGCTTGTTATAAAACCCTGATAATAACAGTGCATGTATCCATAGCAATTGGGAATCTCTCCAAGGGGTGCACTGCTTTGCTTTTGGATTTTCCCAAAACCTCCTCTGTGTGTGCTCCATTTTGGTCCCAGTTATGCAGGACATATCTCTTTCTATCCCTGTTCTGTCTCTCATCACCCTGATGATTCCGGCTGCCATCCTCTTGCTTTTCTTCAGCTCTTTGTTCTGTATATTTTTGCTTGTGTCCTGTGGTTTGTCCACTGTTAACATTAATAATTTAGGAAATTGTCTGCTTCTGCTGAAATCAATTCCTGTGCTACTGCTGCTTAAGTGCTGGGCCTGGGCCCAAGTGCTGCTATGATGGGGACCAAACAAAGGAAACAAAATGAAATAGAACAGAGGAAAACAGGCGCCTCATGCTTCAGCACCCTCTGAATTTAGGTGGGGATGCTCAAAGCCTAAGAAACCCTAGCACCAAATTTCATTGAAATCCTTTTTTTTCCATAGGTATCCCACATATGTGTTACCATCCTGGTGCTGGAAGAATTTGGCCTCAGTGCAGGAGCCCCACAAGGTCCATCCCCCAAGGCAAAGCTGCTTAGACACAGGCAAAGGGGACTGACAGTGGAAAATCCATCACCCTGTGCCTCTGCAGCTGCTCACCTAATGAAAACTGTAAAGAGCCAAAGTGCTTGTGCAAAGCTAGTGACAGAAGTTTCTTACCTCCTTACCTGCCATCAAACCTCCATCACTGAGCCAGGGTCCATCTCCCAGAGCTACACCAACCTCACACAGAAGATGCCATCCTGATGGTGACTCATTTCCCTGCAAGTGGCAGAGGAAGAAAAGCACCATGTGTCTCAAGGCTCAAGCTGGGGGGACCAAATTCTCCTTATTTCTTTCTCTGGCCCACACAGCTACACTGCTGAGGGCCTCACATGGGGAAACTGCCAACAGCAGAGGGCACAGAGTCTGTCTTGGACACACATTTTATGTTCTTAATCCCAGGACTTTAATAGCTCTGTGAGGGAGAGAGATAAATAACAAGATAATGAAAACAGTGATTTAGAGAGCAGGTATGCAGACATTTTGACTAAGGGTGAGAGGATAAATTCATCTGGTATAACATCACTGAAGCTCAACTCGCATCCATGCTGTTGAGCCATGCAGCTGGGCTCCTCTGTCCTTCCTACAGCAGCATTTTAGCAGAAGGACTTTTTTACTGGGTTCTTAAGTAGCTGGATTAAGACACCACCCCCAGACATAAACAGGCTGCAGCTGTCCCCTGAGGGCAGGACAGATTGGATGGCCAGGGGAGGGCTCGTGCCAGGGCTGGGGCTCAGCTCCCACCAGGAGCTGCCAGTGCCCCGCAGCTGGACCGAGCCCTGGCACACCCTGGGACCAGCAGGAACCCTGGGAGCACAGGGACAACACCACCACACAAATCCCACTGGCACTCCCGGGGAGTGGGCATGCCAGGAAGGGTGTGGACACCCAATGCCTCTGCTTGCCTCCTCCTCAAGGGCTTGGTTGATGTCCCCTGGGGACCACAGGCCCGGATGCTGGGGACCCAGCACTTCACTCCTCAGCTGGATCCAAGCCATGTCCTTACCCTGTGCTGGCTGCCCACTCACACACCCAAGAGGCAGAGAATGTGAGGACACACTTCCCATACCCCCAGAGCTGGAGGTGCCTGCAGGCTGGGCAGGAATGCAGTGCCAGTCGTGATGGGTTAGGGCCAGAAGCCAGTGCAGTCACATAATTAAATAATGAGAGCAGATTAGGCAATCCCTGTGCTTCACGTTGACAAGGCTGGAGGAAAGAACAGAACATGTAATCAAATGAGGGGGGGTTCTTTCTTTCTTTATTTACTTTGAAAGAAAGACAATATTACAGCACTGTAAGAGGTGGCATAGCATGCACTAATTTTGTGCTGCTGGGGATATTTCTCTCTTGCAGGTTTCAGGATAAGACAGATTTTTATTAAAGCCTAAGGGAGAAAAGAACTGGAGGAGCTGGCATTCACTGGGAATTAAGCCCCCAATTCACTTAATGCTTATTCAATAGCTTCTGCCCTTCCATTTGGCTAACCTGCCTAAGAACACATTCACTTCTTCACATCAGCAACCTGCAATCAGAAAAATCACCTGTAATCCAGCTCCCTCCAGGCACAGACCGATAGCTACACAGTCTCAATGACAGATCAGGCTAAATAAAAAGCACAAATCCACAATCTGCTATCAGGAGACGGCTAAGGCTTCCTTCTTTTGATGATTTCTGCCAAGATATTCCTGCTGAGTCACTGGGTTTGCAGAGCCATGTGCTGGAGGGAGCTGCCAGAGCTGACCCAGGGGCTGCTGCTCCCTGCAGAGGCTGAACATTACAGGAGCTGTAAGGAGTACCTGGGCATTTTCCTTGGGCTTTCCTGGCAAAGCTGCAAGCCAGGATTGGAGTGCAAATGTACTGAAGAAATCATCTGACTGGTACAGGAGGTGCTTTAGCTGGATTGCTTCTCTGGCTTAACAGGCAACTAGACATTCACTTATTCAGGTCCCCGTTTCCCCAGCCCAAGGATGTAATTTGGTGACTCACCACCATTCAGGTACCAGCAATGACAGTTGGAGTTTTTCCCCAAACAACTGATTTCAGATACATAATTCATTTAGATCGTGTTAAAAAAATATGCTCCTGATTTTTGTCTCTATGGTGCTAAACACATCACGTAACGCCTTCTGCAGCAGTGACCTGGCTTACCCTGGATTTGGGAATCATCCAGCCGAGCGAGGCTCTCTGCTTTTTTGAGCCACCCTTCTGAAGTGATCTGCAGAGAAACGATCTGCCTGGAAAGTGACAACCCCACATTGCTAATAAATGTCCCCAGGCTTTAGCAAACCTGCCAAAAACTCGCTGGACTTAGCACAGCACCTTTGGTTTAGTAAAGACCTCCTGCAACATGCAAGAGGGCAGGTACCCCGGGCTGCAAGGGGACTTGTGGTACACATGCAAAGAGACATTTTGTCCTATTTGGGAAATTGCTGGCTAAGCTATAGGTGACACCATTCCCTGGCAGTGTCATTCGTCCTGACACCTTTTCAGTGGGAAGGCAGCTCGTCACGGCCGAGATGTGTGTGGAGTTGCCTTATTTACTCTCCTGGGGTGGCATGAATCAGAGTTGAAAAGTGCAGTATGTTGAAGTCAACCCATATTCCCATGATGTGCGAGTGTGAGTCACTCAGCAGGGAGATTCTGCCAGGGTCCCTCCTGGACGACCCGGCTGTGTTAAACGCGCCGGAAAATCCGCGGATAAAAAAATCCCCAGTGACGCACAGGAGCCGAGTAGGCTCCGTGCCTTTTTGGGGAAGCTTCTGAAACGCCAACGTTTCCTCTTGATCAATAATCTGGTTGGCAGAGCAGGGCTTTGAAGCAATGCAGAAAGCTCAGCTCCCTGCTCACACGGCCACTGCTGTTCCTCTCCGGGAAGATGACGCGCGGGGTAACCCCAGGCGCAGGCAGGGGAAGGATTTCTCTTGCACATCTATTTTAAATCTCCTGGAAGAGCTGCTTGCTGCTTACAGGAAAGATGATGCAGGATGTGAAAGGGCTTTCTAGGGATGGGCAAAGAAAGATTTTTCAAAAAGAATAAGTCCCATCCTAAGGTCTCACAGCTGATTTCAGGTTTTCTCCATCATCTCCTTTCTCCTTTCTGTCCTCTTTAAATACCATTTGTGGGGTTATCATGGGCTGCTTACTACAGCACATTCAGACAAGGTTTTCTTGGCCTTACACCCCATCACTCCTCTGATTCTCCACTTACCAGAGCTGATCCTCCTGTCCCTGCAGCCACCACAGTGAGGACACCACTGTCTTGGCAATGTTTTCCATGCTGTTGTCCTGATTGAAAATACAAGGAAAAGCCACTGACAAGAACATTTCCAGATAAATATCTCATTAATTTCAACCACAGGCAGCTGTGAGTCATTTCCCTTTGACTACACTCCTCTCCTGTGACCAGAAATCGGGTAGTGGAGGTCTGGTACAGTGTAAAATTCATAATTATTTTGAAGGGATATCAATAAATTGATAATTATTCTCAAAAATCATGCCTAAAAAAATCCTTCATTTTCTCAAGAGATTTGCTATTAGTTGATCACCTTTGCTCCTACCACAGCTGTGGGATAAAATTAAGCCATTTTACTGCAAAACTGTTGGACTTTAAAGACTCAAGCAGCAGGTTGGGCTTTCCTTGGACCACAGTTCTGCCTCCTGGTAAATTGGGCCTTTTTCCCCCAGAATAAAAGTGGCATGAGGAGATTTTCACCCCTGGTTACCTGCTCTGCTGCCACCTCAGTGCCCTGGTTGGGAGCACCAGGCTGGCTGCCTCGTGCCATTGGGATCTGGCAGCTCTGCTTTTCCCTTGCCTTCCTTTCCTTTCCTTCCCAGCAACTGGCTTGGCTCAGGCACAGCGTGGCTCAGAGCCTGATGGATCACAGACCCCACAGCCCGAGCGCCAGCAGTGTCTCACATGCCAGATGTTTCTCTTTTAGACACGTTGCTGCTTTTTTTTTTTGTTTTCTTTTCCTGAAATAACAACAGCTTGACCAAGACCTAAACCCCCAGCTTCTAGAATCAAAGCCAGGGCTGTACCTTGGATGCAGACAGGCAAGGAGGCAGTCCCTGGTGGGGTGGCACAGGGCTGGCCATGGTCACGCGTGGAGTGATGCAGTGGCATCATGTGACACAATCACTGGAACCTTTAGGCCTCTACTCAATACCTTTAAAAACACAAAACCAAACAAAGATTCCCAGACTGCTGTTTAATCACTGGGGGTCTGCCTTAAAATGAGCTAGAAAAGAACATTTTCCATCAGCTTTCGTGGGATTTGGGTGATACTTTTTCACTGGAGATGAAGTCAAGGCAGGACAGAGCTCTCAGTCACCAGCCTGCCTGCCACCATGTGGAGAGGCCTGTGGGGTCCCTCTGGGCTGTCAGGGCTGCTGTGGGAGCGCTGGTCAGGGTGCTCACACTTGGCCAACGATGGCATGGCTTCAGCTGAGCACAGCACTAAAATCAGGACTTGATTCAGACCCAAACCTCTTGCCAATTATTTTTCATCGCTTCACTCACTGCTTGTTAGCCCTGGGTTCACCCTGGTGACTAATGACTGCTCTTGTCTGAATTCAGTGCATTTCTAGAAAATAACCAAACTTCAGGAGAAGCTTCCCATTTGTACTAATGAAGAGGAGGGAAAACGTGATGGTGGAGGAGGATAAACACTGTTGTCATGTCATCAATTTCCCTAATTCTCCTTGGGGGTGGTGTCTGATGCTGTGGGTACTCAAAGGATTTTAACCTAAATCATAGGAAAAAAAATTACCCAGACCCAACCCATGCTGTGCTGGGACACCCTTCCAGCAAAGGAGTGGCCACAGATGGGTTTGTTTCATGCTGCATTTTAAGACATGGAGGAATGTAAAATATCCCACCCACCTGCTCCTCCACAGTCCCCCCTCCAGCCACTTGCTGCCCTGAGGCCACACCACACCATGTCCCAGGGAAGGGAGGGTCCCCACACCAGGCTGGGCTCCCTGAGCACGGTGTGAGCCCAAACTGACCCCAAAACCCAAAGCAACTTCACTCATGAGCTGCAGGAAGCCAAGAGCTCTGTTTGGCAGCCATGAAGACATTGGAGCCCATCAATGGACAGCAGGTGACTTGTGGTGTGGCAATGTCACAGAGCCACCCTGTCCCCATGTCCCTGCTGATGGCAGCTCTCCCTCATCACTCCCAGCATGAGCGGGCACAGCAGCGGGGGCAAAAATGGACAATTCCACCAACTAACTTCCACATGGGACAGGGAGCAGGGTGCAGCTCAGAGCCCCTGGGCAGCAGGGCAGGGAGAAGAGGAGGAGGAGGAGGGGGAGGAAGGCCCGGGACCGCAGTGGCTGGTGCTGGAGCTCGGGCGGGTTTCCTTGGCAGCCGCGAGCTCAGGGCACTCACCATACCTAAGTGAAGATTTTGTCACCATGGAAACATTGATGTCATCAGTTCTGCAGCAGCCTCAACCTTAGCTGCAACTTTTTTCTCCTTTTCTTCCCCCCCTGCTTTGGGCTTTTTATTCATTTATTTGAGAGTTTCTCACAGGAGATGCCCCTGGTGCTGGGCCTGCCAAAACATCCAGGGATGTCCACTTAGCCCAGACCCTCCTCACGTCATTTGGGGGTGTTGGGGAGCCCCTCACTGGTAGCAGTGGGATGGGGCTGCATTTTGGAAACACCCATCAGGACCATGCTCTGCCCTCTGTGCACTGACCCATTTTCCCTGTCCTCATAAATCAGCTGCATTTCCAAGAAAGGTCCTTTGGAAGCTCTCAAAATGTGAAGGAGGTGACCTGGGCAGGGACTTGGCACTCTGGGGTCCTGCAGCTCTCACTGTGCAGGAACACAAGCTCACTGTCACAGGCACTATGGCAGAGCCACCACTACTCACTCTCCTGTCAGGAGGAGCCAGACAGACCCCAGAAGAGGGAATCCCACATCTCCATGAAGCATGGGATCCTGTGTGAGCATCCCATGGCCACGCACGGCTCTGGCTGTGCAGTGCAGCTTTACCCTCAGTGCTCAGGGGAGGGTCCCCCAGGCTCTAAACCAAAAATCCCTCTGACAATGACACCCAGCACATTTTCTGAAGAAAAGAGTTGTGAAGGAGCAGGACCTGGCATCTTTACCGGGCTTGAGCAAGGAGACCCAGCCCTCTGCCAGCCTCCATTCCAGGGATGGATTTCATCCCGTTAGCCACATCCACGATTCCCCCAGAGCCTCCTTTAACTTATCAGTTAATAGTGGACTGTTGCAGAAGTCTGGGTCAGACTGTTCCAGCCAAAAATACTCTCTACCGAGTTCACTGCAATGTTAAAACAAGAATTTCACCTCAGTGAGGGCAGGAGCAATGCTGTGGCTGAGCTCAGCTGTCCCTGCTGCCCCTCACACAGCCCTTCCCCCGAGTCACAGGGAGGTTTATTCCAGCTGTAGCTGGGATTTTTATAAAGTTCTGGTTTTTTTTTTTTGTTGCTATAATGCTACAAATCCTGCTCCTGCTCTAGGCCATGTGCAGAGCAGAATCTCTTTTCCTTACCATGAAGGGGATCTTGATGGGCCCCATCCAGGCACAGGGATGCTCCCCCAGCCCTGCCACTGCTCATCCCATCTGTCAGGCCTGGAGAGAACCACATGGAAGGGAGACAGCTGCTAAAACAGAGTCAGAGAACATAAAACCCTAGTCAATAGACAGGTTTACAATACCTTTTCTCTTTCATAAACAGCAATCAACCACAGATTGTGTGTTTCTAACATTATGGCCCAAACTGCAATTTGAAGTGTTCTTGATGAATGTGTTTTTGCAACCTTCAGGGATCACACCCTGCCCCTCTGCAGCCGTAAATAACAAACCCGGCCCCAAGATCATAAAGCACCTGGCAAATGAGTCACTAACATTAATTATCCTTAATACCATCATAATAGGTAAAATATAGAAAGAAAAGTGTCCCTAAGCCAAGGTTTCAGTATTTCAATATAAGGAGGTACAGCACATACCAATGACAGCAGCAACGCTTCTATTAAAGTGAGACAGTCAGTGGGTCTCTGACCTCATATTCAAAGCAAACTTCACTTTTTAAAAGGACTTTTTTGTAATTTAATGCAAAGGCAGGGATTTCATAGCTAAGGCTTATTTAAAAACGGGAGATTCTGGGTGGGAGAGCCTGCTATGATTTAAAAGTATCTCAGTATCTACTGTGAACAACTCAACTTCAAATGTATGCTGCATAAGAATTAAAGGATTAATGCTTGATATCCTATCCCAGCTGGAAGAAAAATTAACAAGAAACTGGTTACTATATCAACTGCCAGATCTGCAGAACAAACTGGTGAATTTAGGTGCTGAGACCAATTTAATGGTCTGAACATAAACTGGGAGCTCTGTTCTACACAGAGCTCTGCTTGGATCTTTGTAGAGATTAGTAGGAAAAATATATTTACATCAACAAGGTTCATCCATGGCCAACAGATCTGTGAGGTTTGGATATGTATGTATTTAAAATCTGATAGGGCCTACTGGAACATTAGAAAGGTATTACAGTACTTGTTCTAGCTGGCTGGTGAAAAACATGAAAGTGAGATTACCTGAAAAAAAAAAAAAGCAGGTATCAGGCTAGCAGGAAAAATACCAGCATGTTTGATATTATTGGCAAAAAGGACATTCCAAGATCTGTTATTAATAAAAATGGCTAATCTCAAATACTCACTTAAGCTTTTCCCCTGTCAATAGAAAGGAAAATGGAAAAAAAATGCATTGTAACATCTACTTAAAAGAAATATTTTGATATGTGTACTCCATTTAGTTGGAAAAACTCATTACAAATTTAAGAGGCAGCACTATTGGTGAGTGATGTGTTCTAATGGGCACAGCTGGTCTGTGTTACAGGGGCTGGGAGAGGTCAGCACTGCCCTCAGCAGCACTTACTGCCCTTGTAAAGTTTCAAGGATTAAAAATCACTGTACACATGAGAGAGGAGGGCACTGCTGCTCCCAGCCAGCAGGGCAGTGGAAATCCCAAAGAAGGGAACAGGCCCAGCTGCTGCTGTTTTCCAGAGCCAGCAGTCCTGGGTGGAGCTGGCATCCCTGCTTTTCTTTTAGCTCATTAGCATTTGATTCCTTTGCTGCATTTAGGGATTGCCAGTCCAGAGCCCACTTGATCCCCAAGAGGACTTTACCTGAACAGAGGCTTGATGCTCTCTGGGAAGCATAAGGAATATCAGAGGCACTTCTTGTGCTTGGTGCTGGAGGGCTCAGAGATGGAGCCTCTCCAGGCCTTGGGGACCAAGGTCACAGCCCCAGGACAAGGCCCAGCTGCTTTGGGGACAGGAGATCAGGACCCTGAGCAAGGTGCAGATCAGCCCCAGGGACACTGCAGATCCCCACACCTGACCAGTGCCACCATGTCCCATGAGATCCCTCAGCCAGCATCAGGCAAGGAGCCTCAGGTCACCAGGGATGGGACTTGTGGATAATCTGGCCTCCACCTGGATCCCATGAACAAGACATCCCAAGCTCTTACCTGGGAAAAATCCCACCAGATAATGCTTCAGGCCAGCAGCTGTTTCAGCACTCCCCTACAAGCAAATCCATGCTGAATTCTCAGGATTTTAGGTATCTATTTCACTCTCTGAGCAACAAATAAGCTGAGCCCACACAGCCAGGAAACTGGAGGCAAAGGTACTTTGTGAGATTCATCTCTGTGTTTGGTCTTCTGAAACTCAAAAGGTAGCTGTGAGCAGTGGAAGCAGCAGTAGGAAGGCAGGACAACCACAGGCTTTTAATGAGGACAGGAGAAATTTGCTCCCAAAACTCAGCAGTGCTGAGGCTTTGTGCTCTTTGGACTTGCATCAGAGCTGCTGCACGAGTTCGGGTTGAAAGCCGAGAGCTGCGGGTCAGACCAGCCCCTGGCATTCCCAGTCCCCGGGAGGGAGAGCTGCAGGCACCTCCCAGATGGAACCAGGCAGCTTCTGAACAGCTCCATTATCAGCAAACAGAGCTGGGCACAGGCAGAAAGGCATCATTATCCAGGGAAAGCAGCAGCCAGCCAACCAGGCCCAGTGCTCTGCTGCAAAAAGCTCAGGAAAAGCAGAGTGCAAGCTCAGACACAGCATCTCTATTACAGCACATGTAATCCTCACCTGCTGTAACCAACAGAGAATCCTCACTCAGACACAACCCTGAGACAGCCTCACCAGGCTGCTCTGTCATTGCCACAGGCCTGAGACCCAGGGCAGCTGCCCTGGCACATCATGACTCCAGCCAAGCCCCATTTTACTTAACTCCACACTGAGCACCTCCAATCTCACTTTGTTCAGCCTGCTGCCATGGCAGGAGGAGATTCTGCTGCTTCAGGAGTCAGGATCAGGGAGGAAGCACGAAGGAGGAGTTTCTTGGAGGCTGCAGCAGAAGGCAGGAGCAGGTGTTGAAAGGGGATCTCACACAGGGATCTCACATTCCCTGCTCACTCCAGGGCACCCATGTAGCATCTCTGCAAAGCTCTGAGGCTTCTCCCAGGGCTGATAATCCAGATGAGGTTGTGGAACCCAAACACTGTCACCACTTCCCCCAAAGGCAGAGCCTGGGCAGTTCAGGGATGGGTCATTGTCCACAGCAGGAAGAGAAGCTGTATCCAATATGTGCCTTCATCTCACCAAGGCCTAAAGATCTCCTTCCTTGGGTGGTTTTTCAGTCCCTCACACAACATCCCAGGAATATTTCTGGCTCTTCTGGGTCCAGAAACGTTTTGTGAAGTCCTTGCTGTAGCCAGGGCAGGACAGCCCGTATGCAGTGGTGCCTGCTCAAGGGGAAACACCCAAAAAGCCCAACGGACTCAGCTACAGATTCCTGAGTTCAGTGAAGAAAAAAAAATAAAGGCAAGTTATTCTCTTTATCAAGGGCCATCCTGTGAGCACTTAGCTTGGCTGGAAGCATGGTGCAAACCCTTGTGTTTCTCCATGTCCTGAAGTCTCTTTTGTGGAACAGAACAGAAATACAGATAAAAGTGAGAGTACAGGAGCCAGGTAACACAGGTGACCAAGGCAGCTCTCAGAACACCTGCAGGAATTGGTTTCAAGTGGGGCCCATTTGTTTGAAAGCTGAAGCTCAGTAGCTGTGCAGACAATGGAGGCAGAGATGTGGAGCTCCAGCTGGGTCTCCTGCTGGCATCCAGCCCACACCCTGCAGGGCTTCATCCAGGACAGCAGAACACAAACACAGCACATCCCTGCTTTTGGAGGCAGCCCAAAAATACACCTTAATTGTATTAAATTGTACAGAAACCCCTCTTGAGCCTGAAGATGCCCCAGAGCTTCCCTCGTTGCCTACATCAGGCAACCAGTGCAAGAAACCCCCTCACCAGTGCAGCTCTTTTGATGGCCACTGCAAGGACCCCTTAAACCTTTCAAGGATTGGGGAGAGTGCACAAAACAGGCTTGGGGAGGGATGCAAAACAGGACATACAGAGCTCAGCTGCTCTCCTCCTTCTCCATGGTGGTTCCTCAAGCCTGGGGAGGGGTAGCAAACACCCTGGCTGCCTGCTGGTCCCCTGCTCTGGAGCCTGCACCTCCCAGAGCATCCCCACATCACCTGCCAGCCAAAGGTTCCTTCAAAGAAAACACAAAGCACGCAGCTAAAAGATATTCACTTACAGTTTATTTTTGCCTGAAATTATTTCACATCTCTTTGTACACAGCTACAGAACAGTAGTAGTAAACCATTGGTAAAAGCAACAGTGCTAAGGAAAATGTTGGCATATTTTTTCTTCTTTTTTTTTTTTTCTTCTTCTTCTTCCTTCCCATACTGCATCTTCATACAGTGTGGGATTTGAAGGGGGGAAAAAAACCTGACATACTACATGAGTTAAGACTCAATTTCTGTTTCATTATTTAAAAAAAAAAAAAGAAAAGAAAAAAAAGAGAAAAACAACATCATTTGGGATGGGGTTGTCTACATAGCAACAAACTTAAAAAAAAAGAAAACAACAAAAAAACCTGAACAAAAAAGCTTGGCTTTCCATTGAATAAGATTAAATATATATATATTTATATAAAAAATTACATTGGCTGTATGTGAAATCTTGAGGTGCTGAAGAATAAAATAAAAGTGTTAAACAGAGGAAAAAACTTTTTTGTTTTGTTTTTGTTTGATTTTTTTTAAAATAAGCAGCTCTGTACAATGAAGGCTCATTATGAAAAAAAAAAAAGTCAACAGCATAGTTATAAAAGAAACCACAATTTTTAAAAAATCATCTTCTAAGCAAGTGTGGAATTTGAAAAATGTAGCAGTCACATTTACAGACAGGTCAGAGCTATCGGATCAGCAACACCGCGATTTCCTCAGTCTCCCCAGAGGAACATGCAGAACAATGCGTGCACAGAACAGGGCAGGGAGGGGGCACAGGACAGGGGAGGGAATGAGGGGAGGGGGAAAAAAAAACCAAACCCAGAAAAAGCTGATGCACAAAGTGGAGGGAGAGCTTTTCTTTTTTTTTCTCGTTTTGAAATATCGGACGTAAACAGAAAACAACGGAGGCAACTTGTAAAAATCTACAGTTTGCAAACACCCCCTTGGCAAAAGAAACGTCTTGTCCCCGTCTCCTGTGTTTAAACCTGACATGGCTTAAAAGACTAAAGAAAATTTTCAGACTTTGGAAGGAATTGTGACTTTTATTAATCCCTGCACCCCCTTCCCCAACAACCACGCCCCCCTTGATAAAGATTTTCCTTCCTATTTGATAACATTTGAGGCATTTTGAAATCAAAAAGACAACGCGATGAATGTTGACAAAGAGGGAGTATAATACAGTTTGCATTACTAAAAGGCAATTCTTCAAGGAGGACATTTCCTTAAAAAAAATAATAATAACAACAAGACAGCAAACTAGTTTATACAGTACTATACGCAAAAAAAGGGTAAAAGAATTAACAATTCATAAATAAAAGACAGGTCCCAGACCTGTTATTTGTGAACCATTTTCTTAAATAGGTGCATTATGTAAATCTTATGTACAACAAAATTACTTTGCATAACAACTGCAAGGACATGAGGGGAGGTGAAAATCATATTGGTTTTGGTTTTCTTCTCTTGAGATTTTTGAAGTTTGATTTTCTGGAGCAAAACTGGTGAAACAGGAGTTCTGGCTGGCTGGGTGCCAGCCAAGGAAACCCAGGTAAGTAAGGACAAAGGAATATATTTTTTTTTCTCCACACGGCATAAAACACAAAGGCAAATAAAATCCACAAAGGTGTTTTTTTCCTCTTTATAATCCTCTTGCTGCTACAAAGTCCTTTTTTGTTTGTTTGTTTGTTTCCTTCCTTTTCAATTTAAATTATGTTGATTCTGAAATCACAAAGCTGAAAGAATCCGATGGGGTCCAGGCTTGCCCCATCCTCCCAACACACACAACTCCACTCTGCTACCCCACAACCACAACTCCTGCCACCAAGTCCCCAGACTCACTGCTCTACAGGAATTGGCCAAAAGTTATTTTCAGGTTTGTTTCAATCTGTCTTTTTAAAAATCTTTTCCTTCTCACAAGAAGCAAAAGAGAAGAGTGGGAGGCAGGGAGAGTTCACCAGGCTTCGGTGTAGCGGACGTCCACCTCCTTTAGGTTGGGGAGTTTAGCCTGTGAGGGGAGGAAAGGTCAGAATTAACAACGTGTTCAGGGCTCAGGTAAAAAGTTCGGGTCAAATTTCTTGTGTGGGACCATTCCCTGTGCTTATCCAACAGAGCATTCCTCCAAATCTGGAGGGGGAATAGAGAAGGGAGGGGTGAAAGAACTTCCTGGGGAAGGAGAGCACCTTGCCCTGCTGTTGTTGGTGTTGATGATTGTGAAAAACCTTGTGTCCTGTGACTTTTTGTGTGACAGCAAGCCTGGCACCTGTGCAGCTCTGAAGATTGTACTTGTATTTTGAATGTGGGCTCCCAAAAGAGGATGAAAGCACCTCCTCCTCTTGGCTAGGAAAGCACAGAGCCCACTGGTGGTGAGGATGACCGGCAGCCCAGGAGAGGTAAAAGGGCAGACACAGCTTTCTGGCCTGGGAGATCCTGTGAGGAAACAATCCCTGGACTTACTCAATTCAGAGGTCGTATCCAAATCTGGAGGAGGGCTACAGAAAGGGACAAAGCACCTCCCAGCAAACGGCAAGGATTGATCTGTCAACCACCAATTGCAGAAGAGGCGTGACACCCTGGGCCCAGTGCTGAGCTCAGCAGCCAGCTGAGCAGGTGGGTGTGGCAAAGGAACAGGATGCCCAGCCCTTACAGACACACGGAACTAAGTCCCACCTGCTCTGAAACCCATGCACCAGCCACCAGGTCCAGATCAAACCCCCGTCTTATTTTTTATGTAAATGCTTAGCAAAACATTTCTGTCCAACTTTTGCCGTGAAGGCAGTGCACTCAAACTGCAGCAGAGAGAGACACGTTCCTCCTTCAGCCTCCACACTGCTGATTTTACCCTCCATGTACTAAAACAACTCATGGAGCAGTAGCAACTTCTGGTGTCTTTGTGGTCTCCCTTCCACAGCTCTGCTGCTTGTGGCCATATCATGCCTGGATCACCCCACACGAGGCAGACGGGGATCAGCTGTTTGTTCCTTCTCGTCGATCCCCTTTCCATGCTCCCTGACCATAACTGCATGGCTAATTCTCTCAAAACAAATAAACACATTTAATTAGGCCAGGGCATAATTGAGGACTTGGAAGTTTCTAGGAGTCATTATTACCTCACTCCTTGATTTATGTGCGCGCGTATTTTGATAAGAGCTATTCATAATCCTACAGACACTGCCAGCAAATAATTTTTCAGTTAGGCAATAATGACTTCAGTAGTGGGTGTTTATTTATTGTCTGGTTCAGCCTGCCTGGTACATATGTGGGTGTCTGTGTGTGTGCAAGCGTGTTTAGTGGGGTGGGGGATGGAGCTGAGAGGAAATGTCATCACTGGCTTGTGCCCCAAATGCTCTTGCAGACCAACGTGAGAAGAAGGAAAGATCTGTATCAAAAATAGGTTCTTTGAAGTCTGAGCTGCTCTTAACAAACCTTCAACCATGTGCCCCAGGGAGAGAAACTACTACCTTTGAACACACACAGAGCCCTAAAATAATGGCCACCAAGATAAACTTCAATGAAAGAGGTGAAAGGGGAAAAAGTGATGCCTGCCTGTTTTCTCAGCTTTTTGAATTCTCTGCAATCATCAGGACTTTGCTCACAGGCAATTTTGCTGTTTGCCCTGGCAAGTCACTTTCTTTTGTGGCTGCTAAGGACTATTAATGCCATACCAGAGCAGAGGGAACCAGTTAGGAGAATGTGAGTTTCAGTAAGAAGTGAGTGGCAAAGGGGCTCAGAAGCAGGGGTGGGACCAGAGGAGCCTTTCAATAGATGCAATTTCAGAGCCCTGGGCCAAATACAGCATTGACCTTGATTGTTTGTAAATGCCTGGGGCTTGATACAAGCTCCATTGTGTGAACCCATCTGCAAGCCAGCTGTTAATTCCAAGGACTTCTTTGCATATACAATTGTGACACAAGTTTTTAAAACTTGATCTTGAAAACTCCATGCAAGCAGCATTGCAGCGGAGTCCCTGGGGGAGCCCTGGCTCCACAGCCAGAACCAAAGATAGATGTTTGCAGTGAATTTTGAAAGCAGAGCAGTTACAGGACTTGCTTCAAGTTCCAAACTCAAACCAAGGTTGTGACCTTTTAAGCAAACGTGGCCCAATCTGTTTCAACATCCAAGACAAGCAAATGTCAAGTTTCATCTTGAGTCCTTGGGTCTCTAAGGTAAGATTTTGGGAGATGCAGCTCACACACCATCAGAATGAAAGCAAAGTCCACGTGAAGTCATGAAAGCCAACACATCTCAGCTTTGAAACCACCTGGGGCTGCATCCTGGTTCTTTACACCATTTTGCCTAAGTGGTTATAAACTCACAGTAAAACCAGACATCACATGTCAAATTTCAGAACTGGGCATCTGTGCAGACATTTCTGCTCAGAGCCCAATTCCAGTCCTGGAGGTGTCAAGATAAATTTGCATCTTCCTTGATGCTTTCAGTTCTCACTTTGCTTTCCAAATCAAAGCTTGACAATACTGTTCACACAAGTTACTTTGGTGCTGTTAACAGTGCAGGATACGGTGTGCACTAGATTGTACCTGTCTCTGTATCCTCATCAGAAACAATCAATTTATGAAACTTGTATTGATAAAGCCTTTACTGTTGATAGCACAGGCAAAAAGATTGAGCTGCTGATTCTATCTCATACTTCTCCATTCAGTATATTAAATGTTTCCTGGGTCCATTGAAGCCAGCAACCTCACAATGCTGCTTTCAGTCATTATATCCACAAAATAACCCACTTCACCCTCTTCAGATAACTTTCATGCTATCCACTCCACAGGGTCACTTCTCCTCTCCCTAGGCATCACCACCATGCTCTTGCTACAGACACTTCTCATCTTTAGAGGATGCAATTCACAAATACCTTGAGATCTTCGTAGGTATCCGCTGAAAGTTTGGTGCTGTTCATATTTAAACTACACAGGCTCTTCATGGCTGAAAGAGAAAACACACATATATTTATGATCATGCTGCATTTTCTTAAAATATCATGCTTGCAATAGGCCAAAGCATAAACAAGACATGACTATGTGCAGCACTCCCAGGAAAAAGCTGAATAGCATAAAATATAGAAATACAAATGGATAAACAGCTGTTTGGGCCCTCATCCAGGAAAAAGTCCCTATTTAGGAAGGGCCATTAAGCATATGCTTAAGACTGCTGACTTCAAAGGAGTTCAGTCAACTTCTCATAATCGGTTTCCTGCACATTATTCTGAATAGTGCCCGTTCTCAGTGCTCTGCATGGGCTCACAGGGGCCATGCTGATCTGGCAGTCCTCCCTCTCCTCCCCCCATTCCCATTTTAGGCTCCAGTACTTAGCAGAATAGTTTCCTAAGATGAGCCATAACTACTGGCCTGTCTGGCACGTCTGCCTAGGATCAAGCCTATTAAAGCAGCCCTCCAAACCCAGCAGTGAGGTTTGAATTGCACTGCTGGGAGCAGGAGGGAGGTTCACTCCAGCACATCGAGCTCCTCTCAGTGCTCAGGGAATCTTGGATGCCTTGCTCTGCCTTGCCTTGTTTAAACCAAGAACAGGCAGGGTTTCACCTCCCCAAAAACGAAGGAACAAAAAATGCCAGGAGGAGCAGGGAATCTGCTGCACAGAGAAGCAGCCAGGTGGCTTTGCAATCTTCACCTCCTGCAGCACAAAGGCAGGTCCCACCCAGAGGGGATACCCATAGGAAGAAATCTGGGAAGTCCCTGGGCAACAGGTGACCACGTGAGATGGGGACAGGAGCCCTCCGTGAAGCCGGAGGCAAGATCTGGAGTATGGCTCAGGAGGACAAGGCCCACACGAGGCCACCCAGTGCCATCAGGCTCAGGTCACCACCCCACAGCTGGACAGCTGCAGGACAGGGCAGTGAGGAGGGAAGATCAAACCCAAACACAGCCACAGCCTGTCCTAAACCCCTGCAGAGGCACTGAGAGATCCACCTCTGGCCCAAACCCACACGAACTCCTCAGAAGCCACTCAAGTGTCCCACAGAGCCCCCGTTTGTCACTCACAGCTCAGTGCCAGCAGCCCAGCGTCCGTCACGGGGGTCTCACACAGGTTGAGCACTTGCAGCATGGTGAGGTGCTCGGACAGGAGCCGCAGCCCCGCGTCGCCGAACTGCGGGGCACAAACAGAGCTGGGTCAGACACGAGCTGGGGCACAAACAGAGCTGGGTCAGACACGAGCTGGGGCACAAACAGAGCTGGGTCAGACACGAGCTGGGGCACACACAGAGCTGGGTCAGACACGAGCTGGGGCACACACAGAGCTGGGTCAGACATGAACTGAGGCACAAACAGAGCTGGGTCAGACACGAGTTGGGGCCCAAACAGAGCTGGGTCAGACACGAGCTGGGCCACCCACCCCTCTGCAAGAACCTCAGTACAAACAGGGCTGTGGAAATGGGGTTTGGCCGAGCCCTCCATTGCCCACCGCCATCACCAGTGGCAGCAGAGAAAGCAGAGTTTTATCTACAACAAGGCTGGTGAGGGGCTGGGAACACAAGCCCTGTGAGGAATGTTTGAAGGAGCTGGGGTTGTTTAGCCTGGAGAAGAGGAGGCTTAGAGGTGACCTTATTGCTCCCTACACCTTCCTGAAGGGAGGTTGCAGACAGGTGGGGTTGGTCTCTGACAGAACCAGAGGACACAGTTTCCAGCTAGGTCAGGGAAGGAATAGGTTGGACATTAGGAAGAAATTTTTCACTGAAAGAATAATAAAGTACTGGATTGCTCTTCCCAGGGAGGTGGTAGAATCACCATCTGTGGATGTGTTTAAAAAAAGCCTGGACATGGCACTTGGTGCTATAGTCTAGTTGAGGTGTGAGGGCATAGGTTGGACTCAATGATCTTAGAGGTCTCTTCCAACCTCATTATTCTCATTATGTGATTCTGTGATCTCTGTCTCGCAGGCAGGGAACAGAGAAATGGAGTGACTTGTGTGCACTTAACCACAGGCCATCTCTTAATTAGACTGGTGCCTTTGAAGCCTGAACTTTGTACGAGTGGGCTCCCACCCAGGCTATACACGATGGTTATGGCAGCCTCAGCCAGTTCCCAACCACATCACACAAAAAAAGCACAGTGCAAGTGGTATTAATTAGCTATTTTGGTCTCAAGAACAATGCACTATTGATTGGTAATTGTTCTATTGACCCACTTGGTTTCTGCTGTTTCTAAATTCTAGATTAATGGAAACCAGGATATCGCAAAATAAAATGGAATCTAAATCCTTTTTTTCCCCTTTTTAACAAAAAAAAACTCACAAAAAGAGGCTCTTTGTTCAGTAAAATCAAACTCATTTTGAACAAAAAGCATCAAAGTTTCTCAGATGCAAAAGTTACATTGTTAAGACAAATCTGGAGGACATACAAACAGTTAAAACAAGCAAGCAATCAGTCTCTACTTCATATTCCCCATAAAAAAAAAAGAAAGGATATTTCTGGGATACAAAGTAGTTAAGAAAACAAAACAAATATTTACATGACATTTCGGTAAAAAAATGCTGCTTTTTGTGGTGGACTGACAATAATTGCATTTTCAGAGAGCACTATAAATAGGTGCTAACAGAAAATGGGGAAAACCTATTCAGTGGAGAACCTCAGAGAGCAAAACCAGCAGGGAAACATAGAAGAAAAAATTTAATTTTAGAAGTTCCTTCAGTCAACAGCTGAGTAATTTGTTCAGTTAACTTGGGGTTTTTTTTGCTTACAAAATAATCACATTCTCATTATAATTTCCTTCTACTTATTCATTATCTGAGTTTCTTTTTGTTGCCATTGGGTTGATCAGCTTTCAAGCAATTCACTGCCTAAACTGCACAGACTGTGCTTTGCTTGACCATATGAGCTGCACAGCATCATTTTTTCATCCTAACTGGGTGAAAGCAGAAGCATTTCCCAGATGAACAGCAGCCCAGGTTCTACTCAGCACACAGCAGCAACCATGCCCAACTGGAACATTCAACCCAAGATAGCAGCAACAATTTATAATTAAAAATAAAAATTAAAAATCGGAGGGAAAAAAGAGGGGCGAAGAGAAAAAAAATCAGCTGCCAGGATGAGCCAAACCACAGGAAGGCCCTGTAAAAATAGCAGGAGGACAAAGTCATCTAAGTAAGCCTCTACACACACTCTTCTTGTGCTGACATAGTGTGGAGTTTCAGAATTAGTCAGTAGTGGTTCCTGCTCTGAGCCTCAGCTGAAGAGCACTCACCTGAGTTGACCACAGGTTGAGCTGCTTGAGCGAAGGCAGTTTGATGAGGTGCTCAGCACAAGCACTTGTCACATTGGTAAAGGCCAGGCTGAGGTTTTCCAGGTTCCCAAAAGATCCCGAGCTCAGCAGGCGGGCCAGGTCTGCATCCTGAAAGAGAACAGAGATTGGGAAGGGAGATTGTGGGTGCCAGCCTGGAAGTGTCACCGATACCGGTAACCAGAGCGAGTTGCACAACTGCTCCACTTGTTTACAGTAACAGAGAACCACACAGAGCAGTTTCTGTTTGTTTGGCAAGCAGCTGGGCTCTTGTGGCAGTGTTGCTTCACACACCCTGGGAAAAATCTGTCCAAACATTGGGACAAAAATGTCCTTTGCGTGTGTATCCTTGTGAGACACACAGGCCTCAGTGTCAGAGGAAATGCAGGAGATGGGTTTTTAAACATCATGAAGATTTAACCACGAGGTCCAGGTCCCACCTGTGCTCAGCACCATTACCTGGCCTCAGTGAAGTTAGTCTGGGTTTGCACCAAGCTTAAATGCAATAATGCTGGGTCTCTTTGAGACCCCCATGACTAAAATCCAGAACTGGACATTGGGAAGTTTGCCTTTGTAATGCAAAACTCTGTCCCCAGAGCTGCCATTCCAAATGTGAGCAGCACTATAAATGTGACAGCCTGCTGCTGGTGCTGGAAACTGCTGCACAGGCCCAAGAGCAGAAATGTGCCCTAGTTGTGTAAACTCCACTTGTGTTGACAGAGCAAGTGGAATGGCTCCCCACTAACTGCCCAAAACCACTGTGCCACATGGCAAACATAAATCAAGTGTTTAAACATGGAAAGACAAAGGTGTTTTTCTATTGACATGATTAACTTACTGTGGACTTGGATGGCAGTGTTAACCTTGTGGGGCCACCTTTTCTTTGCTGTAAAAGAGAAGATATTTTGGTCAAACAAGCTGCCATTCTACATTTCAGACTCACTGAAGTACAGCAAGCTCCTCACTAGTGCTAACCCTGCTCCCATTTCAAAGCTCCTGCCAGCCCTTCCACCTCATCCCTGCTTCCCCTGCCCTGAGTGTGCCTCTTGTGTCCCTGGGGACACCCACTAACCACAGCTAAGTGGGTCTTCATGCCCTTTGTCTGCTTCAGCCTGCCAGCATTTGGCCACTTTCACTTTAAAATAATTTCCTTGAGTTCAAAAAAAGCATCTACTTTTCAGGCTGGGAGAAGGGGTTAAAGACAAATATAAATGTGAAAGAGGCAAGAGGAAGTTTGTGGGTATGTTTGCCGAGGTGTAAAAGTGCTTATGCGAGCAGGTCCATTGTAAATCTGTAGGGCCTCTCTTTAAAATCAGGAAGAATATTTTTCTGTGGGCTCTAGCTCTGAGAACTAGACCTAAAGACCATCTCAGTGAAATGCTGTGAATGCCAGAGCATTCAGAAATGCTGGCCAGCACCAGAACCATTTGCTACTCATATGTCAAAAGGTGGCAGAATTTGACAAGCTGACTTGTAAGATCTTGAGACAGCAGGGTTTCACCTTTATTCCTTCCCAGGGATCCTAAGCAGGTTATTGAATATCATTCATAAACATAGTATGGGATTAGTCACGTCAGTAAATATCACACAGTATATATATTCACAGTAAAATCCTCTGAGGACTGCTCCCATCCTGTTGTTAACTGGGAATTTCACACCCTGCTTGTCTTTCTTTTGTACCTCCATTTGTGGAGAGCACAGAGCCCAGTGTGCTATGGCAATGTGTGCAGGGTGACATACCAGCTCCTTTAACTCCCTCTGCCTCTCACACAGCTGTTCATACATTCTCTTTCCCACGTCTGTGCTTTCCAGGGTGGAGATGATCTGGAGCTGGGTGTCATTATTGTCAATGATGTTGTATTCCAGCATCAAACACAAAATCTAGCAGCAGAACAAAAGGAAAGTGGTCAGTGCAGGGTTTTCATTACATTTCTTTCAAATATCCTAATTACACTGGGCCTGGCTAAGTTTTTAGAGCATGCAATGAGGAGGTTAGATTGGAGGATATCACAGCAATATTTATGTCACTTCCAACACACAAAATTAATTTTTTATTTGTAAAGAATGAAGTGTAATCTCCAAAAGCCAGCCTGTCTATCCTGCTCCCCAATTTGCAATTATTTGCCTCAGACCTGGGAGATGGCTCCATGCCACAGCCCTCTCCAGAAGAGGTACAATCCATCCAGGATTTCCCAGGTCCAGGGGCTGGGCTGGGCACTGGCAGAGCTGGGACACTGCACACCAGGGATTTTCCATCCCTAAGTGCTGGGGCTTCTGTGCAAGCAGAACACGTGTGAGGTGCCCCCAGCCCATGAGGCAGGATGGGTGAAGGGCACAGAGGCTCCAAGAGAAGATGCTGGGAGCTCCCTGCTGGCCAGGACATCCCCACCTCACTGGGAACACACCCAGCTCACCCTGGGGAAGGGACTGCCAGGAGCAAGGCAGATCCCAAGGGATGATTCCAGTGGGTCACATATCATAGATTTAGGACACAAGCTGTCTCTCCACACTGTTTTTTCTTTTCAGCTATGTATCATGCCATTGCAATTAAAATGCAAAGCTTTTATTCCCTCCACAATATCAATTATTTTTAATGAAGAAAAAAAATCCAGCAACATTATATTCAAATGCATGCAGCATGCTCCTTTATTTACTGGATTAAATTAGCATGCAAAAATCGAAGTCAATGAAAAACTGTAACTCTTTCCATCTATTTATCCAGTCTCTTTCTGCTGATAATGACATTTATCAAGAAACTTCTCTTAAGAAACCCAGAAAAATACATATAAACTATTAGCACAACAAAAATAACAAATCAGAAGCATAAAAAAAATGTGTATTAATGCAAGCAAATAAGGTTTTATAAAGGTACTTCCTGTGTACTGCTCATTTTGCAGGTGGCAAGACAAGAATCAGGCATTTCATCATGGAAAAGCCTTGTGGTTGTGGATTGTGATCTCTCACCACAGCCTACAGCACCATGGCCATTTATTTCCCATCCTAACCTCTGCAGCTGCATTACAGCAAACAACCTCTTTGTCCAAAAATTCATGCACCCACCTTTCATTTAATTCACACTCATATCTACAGAACAACAATATTCTGCTCCCCTTAATTCAGAGAACCACAACCAGCCACTGCTGGTGTTTGACATAACACAAACCTGACCCCTGCTAGAGCCAGTTCTGGGAAAGGCACTGTGAACCTGAACACTGCTCATGACCACACATTTTTAGGGCTTACCTCTACCATCGTCTGGTTACCCCTCAAAGCCAGCAGCATGCAAGGTCCCAATTTATTTTCAGCCAGTGAAAGCAGGAATTTCTTTGTTTTATAGCAGGATCCCATTAAAATATGAACCTATGCAAGAAACAGAGGTAAAATTAGGGGTGTAGGCCTAAGAAACACATATACCTCTGGAAGGGATATTGTTAAGCAGTCAAAAAGTGGGTTAAATATTTGCAATAAACCTACATGAATCTTTACATTCAAGGTTGCAGTGTCTCAACAGCTTTACTGCTGAATGGAAGTGACTTTTCAAAGAAGCTGATGCCCAGTGAGATCTGAGGGAGTGGGAAGTTTGACTCCATAAAGGAGCCCAGCTGACAGCCTGAGAGAGGCTCCCCAGGAGCCATCAGAGCAGCTGTGCAGTTGCCCCCATTGCCAGTAACCTGATGACCCCAGCCCCGGGGGAAGCACCGGGGGTTTTGCTCTCGCATCTGTTTGCGCTTGGGTTTCTCTGGAAATGCCAGCTGGGGAGCAGGGGCTGCGTGGGCTGGGTGTCCAGGTAAAAGGCACTGCTGCTGGCAATCTGCTGGCCTTGGATAAGGGCTGCTGACTGACAAAATCACCTGCTCAGGATGAAGACAGGACCTGACTGGGGAAGGAAGGACTGCTTTAAGAAAATCCAGCAGTCCTAAGCATTAAGTCAGAGATGACTTCATGGGTTTTCATGCTCTTGGGCCAATATCCTGCTTTCTCTTTTGCTGAGTTTTCCCTGAAAGGAAAGAACTGCTGAGAACATGCCCTGAGTGGCACTCCTTCAAGTCTTTGAGCTGACAAAACTGTTGTGCAGACTCTCTGAAACCTCCAGAAACCACCATCTGATACCACATAGTAACGCCTATGGTGGAAATGCAAAGCCACTTGTGCAAATCAAATATGTCTCTTCAAGAAAATAAGTTGGTCATATTATTTCCAATGTAAATGCCTTAGAGATTAAATGCTGGATTCATAGAAGAAAGTCTTATTTCATAACCCAGATGGCTGATTCACCATTTGCTGCAGAGCACTACGTGAGAATTTGCATTTTCCAACAGCCTAGGCAGGAAGAGCTCCATTATGTGGACTCAACATCAGCACTACCCTACAATAACCTTGTAAATGCATTCTGTGGCCCCCCTGGCTCATGGCATTGCCTGCACTATGTTCAATACTGCTAAAATATCACAACCATGCCATGATGAGGCCAATTCCATGTGAATCATGGCTTCATTATCAGCAAGCTCTTTAGAAAAACAGAAAATCTTTTTTTTCCTTAAGCATCCATCAGCTCAGGTGGCCTTTAAAAATGTGAACCTCCAAGCCAAAAGAGATTTCATTTCATGCAGTTTTCATTAAGTTTTTTTAGAGGTTTTCTTGAGAAATGGAAAATACTGACACTGACAGTAAAGTAACATTAGGTGCATCTCAGAACAGGGTGTTTTTCCAACTTTATGGTGAGTCGTTAGCAGCTCTTTAAGTATTTATCAACATCCTTGCAAAGGGCACAGAGTGCTGCATATTAATGTGTGTTAGCATTGTGCTTTCTCATGCACGCCATCTCCTGATGCTCATAAATATCCTGAATGGCTCTCAGGAGAAATGATACAGTTCTGAAGAAATTTTCTTTTCAAAGATAAAAGACAGATGAACAGTGAAGAGGGGTGAAACCTTTTGTAAACACTCTTCTTCCATTATCAGTTTCAGAGGTAACTGATCCATCTGAATTTCAGGCTACAGACAGACATTGATGTTCTGTATGTCCCAAAATGTTCAGCATGTGGGAGATGCACAAAGTGTAGAAAGTCACTTCACTATGTACCCAAAGCCAACTTCAATAAATGTTTTCCCCCTTACCAGGGAAAGGCAGTAATATAATTTCCATCTTACTTGGTATATGGAGAATTCATACAGAGAGTGACTTGACCCAGGTTGCACAGGAAGACAGTGATGTGCTTAAATCACATCACTGATTAAAACCTGTTATTTTCTGTCTAGCCCTTTGCAGAGTTACAAAAGAAATAACTGCTGGAAATGGAATGCTGGTTTCTAATTACACCTCTTCACAACAATGTAATTGGGCAGAGACACTGGTAACACCTTTTTATATCTATCCATCCATCCCTTGATTAAACCAATGTAACTGTTGGTTTTAAATTCCAGGGTAGCCTACAAATGTAAACTGTAGGTGTGCACGTACAGAACAGTCTGTCTCCCAGTTTTCCATGTTCCCTGAGAGAGTTTTTTTATATAGACAGACAAAGACAGATATTTACAAATACAGAAATACATACATATGCACAAGCATGGTTTGTGTATTACACTACCAGTGACAAAACATGCCACGGTTCAAAAAGAGAACAGTAACTTGCTAAGCAAAATGTGACTGCAAGGGAGGTCAATGGATTTGGTGGCAGGAAGATCTGGATTTTCTGGTGAACACTCATGGTTAACAAAATAGTGATTTTGATAATTTATTTTTTGACAAAAACAAGTATATCCTGTTACTGCCCACCAGGCATTAGTTACTTCTTGCACAGTTTGTGAACTCCCATTGCTGCAGACACCTACCATACTGGCAAAGAGCTCTCCATCATCATCACAGGCCACTCCCCCAGGGCTGTAGAGCTGGAACCAGCCGTCCTTGCCAGCCCTCACACTCAGCAAACACGAGTGCACCTGCCAAGAAGTGAACACATTGGGAAGGTTACAGCTCCTTCCAATAACCACCAGCATCTCCCACACCGGGCCAAAAGGAACTGCAGAAGCAGGGGCTGCTGGAAATCCCATGGTTAATATTTTAATCTGCAGAGCTGCAGGCCAGTCTCCCCTCCTAGAATCCTTTTTTTCAGTATAAGCAAGAGGGAAGCTGCACCATCCCTTATTGCACAGCCCTTTTCGTTCCTGTTACACAAATCAAACATGAAATGGCTCTAATCTAGAACAGCTCCTTTCACTTGGGAAAAAAAATACCACCAAAAATCCAAATTAAAAAAAAACCCCACAAATGTCTCAGCTTCTGTCATTTTCCCCCTGTCCTCCCAGCATGTGTGTCTATACATCTGATGTGATCTGCATACCAAATGTGGTGGCTGATGGCTTGCTCATTCCAATCACTCACAATTCTTATTACTCCTGCACTAATAAAATTCGACCAGAGTCAGGGTGCAGGAAATCCACAGGGAAAACTCAACAGGGATACATAGCACGGAAGCTGCACTGGAAAGCTGGCACCAGTGAGCAGCCATTAGTCTAAATTTGGCCCACTGTAGAGATTACTATATTTAGTCCCACAATTTAATAGAGAAGTCATAATTAAGCTTTATTTTTTCCTTTTCTTTTTTTCCCTTCACTTGAAGAAACAGATGTTCTATTTCAATTTTTGAGGTGTGTGTGTGTGTGGGAGGTAAATTCTTTCCTTTGGGCACAGAACTCTAGTAACAGATGAAATCCTGGTGCCATTCTAAGACAAGAAGGTCTCTTCTGACAAGGGTAACTACTGCTCACAAGAGCTAAACCCATGGAAATGAGGAGTTCTGGGCAGTGATGATACAGCTTCACCCCCAGTTTGAGGCAGCTTTCCTGCCTTCATGCCAAAAGCAAGAATCACTGTGGATGAGAGGTTCCCTGTGACTCAGCCAAAGCTGATGATGCTGAGCAGGCTCTGAGTGCAGCTCTGAGGCACCACGAGGCTGCAGCAACACTCTCACCCCAGGAACACACTCCCACCCCCTTCCTGCTGCCAATTCATGAGAATTACAGGCATTTGCACACAACAGAGCTGAAACACAGCTACACAAAACCTGTTCTTTTGTAAGCTGTGCGGACCCATGGATTTTGATTTCATTTTTTTTTTTGTACAGAAGATGTAAAGCTCTGAGTGATCCCACAGAAAAATCTTTCTGGTTGCGGTTTAGAACAAGGACATCAACTGATGCCAGACAAGGAGGTGACAACACATAAACCTTACACATAAACCACCCTGAGAGGCCACTACTGCTTCGAGACCTAGGCAGAGTAAAACCACACTGTGTTTTGGAACAAACTACTCAAGGAGAGATCTGAACAAGTGCAGTTGCAATCCCTCCAACTAATGCTCTGTGTAAACTGCCAACAAACTCACTTCTTGCCTCGGGTCTTCTGCAAATCTCTGAATCACATATTTCAGCTCCCTGAAAAAAATAAGAGTAAGAAGGACAAGAATAAGCAGTTGCTGGTTGCAGTATTTACACAAGTATCACATTTCTCTTGAACAACACCTTAAATTATATATATTAATGCAATTTAGAGAGAAACAAGTTGAACTCCTTTCACAGAAAGGAAATATGATGTCTAAAAGTTATTACCAAGGACAGTGTCTGCTCACAATAGCCTAGAAAATGTTTCTAAGATGTGCACTGACAAACTCCTTTGTAAATTCTATCAGCACCCAGTGGCTTTAGTCCTTGGGCTCCTGCTAGCACAATAAATTACAAAGAGAACTTTTTATTGCTAACAGAACATGCCTACAGCCCTTCACAGATAAAAGCCATTACAGACACAATACTGAATAATGCATCATTGCTATTATTGACTAATACAAGAATTTATTCAATAAAACAAAGGAGCCCCAGAAACTTACTTTGTGAATTTCTCATGTGCGAGAGCCCTGAAATGGAAAACAGAAGAGTATGAGCATCTGAGAGAAAGGAGAAGGGGGGGGGGGGGGGGGGAAAGCCCAAAAAAACCAAACAAGCACTTTTCAGTTCTTTCTAGAAAATAAAAGGACTTGCTAAGCAATTGCAGCACATAAGACAAAAAAAAAAAAGTTTCAAAAAATCAGATAAAGCCTCTTTCATTGACCTAGAGGGGAAAATTACTTGGAACAAATCTTGTAGCTTTTCTTGAGTCTTTCTTAGACAAGGCTCAGACTAATATCAGTGGGAGCTTTGGGTCAGAAGAAAGTAAAAGACTTACAGTACCATTATATAATTACAGGGTTTTGCCTGCCTCAGAGAGCCAGGTGTATTCCTTAATTGCAAGGCAATTAGGGTATGGTCGCAGCTAATTAGCATCATACATCAGTAAGGCAATTAATGGTCATTTTGTGAAGTGCCTTGGATCATGGTATGGTTTACAGCTCCCCCAAGACTCAAGTTAGACTTAGGTAATGATGTCTCTGTTACCCATCTCCAAGCTCTCACTGTAGCCCAGGTAACCTGGCATGGAGGATTAGACCTCTGTGATTCAAGACACCAGGTCATCAGGGGATGTGATAAGCCAGCAAATTGTACAATTACAGGTTGTAATTTTGTCCATGGAGGTCTGCACTTTATAAACACCACTGCTCATTAATAGGTTACCAGGGGAGCTGGGCTGATCGTAGGGCAGTTCCTTCATTTAATGCAAAACCCAAATGACAGGAGTCTGTGTGACGCCAGCGAAGCTTCCTCCCCCACTGAATCTCTCACTCTGCTCTCCTCCTCACCAGCTTTCCTCCCCTTCCTGTCTGCCTGTCTCTAGTTAACCATATTTCTTTTCAGGATCATCTGAGAGAAATGGGGAAGGAAGCTGAACGTGGGGAGGTCTTCACATCCCTCAGCATCAGCCAAAATCAGCTTCAGTTTCTAAATCAATGCTGGAGGCACAAAGCTCCTACTGCCATCCCTTTTCACTTGATGTATATTTCACCATAAAAAAGCAGTAACAAGAAGAAGCCAGTAAATACTAAAACAGTGCAAACTCACTCCTTGGGAAATGGGATAGGCTGAAGCAAGCTGGCCAGGGCTGGTCTCCAGTCATCGTAGTCTGACCTGCAAAATGAACATTTTGTTAATGTTAACGTCACCAGGTTTTAAGTATGGTTTGCCAACAGTTAGTTCAAGGAGTTAAAAGCTTTTTACTGTGGGCACCAACAACCTTTCTGGTTTACTGAAGCACTCTCAAAATCTACAGTGACATTTCCCTTTCCATTTCCAGCACATTCTCCATATTGAGGCACAATAAATCTGGTATTTACAGTGACCTCCAGAGAGGCCTTCTTTATGTCAACCTAAAGACATTTGCTGTTTATGAAACCTGTTGACATTTAATCACTAAGTAATACTTTCATCTAAGTTGGTAGAGCAATTACCACGCCACTGCTATTTAAAGCTCTTCTCTACATTGAGCTAGAAATTTTCTTTGCTATAAGACATAAGCCCATTTGTAAAAACAGAGATACCCCCAAATCCATTTCTGACACAAAACCCACCAGCCAAAGCCCAGACCTGGCTCTCAGTCCCACTGGTAACAATGAGCACACACAGAAGTGAATCTCACACGGGCTGCAACACCTGGGGATGTCTGTAGAAACAACAGAGAAGAGCCTGCCACCTCCTCTTAGTGCTGCTACCTTTTGAATTTCAGTGTTAAAAATCAGAGTATTGGCTGCAGCTTACTGGAAACTTGGCACAAAAGTGTGGTGTGTCTTTGGGAAGGAACAAAGTGTAATATTCTCAAATGGACAGTATCTACTGATAGCATTACAGACAGACAACATATGCACAGAAACTGTTCCAAAAGAATGCAGTTTTGCAAAGGGAAACTTCTAGCTCAGAGAAATTGAAGATGGATGCATTTCCAAAAGTCTCATCCATCTTTTGAACCACATAAAACAGAAATGTCCATAAACTAATAACACACATGATGTTGGACAATCCACAAAGATGTGTTCATAGAAAAAGAAAATTTAAATGCATGAGGAGGGTACTCTTAAGAAGCAACATGCAGAGAAGTTTTACCTGAATGGAGAATTGTGATGTAAAAATCAACCAGGGAAGCAGTTATCACTTGCCCAAGAGCAGTGTAAGTTCAGGTTACACAAATGTGTGCTATGTCATGCAAGCAACCAACCCATGAGGACCACTGAAAGTGGTTTAGTGCATTAAAAACCAGAAGAGCACATGTGAAGTTACAGTAACCCAAAAAAGAAACCTCGTGCCCATGCCAGTTATGCTAGAAGCCACTGAACCTAATTTTCTCCTCCATGAAAAATTCTGTTTACAGGTCTAAGGTAGGGCCAACCCTGAGACAGGGGGTGTCTCACAAACCTGAAGTGAGTGTGAGTCAGTGGCAGCAAGAGCCCTTTGTGATCACCTATTCATCAGGTTTTTTCCAGAGACAAAAAGTCCCTCACCTGCTTAGCCACTGAACAAATAAGGAAGATGATCAACTCTGTTTAATGTCTCAGAACAGCAAGACATGAAGCAGGACTTCATTACAGGGGTTGTTTTTCCATTTAGTCAGTGTAAAGTGAATATCATGACACACCTGAGGATGGGGCTAGTCACATAAACTGAAATAATGCAAGGAAACCTCTGACACAGCATCTCCAAGATGAGCTTTCTGGGTTCTTTCAACAAAGCTTTGATTAATTAAAGCTATCTACAAGATTATTCTTTGTTTCTGACCCACAGACACATTGAATGGGTCGGTCACACAGAACTCTGGCCTGTGTTCAGGTTCAGCTGAAAGTTTCTTGTTAAAGTACCAGGTCTCTGTAGGAGAGAGCTGATGCAACCTATCTATAGCTGCAGCCCTGAGAAGTGCCACAGGTCTTACCACGTTTGTCAGGTGTGAGAACACAGTGCAGACATTTTGTTTTATTTAAATATGCACACCCTTTAGAAATTCCTAGCGGATTTTATTCTAAAAACAATACATTTTTATTGGTAGACACAAACAGTGCTAAAAGCAGATTTTTTTTTGAGCAGGGGAGACTCAGAAGTCAAAAAGCTAAGTTAGAAAATCCAGAGGTGTTAAAGGTGCTTCATATCACATGAGATACAGCACCTACAAATCTTTTCTTACAGAAGGTTAACAGCTGAGAGCCACTTTGAGGCTTAGCTCCTGTGACATCTCAGGCTAAGTGTTACACCACTGAACCTCCTTCTTGAGCAATCTGGAGAGTTGTGATTACTAATAATATGAACCAATCAATTTTTCATGGCTGAGCTTCAAAGGAAATTGCAAGAGTAAGAAAAAAGTTGTTTTGGAATGAAACTGCAGACAGAATGGGACAGTGTCACTGGCTTTTCTCAAAGCTGGGGAGCAGGGCAGGTCTGTGAGAGGGCAGTGAAAAGAAATCAGTCTGCTTAACCAGGAGGAGAAGGAAGAAAAAAAGGAAGGAAGGAAGGAAGGAAACCATCTCCTATTGAAATATATAAAATTTGGTCGCATGAGTGGGACCTGAACATAAAATCTGCACAGGCTGTAATCCCTTCAGTGTGAGCTAGGAAACATGAAACAAACACAGCACAAGAATAAAACTAAACTACTTATTAAAAGCCTACAGTGTTTCTCCTCCTCCCACCTATTCCCTTTTCAAAAACATTTTCCTTCTGTCTCTGCTCATCTCATCTGCACTCTTCTTTCATTTCAGACAGTTGCTTTTTTCTTTTTTTTTTCCTTTTTCTTTTTTTTCAATCCATTCAAAGCTCTAACACAAGACAAGTGTTTGAAGCAGGGAAAGAAAGGGAGATGGATTAGTTCTGGCTGCAGTGAACAAGCACTGCAATGAGCCAGACAAAGAGGCTGGGCCAGGACAAGGAGGGAGCACAGAGCCACAGGGACATCCTGGGACAAACTCCCCTCCCAGCTCTTCCAAGGGCGCTGGGCTCCACGCTCATCACACAGCTCAAATCCCAGGACTGGCCTGATAAAAGGGGGAGAAGGACTCCCTGGCTCTGATTTTTGCAGGATTTGCAGTTCTAGGTGAGCAGCCAGGCTGCAGCCCAACCTGCAGGCTCCCAGGTGACAGATGAGAGCCATCACCTGCCCACAGCCTCCCTCACCCTGACACTGCCCAGGGCACAGAACAACCATATTAATTAAATAATCCCCCACTGCAGTGACTTTGCCTCTGGGCCATCATCGCTCTTGGCCTGCCAACATAATACATTTTCCTTCCCCAGGATCACCTTTCACCAAAATGAAAACCTGCCCGCGTGTCATGTGCGGCACAAACAATCCAAAACACACGAGCAGCCCGGGGCAACCTCGATAAACATGACATAGGATAATCCACTTGGGATATTCAGAGCATGCCACTGACCTATTGGGGAATGCAGAGCAGCCAGGGGAAGCTCCAGTGGGTGCTCGTGTTTGGAAAGCTCTGGCTCTCATCTCGGAGACACTGCAAGCCCCAAGGCCTTGGGGTTTTGGGGGTAATGAAGGGATAAGAGCAACTACTTGGAAGCAGCTTGTTCTCCAGACTGAGCAGACTGACAAGCAGATCTCTGTTGTCAGATAATATGACCATACCCCCAGACATGATCTCTTCTTTCCCTGGCTCTAGGTTCAATTCCCTGAATTGTATGACATCAGGTTTAGCTCAGGGTGTCAGGACAGGCTGAGAAAAAGCCTCATCAGACCTCTTGTCAATACAAGGCACAAACCTATCTGCAAAACAGTGAGGTGCCTTTCATTCTCAGCCTTCTTTTGAGATGGACTTGTTTGGCTTTTTTAAAAGAAGAAAATTCAGCACCATTGAAAGACCCTAGAAAGGTTCTGCCCTAACTGCTGAGAACAGAAATGGGCTCCACTGCTCACAGTTGGCATGGAAGCATCAGGAAACAGCAACACAAGGCTGCCCAAAACAGGTTGTGACACTGGCCCCAGAGAGGGGTACAAGTGTCTGGACATCTGGACAGACCCTTGCCACTGGAGGCAGCCATGGAAACAAAAAATAACACAGACAAAGGGTAACAGTTTATGATACAACACCAACAGAGCTTCCCCAAGAGGGGTCTGTTCCCACAACCAATTGACCTAGATTTCACTGCAGACAGTTTAAATGTCTCCCCATCCCCTGGAACCAGTGGGATCCTTCAGGTGAAAGAAACCTTTGAAGTTCTGCAGCCCAAGGAGTGGACACATGGCCCTTTCTACTGCAACTTTCTTTAACCATGGTTGCCCTGCTCAAGCACAAGTCTGGCTTTACAAGGCATTCCCAAGTGCATGGAAACATTAACATGCAAATAGGAGCTGGGCAATGCTGAGCCATTCTCAAAGCCTCTAATTTAATATGATGAACAGAAATTTTGCAGTTAATTTAGTGCATTTTCTACACACCAGTTCAAGACTTGTAGCGTTCAGGAGGCACTGGCTGGTGTCAGTAACACTATCAGAGTCCAGAAGGAGTTACAGAATATTGACACAGAAGTTTGATCCACTTTTGAGTGCAGGACCAAAACAGCATGTTACCCTAGAGACTGTCTCCTTTAAAATCTGCCCAGACTTTGGGTCATCTGCCAGCATCTTCAAAATCATGATTTTCTATTTTCCTTTAGTACGCAATAGTTGCGTTTTGTTACTCAACTACATTAGAAAAAAGGTCAAAGATGTTCTAGGTGCTGTAAGAGCCCCACAGACAAACTTTCTAAACTGCCCTTTTAGCTTTCTGTGCAAAAAGTGAAGTATTACAGTGATTGTTAAATCACATCTTCATCAATATTCCAAGTGAGGGTTTCCCCCAAAAAGTAAGCACTGTGTAAGAGTCAGGTGAACAATAAAATGTCCTCTGTTGAAGCTACTGTTGAGAATTCTTATTTGCTAGACTTCCAATAATTAAAATTTGCCTAAATAAATTACTCCCTGCTGCCCTAAGTTAATTATGTAAAAAAGATATCATTGCTGGTGACTCTCCTGTTTTGATGATGATACTGAGTCAGACACCTAAAAGAACAATCAAACTCAATGCTAAGCAACTTATTTATGTTTGGCTTACCATTGTTACTAATAAGACCATTATTTTACTGAAAGCCCGCTGAGAGCTCAGCTCCTGGATGGCAGTTGTTTTATAATTAATGTTTTCTTCCTACTGGCATGTTCTTCAACTCTCTTTCTTCATATTCTCAGATTTTCAAAGTACAGTATTAGTATTTCATGCAACAGAAATCCTTTGCTCAGGAAGAGTTAGAGCATGAAAGTAATCAGCATCACAACAGCATTATCTTGTATTTTGGGTAATAACTACAGAGTCCTTCTAAAATGCTGTTCCATCACTGCTTTCAGCATTGAAAAAAACAACATCGAAAATCTTTACCAGAATTTACAAATAAGGAAAACGAGGCACTTAGAAGTGCCTTATCTGAGACCTCCCAGTGAGCCAGCGGCAGAATGAGGAGCAAGCAGATTCTGCATTATTGCTTTCAGGCACCCAAAAAATCAAGGGATGAGCAGGAATGGAAGGGAACTCCAATGAGGGGAGCTGCAGGCAGAGCTCTGCCCTAGGAGCTGCCCTATATTCTCACAGGTTGTGATTTCCCAAGCAGGCTGTGGGCTCTGGCAGGGCACTCTGAGGAGAGTTGCACCAGTTTTGTGTTATCACTGGTCCCTCACTGTGCACATCCTCTGGGATTTTCACCTTTCAGAATCCCTGCTGTACAAGCAGAAAAAGGGCCCAAAGCTTCCCCACATCTACAACACCTCTAACAGTAACATATTCCCATTTTCATTGCTGCTGATTTAAAAATCAAGTTGAACAACTTGATTTTTAAAAAGATAGGAAATGCATCCAAAAAAAATAGATTATTTTAAGGTACGGAGTGAAACGAGTTCTTTGCGTAGCAAATTCAATGGGAATTGGGAGCTGGCATATCAAATGTTTAAAAGTGGAGAGACTGTGAGGAAGAACATGTCCATTTGTGAATTTGTTTGTAAGTGTGTGTCAGCTGCATGATGAAACCAAAACCGTCAATGCTCAGTGAGTCAGCATCCAACCAGCACCAGGACTGGGAGAGTGCTCAGTGTTTATGGAAAACAGGGAGAGTCAAGGGGACAGGAATAAATACACGACGTGTTTAATGGAGCACCTGGGTGAGTGCAGACTCAAAAGCCCCCAGATGAAGCAAACTCAGATGCTGTGCTTTTTTTAATGCAATCATGTTTAAAGGCAGAAGAAGCTAGGCCACGGGGAAAAAAAAATTATACAAAATTAGCCTTCACAGCAACTTCCTGCTCAAGAATCTAATGGGAACAGTATCTGGTATTCACTTGTCCTGTTTTCAGTTTTGAATGAGTGCTTAAGTAATTGCAAGTCAGCTGTGTAGTGAGTGGAAGAGTGATGCTGCAAATTTGTACCATGTATTTTGGAAAAAATGAAAATGTGGGACAAAAACCTTCACAAAATCCTCCACCACAGCAGTTTGACTTCATTTTATTCCTTGGGAGTGCAGCCCCAGATGTGCATTTGTCTGCAGTGCAGGCACATGCTCATGGTTTATAGCAGAGTCCAGATTTCACTCATGTCTTGGATTCTAGAAAGTTCAACTATGACTTCATTAGGCCTTACACTGTTTAAAAATAATTAATGTAGAAGTTAAACAGTTTGCCACAAAACATACTGCAACTCAGTATCAGAGCTAACTGTCAAAGTCAACAAAGTTGTTTAGCTTCACTTCTATTAAAAACTCCCATTCTGCAGTCCACCTTTTCTGTTATTCCTTTTCATTCATTCATCCAGAGAAAACCAAGCTTTTCCTGAAGAACATTTTCCTTTATATTCCTGTTTAAGATATTCAGATTTGCCTGCTAGGAACCACCCTGCCACCATTTTGTGGCAAAGACTTTGAACACCTGGGGCCTAATACAGGTCCACTGTACCAAAGCAACTGGACAGAGACTCCACTCTAATACAAGCATATCTGAATAAGTCATAAAACTTCTACAAGCACAAGAAGGGAGAATATCTAAGTGAAAAACAATGACAGTATCCAACTCCTGCTAACATCAGGGCAGTGGTGCTGCCTATCACTGCACAAGCACTGAACCTACCACAGACCTGCCTTTTCTAGCTCTATCTCAGGCAATCCCAAGAGCCCTAGAGGAGACAAATGGGTTTTTTTATTTATATTTGGTGGGCAAGAACAAAAACAGAAACCACTGGCACCAACATCCCGTCTTCTGTAAAATGCCTGAGGCTCAATGTACAAATAAGCTTTCCATTTTCATCTTCCTACTGCTATTTTTAGAACATCTTGGCAGTGCCAGATGCCTCTTTCAAAGGCTGGACTCTCCAGAGCTGGAGTTAAGATTTATAACCACGTGCTGGCTCGCCACAGATGTTGAAGACAACAGGCCTGAGGGAAAAGCCCTCCCCACCACTGTTGGGATGACACTGTTCTAAAAGCTGTTCAGAACAGTCACTCACAGCATCTTGAGGATCTCCACGTAGCAGCCCAGGATCCTGTCAGCCTGGGGGCTCAGCTCGATGCTGATGGTGCTGCAGGTGGGGCTGACCATCAGGCAGTCGATGAGGTTGGGCTCGCTGTCGTTGCCGACGCCGGCCGTCATCTTCTGGTTGGCCGTGTTGTTGCGCTCCACCTCCACGTGGATCTCGTTGGAAGTGACAATGACTGGTTTGAGGCGGGATTCAGTCAAGGTGGCCTCCTGAGAGACCAGGTCAGGACTCGTGTGGAGAAGGCGGAGGGGGAGGTTGGGCTTTCGGTCGCACTGCTGCTGGCAGCCGTTCCGAATTTCCTTCAGGCTTGGCGAGTTGTCCCGACTGAATTCCAGAAAGAAACAAATCATTTCAGTAGACAGACATACCAGCAGGGAGCAGGAGAGAGAGTGCAACACTGAGAAGCCACAATTTTTTGCAATTTCCCATTGCATTTCACCCCGGCCCAGCGGATGGCTTTCCTCTCTGCAATGGGATTACCGAAATAAATTAAAAACATTAAAAGGCTCCAATAAGACTGTTCTGCAGCCCCTATTTGACAAAGACTTGAGCTTTTCAGTACTCTAATCGACAGACCAGTTTAGTCTAAAGGTGAACTTTCCTGTCCAAGTTGTACAAAGCTGTAACAGAATCCATGCCCAAGTATGTATGTGGCTATAGTACATGCCCAGACATTTGTCTGCAGGCCTCGTGTCTGGAATTTGTGTTGGACACTGAGCAGCCCCTGTCCATGCTCCACCATGAGGAAAGTCAGATAGGCATAAACAAACAGGAAACCTAGCAGAGGGGAACCCTCAGTGTCTACTGGAAACTGGCTCATGTGTCAAGAACTGCGGCGTGTGAGGAATCAGAGTTTCCACAATAACCGAGACAGACTTGTGAAACCAGCTCGAGTTCAAAGCTGCAGATACACAGGGATTTACACACAACTCCCTCTTCAAGGTCTCACCCCTGCCCTTCCTCACTTCCTTGGTGAGTACCAGGGAAGGAAGGTTCAGCTTCTCTCAGGTTTTCCAGCACACCCATCTCACACTGATCTCATTTGTGAAGAACACACGGTCAGCTGGGAATTCACACTGACCTGTTGATGAATTCCTCATAACAGGAATAAATGGCAGCTAAGCAGACAGCTACAAGATTTGGCAGGACCCTGGGATGTGGGCATTGTCCTGTTGGACCATGCATGCTGGAAAAGAAAAAACAAGATGATCTCATTGCGAGGAAGGTTTCTGTGGGCAAAACCATTCAGGCTGAATGAGGTGACAGACCTGGATAGGCATCCTTGGGGGATCTTCAGAAGGGCTATAACAGAGAGATATTTTAACCCTCTACATCCAATGGCCTTACTTAGGAACAAGGGTAAGCCGAATCATCAGTTTAATTGATGTGGTATCCCTAAAGTCCTCCCAAAATCTCACACTTGAGTGAGCATGATGAGCCTGAAAGTTAATTTGAATCATTCTGCAGAGGCTTTGAGTCTAAATGTATATGAAGAATGTACACACAGCAAAGTCCATTACCTTGCAGTGAGGAATTAGAAAACCCCAGACTTATCTGAGAACTAGCATTTTAAAAAAGAGACTTCAGCAACACCACCTGAGGGACTTGATTAATTTGTTTTTATTTGCTGTTTGCCAGTACCAAAAAGCACCAGCTACTGTTAACAGCCAGTAAAGCAGGGCTGGGAGAAGTAACACACCAAAGCATGGAAACAGGACTGGAAATACACCATAAATGAAATGTAACTAACCTGTGAATAAACTTCTTCACCACCTCCATTCCAGCATTCAGCTCATTCAAAGACAGAATGTACTCCTGAGTAAAGAGCCGCAACCGAGGGCACTTCCCAAAATCCTGTCCAAGAAGGAGAGACTCGGTGAAGATGGTGAATGTACATCCAAACTGTGGGTTTTCAAAAGAAACCAGCTCAAACAACTGAATTCACACTGCTATTATGCTGACAAGCTTCAAGAGAAGAACATCTCTGCACACTGAAGTAATGTTCTCCCCACTAATAGGGGAGAACATTACAATTTCCAATTACATTACAATTTCCAATCTCTTCTTTCCTTTATACCCACTTTGAAAACAAAGCTCTGTATAATGAAACAACTAAAAACCAAAAAAATCTCACCTATGTTTTGTCTCACATTTGTTTTGCACTTTTCATTTGATATTTTGATTTTGAAATACATTTTTTGTTCAGCGCTTTTGCTTTCACTCCTAACGGCAGATTTTTAGAAATAAAACCCCAAAAATATTATACTTCCATGTCTGGCATGAGTATCTATTCTGGTTTTAGAGTAAATCATTTTGACATGCTATCAATAAGCAATCAAGTACAAAACCAGAGATCAGTTTTTTCTCCACGGATTTTACTCCAGCTATGCTGTGAATTTGACAGGTGAGCTCAAGAGTCACTTTCTTTAAATCCTGCAGTCAGAGAGGCACCTGCTAACTGAAATCCTGCATCTCCTCACATCACCTGCTATTTTTAGATGTGAAAGGAGTAAATTCTGCTGTCTGGTGAGTGTTATTCCACAGCATATTTCCTCACATTTACACAGGTGTAACCTTATTACACAGGTGTTGCAGAACTACAGAGCTGAATTTCCAAGTGGGGAACAAGGTCCACTGAGGACAAACAAGCACTCCCAGCTATTCCTCCACCAGCTGCCTGTGGAAGTTAGCCTGGAAAAAAAACATGGCAGCTGAAATGTTAAAGAAATGCCACAAATGGTAATGAACTAGTGGTGGTCTGTAAAAGGGATGATAAACTCCAGAATGAGTTAACAGAAAGTTTCAGTGCTCTGGGTTTCAGGCTCTTCTGTAGCACAACCTGCATTAATACCTGGTAAGTTTTACAGCCAGAGAAAATGACCAAAAACTTGAGAACAAGCTCAGACTGAACAATGTCTCCTTCAAGCCCTAAATGTCACTGCTGGTACTGAATGGCTGCCTGGTAACTTCGCCCAGCAAAGGGACTGTGGGCAATTCCACATCATTACAATTAACATCATTAAACTTTCAACAGCTCCTTCTGGCAACCTGAACCAAGGACAGGAGACCATGTGTGCTTCATTAGAACATTTGATTAATTTCATGAACATGCCTTGCAAGAGAGCTTTTGCAATTGCAATTTGCTTATGACAGTTTTCAGCCTGTCTAGGTGTCCTAACTGAAGTTGGACTCAAAGTCCAAGAGATCATAAAGAGGATGTCATTGCTGATCCCTAAAATAAAATTTAATATAATGCCCTATCACATACCAAGCACAGAACAATACACACCACCAATAGTGTTTGCTCAAAAAAATAAAAAGAAAAAAAGAAAGAAGGGTTTATATTCAAACACTTGGGCTGAGTCTATAAACAGCTAAAACCCAAAGGTTTGGGAGGCTGCTGAGCACTCCTCAAATAACTCAGCACACAACAGCCTCCAGTCCTGTAACCAGTATTGTCACCAAGACAAAAACCTATCCTGGTTCTTTTGAGATGTTAAAATCAGAGATAAATGAGACACTCTTTCCCCATTTTATAGACAGAAAACTGTGGAGCAAAACTTGTTGTTAATTTTCAAAGGCCACAGAAGAAACTGGAGGCAAAGGTGGGAAGAGCCAGCTCAGTCTCCTGCCCCAGGGACTGCACGGGGCCTCCTGAGGGGATGAAGTTTAGTGTCCCCCTAAAGAGTAACTTTATTTATGTGCACACACACACACATTCTCTAAAGCACTATTCAGTACAGAAGTCCCCAGAGGGTGGTAAAGTGCCCAAATCCACTCCAATTAATACCTGACACCATAAATTCTCCAACTACACACTGCGGTGCAGACATGTTGATTTTCAATCTGCAAATGTTAAGTATGGTAAATATACCCAATTCTCTGAAGCTAACCAAATACAAGCATTACACTATGCATTTAGATTTTATTTGAGACCCCTCAAGAGCTCTGGATGCTTTAAAAAACTCAGTCTGGAATCCAAGAATAACATTTACAGAATATTTCACTGAACACTACAGAATATTCAAAAATGTTTACATGTCTGCACAGTGCTGGCACAGAGCCAGGAATATGACCTTTTTGCCATCTTGGGCTTTCTACCTAGTTCTGTAAACTTAGGGAGTTAAATAATATGATTGGAAAAATAAGAAATATGAACTGTTTTCTACTGGGTTCACACTAATCACAGCATGACAACAGATGGTCTCTAAAATTATATGTTAGTGAAAAGAAGTTGACTATGAAGTTACAGAGGTTCATCCTTGAGATCACTAAGCCAAATCAACTGCCTTAAATATTTTATTTATTTGTTATTCTTTGCCACTGCATTGTGAAGGAAGACTTCTTCATGTAACTTCAAAACATTGGCAGGAAACTCAATATGCCACAAAAGCTGGAGAGCTGGTAAATACCCCAGATACTAATACTTCTATTAGGAAAGGAATATGGATCTTACATATGGAATATGTAAGACTATTTTCAGAGTTTGGGAGAGGGGAATCTGGTCTACAGGGTGGAAAGCAAAGCAGGGCATTTATTTCAAATACTGACAAGGAATTGATCAGCAATGAGAAGGAAATCTGGGTAAGAACAGCCATAAAATGACAGAGTACCTAAATCCTGTAATGAGAAGGAAGAATAGCAGTAGAAAAGCAGTAGAAAAGTATAAGGATATTCAGGAAACTGAGGTAAGAACTCACTGGACATGGACTAAATAAAAATGGAAACCAAGAAGGCTGGTGGTGTCTTACAGGAAAAGTGTTGAGGGCTCAGCTCAAAATGAACAAAGTCCCCATTCTGCTTTCGTTATTTATTTGATTTTCAAACTGTTTTAACTGCATGACATGCATGGAGTAAATAAGGAGCCAAGGGCCAGGTGGGAAAGAGCTGGAGCTGCATATGGTGCCAAAAGAAACATCCCTCAAAGCATGGCTTTGCTCAGATGCTTTTGAGGATCCCACTGAAAGCTTATTAGTTCTGCACCGATGAAGTAACACACAATTACACGCAGCATTCACACTTTGGGGGGCAGATTTAGATCCAACAGGCACGACAGGCAGCAGAGCAGCTGCTGATCACAGAAGTTATGGCAGTAAAACCTCCCCAAACTGCTGCAGCCCCCCTGAGCACTCACCATGTTGTGTTTGAGGATCCTCTGCACCACCGGGGTGAACACCTCGATCACCACCATGGACCGCGGGCGCTCTCGGCAGTGCTGCAAGGAGCAACAGGTCATGTTGTGAGCTGCAGGAATCCTGGGGATGGGCATCCTCTGGCTCCACACCCCATGCATGGATTATCCCAAGATTAGCAAAATTCAGGGGCTAAATTAATCTTTTCTGAGATAAGGTACTCGTAACGCTGCTCCTTCCTATGGATTTGTTGGAGTCTAGTAAAAGATTCCCATGGGAGCTCACAAACTGCAAATTCCCTTCCCTGTCCCCCATTCTTCCCAAAAGTCACTGCAATGCACCATTTTGGGGTCTTATTGCCAACAGTTTTAAAAGGAAAGAGGCTGGGAATAGGAAGATATGATCACACAGGCAGTGTATGTCACAAACCTCCTTTCTCTGGGATCCAGCCTGAAAACCTGTGGTGGATCTTGGGAGGTACCAACAATCCACTCTCCCATCACAGGATGAAATATATAATCATAATGCATCAGACAGAGTAATTTAGGTTGGGAAAGGTTTCTGAAAGTCATCTGGTCCAACCTCCTGCTCAAGACAGGGTCAATTTTGAAGATAAATTCTCCTCATTACCCTGTCCACTTCCGTTCTGGGAAGTCCATAACTTGTTTCCCTTCCTTCAACTATACACATCCCATTGCACACATTTACAGACAATTGGGTGCCCATCTCTGAGAAAGATCAAAGGATCAAAAAATCCCAAATCAGGAAGAAAAATGCATCAAGTCTGAGGCTACTGACAACCTAAGAGTGCTTATAAAAATGCAAGACTCAGTTTCTGTAGGAAGAAGCAGCTGATGAATAACTCTGGATGGGAATTACAAGCAGCATCCAGAGTCTTTGACAAATCCATACCCAGTCATCAGCAAGCAAATTTAAGCAGACTCAAAACTGAAACACAAACAGGCCTTGAGGAACAGCAGTATTTTTAAATCCACAAGGTCTGCAATCCAAAGTACTCTGAAGTTTATGGATAAAGGATACAAAATGCAGCACAAGCATGGATTTACCAGAGAAGAGGATGAGTCCTTATGATCTTCCCACTGCCATTACCCATAAGGGCTGTGTTACCCACACCTGAACACAGTGGCTGCAGTGATTTCTGCATTAGCTCAACACAGCATGCAGTAGGACACCTCTTGTGCCCAGACTGAGGTGTGGGAGTCTCAAAATTTTAACTCTCACACACTATCAGGACAAAACACTCTGATATACTAAGCATATGATGGTATTTATCATAATGGAGCTGTTCACCATTCCAGTATCATTGCTTGCTGACCAAAAACTCAACTCAATCTGGGCAGGAGGTAAGAAGTTACAGAAAAAAAAAACAAAAAACAACTCCCCACTCAAAGAATTACAGTCATATACAATTATGAGATTTCAGAAAGCAAAGCTGTTCTGATACCTTGCAGAAGAATTCACAGAGGTCAGGAGGAGGATGGTTGTTTTCCAGCAAAGGTGCAATTGCCTTTAAAAAGAAAGGGAGAAAAAGGAGAAAAATTAAATTTCAAGGCAGCAACTGGAGAAAGCATATTGCAGGGAAGTATTTTTTCTTGGGGGCATAAAAGCTCACTTTTAGAAAAGGACAAAAACATCAAAGGAGAAATTAGAGGTGGGCCATGTGTTTATTTTACAAGTAAGCTCAAGCACACCTCTGCTATGAATCCTCAGGAAAACTCTGCTTTTAACTAGATCAGTGTAAATATGTAAAACAGGCAAAGGAGTGCAGTATTTATAATGGTTTAAATGGAAACAGGAGCAGAACTTTTTGCTTTAGGATGTAATACAGCAAGGATGAATCTGGCTCACTGTTTCAGTTAGAACATCTCCCTAAAAGAAAAAACTGAACACCACCACACACACACATCCTTTCTGAAGGAGTTCAAGCTCTTTTTTTTGTGAGAAAGAGCTCACTAAAAGCAACCTAGCACTGCTCTTACCTGGGAAGATCCTATTTATCAAAATCAAGCATCTAACTTTGTAAGAGCTGAGATCAACCATTCCTTTGCTGCTGCACAAACCAATGTGCTTATGCTGGGTAAACACATTGGAGGTCATACCTGCCTCTGAGGGGGTAATGAACTTAAGCTGCTGTTGCTTCCTTTGTAAACTAGAAAATGGTACCAGAATAATATATTGTATGTGGTGGTGCCTTCAGGCTTTTCCACTCTTCATTTACAGGGATTCCCAGTACCCATTTCCATGTCAAACACTAAACACAGCAGCCAGGACATTCTGTATTAAGCAACTGAACACCAGATATTTTATCTGGATGGCACCTGGGGTTTTACTAAGGCTTTGCTTTGGTTTTTGCTCTCCCTCTCATCTCCTTACTCAGCCCTGTGTGTCTGCTTGCAGCAGCTGTGTTTTCACAGAGGTCAAGATCAGTGTGAATTTTAACAACAAAACCCAAGCAAACTGCAAAGCTCTGTTTGGTTACATGGCAGAACTATGATACTCATTATCATGTGCCATCCTTCTGCAACTGCTCACTCCTCCTCTGGTGCTGGCCCAGCCACAGGGGATTGAAGGAGAACACAGCCCCCTCCAGTTGGGAGAGCTCAGAACATCCTTGCTCCCCATCCAACAGCTGAGCTTAAGATTTTTCCTGAACCCATCTTTGGGCTTGTTTACTTCAGGATAATAACAACAGAGACAGTCCTAGGTCATGGCTCTGCCTCTGCGGTCAGTGTGGAAGTGTGACAGCCTGACAGGACCTTTCCAGGGTTTTCCTCACAAATTTATGGCCAGAAGCAGCCATGTGCTGTGCCACCTCGTGCTGTGCCACCTCGGGCTGTGCCACCTCGTGCTGTGCCACCTGTGCTGTGCCACCTTGTGCTGTGCCACCTCGTGCTGTGCCACCTCGTGCTGTGCCACCTTGTGCTGTGCCACCTCGTGCTGTGCCACCTCGTGCTGTGCCACCTTGCCCAGCCGTGGCAGCACGTGTGTCCCATCCTGAGCAGGAGGGATTGGTTGGGATATTGGGATATTGATCTGCCCCAGCACCATCCAGACAAGGAAAGCTGGTCCCATCTGCATGGCCAAGCACTGTGTACTTTCCACATGCTACATAAACACACGGGATTAGCAATTCTTTCCAGGAATAGCCCAGGTTATCTGGGTAATGGCAGTGAGCTCTGAATGCCCAGGAACTGCCAGCTCCTTAATGGCTTGGAATTAACCTACACGAGGACAGGACCTGCTCTGGAGAAGCCATCACCCAGAACAGAGCAATAACAGAGCTGAAAGGACCTTTGGAGGCCACCTGGTTCACCTTCCCTGCTCACAGCAGAGCCACCTCTCATATTTTATTTTAAAATGCTTCCCCTAGTTGTAACTGGGTGCCTGAACTACCCTTGGCACTAGAGTTAAATGAAAGTTATGGCAAAGAAAAGTAAATGCTACTTTAGAGATTTATGTCAGTGGTTGATTCCAGCTAAAAGAGTACATTAAACAGAAGTTAAACACAATTAACACCTACTAGCAGCTACCTGCCACCTTGTCATTTTGCAGAAAGTGTCACAGAGATGTGATACAATCAGGTAGTGGGGAGGCTCTAGATTAGATTACTGTGAAAATCTCCTGGAAATTGCCAGAAAATTAAATTAAATCACAGTGATGAGGAACCAAGTTCCACCTCTCTAATACTTTGTTTCACAAGCAACAAAGCTGCCATTTGATTCACTTATTTCTATGGCTAAATAAATGTGACCTACAAAAAAGAAAAAAGTCGAAGAGGATATTTTTGAAAATAAGTTAGCAGGGAGTTAAACTGGAATGACACAAGAGCAATCCCTTGCTCACATACCCTCAGCAATGGAGACATTCTGTATATGGCAGCATCAGCCCCTCAGGAAACTACTCAGCCTAAGGGTTTTATAGGGCACATCTGGAAATGATGGGGTTGGACTATTTAAAGTACATATACAGATATGGATATTGCTGTGTAGCCTCCTAAGGAGGCCATTTGGAGAGACTGTTAACACTCAGCCTGCTGTGCTCTCTCACACAGGCTGATGAGAAAGCTTTATTGTAATTCATCTATGAAACAAGAATAGAGAAATGACAAAGCCACACAAAAAATAGACAAATGGTTTTCATTCCTGCCTAAGCTCAGCAGCACTGGTGGAAAGGCTTTCACATTTGCCCTACTTCACTGGGGCACAGACAGGCACTAAGAAAACTGTTATCAAACAATATAGATTTGTCCTCAGCTTTTGACAGAAAGGTACTTACCACAATAATGCTCTCATGGTCTTGAGTGGTTAAGTTGTTGTTCTGAAAGAGTTGAATAGAAGAAAGATGAGTGAGCCAAGAGCACCCTTGAGCTGGTACAGCAGCACACACAGTCCTCAGCTACCACCAGACACAAGAAGAAAGGCTCAAGACTCAATTGCTTATTTCCTGAATAAAAGCCACGGCATTAAAATCATTCTCCTAAAGGAGGTGGTACAGTGCCTGCTGTGAGGACTGGAGCAAGCCCTCACTGTTCCTTCAGCTCAGCACACAAACACCAGGATGCCAGAGGTCTCAACCAGTTGAGAAAGTAAAGCCAGCAATACATTTCATTAAAATGCTTTCTTAGGACAAGCTGTATGTCTTTACAAAAATTATTAAAAGGATTGTTGTGGTGGTTTGTTTTTGTTTTTTTTTTTTGTGGCCAGTTTTCCCAAAATTCTTTCTTTAAACACAGAACCAGGAAAAGCCAATAAATTGACTGGAAGTCACCTATGCTACCACCAATGTAGAAGAGTTTGCTCTGTGCTTTTCCAGCAGCATGATCCATCCAGAGGTTACAATGGTGTGTGTTACTAAGTGATTTTTGACTACTGCAAGAAAAAACAATAGTGGATATTTTTGCTTGTATCAAATCCTTCTGCTATCACACAGAACTAAGACAAGAAAAGCCTGCTTGGCATTACAATTCCTGTCCATGAAAAGTTAAATACTTGAAACAGATGTCATAGGAGGAAGATAGATAACTCTGAAGAAATACACTTTTCTTTATCAGAATTAATAAAAATAAAATAGCTACACAATTAATTTATTGGGGTGTGTGTGTATATATATTGATACAAAAATTATTGGTCATGGAAGCAAAGCCAATGGAATAGAAGTCAAAGGGAACTTAACCACTGACTTAAGGCATGAGTTAAACCCATGTAAATTTACTGTAGATAATTAAAAAAACCAAAGAAACAAAAAACCAACCAACCAAAAAACCCAAACCAACAAACACAAGATAAATGGGGCTTGTTTTGTTACCAGAAATCCACGTAACATGGGTCAAATTTTCCTTCTCCCCAGCAAGTGCAAACTCCACTCAAGTGAGCAGAAGTCACGAGCAGACTCGCAGGCAGAATTTTGACAGCCCAAGTTAAAATAAAACCCACCCCCAAACTTTTAACTGTTTGTCTCTCATCTGGAATTGACAGGAGCCCAGCTGAGGTACCTCTGAGAGCAGCTTGGAGACGATCTCCAGGGGGGCCTGGTGGATGGAGTCGTCCTGCAGCGGGGACGTCAGGGCCATGTCCACCAGCGTCCGGATCTCCTTCAGCACCACCTCCCAGCGGCTGGGGTTGCTCAGCACCTTCTTGTACTTGTAAATCTTCTTCTGCAAGACACATGAGAGGGCCACACTGACACCACCATAAACACCCTGAATGCAGCTGTGCTTCCTACTGCCCAAGGGGGCTGCTTTGTGTGCTGAGTTTTGTGCCTTTTCTGGTGGCTGAAACACTGTGCTCGTAAATGGACAAGAAAACCTTTTATGTTTAAACCAGTTTCTTCTGTGGAAGCAATGAAAAACCATGATTCTTTTCATTTCAAAATGAGTTTTTTAACTCCAGAGCATCTTTCTTTTCATCATCTCCTCTTGCAAACACTTTCCTCAGGCTAACAACAGATAGATACTTGCTACTGAACTGTTTCTAAAGCTTAAGTTCTTTTTAAGAGACTCATTAAGCAAGGGGAGAGAGAGAGAGGCCATCAAAACATTACTCTTCTAGATCCTTTATTCTGAATGTGAATTCATATTCAGAATTCATTTCAATTTTACCAAAGCAAAAAGAAATCTCATAGACCATCTTCTGTCTTGAAGGAGCCTGAAAAGTCATGATGGCATCCTCCAGCTGTAACAGAAGCCAACTTGTAAGTCTCCAAATCTTCCACACAACAGCATTTCCACTCTCAAGAACAGCATGCCTGATTGCCTAACCCCATCTGCCCCAGTTCCCTGCATGCCCCTGACCATGTCCAAGCTATTTCATCAACTGCCCCATCCACAGACCAGCTGGATAAGCAGAGGAAAACTCTTACTCCTCAGCAGCCATGTGACCACAAACTACTGCAGCAGAGGCTGCTTTATATTACAAAAAGCAATCTTTAGAGAAAACCCACCCACCCAAATTCCCAGAGGTGGCTTGGTGGCACTCTACAAGTTCAAGGAAATGATGATGAGTGCTCAAACATCACATCTGAAAACAACATGAGGGGCACATGAGAGCCAGGAGGGGCTGCAGAAGAGCATGGAGGCAGTGCCAGAGGCAGGGAAGGAGCTCTGCACTGAGGGACAGCAACTGTCAGGACCCCACTCGTGTTTAGTTCATGTTCCCTTCCACTCCCCTCTCTGCAGGAGCCTGGTCCTCTGCAAAAAGAGATGTTGAGAAGTCTGGACACACGCTCAGGTTTATTTAACAGCACTGGCTGGGCACTCATGTTTACGTGAAAACATCAGAGTTTTGTGCTAAAAAGGGATCTTACATTCCTCAGCAGCATTTCCATGAAAATCACATCAACTGCCCATTTTGTGCAGCTCTGCAGATTCCAGCTGCACATTTTGGGCTGTCCATGAGTGTAACACAGGCAGGGACTCTGCACAGGGCCCGTGTGCTTTGTTTGGCTCTGGAGCTCTGTGGCTCCTGGCATTTCCCCCACGCTGGCCCAGGGCAGCCCCAGCAGGAACCATCTGAGCAGGCTGGCTCTCTGCTTATCAGCCACTTCCTTCCCACCCTGGAGCAGATCTACTGCTCTGCAGCAAACAGCCACCTCTGAACCCCCACCTGAAACACAGGAGACGAGAACAATGCAGAAAAATACAGATTTCATATGCACTGGGTTTGTCAGCACTGTTAGAGGGGGGAGAGGAGAGTGGCACTAGGCTGACATGTCAAGGCTGATAAAGCAATCCAATTATCTTTTTAATTAAATTCATGCCAAGTACAAAAGCACATTGGCAGTCAGGTTCACACTTCCAGTGCATTTTAAGCCACTGAAAAGCTAAAGGAACATAAAAACATGCTGCAGACATTATCAAATGTGGCTGGGATTTCAAAACTGCACAAAAATCTTTGTTCTTCTCAGCTCCTTGGGACAGAGAAAATCCAATGGTGATTTTAAGCTACCAGCACTACTTCTACATCACAGATTTCTTGGACTCTTTAGGAAACTTCAACCATAGAATTTAATTTCTCTTTTTCATGTAGTGCCTTTATTTAGGGTCTTTTTGTTAGACCCACTCCAGCATTAAATTTAAAGTCACCCACATGGTTTTTTAACTGGAAACAACTCCTTTCTGACTTTTAAACAATTTTTAAACTGAAAACAACTCCTTTCTGATTAACTGAGGACACTAAACCAAGCTGGCTCAAGAGATACAATTTCCAATGCTGAAACCTATTCCTTGGCCCTGTACTGTGAAGAAGTCAAAGCAGAATTAGAAGCTGACAAAATGTGGGGACAGGGGGAGGATGAGAGTTAGACCACTGGGTTATTCCATCCCTGCCTCTCTGGGCTGCCCCTTTTTGGGTGAGTTACAACTCATTTCAGAGCAGCTCCTCCAGCCTAAGGGGAAGCTGCTGAAGGGAACTCTTGCCCAACAGGACGCTGCTTAGACAACTCCACCACAAATATCCTTCTTTTGCTGTCAAATCCAGTCTTGCTTGGAGTGAGGGAGGAGGAAGGGAGGTTTTCTTTCCCTTTTAGAGATGTCCATTAAAAGTCAGAATGCTGATGATGCTGACGTACATCAGAAGGAAGACAGCAGGAGCTTTAGCCACTGCCATGCAGGGAGGACCAACCAAAGCTCCTGCTCAGGGCAGGCAGGGACTCAAGGGGAGCATCAGGGGACAGCCACCTTTGCAGACACACCAAGCCTGCTGCAAGCACAGAATCCAAGCTTATCAGTGTGTGCTTCACGTTTCCAGCACAAAGGACTGAGTGGCACTGACAGACTGAGCTGCAGCCTGTGAACAGCATTACAGGAGTCTTGAATGATGGTGGGAAAGCAGCAGAAAATAAATAAATAAACAGAGGAGCCATCCCCAAGAGGGTTGAACTCTGCTGTCCTGAACCTTTGGCCATGGTTACAGTGCTGTTTTTCTCAGCAGAATGCTTTTCACTGTTGAGCGCCTTGCTGAAAGCCTCAATTAAAGCCTGAAACCTATCAGTGGGTTACAGAAGCAATTTGCTGTGTCTCAGCAAGCACTTAGGCAACACTGAGCCATCTGCTCCATTCTACCTGTGCTGGCTCCAGAGCAGGGAGCAACAATCACTCAACAAGCTGAAAAACAAAGCTGCCTGGTAAAGACCCACATGGAGAACAAGAATGTCAGTCCAGGAGTTCACTCCTCCTGGATGTAGCTGTAAAAAATGCCCTGAAGTTGCTGAAAAAATTCACACAACATTTATCATTAATAGCCCGAACAAGAAAAATACCAGGGTAGGAATCCAGTTTCTAGGGGGATTTCACTAAAAGCTCCTGTGAAAATTTATGTGAGTGAAAATAAGATATGCCAACTTGGAATTTGACCCTCCTAGTTACTGACCAGCCAGAGCCACACAGCCAGTGTCACTCCAAAATCTTGCCATGCTGACTTTAAATGCAAAACCACTGAATTTATTAAGTACCCAGAAGAAGCAGAATGAGGAGAATAAGTGACACTGACAGGGCATCCTTCACTCCCAAATCACTCTAATTAATTAAGTCTTGCAAAAACTCCAAGACTTAAGTCTCAATCCCCTTTTACAGGAGGAAAGAACTGAAGTCCATGTTTAAAAAATTACTTTTCTAGAGTTATTTAGCTAGGAAATGTGACAAAAATCTATAAGCAGTCATTTTTACCATCAGTGCTCAAAAGCCTTTGAACACGGCTGTCAACAGAAACTTCAAGAGAGCCTAGGAAACTTTGAGCTTTTTTAAGTAAGGTCTTCATATATTTTTCTATCCTATAATAGCCTCATCTTGTAGCCCTTGCTCATACACCACTTTCTTGGACAAGAATGATAATACTGATGTAGTCAGTAAGGAAAATGGGCTCTAATGCACAAAATCAGCCAGCACGGAACATTTGCCTTGTTCAGCCCTAGCAAGACCTTTCATGTTAGGAACATCTTAAAGGAGTGACCACACCTGATCCAAAAAGGGAAAAATGAAGTTGGCCTTTTTGATGACAAAATTTCATCCTTGCTTTGCCACTGCCAGCCAGAGAATGTTCTGTACTCTCAGGAACCTGTCTTCCCATCAGCAAATACTATTTCATTACATAAAGAAAATTAATGGCCATCCCTAATGCTGAAGAGCCTGCTAAATTCTAGCTCTCTTCCCCCTTTACCACATGCAGCCTGCAAAGGATCACTTGAGTCTTTAGCAGGGAGGCTCCTGCAGGAATGGGACCAGCAGGATGGGGAAGAGGCTGGAGCTCCTGCAGGAATGGGACAGGCTGGGGCTCCTGCAGGATGGGACAGGCTGGAGCTCCAGCAGGATGGGAGAGGATGGAGCTCCTGCAGGAATGGGACAGGCTGGGGCTCCTGCAGGAATGGGACAGGCTGGGGCTCCTGCAGGATGGGACAGGCTGCAGCTCCTGCAGGAATGGGACAGGCTGGGGCTCCTGCAGGATGGGACAGGCTGGGGCTCCTGCAGGAATGGGACAGGCTGGGGCTCCTGCAGGATGGGACAGGCTGCAGCTCCTGCAGGAATGGGACAGGCTGGGGCTCCTGCAGGAATGGGACAGGCTGCAGCTCCTGCAGGAAGGGGCACTGCCCTGGAGGGCTGTGGGTGCCAGCAATTGTTTATTTCTTGCTGAGCAACCAGAGCAGCTCCAGCAAGAGGGAAAAGGTCAGGCTCCCGCACAAAGGTCCCCCAGCTCATTGCGGGGACGGGTGACACAGGCTGGTGTTACACTTGATGTTGACAGTGCTTATGTAAAATGGAGGTGCCTCTTGCTAGATGCAAATCTGCAGAGATAAAAACAACACCGAGAGCAGACTCTGGAAAGGTTTTCTCCACTGCAGCAGAACATTTTGTTCAAACACTGTGTAACAAGGAACAGGAAGAGTTGCTGGCGATGTCCAACACACATGTTGGCCTGTCCTACAAAGCCCAGGTGCACCATGAATTCTACAGCATCACCTGCTAGTATTTTGACCTTTAACTCATTATCTTCATGCAAACAAAGAGGGCATGGCATCCCAAAAGTTGGTCACACCCATATTCTGCTTTTAATATTAGCAGGTATCACTTCACGGTATTCTGAAAAATACCTAAGGTTAACTTGCTGCTAATAGAACTTTCCCTGCTAGTCAGAGATGGACTTAAATCACCAGTTGAATCCACTGAGAGCTTTTGGAACTATGTTCCTGCCTGCAACATTTACCAATATTTAAAAAAAAAAAAAAAAAAGACACTTACCTGAAAAGACTAAGTCCATAGAAAGTCCCAATCCAGCCAAGGGGCTGGGGCTGGGATGAGATTATGGAAACTTTTCTAAATCAGGGACTTCAAACTGCTCATGCTGCAGTAATCAAACTCTTCCTGACCTTCTGAAAGTTCTGTACAGAAAGACTAATGTGCTGCTCTCTAAAATAGAGATATGCTGTAAAACAGCAGCAGCAAACTTGTGCTCTCCACCATATTTTCAGGTCACAGCATTTTTTGCATATTTCACTCTACCCGGTGCAAAATGCTGAAGTGCATCTGTGCTTCAGTTGCTTCTCTGAATGCAACTGCCTTGACTGAGTCTCACTTTTCCATAAATTCCTTGCCACAGGCCAGAGAAATGGAGGGAAATATTATAGGATAAGCTCTTCTGATTCTCACTCAGTTAAGGTCTAAATAACACTTTGTTTTTTGCCAATTCATATAAAAAAGATCTTGGTAAAATCACCATTATTTATTACACTGAGACTGGCACCTGTGAATCCATGGCCTGAGTAAATACACCCAGTGACATTCTCTGCCCTGAGCAGCTCACAGTCTACATGATTAAAAGCAAGAAGCAGAGAAAGAGCAAGAAAACCAAGGTGATTTTCTTGATGTCATATGGCAAGGCAGGAACAGAGCAGAACTGAAGTGTTCTGACCCTCAGGCCTCCAGGACAATTGCTGGATCCTGGTGCCCCAAGGAGAAACACCACTGGCAGGCACTGTGCCTGCAGCAACTTGAATGCTGATACCCTGTTGCTGTGCTTCCCCATCTCACCATCCCCGGCCACCACCTTTTTCAGTCTACCCTGATTCACCTGGTTTTTTCCACCAGTGTCTCCAGATCTCACTAAGCCAGGCAAAACCCCCCCAAGGCTCAGGTCAGCTCCATTCCAGAACTCCCCAAGGCTCAGGTCAGCTCCATCCCAGAACTCCCCAAGGCTCATGTCAGCTCCATTCCAGAACTCCCCAAAGCTCAGGTCAGCTCCATTACAGACCCCCCCAAGGCTCAGGTCAGCACCATTCCAGAGCTGCCAGAGTTCAATGGGTTCAGCAAGCAGTGACGTGGGTTCAGCTGTTACTAATGCACAAGCTGGAACAACCACACAGACTCTTCCCCCTGGCACAGGGTTTGTCCTTTGCTCAGGTACCACTGGGACAGTACCACTGCAAAGGAAAAGAATGCTGAAATAAACACAATTTTAAAGGCGTGCAACAGAGACAGAACACATTCCTGCTTGAACCAGGAGAAGTGCAAAGTGGACACAGGACAAAGGGGGGGTGACAGGCCAGGCTCCTTGGTCACCTCTCAGCATGACACTGGGCAGCTGCAACACTAATGCACTGAAGAACTGGCTCCCTAAGCAAGTTCTTTGGGATATATCTTATATATATAATAAGATATAGATATAATAATATAGATATAACAATATAGATATAATAAGACATATCTACATATATATATATCCATCTTCCTCCTTTGCACACAGCTGTCAACTGACTGCCCATCCTTCTGGGCTTCTGCTCTCTGATGTGCTCAACAGTGCTGCAAAGAGATCCTTCAGTAACAACAGGGGATGAGAGGATGGAACAGGAAGGTTATTTTACCCAAGGGAAAGGAAGAATAATTAAACCATGAAATTCATGAGCTCCACTGAAGACAAACCTGCATGCAAATGCAGCGTGTGTGTCTCCAAAAACTGAAAGAAACTTAAAAATTGTGGCTTCCTTCTGGGGAAGAGGTCACCTTTGGCATCCTTGACCTCACCACTAGCAAGCAAAGAAACTGGGCTTTATTTCTGCTGGTGCCCTGTCTTCCCTCAAATCCCTGCACAGCCCTCAAGTCTCTGTAAGATGCAGGAACACAGCTGGTCGAGCCAAACCCAGCTCTACCTCATTCCTGTGCCTGAGATGCCCTAAACCCAGCTAGAAAACGCAAAAAGCCAGCGGTGGCTCCAGCTGCACTTTGCCTGGGCTAATGTGGTTACTGCTGTAATCAGACCTGTCCACAGGGGAGACGTTTTTTGGCATGGGTGACGCTGATGCATTCCCCGAAACCCTCCATCCCTGCTTCCATTTCCTTTTGGCAAACGTTCCCATTCTTCAGGCCCCAGTTCCAGCACCAGCTTTACACTTCAGGTTGGCAAAACATCAGCTTTCATCCTGCACACAGCAACTGCTGTTCCGTATTTTTCGTACCAGAGCCAAGCTGGGGTTTGTTTTTGATGTTGCTTTGGCTATGCGGAATTTCACTATGACTGCAGATACTCCAGCAGAAGCACAAGCCACTCCCTGCTTGCAAAAAGCATTGGTATCTTGGGTTGAAAATTCCATGTGACATCTCCCCAAATGAAGAAATATTCTAAAATATCTTGTCCATGAGCATTTGGGTGTTTTAGTTTGGTTTTTTTTTTTTACTATGCAGAAGTCACACAACATTTTTTCTTCCTTATCTTGGGCAGGAGAACAAACTTCCAAACAGTTTATCAACACAGTTGTCCCAGACATACAGGAAAGGTTTGCCCTAACTGCAGGCTGGTGAGGAGGAAGTTTACAAACCCTCCTGAGTTACTTGAATATCTCCTGCAGTGAGAAAAATTTTCACCGAGAGTTTGCTGGCCTCACTCAACAGGGCAGGAGCCAGACACCCTGCTCAAGCTACAGGATTTGAACAGCCTCTGACTCATTAGCAGAGGGAAGGTTTCAAACATGTTCAGACACAGCTGCCTCCTCCTCTTGCAGGACCTCACTGCTCCCTGCAGCAGCTCTGGCCCTTTTCTCCAGAGCAGCAAATGCCCCACATGGCCACTGTCAGTACATCAGGATCTCAGTGTTCTGAGATCCAGGGGTGTGAGTCTGACCTGCTCCTGTATCTGCAGCATGACCCAGAGTCAGAAAAATAATGTCCAATTCAAAAAAATTAAAAAAAAAAAAAGCAGACTACTAGAAAAAAGCAGGAATATGTGTATCATACACACTCCCCACTTTCTGAAACCTTCAGTGGACTAACTGCACTGAGTGCACAGAGGCAAAAAAGTCGTATTAAATAACTAAAGCACAGCAGACATGGTGTGACTGTGGATTTTGACATGCAGCAAACAGAGCACAGGTGCCACAAGGCACTGTGACAGTAAGTGCCATCTAGGTGTGGTCCTTGCTGTGTGCTTTTCTGTGCAGAGACCTACAGTTACTGACTACATTATAAAATGCCTCTGACATCCTGATCCAGGTTCCTAATTCCTTTTATCTTCGTGCCCTTTACGTTCTACACATGATGGCTGTGTCTGTGGAGCCTTGGCATCCACCAGCTCTCAGCCTATGGTGGGAATAAATGACTTGGCCACTGCAGAGAAAAGATACTGGGTAGGAAAAAAAAAAAAAAAAAAGAGCAGGCACAATCTTATCATCACTGCACTTTGACCAGGTCTGGCAAAGCACAAAGCTGTGCACAAGGCCACCGTGGAGCAGAGCCAGGCATACCTGCTGTGCAGAGCCCCCCTGCTCTGGCACTGCACCCTTCAGATCCCACTCAGGCATGAGAGAGCTGCTGACCCACTGGAACACAGGACGTGGTGGCCTCACCTGCAAGGCTGCACAGCACAGGCCAGAAATTTCAGGCATGTGAGAACCCTGATGGGAAGGACTCGCCACCTGAGAAACCACCTCCAACTGGGAGTAAGCAGCTACTATCGCTACACATTGTAGTAACTGCTAACAAAAGATAACCTCAGGAAGATAATCTATCCCCCTTTCATTTTCTGGGAAATTCCAGTAAGCTGAGGTAGCACCAAGGAGTACACAAAGCAATTATTTCTTCCCGGATATGCAAAATGTATTAAAAAGCCACGTCATCCCTTTTCCTTATTACTCTCTACTGCTGGCAGTGGACACCCTCAGCTTTTTCTGCTCTCCTCCCCTCTCACCAGTCAGCAAAACCTTCCAAATGGACGTTTACCCACCTGTTTCACTTTCCCCTCCTTGGCAAATGTATTATTTTGCTGATTTTCTAGCTCCTCAACACCATACATGGCTTTGAAATGGGCTTCTCTCTTGTGCACCTGCATCATCAATGTCGTCAGCAAGAGAGATGTGCACGGCTCGAGGAACATGTTTGTGTCAGAGAGCTGCTGCAGAGCCTTAGGGAGAGCAGGGACTGGATGCTGATGAGATGTTTGCAAGCATCTTAAAAGGGACTTCAGAAAAGCAGGGTATGTATTTATGGGCTTTGGAGCACTGTATTTTCCAGTTTCTCACAGGGAGATGCCCAATTTCAGAGCAGCATTTGCATCTGAAACATTCCCATCACTTTGTTCCCTGTTTTCATATTGCATTTTATTGTGCCACATCAGCACAAACCCCCAAACCTCCTGCAACTCTTCAGCCTACCAAAATGCCCCTGGATCTCTGCAATTTCCTTGTTTTCCTTCTCCTTGGCACAAGTGCTGTGTGATGTGCAAGACTGAATGAAGACTCACAGTTTCCAGCTTTCTGATCCCAAGACTCACATCCTTGCTGAGAAGCAGAGATCACTGGGGTGCTCCCAGAACCACTGCCCACCTCATGCTCAGAATCACTCCCAACACCCCTGCTGTCCTTGATGGATCTCCCCTCTGCTCACACAGCCTGATCCAGTATTCCCATCTTAAATAAGACAGCAAAGAGCACCAGAAACCAGGAGATGGGGAAAATCTGCCATGCAATGGCTTCTGAATTCTGAAAGAGGCGAATGAAGGATATACTGGCTTTCGGATACTTTTTTTTTAATTTTAAAACCATCAGTGTTCTAGGAGAAAAAGACAAGGAGCTGTGACAGAAAAGATGAACATGAGGCTTACAGCAAGAGCTAGGGCAGGCTGTGACACTTGCAATATACTGCTTTACAGTTTTCTTTGGGTATTAGCAGCAGTTTTATAATCCCCTAATACATTATGTATACTATAATGTAAGGACAAAACTGTTCAAGAAATGAAAGAGAAATTTAAAACAACACCTAGATCCCCTTTGCCCCTTCAGGGTCACGGAGGTCTTGTGACACCAAGAGTTCTCATAAGAGCCAGAATGCAGAACTGGGCCCCAAGGCAGCAGCTTAACAAGGCACTTAGCTTGTGTCATCTCCCAGAGTTAGGTTTTCACACCCAATGCATCATGCAAGGAGGATAATTACACTCCTGGGAAAGCCTACCAGTCTTGTCCTGTCTCCACAAGAGACCTCCTAAAACCAGATTTTTCTGCAGCCAGAAACCTGAACAAGAGAATAATTTTGGTGCAGCTCTATGTTATGACAGCTATAGATAAGAAGGTGTAATTTGGTGAAATTCTTGGTCACCATGACCTCAAAATCCTGAATTGCAAAGAATTAGTCATAAGGTCAGCCCTGGAATAATGCAGAGGAGCAATTCACCAGCAAAAAACCCGAGGCTCCCTCTTGGCCAGCAGCTCAGCATTCCTGAGAAACAACATATTCCAGCAATTGTATGTGCTCCTCTTCAGAACTGAGACCTAAGCACACAACAAGAAGCTGACCTGTTTATTCAGCTGTTTTTGACACCCCTCTATCTTCAGACCTAATATTAGTTTGAATAGGATAGCATCCAAGTCTAGAGGGGAAAATTTAGAGCTGGTCCTGACTTAGCTAAAGCAAGATAGAAAATAACTATCTAGTTTCTACTCAAATTTCACCACCAGGCCATGAATTGGCTTGACTTCTGCCTCCTTAAAAAAGGCCATTTTGGCAATAAAGGGGGCAGCTAGGAGTGCACAAATCTCGTGTGCCTGTGGCTGGGTGATGGCAGGGCAGCTCAGAGCAGCAGCCCAGCCCCAGGCTGGCATCCCAGCATGCTGCTGAGAGCCTCCTTGGGCTGGACAAAGTGCTGTGCTGACATTGGACATGCAGCTCCCAGATCTGGAGTGATTCATGTGAGGCCAACACAGAGTACAGCCCGTGCTCAGCTGCCACTGCTGCAGATGTTCCTTCTGGGAGGAACCTGCTCCAGTGGCCCCCCCAGAAAGAGTGAGGTATTTTCCCAGTGCAAAGGCAGTGAAAGCTTAAAAAAAAATAAAATCTAGCCACTCCACCTGTTCCAGTTCTTAAAACATTACCAGCATTTCATAAAATGAATAGAAGAAAAAACTTTCTGTCAACATCTTGTCTGTTTTTCATCTATTCATTTCTACCTCCCAAGTGAGATCTGTGCCTTTCTGCTATGGCAGCACAGCTACCTCTAGCAAAATGAGATCCCAGAAACAGAAAACAAGGCCAAGAATTTTCAAGTGACTTCTGATAACAGATGGCCTGAGACTGTCAAACTTGTGCTGGAAAATGAGAGAGGCAACAGACTTCATGTGCTCATGAAGATATCTCAAGCCAAAAAGAAAGCAAAAAAAAAAAAAAAGACAAAAAGACATCCTCCCAGCTTAACTACAAAAAACAAATGTTATGGAAATAAAAGGCTGTTAAGTACGACAAGATTTCCATTATGTTGTTCCTGAATTTGCAATGAGGTTGTTCAGATAAGAAACAGGGTGGTCTTTTCAATCACCAGATGAACAGCAGGTACACACAGCTGCATTTCATGTTACCTTTCATACAGAAAAGAAGAACAAACCATGACAGCAAACATCAACTTCACCATGAGAAGAGTCATCAAAAACTGAAAAATGGTCTCACTATGCTCACCAGAAAGCTCAGACTGGTACCAGTCTCACTTCTTGACAACAAAGATCCATTTACACACCACTGGACCCCACATCTGTTCCCTACAAAGTGTGGCCTGGAACAGCACCATGATGCAGAGGAAAGGTAGGATATCTTAAATAACTGTTCATGGTCTCCCATAACTGGTACCCAAGCATTTCAGAGGAAGAGAACAACTATCAGCCAAAAACTTGTGGGCTGCCTTTTATCTGTCCAAGCAATAAACCTGCTTGTCCAAAACCAGTGTGTCATCAAAGCCCACAATGCTCCCAAAACCCTGGGGCTGTGAAAGGCAAAACCTAATTCCACATCTTTGCTTCCCATCATTCTATTATTGGCTTGCACATAGACACAAAAGGAAAAAGGAATAAAAAAGCCATTGTTAGCCTAATTGTATCATAATTATTTATTGTTTTACCTCAAAGTAAAAGAAAATGTAATCTTCTCTGTTCTATGAAAATACCTCAATGTTTCAGTTGAAGAAAGCAAAGAAACAGCCAAGAGAGTTATGGTTTTGTGTGCTGAGTAACCACCATGGAGAGGCCTGAAGCCCAGAACTACCACTCCAAAGAACTGCTGAGCTCTTCAAATAGAATTTTCACTATGCAGTAGAGCACAGGGCTATGGAATTGTCACAGGGTACCAAATCTTCCTCTCTCAGATCATAAATTAGGTCACTAAACACACTGGCCCTTTTAACTATATCCAATGTGATTTTTTTTCCCAGATCTCACAGTTTTAAGGCAAGATTTACTGAGATTTAAGGCTGTAAATTTCTTTAATGCCATCATTTAAATTCTATATAACCCCCACTCCTGTATCAGCACTATTTTTAATCATTACCATGGTGACAAAGCCGTAAAGGTGCTTTACACAAGCAAGGCTTTACCACACTTTCAAGAACAGTTGCTCTTAACTTATTATTTTGCAGTTTTAAATTTCAGAGAAGAGTAACTCACTCTGAACATTCACCATTTGATACAAAAACTGATACTCACCCATGGCTATTGCATAAAAAAATACTAATTACAAGAAATTCATAACCTGGTCACAGTAAAGACCAGAGAGCATATAATCATTCAGGTTAAGTATGACTTTATTTGACAGTCAATCCCTTTGCAATTTAAAGGGCTGCCTGTGCATGGAAGTATCTGTTTCCTGAAGACAGAGATAGAACAATCCCTATGAGAACCAGGGAAGTATTAATCCAAAATTAAAGTTTTTGAACGAAGGCCAACATGGCTCGTTTTAGCATTCAATGCAAAATGTTTGCAAATCCCAAATGACAACATTGTTCCAGTTTCCTAATTCGTGGGATTCAAAACATGGAGTCTGGGTTGAAAATGACTTTTAAAACAAAAGGTAATGTGACTGCAGGTCAGGGGTGTGCACGCATGCTGGGCTGCATGAGCAGGGTGGGCAGGGGCTGCCCTCCTCAGCCCAGCACTGCTGGGTTCATGTGCCTGGGTTGGGGCTCACAGGCTCTCAGCAGCCTCCTAGCACCTCAAATAAACCCTGCACTGCATGAGGACAAGCGTGGCATGGGTGGAGAGAGGACCAGATGATGTTCAAGGGTCCCTTCCAACCTAAACAATCCTACAATTAACACATTTGCACTGCCCCTGCTAAGAGATGTGTAAACTCCCTGACCAAGCAGCAGTACTCATTAGGGGGCACATGGGCACTGCTTAAAAGCATCAGTGGGAAAGACAAGGTACAGGCAAGCCTTTTTGTAACATCCAGGTCAGAAGCACACAAAGCTCAGTTTGAGTCATGCTTCATGCCTTCCTGCAGACCTGGCTCTGTTCTTTGTGTGTTGTGTCAGTTCAGGACATTCCCCCAAAGGCTGTCAACTGACATGTTTGACTGCTGCATCACCCAGCTGACCAGAAAACACGAGCAACTCACCCCACAATGAGGGCAGTGTTCAGGGCTTACTATCAAGCACAATAAAAAATGCAACATGCCCTGCATGAACTTAGGTGAATTCCCACTAAAAATGTAAATCTATACCTGTACTCCTGCAGAAAAAAACCTCACTGATGTCTTTCTAACTGAAATGCAACGTGATACTAAATTAGTCAAGTGTACCTTTTAATGATTAACACTTTTAGCATTGGGTGTAATGGGGCTACAGGTTTTCTACAGAGGATGGGACCTCTCAGTGCTCAGCACTACAAATGCACACAAAGTGCATTTATCCCAAAGAGAGCCACACATAAACAAGCAACAAAGTAGATGGATGCTGGCTGCCAAAATACCAAGAGTATGTATTTGCTTATTTGTGTCCCCAAAATTACTAGTCCCAGTATCTCTCAAAGCCAAGTTTAGCTGTATCCATCCCCTGCAGAAGTGGTTGGTTGCCATTGTATCTGCCCTGGATCCAGCAATGTGTTATTCTCTTTTGTATACCCACAGAAAGTGCTGTTATCTTTATTGATATGCTGTTATGACTTATCAGCTTCCACATACCCAAGATTATGTATCAAGGTTTCAATCCAACCTCCTTGGTTGAGAGGAACTTTCCTTACACAATGGATTAATGATTTATGTTTGAGGACCTGGAGAGTTGTTAACACGTTCTGTTTATTCTCTGGACAAAGATGGTTTGGCTTAGCTACAAGCTGAAAGAAATCAGGATTTCTAAAAATAGGCTGAGGTGGCCAATAATCCTTTAGGAGTTGTGATACTCACTGATATCCAGATTAAACGAGGAATTATGAGTAACCCTTAGTGGGAGGGTTTGAAATGGAAAACCCAAAGAGAAGATGACCACATAAGGAACACTTGTGCTGTCCCTACACCCTGCTGACTTCAATATTCAAGGAAAAAGACACAACTAAAAAGCTCTGTAAGCATCTTGACAGCTAGTTAGCTGGATGACACATAAAACCCCTTGAAGCTGGATCTAAAGCATGGATAATTACATGTTTGGTTCTCTTTTATTTCTGTTAATCTGTACCATCTCTTTTATTATTCTCTGGGTCGCAGGAAGAAATTATTCTTGATTTTTATTTCCGTGTTTGTCTCTAGAACAAAAATAATTTCCAGGGTGCCGGTTGGCAAATTGAATTCCCACAGCATGTTAAACTTTAAAACTGCACCACATCAAAGCTCTCTCACAGACCTTAGCACCTTCTTACAAAACCAAAATGTGTGCCTGAACCTAAAGAGCTTCACCAAATATTTGAGACACAGCTATTACTGTTCCTACCCATTTCCCATGTAGCTCAGGGTACATGCAGCATCTGATTCCCAAGGCTTCAAGCAGAGGAAAAAGAGTCAAAAGGACACTGACAGAATATGAATCTGCTCCCATAACTGTAATTTAAGAGAGGGCAATCCCCACTGCTGGAAATTCTCAGAATATCAGTTTGCTGTTTGTACAGCGGATTCCTCCAGCCTTGTTTGGGCAGGGCAGGAGAAAATTAAACTTAAATCTAGTGCCAAGTACACTGGGACTCAGCTGGGCTCCCTAAATGCTCCCACCACACAAGCACAAACAATAGCAAGATCATCTCTGCTGAATGTTTTCCCCTGAACAACTGTTACAGCTATCTGCACCAGTTTGCATCTGTGTTCTACATACCACAGAAATGTTTTGACCTATTATTTGTAAGACCACTGGACAAATATATCATTCATCAGCACAACCACCCAATTATAATACAGCTGTGGTGATCTCTCTGCCACCTGGTGCTTTGTGTAAATGCCCCACTGCAGAAGAATAGGTTTCCTGTTTTTTGTGGGTTCCCTCACTACCTGCTTGATCATCAAACCATACAAATTATGGAGTGAGATGAACCTTGGCAACTGGCTTTTAAAGTCATAGGCTCCAGTGCCAGTAAAGTGATAAACTTCACTAAGGCAGACACACAACTGCACTCCCTCACTCCCCTCCTACACTGACAGCTTGTCCTGGCTCTCCAGCCCATTGGGAACTCACTTAAGCCTGCCAAAGAGCAGAAAGCTACCAGGTGCTCTTCCTCTGAACTATTAAGCAACAAAAAAACAAAACCTAAATTACCTCCATTTTAGCAAAGAGGAATTTCTTAGTGCCAAGTACCTGGGCAGTGACTAAACCCTGTCACTGTTCTTATGGGAAAACACTATTTGCTATTCTTGGTAAAGGAAAGGGCTTTCAAATCAAGATAATGTTTCACTTGTTTTTCAGAAACAAATTTAATGGGGGTGGGGAGGGAAACAGGGAAGCAAAAATAAATTCTACTTTGCACCAAGTTAAATTACTCAGAGTTTCCCAAAATGAGTGCCTTGGGTCAGAAGCACTGGAAAGTTTAAGAAATGCTCCTTTAAAAACAACTCCCACAGAGCAAAGCTCCTTCTCCATGACTGAAAGGCATGTAAGCAAGCCAGGTCACTCTGTCTAGCCTGGCTTGCTTTCTTTCTTTTCCTTTTTGGTTTTTTGGGGTTTTTTTAAGAATTTATTTGATGGGTTGAATGGTAGGACCACGTTGCATCTTTACCACATCTTATTTGATGTTTTCCAGACTTGCACCTCCAACCCAAATTCTCCCCTCACTACAGGAACAAAGTGGGCATGAGCCACCAGCACTTTGGTACCACAACTCATTCTGGGCTGGGCGGTGAGGGGAAAAAGAAATTCCATCATCATTTCTATCCATGGTTTCTCTGATCATCCCTGCCTGCCAAAGCAGGAGAGAAAATAATGGCCACATGGAGATAATGCCTCTGCATGCTTTAAGTGCTTTGTTATCCTCAGGAGTTGCAAAGAAATCAAGGCTGGCTGGGTATTGTGTTAATGATACTGTCAAGAGGCCAAAATAAAGTGCTACAGCACAGCCCAGCCTTCTGCTATCAGCACTGCTGTCCCACTCTCGTTTGGGCAATCAGGGTGACAGGCTGGAGACTTTGCCAGTGGTCTGGGAAAGGAGATCTCAACACTTGGCTTTTGCTGATAAGAGCCTGGAACTGCTCAGAACACGATTCTGCCAGACACTGATGGCCACACAAAGCACACCAACACTGTAGTTTTGCCACACAACTATTTTGCAACTATCAAATACACCTACAACAAAACCAGTTTGGTGGGAGGGACTTCCGTATATTTTTCCATATGGTTGCTGTCAGCAGGCTGAAATCTTGATAAGCTGCACAGGCAACTTGGCTGACTCCACTGAAACCCTGCTGAAGACAAGTCCTGAGCTGAAAATGCTGCTTGAGTTTCCCACTGCAAGGCAGGGGAGGACAACCATACCCAGCATCTGGCCAAAACTCATTTCTAACTGCATCAAAGATCCATACAGATTCCATCCAAAGGTCAGCAGCTATGGTTTTCAATGAGGAATGTGCTGCTTTGGAGACAATGCTGTCACTGTGATCCACTTTCCCTGCTCAGGGCAACCAGTCCATTGTTTCCACTGAAAAATAAGAAAGGGCTGGAGGTCTCTGAAATGGAAACTGCCTTTAATTCCAAATCATCCTGAAGTATAAACACAGACTGATGCATCACTGATTGATGTTACACATACAATAAACAACTCTAAAAACACTTTTTCTCCCTAGCTTCTCAGAAAAATCAAAAACAACCAAACAAAAAACCTCAAAATATCCCAAGAGTCCAGAGGATACAATGAGGCGTAGTCTCTATAGCATATTACACTTCACAGCACAAAACTAAAACCATCCCATCTCTGTTCTGTTGAAATGTGAATTAACTGCCCATCTACTTTCTGAAGCCAGTCACATGTTGAAAAGGTTGGGCTGTGTAACAAGTTAATTTGTCCACTTCATTAGTGACACAGACATATTAAAACTGCAGACATGTTCTGATGTAGGGTTTCTGCAAGAAAAGACTTTATCCATTCAGGGCCTTGATACTGAACAAACAGGGAATTCTAAAAAGTACTCTTGGAGAAGGAAGATGATGAAGTACAGAACTTACCTTCCACTGCAAAGAATGGAACCACTGATCCCTCAGGTAACTGTTTGCAGCCTGCAATAAAGAAAAGTTACAGACAGCATCATTAGTTTCTACCAGTGCTTCAGGTCACTCAGGTACTTTATGTTATAACCAGTTTGTTTTCACAGAAAGCAGTGATACAAAGACCTTGCTGCATTATAAAATACTGAACCAAAACCTTACAAAATATTAAACCCCTATGAAATGCTGTCCAGCTCAAAGACTGAAAAATCCTCTGTGAATTCAATCAGGTGTGGGTCAGATCTTTAATGTCAGGGGGCCTTTGCCTCTGTCATTAATCACTGAAAGGAGAGTGGGAAGATGGGCTGACATTTTAACATGAGGGGTGGGTTTTTTCCATTTCTTTTCTTGTCCCTGCTCTTGTCCTCAGTGGCCCCAAAGCAATTCAAATAATGTCTTAGCTCTTTCAGTGATATTAAAACAGTGAAAGGCCCAGCACACACAGGCGTGCAGATACATGCACAGACTGTTTGCAGCAACAGCAGAAATGTTGCAATCATCACTCCCAGCCATCACCCATTTTTGGCCATATTCAGCACAGCTGCCAGAAATTCCCAGTGTGAAGGCAGGTCATAGCCAATGGAGGAACAGTTCAACACTCCCAAAGGTCAAAAGGCTTGGTATCAAAAAATATAAAGGCATGTAGAGTGACGTAAATATGCATGCCTCAACAAGGTGACATAAGTCTGAAATATTTGAGTGGGCAGAGATGCCCTTTGGCTTTTCCAGTTCCCCCTTAATGCTGCCTACGGGCAATTTTTACCCAGGTTTCAAAATGTTTTACAAAAACACTGAAAATTACAGGTTAGCCTGTAAATCCATGTTAAAAAAAAAAAAAAAAAAAATGGTGAAGTTCTTTGCCAGTCAAAAAGCACATACTTCTTGCAAATTAGAGCATCACTTATCAAGTTTCACTCCCCAACACCTTTTCAGGTAAGTATTCAAAATCCACACTACAGAATGTATTTAATCTCCCAACACTTATTCAGTTCACTGATAATGGCAGGAATACCAGAAGTAAAAATGTTGTATGGTTACCAAAAAATGTGTTTAATCTCAAGGTCAGCTAATGATGCTTCAGTGACACAAATTTGGACTGATTACTCTGAATTAAATGGAGTAATATCCTTTTATATATGCATTACATATTATTTATATCTTAATGAGAATCAATTGCTCCTCCAGTAGATGTCGAGGCAATAAAGCAGGAATAAATATATTATAAATAATCTTGGCTGACCACAGAATTTATCAAAAACCTTCAATTTCAAGAAGAATGCTGACATATCAGAATATGAAATTGCTACAAATGCAATTAACAAACTTCCTTTTCTATTTTCTTCTTTTTGCCTGCAATGAAAAACTGTAAAAACATTTGGGGTGCAGATCTTCAGGATATTTCAGTCAGACAATATTTGATGATTTTCTGTTATTTACACTGTATTTTATGTATATGTGGGCATTATAACACAAGACAGACTTTTTACCTGTATGTTATGGAATTAAATTTCATTTCAATAAACTTTATACTATATTTTAATACAATGAAATGGTCAAAAACAATTTGCCACCAAAAAGCATAAGAATTTTTTTAACATAATTAAAAAGACATGAAGGAAATATACTTAGATATTTCTTATCTGTGCCCAGAGAGAATGCTCTAAAACTTCCACAGACTTATCTGAAAAACTGAATTTCAAACTGAACCTTTTTTCAAGGAGACAGCTGGTTCATGCAGGAGAACAAAAATCTCCTTTCCAAATTCTAGCATCAAAGCCCTCTAAAGAATAAGTAAAACTGAAGGGTTTTGTAGGCTTCATGTATATTTAGCAATTGTACCAATAAGATTGAGTTTATAGGGACTATAAAAACTAAGATACTGTTATTTAAATCAATATAATCAAAACTATTCTAGGGGAAGGAAGTACTACACTCAAAGAGGCAACATGTCAACCTGATTTAGTCCCTGGTCTGAAAGTAAGAACAAATGCTGAAGCCCTAAATTAAGATTTGTTAATTATTCTCCTACTTTAATGATGTCGGTAGTACAGAATGTAAGACCACTGCAAATAATTAGAGAATATTTTGTGTAGATTCTGGAAGTGACTGGAGCCCTAACAATAAGTGAGGACAACAGCATCCTGCAGAGCAGGAGGCACAAGTGGACTCCAAACACAGGGGGAGAAAAGAAATTAAGAATGCTGCAAGACACAAAACCAAAACTGGCAAAGGAAAGACTTGTACAACACTAGGGCAGCAATATACAAAAAGCATTTTAGAAGTAAAATAAGCAAGGTTGACTAAGTTCCAAGTGTGGGGCCAAGCATTGTGCACACATAGAGTTTGTTATTGCAGAGAAGTGATCAAGCAAATTGGCACCTGGGTCTAGGTTAGGAGTCTGAACCCTCTGAACACTCAGAGCTCAGGCTGTTGTTAAGGACCACTTCCCAGGAAAATCAAGACAAGGAAGACAAAGTGAACAGAAAATAGAAAAACAAACCTTTAGAGAATCCCCACACTTGTGCTAGTGATCAGGACTCAGTGGTAAGAGAAGCTGGGAAGGCCAGTGGCCATTTCAGCAGTGTCTTTACACCATGCTCAGCACAGACTGAATGCTTTACCCCAACCCCCTCATCCTGAGGGATGCTGGCATCAGTGTCCCCCTCTCTCACAGGCTGCAGGGACTAATCCTGCCCTGCACCCTTCCGGCCCCCTGACCCCAGCAAAACCACAGCACCACGCAGGAAACGCTGGAGCTTCTGCAAGGGAAAACAGAGACCCCCCCCTGTACAGCATCCCTTGGTCCTCCCTCCTCCAGGACCTCCTCCTTTCAGGCTTCCACTGAGAAGGCACCACAGGGAGCATTTGTTTCTCACCAAAGGAACTGGGAGTTCATGGTAAGGATGCAAAAAGAGCCACCAGGCTCTTGTGGGTGCTCAGCTGCCCAGCCAGCTCTGCAGGCACTGCCTCAACTCGAGCATTTGGGTCACTGTGAGTAACATTTATGACAAGAAGAACCAAAGTGTAAAGCAGTGGAGGGAACCACAGTTCATTTTTGGGGCTGCACACAGACATTTACAGTTTATCTGATGTGCATGGACAGAACCAAGGCTTTCTGCACTGAAGTCATCACTTCCTGGGAACTGACACCTCCAGTTTTTTACTGCAGCTAAGGGCAGAGTTTACTATATTTGTTCAGCTCTAGGGTACAATAAAAAGGAGAAAATAAGACAAAAAATACTTCAAACCAGGCTTTCCTTAGGCATTCTGACCACACAAGGAAAGTTTTTTTTTTTACTTTCAGCCTTGTCCTTGCAGTGAGACCAGTTCTACCCCACTCTTTTAACAGCTACATTTCCAACTTAAAATTCAGCTGGAAATGTTTTGCCTGCTGTTGTCACAAACAGTAAATGAGACAGGACTGAAGTACAATGACAATTCTATAATTCTTCACTGTACTTGAATACAATTTTACACATAGAGGTATGCAAAATAATAGTTTAGGGCCCCTTGTGTGTTTAGTGTGTTCAGACCCCAGTTCTGCAAATAATTTTGTTCTCAAATGCAGTGGCTTTAACAGGATAGTGGGTGACACATGGTAACTGAGCTTCCTGTACAGTCAAGACCTCACATTGTTTTTGTACAACCACAACATAGTAGAAAAATACTTTAGAAAACAGGAAAATGTGGGAGTAAAACTTAAAAGGTGCAAGAAGATTAAACTACTTGAAGCTTATTTATTATTCCAATGAGGAAGAAGAATATCTACTTTAAGAACATCTACTGTTGGCAGTATTTTTTTTTAAGATTAACTGATCCTGGAACTGTGTTCTGAAGGATTTTACATTCTTATTTTTGGGGTGTAAAGGTTCAATCAGAGAGGAAAAGCCACTTGGGATCCACTGTAGTACAAACTTTACTCAAAGGATTAAAGTCTCCTGCTTTAAAAAGACAGATCACAGGAGAAAAACTGTGCAAGAGATTAAATGCCTGCATATGCAAAGCTCTGGTCAACATGAGTTAATTTATGCCTCTGCTGAAAAAGGGAGTATTTGCTCTGCACCCCAACTACTTCATTTCTTACTCAGTAAGTAGGAATACAAATTTAATAATAAAAAGCAGGGAACGTTATAAAGGCAAGTTTTTGTTTTTGCTCACAAAAACAGGAAACTGAAAATTTGCTTCATGCCAGTGTTACAGCCCCTGCAAGAATTTGTACCCAGGCAAGGAGGAGACTAAATAGGAACCTGCATGTAACTGAGAAACAAACACCTGAAAGTCTGCAAGAAACTGGGCACTCTAAAAATTATGTTGAAGACCTCTGCCATTCCTTGAGCAGTAAATTAGCACAACATCCTTTGCTACTGGCATGTGTGCTATTCAAAAGAGTACAAGAACAGGCTTGTCCATGTAGCAAACTGTTCCTGAGTTTCTCCTTGCAACCGCATCCTTCACACATTTGCTTCTAGGGGATTTTGCCACCTGAATGGATGTAGCAATAAATGGGATTTGATGACCCAGATTTTGGCTTTGATTCCTCCTGAGTTTATTCTGTGATTCTCTCTCTCCCTCACTTGCTCTCTGGTCAGCAGGATGGGGGTTTTGCTGTGTTTTTTTCCCAGCTGGTATTCATTACTGGGACTCATAAAACAGCACTGGCTTCTCTGCCCCCATTTATTACCAGCCAGAACAGAGGAGTGTCCCAGGGCTGCAGGAAGCCAAGCCCCACACAGCTGTAACAAAACCTTCACACTGCTGATGCAAATCCCAGTGTTGCACCTCTGACTTGGGGAGACCTGCAAGGGAAACCTGCCACTCTTCTGCCTCAACCCAGGGTACAGACAGAGTTGCTGGGAATTGCTAGAAATGCCCTTTTCCTCCTTAAAATATTCCCTGCCTCTGCTGGGTTGTGGTCCTTGTATGACCTCTCCAAACCGACAGCATTGGCTGGACTGGCACTTAAAACAAAAGGCAGGTTCTCCAAGGAGATTAAAATAAAATATTACTGAAAACCCAATGGAAACATTTACCATGGGGACTCCCTGGCACAAACAGTGTGGTCAAGCACCGAGCTGAACGTGTGACTGTTGTGCTTGTCAAGGCTTCCTGCTCTGTTTGTTTTTCCTTCTGACTACACTCGATTGCCAAGAAATGAATAAAACAACACGAGCAACAGGGATGGAAGTGGTGGCTTTAAGGCTAAAAGAAAGGACACCACAGGAAAGCAAGGCAATACTGTCATGACTGAAATACCAAAGCCTTTTTTCCTGTGACTCTTCCTACATTTGGTGCTCGGCAGCTCATGAAATTATACTGGAAGGTTTTTTTTTTTTTTTTCCAATCTCTTTCAAAAGGTTCTTCCAGTTATTTCACTATCAAGGGTAGCATCCTCCTCATAATCATCCACAAAGCACCATAATCACACCTTGTGCTTTACAAAGGGAAAGCAGAAGAGCAGGAGCCTATCCCAGCTCAAGGAGGCCCTGCTATTCCTGATACTAAAGAGCTCACACTTCATCAAAAGCTAAATTTAGCTCCTATTTCCTGGCCTGAAGAGCTTGTGGCCTAATGAGCCAGCTTCAGCAACACCTTCTCTCCAACTGCAGGGAAGAAAAAAAATCTGAGATTTTGATTGCTGCTCATGGAAAGAACCAGGGATCCCATCATCTGGCAGGAGGGGAGAAAACACAAGCCCTGAGCATGTCTAGGAAACTGAGAATCCATGATCCCCAAAAACCTGACTGCCCATGACTCCCACATGGGGCAATGGGAATCCTCAAATGCCAGGCAGTGAAACGCTCAGATAGCTGTGCTTATTCAGCAACCACTGAGTGGGAAGAGCTCCACACATGAAAATGACTTTTAAATGTGAACCCAGCCTGGATTAAGCTGCCTGCTGCCTGAGAGCAGCTCTTCCTCTGAAGGCCAGGTAGCCACGTCCTGTTGTGGTGATCTGATTTCCCACGAGGAGCTGCATCACCTCCGGCACTGCCTGTCAGATCTCATGGGCTAAAATAGCTTGGGATGGGTCAGTGTTGCCATGGGAGGGCTTGGGATGATGTAAGGAAAGGTAATGGCACTCTTCCCTCTCTGACTCATTACTGTGCACTAAGAAGCCAGAAATAGACCCTGGTGACAGCAGACAGAGGGGATGAAAACTTGAACATGGACAGGGGCTCTCCTGTGGCATCTCACACAGAACTGTTTAGGTTAGAAAACACCTCTAAGATCAAACCCAGCACTGCCAAGCCATGTTGCCAGGTGCCACATCAACATCTTTTAAATACCTCCAGAGATGGTGACTCAATCACTTCCCTGGGCAGCCTGTGCCCTGAGAACACTTTTGGTGAAGAATTTTTTTCCTAATAGCCAATCTAAACCTCAGAGCCTTTCCCTCACCCACTAAGCAGTCACCTTGTCACACCAGGAGGTCAGCTTGGTCAAGCAGGACCAGCCTTTCATAAATCCACACTGCCTTCAGTTAAGCAGAAATTGGAATCTTAAATTCTTCTCAAAAATGAAAAATTGGGAAAGCCTGTGATTTACTGAACTGCTTCATTTTATGTCAGATCATATCAATATATCCCATGGTTTTAAAGAATTTACAATGCAGCATGTGCAAAAACATAGATAAAAATATAACATTTATATTAACATTAAAATTTATATTATAATTTTAATGTATGAATTAAAATTTATATTATAATTTTAATGTATAAATTAAAATTTATATTAAAATTTTATTTTTATATAAAATATAAAATTTATATTATTTATTTCAGTCATGACAGTACTGCCTTGCTTTCCTGTGGTGTCCTTTCTTTTAGCCTTATATTTATAATAATTATTTATTATGGTTTTAAAGAATTTACAACGCAGCATGTGCAAAAACATAGATCAAAATATAAAATTTATACTAGTCAGAAATATGAAATAAATTTGGGGTAGTCAAAACAGTTCATTTAAGACATTTTTACATATATACACACACACACTTTATCTAAAGGCTTTGGGAAAAAATAAATATACAGATTTCACCAATAGTGTACTTCAGAAGAAACAGTCCTGGGAACGTGTTTTGGACTAGTTTGACTTGTTCCACTATCATACACTTCCTGATACTAGAGCTGGACATTACATCAGAGCATGCTGCTGCTCAGATCAGCAGAGCAGAATGATTTCAGAAAAAGCTGGGAGTCACAATTTCCCAGAGATGTACTGAGGTCTCTCGCAATCTGGAAATAACTGAGCTATGCAAGGGCTGCCTTCTCAGCTCCTCAGCTGGAGTGCCTTTTGGATACCTCCACTCTTTGTTACATATACTAGAAAATTTCAACTACTTCATAAATCCAGCTTTTTCAACTTGATTTCTTCAGCAGACTAAACATAACTTTGAGAGCTGTTTTGGATTTGTGAATACACATTACAACTGTATAAGGGAAATCTAATTTTATACTCCCTCCAATCTGACCACATCTGATGAATCAAGATACTACCAAGGACCAAGTCATATTAAAAACATTTTTTTAAGTTTGTATTTCGAATTATGTTGAAATTCCCATAGTTATAATGTAATCTGATCCAGAGTGCTCAGCCAGGCAGCAATAAACAGAAGTCCAGCTCAGTCCACTTCTTTATGAGTTCCTACAAGGTTACATAAAGACACCAATCTTTCTGAAGAAAATACCAAAATATCCATGTTAAGATGTTGCTGTTTCACAAACAAAATTATTTATGCCTTTGGTTTGTTGGTTTTTTTTATTTTTCTTTTTTTTAAGAGACAAATGTCAGGCTGCTCCAGATTACAGTCTGTCTACCCTACCAATTTCCTTTCCACTCAGCAGGAAGCTGTGGGTTCAAGTTTTATCTTCTATAGACCCAAAAAGGCAACTACCATAAACTACAGAATAAAGACTTGGAAACAGAATTTGGAAAGGCAGGTGTAACTATTTTATCTGTTGAAATTTATATAAACTGAAATGCTAGCACCACTAGGGAAATTAATGGAAAAAGCAGAATTAAAATTATCATGAGAAAATCATCCAACTTGAGAAATTTAGACAACTTTCTGTCTAATTAATTCCACTAATGCATTAGGCAAGGAAGATTTCAACAATAATGAGGGCCCTAATTTAGCTGTTGGGAAATCGTGGCTTGTCTTCCCACCTTCCCCTTACAGTCCTACCTGGATGAAATACACATACACCACAGTCATGGCTGTATAATCCACTGAAGAAGTAAAATCCCAATGGGTAACAGATAAACTATCTTCAAAACAATGTTGAGAAACGTGAGAGAGAACCATGCAAGAGTTAAGCCGAAGCCTAAATTCGGTAATTTTAAGTTGTGACCTTTCAAAGCTCTTTGGGGGCAATGCAGCTTTTCCTACTTACTCCAGAGTATTTCCAAAGCTCAGTGCTTTTCTGTCACTAAAACTTGCAGCGACCTAAGGGGGCCTATAAAGCCTCAAGTGGATGAAGAAATCTGGAATAATATAAACACAGTGCCTTCTCTTTGAAAACAACATTTCAGAGAACCAGCATATATAGACATCCATACAAATATACTGAAATATTTCAGTGATTATTGAATTTTTTTAATAGGTATCTGTCAGTTCCAGTGCAATTCTGAGTTTCCTATATTAATTCAAGGATGAAACTTAACTTTTTTTCATGCAGGAATAGGACTGTATGTAAAAATACAATCATTCCAGGCCCATATCAATGTGCCTTTACACAGAGCATTACTTTGCTGCACAAATTCAGCAAGAAGGTTTAATCACCATGGCCCAAAATTTCCATTCTGACTGTTGAACACCACAAAGAGCTTCAGAGCTATCACCCTGAGCAAATTTTCTGGTGGTTAGATAATTTGACAGCACCAAGTTCTCTGCCTTTTCTGAGTCCATCTAATTAAGATTTCGTGCAAGGGAAAACAGAAGTTGAAGGAGATTCAGAGTAAGGGAGAAATAAAGTTGTACTTTTATGTTTACTGTACCTGCAGTAGGACAGTACCCCCCGGGATTGTGAGCTGTAAACAGTACTTAGGGGCATTCTCCCAGGAGAGCAGTTGAACATCTTCAATAGCACTGTAGGAAATGGAGTTTTCCATGTACCCAGTTGGCTGCAAGAAAACAAAGGAGAAGGGGAAAAAAATGTTTACTTAGCCATCATAAGTTTCACAATTTCCAAGTAAGAACAGCATTATGAAAATTACACTTGGTGTTGAAAATATCTGCAAAATCTAATTGGAAAGCAAACTTCCTACCCAGGTCATTCAAGAGGGAGACCCATCCAGCCACCTTCCTCCAACTCGTTCAAGTGTTAAGATCACTCACAAAAAAACAAAACCAGGCCAGTCCAAGGTGCCTGAAATACACAAATGTCAACCTGTCCTGGACCCAAAAATCAATGGAACCTAATTCCAGGTTGAATTGAGTTATGAAGGGTCCGTCCATGCAAATGCTCTCAATGCATGAAGAAGCCCCTCAATCACACAGACAGATCTGCACTCTCCTATTGCAAGGTTGCTTTATTCCACACATTCCCCAGCTGCAAATTTGGTCAACCACATCACCGAGATCCAGACTCCTTCACTTGACAGTGGTTCTTGGGGCTCCAAAGATGCAGCCCTCAAGTTTCAGACTCAAGCAGAAGCAAAACAACTAACGTTCTCATCTTGACCTATAGATAAGAGGTGGTTTCCTGAAGAGAGTGCTGATGTGCAGTTTAAAATGAAAGTCACAACTAAAACACAAATAAGTAACTGTATTTTGCAATTAAATGTACAATACAAACTGATAGTTGCAGGAAGATAAACTTAAACATGAAACTACTTTTTAGTACCCCTTTAATTCTTAGATTTTAATTACAGAAGTACAATTATCTCTGCGATAAGATGAAATATAAATGTATCTATGCAAGCACACATGAAATTATACCTTAAACTAAGTAAATACACAGTGCTATAGCTGTGTATCTATTGAGTATGCATACGTACTCTGTACTTTATGCAAGTCATTTTTAAAGTAATTGAATATTTAACACAGGTCCTCCAAAGACATCATTTACTGTAGCACAGTTCACTTGTGCTACAGCATAAGTGAACTGATCAGTACTGCTGTGGCAGAGAAACTAGTTTTATACAAAAATAATTAATCCCACCTCATGGATAAACCATAGACTTGACCATGTCTTTCAAGAGAATGGAGCTCATTACATTTATGAATTATTTTCTCACTATTACTGATTTACATATAACTTCAACTTCTCAAACTCACTCCCACTGTGCCCAATACATAAGTTATTTTTAACTGACAGTCTTGAAATAACGAAGGCAAGGGAGGCAACCACATCTATTTCAGGGTCAAACAAGGCCAACTCCTAAAATCACAACACAGGATTCCTGGGGGCGAGTGTGAAATAAGCAAATTGCATTTGGAACGTCTCTACTTCTAATTGGTACAACTTTCTTCCATAAGTTAAGTAGGTGGTGCATCTGGAAACCGTCCTTTGGAGTTCTACACTTCATACATGTTTCTAAGCCCATGAACGTCATCCACCAGAAATGCAGTGACAGCCCTGTCACCCACTTTTGCTGCCGCAAGAATTCAGCTGTCTTTTCAGCAAGAAAAACCCAGCCAGCCACAGAACTCAACCTCAATATCTTTTTCCCCAACGGTTGTTGCAGCAGCGCTCATTTTGCACCAGCCCTGGGTGAAAACAATTTTCACTGTCTCTTTAACGAAAACCTTGTTATGCAGGAAGTATGATAAACTTCTGCTTATTCATTTACCCACAATATTGTTCTACACTAGTGACTGGAATCCCAGTGGCTTAATACTGATACTGTACGTCATGAGTTGCCTACTGGAGAGTAATTATCTCGTTCTCACAGGAAGCCAAAGGCCCAAGATCCTTTGGTAATCAGCATTACAACACTCAGGGAAAAATATCAAAACAGCCAACATAAAATCTAGTATGCTCAGGGGGCAAAGTTATCAAAAACATGCTCTAAAAAACTGGAGAAGGGAGAAATCCAGAACCAGTTAATGCAAATTTAAAATGAAATTAATCAAAGCAATTCAAATTTCTCTTTTAAGAAGGTGCTGACTGGCCTTAATACCCTCCATTAACTTCAAAGAGGATTTGAGGAATTCTCACAGAAGCTGTTTCCAAGAGAAGTTTCTCCTATACCTTAAATCATCCATTTAAACAGCATGAAAGACAACTGAGCCAGTTGAAGCACAGCTCTGTAGCCATACACAAGGATTTCATCCCAGGCATAGACCTCTTCTCACAGGACAGTTCTTCTCCTTAGGGAGAATGCAGGAGCAGAGTTCTGCAGTTTGCCAAGGATGGGAAGGTTACCTAAACCGTAAGATGGAATTATGCAGATGGTCAATCACTCTGAATGAGGGCCAATGAGGTATTTTATGTAGAACTCATATGATCCCATGTCCACATCTTCCATCTAGCCATACTACACACATACAGTTGTTTGCTATCTTACTAAAAAAATTATTAGCCTAAATATACTTCAATCTCTGTAAGCATCATCACATGCATTGCTTCTACTTTCACTAAAACACAGTCTTTTAAGAAGTGAAATATTTTCAATTCTGAAAACACTAGTAATAGCAGCTTCACCTCTGTTTCACAACAGAGAAAGTCTAAAACACAGTAATTTATCACTGTATAGAGCCCCTTAAAATTTTGCTGTCCAACACTGAGGACCATACTCCCACATCAGGGCTGGGCAGAAATGCCCTGAGGAAGCATCAAAACAGAGCTGTCACCAGACCTGAGCTCACAGAGCTGAGCCACTCCTCACAGAGACCACGCTCCCAACAAGGGGAAGGTCAGTCCCACACAAAGGACTCCTTTCCCTAATCTCTCCACACACAGGGCCAACTCCTAAACAGATATAAGGACAGAGCTGTGCTCCTCAGCAGTGTTTTCTCAAGACCAAGCACAGTTCAGCCATTTATCAGGAAATGGCCTGAGGTAAAACCACAGCCTGAGTCACTGGTTTCTATTAAAACACAGGTTATTTTGACATTCAGGTATGTGAATGTCAATCACAGTGAATCATTGTGGTTGATAAATAAGCAGTGCCAGTGCTGCACATTCTCATGCTGCAGCTGGTCTTGCTTGCACCCACCCCCCAGAAGCTGCATCCTCACCCCCAGGTCTCTCCATGGGAAAGTCAAATCACAACAACACACCAGGCCAGAAATGTGGATTCAGAGGTTTGAAAACACCAATAATGAGCTATATCCTCAGTGGGTCACCACTGAGAAGCATCTGGCATGAATACCAGTCTTAAGCAGCATTCCCACCTCCATCCACCCACTTTGTCTCTGCCCGTACAAATGTTTGTCTGGCTGTGGCGTCAGGCAGATCAGGGAACCCATCCAGCTTTTGCCAGATTACTTTTGAGCTCCTTCAGCCCCATTTCTAACATGAAACAGAGAATAGTATGTTAACATAACTTAGGGCCAGCACATCATTTGGAAGGGGGAGCTGAGGACCTGAATACCTCAGTTTAATTATTGGCATCAGACAGTCTAAAGCCACAGCATCTTGAGCAGCAGTATGTCAAGTTCAGTTGAAAGTGCCTTCATTTAAGAAAACAGAAATTCTTATTTTTATAGTTGTCATTTTTGAGAGGAGATTTATATTTCCTGGCAAAGTCTGATATCTGTGAAACGAGGCAAGATAATGGACTTTTCTACTTCACTCTACAAAATTAATCCTGACTTAAGAAGGTTTGGCCACAGAATCTAAACATGTCAGCTTACAGATTTACAGTTACAGTTTGAACTTCTGGCTGTTTGTTGTTGAATATGTTCTGAAAAATTGTAAGAGATTCATAAATGAAAATGCAACTTCTTACAACAAACAAAAACCTCATAAGGAAACATTTTTCTCTTCCCAGTAGCCTTTAGCCCCTAACAAAATATGCAACTTCTCTGCTGGGAAATCAGGTATGTTTTAACTTGTCTTTTTTCAGTTCCATGAAGATTTATTAATCACACAGCTCTGAAACTTTGCACCAGAATAGCCACACACCAAAACCTACTACAAATCAAATCTTAGGGGAATCCAGTGCTCCCAAAACTGGAAGAACATGTAGGTTCCTGCGTAAGCCCGATTTTCTCTTGTGTTTCTGGGAAAAGTCAGCAGCAGCAAACTACTCAATAATGCAAAAATCTGCCCACTTGTTTCCAGGGGAAATTCTAAAAGGGAAAGAATAAACATGACGTCCATTGTTAATATGAGGCTTGTATGCACTTACTCATATAATAATGCACTAAATCTTCAGCTGCATATTTTCTAAAGAAGGCACCCAGAAAAGATGAATTCTACAAATAGAGATGGTTATTTGCATTAAAACATACTTAAGTCTGACAACTCCCACCAACACAACAACAACGGAGAATGATTTTCCCAATTAAATACTCCAGATGGTGGGGGGGAAATGGGGCTGTTCCAGACCCTCTCTCTTCTGCTGTCAGGTGCTTATTTCTCTCTTGGCTGCTCTTAAGAATGAGCCATGCTCCTGCTGTAGCCCAGGATGCTGAGCGTGCTGTGTCACGTGTAAGTTTTCCACACCCAAATAAGATTCAGACCTGCTAAATAACACAGAGGAAGAGCTGATTGCTCTCAAAATTTTGATGGGGTGGAGACTATTCAGTTGATACTGAAGGGTAATGGACTCTGAAACTGCTGAAAACAATGGCTGATTTGAAATAAATCTCTGTTAGAAGACATCCATGGCTCCAGAGAACGTCCCTGCAACTACAGATATTTCAGATAAGGGCAATTAACATCTTTGCTCATTAACTACAGAACCTATCAGGAGACATTTATCAAATTCAGCAATTAGCAGTACTATACCACAATATGCAGTACAGTACAATTTGTCTTTTTCTTGACATGGAAGAATTTACTGCCACACTCACTTGTCATGATGACTTGAGAGAGTCAATGTTAATCTCGTGGAGATTAACCTGATAACAAAACAGACAAAAAGACAAACAGCAAGGAGACAGCCAGCTCTGCCCCAAAACTACACAAAGAGCTTTCTGAGCTTTCTTGGAACAACATTCTCATCTAATCCATCAGACTTTGTGGTCCTCCAGCCTGCCCATCATAACCATTCCCTCCCCACTCCTCCAGGTAAGTAGGTGATTTTATGTGTTGGACCACAAGAAAAGATTCCACCTGCTCTGTGTAGTGAAATGGGTGCTCAGTCCAAGGATCTGAAATCTGAATTACTTCTGCTTAAAGCTGCATTGTCCCTAAGTATCTCCAAGTTGGGTATTGATGCTTGGCGGGGTTTTCATTGGCTGGGTTTGAAATTTGTTGGTACATGGAAACAAATTGGGACACTGTGACCCAAATCTTCAGTAAAGGTCCACGTCAGTCAAAAAGTCGAGGGTGCATTAGTTCAGTGGTGATGATAAGAAAAAGAGGGAGGGGGTTTTCCAGCACAATTCTCTGTGTGTGGGAGGCTGTGTGTATAAACACCCATGCATGTCTATGTGTGCATAAATGTACACACACACACCTGCCTTTCCTTATAGCTACACAGTGATAAAAGACAGCAGAAATGTATTCCACATTCTCCACACAAAAATACAGCAGCAACTGTCATATGCTCAGTGCAAAGTAGCTCAGGTGCAGTGACAAGATTTCATTGAGGAAGACCAGATACTCCACAGAGCTGGTCATCCAAAATAAATCAGTGGAGCTTCACTGATTTATACAAACTGGGAATCTTTACTCAGAAATCCAACAGAAGTTCAACCAAATCTAGCTCAGCAGCAAAAATGTGCATAAATCTCTTCCTTCCTCTAAATATTTAAGACAACCAAGACTGGAGGCTGTTGCATTAATTAACCTTACAAAACTTATAAAAATATAAGAGCTGCCAGTAAGAAACAGTTTACCCCACACTGTGCAGGAAAAAAAAAAACCCTCCCAGTCTGCAGTGGGGCTGAAATATCAGTTCTGTGGAGCTTTAGCAAAGGGACAGGCCAAAACTGTCCATCAAAGAGCTGACAAGAAAAAACTGCTCTCAATATTAGGACATATGAGCTTAAAATATGTAAAACCTGTGCAGCAGACACCAGCAGTGGGAAGAACTTCAAATTAATTCAGATCTGAAGCAAGTTAAAAGCACAGAAGTTCATTATTAAGAAAAGGGGAAATTAAGGTCATGTAATGGAATATGTACCATGACAGGGGAGTCAAATAAGAAGGAAAAATGTATTATTTAGCTGAAATTCATATAGATTGGGGTTTTTTTTTGAACAAGGACATTCTTCTATTTTACTGTCAAACCCAGGTGAAAGAGCACTTCTGAAGGTTCGCTTATTTGAATTCCTGGGAGTAAAATCAGACATATCATGAAGACTTTCCAAAGAGGCCTATTATCAATATGACCTCATCTAAGCAGCCTGTAAGAAATCAACCCTTTCCCTCTGGCCAGCTTGAAAAGACAAAGGGAATTCCTCCTGAGACTTCAGTAGCACTAAATGTTAAATTGGTTGCCATGCTGACGCCCAAAAAGCTCGAAGGTCAAGCCCATCTAGGAAACCTTGTCTCCTGCTTTCAGACCTCTGCTGATAGGGATGAGGACATGCTGCCAGGTGACCACAGCTTACCACTGAGACAGTGGCCAAATCTGCCAAATTATTGCCAAGGGGCGGGAATTGCTCCCAGGCCAGAAATCAGGAGAGGAAAGGGAGGAGTTGTGTTTGACACAGCGCGCCAGACACGGTGAGGCTTTCACAGCCACTGGCCTGACTGCCCTGCCACGTGGAGCATCTCTGCTTGGAGCAGCCACTCTCCAAGTGGGCACTGAAGACTTCAACACCTCCCAAGTAATGTGAAGAACTCAAAGAGCAGAATTACTATATCCCCCACTTTCCAGCTGAGAAGAAGAAAATCTCAGTTGAGGTTGTAGCTGAGCCATGCTCTTGATCTCACCTGAAGGGACATGAGAAGCCTGAGAGATGTGGGAGAAGAACTCAGACTTCCTGACTCCAACCATGTGAATCAGCTTCAAAAACATCCTCCTCCTCCAAAACTGGGTCACAGATTCATAAGAATGACCACTCCTTAGCAGGGTTCATGTTCTCCACATTTTTGCATTTATCACTGCTGTCCATGAAACTCTCCTTTGGGAAGAAATACTCCCCAACCTTGACAAGATGGGTAAGTTATTTATCCAATTTCCTTGAAATTACTTCAGCAAAGAAGGGACAGCACCAGCCAAAATACAGCAGGAGCAGCAGTAAGAGAACCAGGGACTTCTTGCAGAAAGACTACACACACCCCTACTTCTGTAAGACAGTTGTTAGAGGAATATTGAAAAATCCCTAACTTTTGCCCAGAATATGATATACCTACAGAGTGCTAAATAGATCTTGGGTCACTATAGCAACTATGATTTAACAGAAAACAAAACCACATCCTTATTCAAGGCTGCTCCCTGTTATCAATTCTCTTTTCAACAAATCAGCTGTGTCACACTCCATGAAGTGCATCAAGTGCTGCTAAATCAGAGAGGAGAGAGGGTTCCATGTAAGGATTTCAGACCAAGCAGACACAATGTATGCTAGATTAAAATGCCACCCTTTAATGACTGCTTTAACCAGGGGCAGCCCTGAGAGCTGGGAGTGAAAGGTCATTAGCTGGTTTCAAATACAAAGGTGGCACCTGGATAATCAGACTGTTGAGTAACAGGAAGCTGATGTGTACTGTGAACAGGAGACCTCTGTGCAGCTGGGTTCTTCAGAACTGGTTTAAGTACTGTTCCTATGGCAGATGATCCTTGCACTTCAGTGGTTTTTACTTCTGCTTTACAGATCCCCAAAGCCTCCTGTTCACTATCTCTGTTAGGTCAACAAAAGGTGAAGAAGGAAACCACACTTGTTATCAGTAGGGTCACATCCGCTGAGCAAGGATCTGCTCCTCCCATGGAAAATTTTTGGGCTTTACAAAGCAAAAAGGCTGAAGGCAGCTGTGAGGGAAGCAACAAAATCACCTCTGTCACCTGGGAATATGAACTGAATCTGAAAGGCCATCCAAGTGTAAATTACTGAATTTGTAAGAAGCTGAGCTATCCAGGATCTCAGGTCCCATTAGAAATACAGAATCTGAATCATGGACTCTGCAATATTGACAGTTCTCACCACCTCCTCAATGCTCATACCAGCTCATTTCTTACTACACTTTATTTACAAGAAATTGAATTGTTGCAAAATTAAACATAGCATAAATAAAATATACATTTAGTTCTGGTTTTCATTTCAAGAAGCATTCTCCAACATAACTTATCATGCCCATGCCTTCTACCCGTAGAACAGTGAATCCCTTAGACACTGTAATAATCAAACAATTTCCATTAACAAATTTTCCCTTTTCTTTTTAATACACCCTTAACCCTGCAATTCCCAGGAAACCACAATTAATCTCAATTTGATGAACAAGTACAGAACAAGGAGTGCAGTAACCCAACTAAGCTTCTGAATTCCCCATAGGGAATGCTCTTATCTCATAGTTTTTGGAGAAAATATGAGCAGTCTTGAGTTCCCAGGAAAAATATTAACACAGCTCTGTGCTGTACATAGAGAAGAGAAAGGACACGCAGCAAAGCCTTCAAAAAAGCTATAGATATCCTGCTAATGACAGTCTCACTAAACTCACACTGTTATTAGGAAAAAAAAACAACAGGCACCTCCTGGGGATGAGTCAGAGCCATTTGGAATCACCTTCTGCTACAGGAGGAGGTGGGAAAACGTGCTTAAAGTGACAGTGCTTTGTCTGCCCTGTCTTACCTCCTACAATAACTTGGACAGGTCTATTTCATTTCAAGTGATATTCATCCCTCACGTCTGCAGCAGTGATTTCCCCCTGATTCTGGGTCTCTCAGCACTAGAGAAGGACAGGAATGGAAAGTGCCCTTTCCTTCCCTCCTGCAGAGCCTGGAACCACCCGGTACCTCCTCCACTGCTGCTCTCCCTCATTGTTTAACATCTGACTGGCTGTTTGTACTGCAGGGAGTGCTGCTATTTAAATAGAGCTGACTGAAGTATGTGCAAATCCTCTGAGGAAGGGAGAAAGTGAGGGACTGGAGAAAGAGAGGGCAACTGCAGTGAAATACCAGAGTAAATATTGGAGAAAAGTCTCAGTTGACTGGGAAATGTATGATGGAGAGGACACAGAACACCAGCTAGAACCTAAATTACCTTTTTAAAGTTCTCTTACTGTGCAAAAAGAGACAATGCAAAGGATACTATGCAAAGCAAAGTGACACTTTGGTTTAATAAAAAAGTAATTAAATATTTAGCTAAAATCACAAAGGCATTGTGCTCATGGAGAATGAAGTGGTATGAAACTGGCATACCCAACTAGCAAACTTGTTTCAATACAACGTTTAATAGTCTAGCAAGCTCCTTTTTCAAGAAAGGTGTCCTTATCATCATCTCCACAGACACACTTTGAAAAGCAGAACAGAGAACAGCCCTACAATTAGGCACTATGAAACTGGCAAACCCTTTCATCTGGGTGGCTCCTGAAAGGCTGGAGGAGAATTCCAAGGAACTGCAATAGTTCCCCCAGGGATGCCTTGCACAGAGCTTTGAAGAGATGCCTCCCAGAGAAGCCCTGTTTATCAGGAGCTAATGCATCACGCACTGCTCTTCTGTCTCACAGTGTGTTTTGGAAAACTGAGCCACCTTAGTCCTCCAGCAGCATTTTCTGTTCCAAAAGGATGATTCAGCCCTCAACAAGACACACTCACTTGTTTCCTCTGCATGCCCTGACACAGGGCCCACTCGTGGGCAGAGATACAGAAGCACCTGCCCTCCCTGGTACTGCTTGAGAGACCAGCCAGGGGCTCCCACAACACACCAGACCATCTAGATGCATCCATGGGGATGCAATTTTGGACAAAAACCCGGTTACTTGCACAGCCAGCAGCTAAGTGATGCACACCTGAAGGTGAAAAGAAATACAAGTGCTCCCCAGTCTGCAGGAAAAATCAGCTTTCTGGAGTTCCCATGCCTGTCTACTTGGCCTAACTTATATTCCCAGACCATAAAGAAGCCATAATGCTGTAGGGGAAAATTGTGTAGCACACAGCCAATCAACACAGAGATGGCTTACACACTTGAGAGTGACACATTCAGTGAAAGAACACCCTCCCAAAACAGCATCTTTGCACACTAGATTAGGGTGACTTCCCCCCCAGCCCCTTCCAGTTTCATATCAAAAATCTGTTTTAAAGTAACTCCAGCCTTTAAGACAAGCTGAACTTTCAGGCTGTGTCAGCACAATGGCTGCAAGTTTCACTCCCACCTTGGGCAACAATGTTTTGGTTTTCAAGTTCAATTACATTGTCAGGTCTGTGCATAATTCTGCAGCAACACCTTTGTCTTCTATCAGGACTACTGTATTAATTTATTTACTATCTCTAAAGGAAATACCTCATTTCTGTAAAACCTTCAATATTGCAAACACGAGTTTGTAACACTGAGTTTTCCAGTCAGGGAAGAAAGTGCAATTGTTCATGGCTTTGACCTCAATGAACAGTTCCTACTACGAGCCTAGGAAATTTCCACCAAGGAAATCTCAATGTCATGAGTGAACTGCTTGCCCAAAATTAAACTGGCCACAGATTTTCTAACAGAAACCAATGCTACTGAAGCACATTAGCATTTCATGGTAAATCTGAATTCAATCCATCACAGCCACCAGTGAGTGTTGTGATGTGCACTCTAAGCACTGATGAAAACATGAGTTGCTTCCCCTTGGTGAAATTTTGGTTTCAGCAGAATACAAAAGCTTCCAAATTAGATGCATGTTTGAACTCTACACCTGAACACACATCCTGCATTTTGCCCACTACTGCTTGCATCAGCTTTACTCAAAGCAGGAATGGAAAAAAGGGGTAAGCGTTCCTGCCCTCCACTATGTAATTAAAATCCACAAATGCCACCACGTCACTGCATGACACCATTGCTGCACAGCTCACAAACCTAACAGTGACCTTGGAATTGCCTTGGCTACATGCTCCTACAGCACTAACAGATTCTCATGGCACTAATATGTTGAAAAAGGTGGCTTACCAGCAAATTAACCTGAGCAGAATGAGTATGAAGGGTTGAAAATCAAGAATAGCTAGTATCATTTTCCTACTTACATCTTTCCAGATACTTTTTACAGAAGAATGCTTTATATAGAGAGTTGTTTATTAATTTCCCCAGAGACAAAGAAACAGGTCAAATAAATATAAAGCCTCCTAAAATAAGGCACAGCATCCATGTTTAACCTCCGAAAAAGGCTCAAGTGCTCAGCAAGCTTCAACTAGATGTTATCAAGTCATTTTAGGGAAGTCTTATTATTGGAAAGGAAATACAAAGCTTGCAAAATAAAATAACCTGTTTTTTTCTCTATCCTGCATCCTGCTGAAAAAGACCTTTTTGCTTTCTGTTTCTGAAAAATATATAATTTTAAAACACAGATCTTTGAATATCAAATCAGATTCTGTTCTTGTTTTCTTGCAACAAATTACCAGGTCTTATTGGAAATTAATAAAACAGAAACCAAAACCAAATTCAACACTGTAAACAGCATTGCAGATGATTTCCAAATACTCCAACATTTTCAAGATTTTGATCCCTAAATTCAACTCAAAAGTTCAGAGAACAACTGAGGAAAATGCTTCTCTGCTTCAGATTTAAGTTCAGAAACTAAACCTCAAATCTTGCTCTTTGGAAAGCAAAAAAAAAACCAAAAAAAGTCAGACTCAGATCCAAAGTACTGATAGAAAGTTTCAGTTTGACCCACATCCCAACACCTCCGCAGCCAATCCTCACCATTTTCTGCCAGCACCACTCTCAAAGCACAGATCAAAGGTTTTACTGTACATTTGGAGCCATTCCTGTGATGTAAGGATTAGGCATGAAGAAGGACAATCTTATTTTCAAAGGTGCAACTGCGTGTGAGTGTATCTAGTGCATATCAGAGCATTACCAGCTCAGCCACAAGCACCAGTGCCAGATAAACCACACCTCTGAAATTCTTGTCTTGTCTCCCATTTTCTTTTTTATCTCATCTAAGCTCACTGTCTCTACATGCCTGCTCACCAGGAAGGTATACCTAGTCATCAGCCTCTCTATTCTTTTATTTTTATTAATATTTTAATGAAATTGTTTCCATTTCTTTCCAGTACATTGTTCATTTGTGACATGGAGCTGGAAACTGTAGATGCCACTGAATTCTAACAGCACTTCTGAAAACACAGCCCTCCACATCTAATCCTGGCAGTAATCTAGCACTAGATTAAGTATACTATTGTCTCTAGAAATATTACATCCAGCTCTAAAAATGCAGCTGCAGATGCACACAGGAGTCAACCACATTGCAGAGAGAAAACTGTCTTCAGGATGAATACAAGTCCTGGTACTTTCAAGAGCAAAGGCTTCATCACAAAGACTCAAACTGGTTATTTCAGTAGCTGCACTAGGTCTTACTCTTGTGAAGAAAGGAAACCTAACTCTGTCCTTCAGTAACTACAAGCACCTTGGGCAAGTCATTAGGAAAACTGTTGGTGCACTCAATTTAGAAGCCCAGGTACTTCTACAAGCAACCAGTGGCTGCAACAACCTTTATCACACCAGTAAAGAACTGAGACTCGACCCCTAAACTTATCATTTGTTCCCTCACACATTCATGAACAGAATGAAAAGCTTGTGAGCTGCAAATTACAAGTCAATGCCAAACTTGCTGGATGAGGTTTTGAAGACGTCAGACTAGACAATCACAATGTTTCTTCTCAGGCGTTAAAAACTACGGTCCCTGACTAATGCTGCACCCATTCAGTTTTCCTAGCAGGAAAAAATCATCCTAGAACAAAGAAGAATGGCAACTGTATTGTCCTTGCTGAGAATGAAGTAGCACAGGCTTGCAACACTGCCACGACAAATAAACAGAGCTATTGACAAGGCACGTTATGAGAACTATCCATCAACATTACAAAAGCATAAAGAGCTGTCCGTGGCAGACCATTAAAATGTTGGATCAGAAGAGATGAGGATGACGCTTTTGGTGCCAAAAAATGTTTAAGGCATATACACAGGTGCAAAAATTCATCCATTTCTCTAGCAGGATGAATACAACCCTTGATCCTACTGGTCCTGTTCCCAGCATTCAAACCTGCTCTGAGCATCTGCAGTTCACAGGTGCTGAAGGTTTAGGGAAAAAAAGAAAACCCACGGTGACCAAAGCTTTATGGAATTTACTTTTCTCCCGAATAATCCACATCGCACAATTGCTCTCCACAACATCTAATTAAAATGCCTTCAAAATGAGAGTTCTACAGGAATCTTGGATGCAAGTTAATCAGACCATTCCCAGAAATTACTCCAGCCCTGTCAGACACAGATGATCAGCAGCTTCTCTGCCATTATACTTGAAGTTTGGATTCCTTGAAATCTCAAGTCATCTCATGAACCATTTTAATAAATTAATGACATTCATTAGTATGGACTGACATCTGGAGACAGAAATCAGCAGCTGAACCATCAGCATGTCTTTAAGAAGGCTGAGACTGAACCAGGCTGAGGATGGAGATGATTCAACTGATGCTCTATGACACTTTTGTCTTGACCTATAACCAAGTCTAATGCTCTCCACAAAGGAAAGCACCAAAGGTGTGAATTCAGACTACAGACAGAATTCAAGAGGCTAAAACACGTCCCTCTGAGTTATGTAAATACTAAAGTAAATGTAGTACAGCCATATGCAACTGCATTAAGGAAAATAAGAAGTACACACTCCTGCATCTCTTCCTTTTTCTTCTGAATGGCCCCAAAATGCTCTAGGGATATCATTAAAAACATACATGAAATTAAAGAATTTCATATATCTGAGTCTTGGCTTCTCCAATTCAAATTCCAAATCAAGCCCAGGAAAATCCAGCTCTCAGTGAACGAAACATTAAGATTCAAATCAGGTGTCCTGGTATATGTAACTCCTATTCCAGTTCTGACATTTCAGCATGACACCAGAGCCAAGCCCAGACAGTTCACTGCCCAGAAAACAGACATTCATGTGGCAAAAACCACACTTCTGATCTAACTTGTTCATCTGGCCAGGCTCATGCACATCTTGCTAACGTTCAGTGTCAGCCAGGCACAGGTTCCTCTATGCTCATGTTTTGATTCTAACAGAAAAAGCTTTGAGAATGCAGGATCTCAAAGTGTTGACATCAAGTGGGTTTTAGCAGAATTTAAAATGGGGATTGCAGAACTGGCAGACAGCAGCAGCAGCAGTCATCTCTCCCAGTGTTAACAAGAGTCCTGCTCTCTCCCTAGAACCCAAGTTCACTGGAGTGCCTGAGACAAAACTAACTCCATGCTAAAGTCTGTAATAAACTGTTAGAAATACCCTATGGAAATATTACAGGTTTTTCTTGGAAGGTTTTTTGCCTTTTTTTTGTTTCCTTTGCTTTTTAGTATTAATTAGTGCTGTATAATGCACCAGGGACCCAAAGCTAATGGCAATCACAGCTGAGGGGACACAGTCACTCTCTTGCTCTCACCAAAGCTCTGCAGTTCTCAAAATATGAAACCTTACTATGTGAACCTGTCAGTTTTTACAAGTCTCTTCTTTCACTACTGTTTATCTAAAACAGCATTTAGAGATGTGTTTACCACCATCCATCAGAAATGGTAAAAGCAGAGGCTGGAAAAAGCACAAACTCCCCCAGTCAAATAAAAAATTGGTATCTCGTTCTTTTAATTTCTAGCAAAATCTCCAGCAAACAGAACAGTAAATTTGCAAACCCAGTGAGACATCAGAAATTACATCTTCTCAGATGCTGGCAAGAGTTCATCAACAACATGCAACAATATCTCTACTACAGGAAGAAGGAAATCTTGGACAACTTTCTACAGCCACTCTTCAAATATAAGCCTTAAATTTCTGAATAGGGCAAGAACACTGGAAAACTGAAAGCACTGATCTGGCAAACATAATGGCAGGTCATTGTGCTCTCATTCTACAACACCGCACTTTATAATTTGTGCAGAACTCATTCACAGAAACCTAAGAGTAAAACCACCATATGGTGAGAAGGAGCAGAATTGAAAATGGTTTATTTCTCGGTGTTTTAATCCCCTTTTGTAAAAACAATGTGTTTCTGTAATGCTAAATAACAAATTATGAGTCTGCAGAATCAGGTTCCTATTTCAATACTGAAAACAGAAAACTCAAGTCCTCCTGCTCTACTCAAATTCTTTGTAAATTACTCTCAAAGAGCAAATGAGATTTCTCATTCCAGTTGTATGCTAACACAATCAAAAGTTACTCCTTCCAGCTCAGAACCTGCAACACTCTTTCATTTTAGCAACTATTAGAAATTAGAGGATGCCAATATTTTACCTGGCAGTCAAAGAAAGCCTTTGAAGTTTGATGTCTACAATGTCAAAAGACAAGTAACGACAGAACTTGATTTGTGCAGATGAGAAACTATTTAAAAATCAGCATGGAAATTTCAGCAACACCCAGTCAGGATCTGGGCTCTCTGAATGTGTTCCAGCAAATGCTTCCGCTTCTACCCAGAATGTGCCTGTACACAAGGGCGTGAGTTAGAGATAGTGACCTTAAATACACACAAGGGGAGCTTAGCATCCATTCTCTGCTTGCTTAAAAAGAACAAGGAGAAAAGCACAGCATTGCTTTCAGATTTTGCTGTGCATTTCTGGACACCCTTTCTGAACACTCGCCCCTCAAATTCGGGTTTGCTGTGCTTGGCAGTCTCTTTTGTGTCTTTTGCAACACTGCACACACACAAATTGCCTGTGGTTTCATGCTTTGCTTCCCATTTAAAACTAATACTTAAACAGTAGCTTTATTTTTGTTAAATTAAAGCTTTTTTTTTTTTTCTGAATTCTAACATCTATTTCTCCTTTTCAGCCTGAGGGAAAAATTATTTTTTACAAGTGACACAAATCATTCTTAGGAGTAGTATCTTGTCTTTACCACTTTGATTCATTAACTTTCATTCATGTTATTCTTCAGCTTTTTGTGCTGTCACAAAAGCAATGACAGCAGATGGCATAATGCTAATTTTTGGACTGTAAGCTCTTACAACACATATATGTTGGAGACTCCAAACTACCAAGAAAAAAGCTTAGATAAGGAAGGCATAACCAAAAAGAGACCATATAACATAACCAAATACATAACAATGTGTCATCCAAAGAACTGCTTGAGGGGGATAAAAAAAAGAAGTCAGATAATTCCTATATATTTCTAAATGGAAATATATTTCTATTCCTCTGTATTTCTGATGGCTGCCATCTCCTCCTGCAGGCAAGATGAGTTTTATCATTATCCACTGAACATCAGCCAAAGCCTGGACAACAAATGATGCTTATATGGTTGGCACTCTGGTTGGGGACAAGAGACCCTCTGTGTTTGGGGTGTTAACAGCAGCTGACTGTGTTCATTCAACTTTGGACTTTTTCAGCAAGCTCAGGTGCCAGGGAACCAGAGAAAGCATCCCAGAGAGGAGAGAGCTGTCACAGGCCAGCCTCACAACTCTGGCCACCGCTCAGCCCTGCAGGCAAGTCCCCCTCCAGGGAAAAATCCCACACTTTTTACCACACACCAACTCTCCACATTCCAGCAGTATCAGCTGCTGGGCCAACAAAGCAGCCAGGAGTGCAGGGAGAGCTGTATTTACTGCTCTGTATCAGGGCTGTGATGTGCCACTTTTGAAGCCATTTGTGCGCAGTGACGCGCTCTGCCTTCCCCCCGAAGATTATGAAACCACCCTCAACCCCAGAGCGTCCTCCCTCACACGGCCTTCCAGAGCTGCACTCTGCCACCAGCACTCCCTAATTGCTTCAGCAGAAGCTCAAAGACGTCAGCAACCGGACTTTCTGCTCCTTATTCCCTGAGAAAGCAGAGAAAAGTCTGCAGAGAGCAAGCCCTGACTGCAGGTTTGGTGTTAAAAGCCTGGTTTTGGCCAGCCCTGCAGGGGAGATGAAGGCTGACCCTGTGTGCTCCAAGTGGTGCTCCCTGACCAGGGCTCAGCAAGGGTGACTCCAGGAGTCTTCCATCATCTCACTGACATCTGCAGCTCAACTCATCCCAGGAAGGCAGGCAGACCTTCCAAGCAATCCAAACTGAAAAATCACAACTGTTGTAATTGCACAATGAGGGAGAGGAGCTCATCAGCTCCTACATTGACCAGCATGTTACTGCCCTTGCAGCAGCTTTGCCCCAGCTTCCAGAAATCTGTTCTGATGATTTTAACAGGCTGCTTTGACCTTCAGGGCTCTTGAAGGTTTCTAGGTTTCATGCACCTTCCTTTAGGCCGTGCCTCAGGCCTGGTAATGTATCACTGTCTACCTGCAGAATTTCTTGTTTAGCTCATTTTGAAATATTTCATACTCAGAATCTGCCCTCTGTCATCAAAGAGTTTCTTTTATTTTTGCCCAAAGGAAGCCAAGTATGTAAAAAAAACCCTGAATTACCCAAACCCATTTGCTGCCACAGAGAACTAGCTGCTTCACTTCATTTTCTGTAGAGTAGCAAAAAAGGCACAGCCTCAAACTTGAAGAATCTGTCAAACTAAAATCATCTCACACATAAGATGCCTTATCACAAAGTAGCACACAACAGCTGAGCTTATTTTCTCAAACTGCCTAAATTAGCTTGGCAAAAGCAAGGACAGCACCACTTACAACGTGGTTTGGTACAAGCTTACACTACGTGCCAGTTTTACAAAGCAACCATTCAGCCTGTGACATCCACATCCTTGCAGGCACAACCAAGCTCAAGATTCTTAACTGACATTGTCTCCTTACCTTTTAGGAAGAGAACCTTTGCCTAATAAATCAGAGGCTCCTGGGATGCTGTCACAGCACAGCCAGGGTAGTAAAGTGCAGATACCACCACGATCCTGAATACAGAGCAACCAGCTCACGCACACACCCTGCCCACCACTACTGCCAATAGTCCTGTATGCTGCTCATGCCAGCAAGCAGAACCCCTTGTTTTGACCAGTTTTAAGTTGAAACAATGTTAATAGCTCATTTAGCTCAACCAGTCCATAAACTGTACTGGTGTCAGCTTTTGACAAAGCACAGGCAACACCCTGGGATCACAGAAGATGCACATCCCAAGCACCAGCATGCCCATCAATACTGACTGTGGGTGTTTCACACAGCAAGAGCATGCAGGATGCATCCCTGTGAATTACATGGAACATGTCCCCTAGGCCAGGGGACAGCATTCACACTCCTGCTCTTGATATGAAAGCTCTGTTATGAACACAGCACTGGGGCTTTGCAAAGGGACAGCTGGTTATCAACGAACAGAAGGAGAGCAACGTCATTCAGCCTCAAAATCTCGTTGTCTATCCCACTTAATGTCTTTATTCTAAAATCTTGGAACACATCAAATAGAAAGCTTTGCTTTCTGTTTGCTTCTGTATGAAAAAGCCTGGTAAAAAGCACTGTCTAGCACAACCATGCTTGGCATGGACTGACACAAGCAAAGTCAGAATGAAGGCCAAAGGAAAAATTGGGTCAGGAGTGTTGAAGCACCTCTGACCTCAGAGGCTGTCCCCAGTGAGCAAGGGATGGGATGTGTAGTAGTGGGAGTCTGTACTGTTGATACTCCAGCGCTGTAGATAAACAGAAACATCTGATTCTGGAAGCAGATAAGCAAACATCTTTCATCAGGGCTAAACCAGATACATTTCAGAGCAATGTGCAACTGCCACTGATCCCTATCAGAAAGCTACCTTTAGATTTCAATTTCAGAGAAAAGATCAGCTTACATGTTGCAAAATAGTAAAAACTGCCCTCCACTCAGACAAGCAAAGCCTTGGCTAACCATATGTGGGATTATTTACCTACGTCACAGATCTATGTGTCAGCAAAGCCACTATTTCACCAATCAATTTCGGGAAAAAAGGCCAAAAATGAAACACAACATGACTGCTCTCTGTTTCCCTACCATCCGACTGCCAGCCCTAGAGAAAATGGGAGGTGTCACAGCATCAAAGGAAATACAAAATCCAACAGAAAACACAAACCTAACTTACATACAATAGCAATCTCCAGAACTACAAATTGTACCAAAATCTGAATGGCTTAGAAGGAAATTACATCCAACATCCATTCAGTTAGGATAAGAAATGCAAGACAAATCTTCTAGAAGAAGATGGGTTTGCAGTTTCACAGCATGTAGAGCAAGGGCAGGCAAGAAGTCAGCAATGGTGGGCACTTCTACCAAAGGTAAGGACTACTTAGCCCACTGAGACTCAGAGCTCCTTGCTTCCCCCTGGGGCTCAGTCACTGTCAGGCTGGGTTCTTGCTTTGTTTCTCTGTGTCCCAGGTTCCCCATCTCTTCATATGAAGGAATTTTCTTTGCAAGGCACTTGGAGACCCACAGATGAAAGGCAGGGTAGCAGAACTAGGTCAGACAATGCTGATGTACACAATTAACTCCGCAATTTACATGGCTGGAAAGTGTAATTAAAACTCTAATCGCTTTTCTCAAAGGTTCAAAATAAGACAGGGTGGGTTTGATTCCAAAATGTAAGACATACATTTGCACTTTGGTTTATATAGCTGCATAACAGCTTTTTAAAGTAAATGCTGCATTTCAGAAGAAAGCAGAGGACAAATCCAGGGATTAGCTAGAAGCCACGTCATTTCCTATGATGTATCTATTGCTTTACCAAAACCTTAAAAAAAAACCACACTACACACCAACATGAACTTCCTGTGCTCTGACCACTGAATGAGCAAGCACAGTCACACTCCAAGAGATCTTCTGAGTAGCTGTACTATTGCACAAGCCACTGCACACAGCACCTAAAACCCAAACCCCAAGTTGGTTTCTTCCAGTGCTACCTTGTCGTACATCTAAAAATACGGTTGCACGTACCAGTTAGACCAGGGCAAATGCTTTCTCTTGAAAGATATACACAATCTATTGGCATGTAGCATAATGCAACACACACATTCTCTTCTTTTCTGTCCTTACAAACCCCACAGGTTTCCCAGATTTCAATTCCTAGCAGACACAGCACAAAAACCACCATCACAGCTGGCAGCAGCCAGGCACCTTTTCAAAGGGCATCTGTGGAGAGAGCCAGAAATGACTGGCACGGGATCTCTTAGAGGTGGTCTCACCACAAGGGCAGAGCACTGCAAGGAGCCCTTTTTTCCAGCCCTCTGCCCTCTGATGAGCTCACTGGCAGGGCTGCCTGCAGAATTCTAGCCGGAGGAACATACCAGCCACTCATAACCAAAATTATCAGGCTCCATCTCCAACACAGCAGCCAACACCGCCTTTGAAGTGGAAACTGAAGCCCAGGGCTTTTTGACTGTGTGATGAGGGTGCGGATAAACAGAGGCAGCCTTGGTTTCCTGGAAGAGGGGAGAGGAATGAGGGAAGCAATGCATAGCTGGGGAGGTCTGATGTTTGATTCAGCTCAGCTGAGGTCTCCCCTTCTTGCATACCTTTGCACACAGGGAGCTGGTGTGTTTTCTGAGGGCTCTGGTTGCTCCTTGGAGGTACAACAGGGACTGGCAGCTCCTCTTCAGGAAGTGGCCAAGAAATGTGGCCGCTCACAGAGGCAAATGTTCCTTCACCCACGCTTCTGCAGAAGAGATGGTCTCCCCATCTGTTCTTCCCCCCCAGCTCCCCCAGACTCCAGAAGGACAGGACACAACAAATGGAGCAGAAACTGATGTTACTATCCTTTTGTAAAGCTGGTCATAGTACTTGAGGCGTAGTACAAACTATGTTTCTAGACAACAATTTAAACCACAAAGAAGGTAAGTAAATCTCAGTGAATCCTCTCAGAAATTATTAATTCCAGTAGGTTGGATTTACTGGGTGAAATACACACACCAAACTGTGAAGCAACACCCAGCCAGAGCTCTTTTATCATGTCTGTTACACAGAGAAAATATAGATAAGGGATATTTTATAGACTGGCAATGTGAAGAAAATGTAGAAAAAGGACACAAGTAAGTGCATCATGTTTCCTTCTACCCAAAGGGTTAATGCTAGTCTGGATGACCTCCAATTGCATCAAGATTATGAACTCAAAATGAAAAGGCAAAGTCTCTGTTGGAGCCCTAAATATTAAGGGGTTTTTTTTTTCTCCTCTATCTCAAATATGTCAGCTGTTACTGGAATTTATTGGTTAAATGGCCACAGAGACCATTTAAGTAAGAAGCAGCAACATAACCACAAGGGAATTTATTTTATGATTTGCAACGAGGTGCAAATCCTGCCAACCACTTTAAACAATCAAATCAAACCTAATTTCCCCTCCCTGAAAGGACAAAGAGTATATAAATCTAGAAGAAACTGAAAAGGCCTGTTTTGCTTCTGATCCACACAAATGCTCCTGGTAGCAACTCTAATGGGTTATGGTATCATCCCCACTCTTTCTTCAGGAAAACTAAGGCATGACACAAATCATCTCTTCTTACAGACCAAATCATTAAGAAGGTTAAAAAATGGCTTGCCACAGGTTCCCAAGGTGCTGCAAGAGCTCTTCCCAAAATGTTTTGTCCCCAAGAGCCCAAATGTCCAGTGCCATTTGGGACACAACAGGACACAGTGGCCTTTGCAGAAGGCTCAGGTCTGCTAGAGGTTGCTGCATCTGTCAGCCTGTGTATCCCCTAGATATCTTTAAGTATATAAATGGGAGTATATAAATCCCTCACTCTTACCTGCTGGTAACTGAATCACATCCTTTGTAACAACTGCTCTATAAAAAGTTTTGCAACTAAGACTGCACGCCACTCTTTTTTTGCTCCCTATTTCAAAAAACATTAAAATGAAAATAACAGAACAAAGTTTTCCCCAAAGAGCAGGCACTGGGGAAATGAGAAACAACCTGTTTGAGAAGCAGTCATGTACACCAGCTCCACATGCCATCACTGAAATCCTTCTTTTGTGTGTTTGGCATCTGTCAGAGAATAAAATGGGGAAATAAAAAAAGTTCAGTGTTTAAGGACAGAGCATTCTCCCAAGACTGTTTATGGCCTGCCTCTTGTTAAAAGAATGTTTATTTGAATTTATATATATAGATGGGTTGTAAATGCAAAGGTTCCCTTCCTCATGCCACTCTTTCATGGAGACCGCTGCTTACATCTGCTAGTATTTATATGAGAAAGAAAAACAAAAAATTTGCAGCTCTTGCAAACAAGGCTAACCCACACATTATCATGTGTGCAACTGTGGTGCACTTCCACATTCCTTGTGGAGGAGATGAAAGGGCACCAGGCTGCTGAAAGCACCACACAAGACCAGCTACTCTGAGGAGCTCCAACATCAAGAAGTCTGCACTGTCCCAGCAGCTTCCCTGAGCGCTGGAGCCTGTGCTGCAGCCCACTGTGGCTTGGTCCCAGGAGCCAGCAGGCAATAAAAGTGGTTCTCTGCTCCACACACAGCCAAACCAGGGCTCTCTCTTAATGCCTCCCTCTTGACTCAGGGCAAGGTGAGGATACATTGATCTGCTGCCGTTTATGCCAGCAACTGGATGGCCTGGAGGGAGGCACAGCATCAGGAGGGATATCAGGGGAGGCTGCAGGAATCCTGTGGTCACACCCTGAGTCATAACTTAAGAAAGCTACCTGATGTCCTGAACACTGATTTTAATTCAAGGAAAAGGATAGATCAGTAGCAGGCTTCTTGCATTCATGCAAATCCTCACAGCAGAGCCTACACCCAGGACTCGTGTCTTTGCCAGACCTTTACTGCTGTAACAAAAAGGCAAGTGTGGAAGGTAAAACTACAAAACTGGGAAGCACCAGCATGTGAGCCTACAGCTGCAGTGAGGAACCAGCTGACCATCCCCACACACATCTGAATTAGCATGTTCAGTGGTGAACACAACAAAGATGGGCACTTCCCTTTTGAGCAATCCTGATCTACAAATATCTGTCACGAATAAGGTTATCCCAAAGAAATCCTTTTATCTGAGAAAGGAGAAAAAAAAATCAGGTGACAGACACATTTTCTCCTGCAGCTGAGTCAGAAAGAAAAAGGTGAGCCCATATGCAGAACTGGAAAGCAGAACTGCTGCACCAAGGCTGGTTGCTGAGGAACAGTGGAATCACTCATAAAGTGGCTGCTCTAACAAAGGGGCTCCAAAGTGTGGTCACTGTGTATTTACACAGTTGCTTTATCTGCTGTAGCTAACACAGCATGTTTGCTTCTGTTTTTAAAAGTACCTGCAGAGAGGAGCACCAGAGCGAAGACAAATTAAATAAATAAATAGAAACCCAAAGAGAAGAATCACCAAGAAGGAGTCTTTCCCTTCACCGATGAAAACAGGCACTGCAGCGTGCCTTGAACAGAGGTGGGCAGGTGAGCCATCAAATCCCACTGATTCCATAACAAATCACCAATTCTCCCAGCAAATATTCAGGCCTGAGACACAGGGGATACACTTTGCCATCTAGCTCTGTATTTTTTGGGATGCTTGTGTTACAAATCACTGCTGGCACAAGAGGTCAGCACGAAGATGACAGAAATGATCTGAAGGTCGGCACTGCCAGTGAGCAAAGGCAGAGAGACACAGACCAGGAGGAAGAGGCATCTCAGGGTTCCCTCTCATGCACAGCTGCTGCCTCCAACAAAAATCAATTCCTGTGTGATTGGAAACAGCCACGTGCCTGCTCTGAGGGCCAGGCAGTAAATGCACAGCATGGGTGTTGCTTCCTGCCCAACCTGTGGTAAAAGTTGTTGATTGGAGATTAGTGTTGTTGTCCTTGCTGTCAGCCTCTAGCAAAATGTTTACTAACTTTTCTTTTGCAAAGGATAAACTAGTTCAAATTCTACATGTCATAGGAACAGCAAGATGTTGACAAGGAACAATCAAATGAGCAACAAGTGTGACAGATGAGACGTTTCAGGGTATCAGATTTCTAAGGCCTGCAATTAACCAAAACATCATCACAACTCCAAAACCAACTTTGGTCAGAAAACCTTTCAGCCTGTAAAAGAAGAAAAGGGGGATAAAAGGGAAGTGGAGAAGAATAAGGAAGCTACCTCATGGTAACAGCCAGTTAAATTGAGTGCCTTGCTCATTCAATCTTGTAAAACAAAGACTAAAGAGTCAAAAAGAAAGCAAAAGACTCATCTGTACTTAATGCACAGAGCCATGCTCCACTTAGATCTAGCAAATACTTGAGTTATGACCAAGTTTCTTGCAGTCAAACATTTCTGGGATTTCCCACTACTTGGTGACTAGACATTCATGCTCAATCCAGTCAACACGACCCAGCCATGCAGGACACAGACTCCTGAAATCCCCGTCACAGTGGCTCCTCTGACAACAACTCCTAAGTATCTTAACCCAGCCCTGGAGTCACCCAACCCGCCTGTGGCTTTCAGTGCTTATCTTCCAGAGTATCAGTTTCCCCTCAATTAAACCAGGCCATTAAAACTTAACTGTAAAAGGAGCTATTCATTAAAGTTTTGTCACATCCTTGGATGAAAATGCCCAAAACAGATGTGAGGAGTTACAAGATTCGCGTTCACAACCAAACCAAAAATGAACATAAACAATTATGGTACATTTGCACACAGCATGGGAGATCCCCCCTCCTCCCAGCTCCCTTCATGCTCCAGTGCTCTCTTTTCAGAGCATGGCAGCTGTTAGAAAAACAATGAGGGAATAGAGCATACGAGAATATTTACATCAAGAATATAAGATTAGACCTCAGCAAGCAATTTTCTCTCCTATTTACACAGGCCAAGTACTCATGCATATATATACTCATATATATATATTCACAAATATATGTACACAAAGGATTCTGAAATAAGAAAGGATTTTCTTCACGATTTGCATCCTTGCAATCATAAAAGCACAGATTACTCTTAGTCAAATATTGTTAGAAACTACTAGATGTTCAAGTTCCACACCGAACAGTAAAATGATTACAGCCTCCACCCAACTCCTGTACTGGTAAAGCACGTCATAATAAAGGCCACACACCCCAGGTGTTTGGGAAACAGTGAGTAATTCTCCCCCAAATTTATTTCTATTATATTTCATCAAGAGTCAATGTACAGAACTGGATAAAATGCAGTGGAAATGGTTTATATATGGACATTCTTTTGAATCAGAGGCATACAAAGTATTATTAACAAAACTCACCACTGGAGAGTTATGTGAAAATAAACTATTAAATAACTCTAATTTTGTACTGACATGTCATGACAATTTGTTGTACTTCAAAGGACTCAATTCAGTATGCCCTCAACTATTTTTTCTCCCATGGCAAATGTACTTTACCATTACATTTACTGGAAAACATGCCTACTTCAAAAACACTTTCTTTTAATGACCAACATTAGTTACACTCCCCAAATTTCCTGATAAACTTGAGCAAATTACATGTTTGGCAACTGTAGAGAACACCATGCATTTCTGTTCATGCCCCTCCATCTTCCCTACTCCTTGCTTGGTGCTTTGCAGATCATTCATACCAGCATTTGCTGGAGTCAAACATAATCCACACACCAAAACAGAGGTACCAGTACCTTGCTTATGTATCATCTTTGTGCCAATCCAGGAACATCCCCTAGACATGGGCACACAGTGCAAGGGCCAAATTCATCTCCATCTGCCCTGAAGTGGTTAATGGTGTGTGCCATGGAGCAAGCAGAGCAGAAGGAGGGGACTGGACTGGGAGCAAGGCAGCATTTTGAGCATAGCTGACTGAGGAGGTGAACAGTCCCAGGACAGGAGTTTGCTGGGAGATCTATTACGCAGGTTGTGACCTTCATCAGCCTGGACTTTTATCAAAAACCATTTTATGAGAATGTCAGAATGCCACACCACATTGCAGCATTCACATCAAGTCCATTCTCTTTACCGCTCTCACTCTCTCAAAAACTGAAACTTCAGACAGTGCTGAAAAGACTATGAATACATCTATAGTCCAGCACACACTGGAATACAGAAAACATTTTGTTTGTTGCTATTTCCAGGAAAAGGTTCCCAGAGTTCTCAGAAGACAGAATCATAGAATCATTTAAGTTGGCAAAGACCTTCAAGATCATTGAGTAAACCCATTAACCCAGCACTGCCAATGCCACCACTAAGCCATGTCATCAGGTGCCTATCAACACACCATTTAAACCCCTCCAGGAATGATGGCTTCACCTTTTCCCTGGTCTTCACCTTCACCTTTTCCCTAGTCTCTTCCAGTGCTTGACAACTCTTCCAGTCAAAAAAAAAAAAATCTTTCCTAATTTCAAACCCAAACCTCCCCTGGCACAACTTGAGGCTATTTCCTCCTGTCCTATCCCTTGTTAACTGGGAGACTGACCACCACCTGTCCAGCTTACTGAGGGTGTACTTGATTCCCCCAAAAAGATGATGGATAAAAATACCAAGGAGACCTGGCCCAAATACCAGAGAACCCTGGAGGACACCACTAGTGACCTGCCCCAAGTGGATTTATCTTCATTCACCTGCTGTCCTGTGCCTGCTGGGGGATGGCACCAGGGATGAGCTTCCCCAGCACCAAGGTCAGGCTGACAGGTGTAGTTCCCTTAATTCCCTTTCTGGTCATCCTTGTAGATGGGTGGCACAATCAGACATGTACACTCCTGTGTCAAAAAAGCCCAAAAGGTTTGCTTGTGTACCTAGATCAGGCCAAAGACACAGTAAAGTACTCACATTTTACTGGTGTGCCTGGGCCATGGGTGGCCCTTCAGAAGCCCATTTGTCTATCTGCAGTAATTAACAGCTCTTCTGTGCTCCTTTGGTTTTCCACTCATCAGAGAGCCCTACCCAGCCAGGCAGCAGTTCCTGGCAGCCAGTGCTGGCACTGAAAGCAAATAATACAGATGCCAATTTCTCAGCTCAGTGAAAGACAGTGAGAGAGCCAGATAAATTGAGCTGTCTTTCTCTGGATGCTCCCTGCAAGGTCTCCTACCAGCACAGGTCTGCTGCCACCAGGCAAACCATTTCACCTCAGCAGAGCCCTTCTAGAAAATAAATAAAAGCACTTCCCTGTGGAATAAACTTTATAATATTGCCTCATGACAGACACTCAGCCATGGAGAGATCCACCACACATTCCCCTTCTACATGACTGCAGACATTTAGATTGGCTGATGAGGAATATTTGGGGCCTAAACCCTGTAAATACCTGCAAATTCTTCCCAAATGGCTCAGAACAGCCATTTGGGGAAAGGCAACAAAAAAAAAAAATCTCCCTTCTCAACATGCTTTTACTGACCAATCATTTACCTGTTTATGGTAAATCCTTTGTGTGGTACATGGCACCAGGCTTGGAAAGGCAATGCAGCATTCATGTTAGCAAGTCAGTGAGCTCCAATCTATTTTTGTATCAGACCCGCACATTAGTGAAACTTTGCTGGTCTCGGTGTGGGTACTCTCACTGGAGTTTGCAACAATTAGCAATTAGTTTCCAAAGAATGGTAGGAAGCAACTCCTCCTGAGCTCTGTAACAGTTATCACCACTCCAGAAACTGCAAGGAAATTTCACTTTTGTAAAGTAGAGCTGGTTAGCAGTGTCTGGGCATAACCTTGTCAGGACAAATTCAGATTTAAAAACCAAAATGTTACCTTTTTATCTAAAAGGCTAATACAACATGGCAGGTGGTCCTGGGCATTGTGTAGGGTATTTTAGTGTGAGTCTACAACTGTCATTACAACTTGTAGCTACAGAGGTTGCCAGAATCTGCTTTTCTCCACCCCAGCCCAGAGAAAAATCCTTAGCCTGACATGAGCTCAGGGAGATGTTCCCTGGGATGCAAGGTCACAGACCCACCTTTACATTTTACTTTCATAACTCAAGGCTTGACAGAACAGCAACCCTGAAAGCAGATCTGACATCAACAATTTAATCTTCTCTAATTGCAGTGTTGCCTTCAAAATTTAATATATTACCTGATGAAGGGGAAAAAAAAAAAAAACAAGAAGCCTTCTCACACGCACACAGATTGCACCACACCTTTCCCAGCAGCTGGGAGGAGATGAGCATTTTAATGTACCTGGTGTTTCAGCATGCAATTGAAGAGTCCTGTCTTTCTGGAGCAGACTGGTGGGTGGTTTGGCAGTTCTACATCTTTCCTTGCTATTTGAGGACCAATGGATAAGTGACAGAGCAAGGAGCAGAAACCCCCTGTTTCAGTTTCCAGGCATCCTTGGTTAAACTTTTTTTCCTTTTTTTTTTTTTTTTTTTTTTTAAGAAGAGAATTCAAGGAAAGCTTTAGTTCTAAAAATTCCCAATAATAAACTGTAGTTATCAAAGAACTCTAGTTAATCTATAATCTTTACAGGAACAGTGTGGCAAGAACATGCACCTATAATGAAGTCCATACAGATGAATTTGTCCTAATGCAGCCAGAACTGGATGAACATGAGGTAACCAAAGCCCCCATCACTGCCAAAAAGCTTAGCACCAAGATTCACTGGGCTATCAAATCAGGTTTATTTTTAAAGAGAATTTGCTGCTCAGAAAATGAATGTGGTACGGTCTCTTTCCACACCTTATGTGAGCCAGCACAAGAGAAAATAAACCTCTGACCCTTGAAGTTCTTTATTTAACCTACGGTCAGTGAAAATGGACTCCTTCCCTTGGGCAAAGCTGTGACCTAACCCATTTCTGCTCTACCACTGCCCCCTCAGCTGGGCTCCTTCAACCATTTGCAGGCCTGGAAGATAAAGGTGATTAGGGAGCTGATCCAGGCCAGAAACAATCCCCCCTCCCCGTTTTTTCCAGAGCTGATGAATTTCTTGACCTCTCTCCCCAGGCTGCCTGTAAACAGCTGGACCACCCAAGCAAAGGGTGGTGTGGGGGTGGGCATGGCAGGACAGGAGGTCTGAGGAGCTCCAGCCAGCTCTGTCTTACAACTTCCCAGCTGACAGCCTTTGTCAGTGCAGCAATGGCCTTTTCCAGCAGCTCAGAAATGCCACGAAACTCACATTTTCTTTCCTAAAACTTGATTCAGCATTGGCAGTGTGCTCCCTTGCACAGCTGTGAAGAGCTTTGCTTAGGTAGATGATGAAAAGGGAGCTAAAGCTGAAATCAGAGCACAGAATCACAGAACCATTTAGGTTGGAAAAGACCTCTAAGATCAGAGATTCCAGCCAAAAACCTCCATACACAATGTGGAAAAGCAGCTGTTTTCCTCTATGGTCAGGCCTGGCTGGGAAACAATTTCAAGCAGCAGTGACCAGTTTCAGTGCTTTGTCCTTTCCAAACCAGCAAGAGCTGAAAACACAGGAGTTGTGTTACTCAAGTGATAAAAGATGAGTAAACTCTAATGAAATATTGTTGGGTTAGTCAATCCAGTTCAAATCTGGAGCACTGTGGATGTAAGAGCCTGCTTAAAACTGCTGTTGGAGCAGCTTATTGCAAAACTAAAAATCCCAGAGGAATCTAAGCCCACACCTGCCCACTTTTTAGAGACAGCACTGCTCTGGCTCCCAGCAGTCAGGTACCTGTGCACAAAGCAGACACAGCATCTGCAATTTCATAAAGGCCATTCAGACACTGTTTCAAGTGCAGCCAAGGGAGCTCTCTCCTCCTATTGCCGATGCTTATCTCTGTCCAAACCAAAAACACAGTGTTAAATTTAACTGTTGCTCAAAAGCACATTTTAGCATCCAAACAGGAAATTGGAAGAGTTTTGAAACACTTGTCTTACTTGTCTCTTTTTAACAGAGAGCAGTTCTCAGGCCTTAGCAGCACAAGCAACATTTCCATAAGCTGCTCAGTGTTCCCATACATGCTGCTCTGCTCACAACCACCCAGCCAAATTTAAAGAGTGTGAAAGCAAAGCACATCCAGCAATTGTTTCCATTCAAAATGCCTTTTGTGATCCAAGTTTGGGGGTGGTGCACATGGAGGAGATGAGGTTTCCAAATAAGGATGTCAAAATAGAGGCCAAATTTGAGAAACATCAAGCATTCTGCAGTGTTCTTCATCAGCATCTCCCAAGGGCTTCACTCCACCAAAAAAATGGATGTTTGTGGGAGAACAGCTTCAGCTTTTGGCCAAGAAGATCACCAGCTTTAGCACACTAGAACCACAAGCTAGGACACTTTATCAGTTGTTCTGTATTAGCACATTTAGTTTCAAAAGCCTCTGCACTTGTGTATTTGTATAAAGTCTTTGTATTATTTAATAGAGAGCCCTGAATGCACACATGCAACTATTGCCTGCCAACCTACAATGAACTTGTAGACATGTTGATTTTATCTGTTTAACAGATTAGGTTTGCACTGACAGATGGACAATGCTACTGTTAGATTGATTAAAAATTAATAACATTAATGTTAGATGAGCATGAAACAAATTACCTTTCAGGTAACATACTTCTAAATAGGGGGAAAAAGAAAGCAGTTAATGAAGTTTGAAGATAACAGCTCCTAGTGCCTTTAAATATATTTACCTGCAATTTTTCCTTTTTCTACTGTTTTTCCTCTGGCAATGCTTCTACTAGACCAGACTCTTATAGTATCTATTTTATTTGTGTTAACTAACTGCTAGTATACTTACTCAAATTTTTAGAACATTATGGCAAGCCAAATCTTTCAAATATCCCCTTCATGGAATATAATGCACTGGTCAAGATTTACAGAACTATTAAAAATCAATCTAATCACTCCATTTTCTACCATTAGCTTTTTGTTAGCAAGAAGTCAAGTGAGTATTTCCTTCAGTTTCTGCTAACTGGCATTCTTACAAAGCCCATAGATCAGTTCTCATTCTCATTCTCCACACATTTCTGAGGCAGAAGATTTTAGGCTTTTGGGTAACATGCAGCTGGTAAATTTTTCTGACATCACTACCCACACAATTTTGTGAAGGCGCCCATTCAGCCATTGTTTGAAAGCAAGTCTTCAAAATTACTAACCAGGGTAAAAATTCTGCAGTGCCAAGAAGTCAAGCTGAGCTACCCATTTCTTAGTATCCACAATTCAATTAGCTGCAAATACCACAGCAGCAGCAAACCAGAGCTTCAATTTCTGCTGGCACATAACTCCATAAACTCAGTTCAGTGAACAGATATAAAACAAGTAACCTCTCCACAGTATAAATCAGATATGATACTTAGAAATATCTTCCCAAAAGAAAGATATACAGGATGAGGGAGAGATTAGGAGTATTTTTAAGATCTCTTATTTTAAATCTGAACTATAAGATCAATTGCTACTGCAATTATCAGTTTCACATTTTGATATCCAACACTACAAGACTAAATATGTCATAATAGAAGAAAATTCTGTCTCAACAGTACCCAAATATCAGAAATCTGATACCCACTGCAAGCCTACAATGTAAAGAAGCTAAAGAATAAAACATTCCAGTGGTCATGCTGGGCAAATCAACCCAAAGCAAGGGGGACCCGAGTTAGAAAAAGGATGTGCCTGATTTCAATGGCAGCACTTACAGGCATAAACCTCAGACATACATATAAAGAGCAGTCAGAGGGCACACATTTACACACATTTTACTGTTTATGATGATCAAGATAAACTGGCAATGGATGCAGAGTTCTGTGTATTTTAACCCCAGCTGTAAAATTAACTCAAATATAGTGTTTTGAGTTTAAGATGGTAAAAGACCTTGCAGGCCACAAGCTGAAGGGTAGGTTACTGGAAGGCAGAGAACAGGCAGAATATGGGTAACTGCATGGAGTGTGGCAGTTCTGATATCCTCATAACATTTTATGTGTCACAACGTTCAATGAAATGTAAAGAAACTTCTGCAATCAGTTTCAGTGGCAACACAGTTTGGCATCACTTGAACATCTACAACACAATCAGTTTTTTACAGATCCATGTATATTTCAAAAATTTTGTGGTTCTAATCAAAATGGCTCAATTTCAGCACATTAGTCAGCACAGCATTAATTAAATACTTTTAAAATTAGCGACAGGTTTTTTAAAGTGCATTTTCCAGGTAACTCTTTTGCCCCGTGGTTATATAAACTCCTTGTTTCTTCTTTGAGGGCAAGAAAGGGGGAGGAAAGGGAAGAGCTCTCAGCTCTGTTTCTGGAATATTTTTTTCCTAACTGCTGCTTTTCATTCACTTTCTCTGGCTTGCACTGCTGCATCCCCACCTTTGAGACAGAGCAGCAGAGCATTAGCAGCTCTTGGCCCAAATGTTCACCCACTCAGTCCAAAGCAAGATCTCGGTACCCTCTCCATGGGACAAGCTCTGCTGGTGACACTGGGCACAGAGGGCATCTGAAACACTTGTCACACTTGTCACATGGCTGCTTCTTCTGGTCTCCTCAGCTGCTGCACTACTTATTAACCTTGCTGTGCTCGACCCAGGCCACGTTGTGACAAAGTCAGGGAGAAGCTGTTAAACAATCACTTTTGCCAGGAGGAGCCTGGCATCCCTGTGGAACACAGACTAACAAAGCCTGTTTGCACTCTGGTTGTCACAACAGAATTCAGACTGGTGACTTGTTTCAAAGGTGAACTCGAGCAGATATGGGCAGGTGAAAGGCATCACAATGAGGTCACCACCCCATTTCACCACAGCACAGCCCCTGCTCACAGAAAATCCAGGTGACATCCTCAGTCCCATCTAGGACTCAGTCTTGCATCCCAGAAGTGATATTTGAACCTCCATCACCACTTTGTTCTTTGGCCTCTGATCTAAGTCCTCCAAGAATACTGATAACTGCTTGGAACCATGATTATCTGATGTACTGTTTGCATTTTTAGATGGCACAAATACTTGGGGACACATTCACAAAGGGACAGAGGTGATACAACTGTGCAGTATTCCACTTCCAGGCACACAGCTCCCCATAAAATACACCCAGCAGCAGGCCAGGCTTTGCCATCTGGTCATAGCACGGTTACCTCCCACCAAAAGGGAGAAGAAAAGGTAATTCCAGAGAGAAGAACCTGCATCAGATGCAACCTGAGCTACAAAGATGTGAGAACACACTGGGTTTTTTTCCTGTGAAATCAGTTCATTTGATTTTTTAACATCTTCTGGGTAGTTAGAGGGGAGGCTAAAAATAAAAAGAAAAAAATTCCCAAAGATGTACATAATAAACCCCAACTTTACTGGGTTCTGAGATACACCAGACAGGCAGTATCAATGCCAGCAGGGATCAATACTCTCACAAAATAGTGTTGTGCTATGCCTAGAAAGCAGAGGGAGCAGGAAGGGATATCTAACACAAAACCACCCAAGTCTCTTCAAGAATAGCTGTGAGAGCAGCAGCAATGACTGCAGCACACATACAAGTAATTACTGTCAGGACTCCATCTGGATCAAAAGTTTGGCCACTGTTTTACTAGCAGAAAAATCTCCAAGTTAAAACTGAATTTTGAGTTAGGAGCCAGTACCTCCCTGTAATTCTCCTTTCTCCTTCCTTTACAACCACAGCACTTAACCAAGGATTTTTTTGTTTATTTGTTTCTTGTTCTTATCCTGCAGGAGAATTTTGATTCAACCAAGAAATTTAACTCAGAGGCACAAGTAATATTATTTTCACCGCAAACCATCCCACTTTTCATTTTTAAACTATTCTGTGGCAACCTTTTAGTGTTCCAAATAAATATAAATAAAACAAGATAAAAAGAAAAGCAAACAAACACGCAATGTAGGTTGCCCTCAACCAGACAGGGATGAAAAGAACAAAAGCAAGCCCTGCACAGCTGTAAAGCCAGGGTTTTTTAAGTTTAAAGCTTCTGGTCCAAGCTTTGCTCTGTCCCATTTCCTACCTTTTATAAAGTTCTTAACAGTGTACAAATGAGATCATACAGGAGGAACTAATTAACTGTACTTTCTCTCTGCTGCTTACCTTGCAATAACTTAGCCATGTAGAAATGTCCTCATGCACAGACTCCAGACTCAGCCTCCCTCAGTCCACAATACCCTGACCAAGGTAAATACTTTTTTTTAGATGACATTTTTCCCAGCATCTACACTGCTAGAATTGCCCTCTGGCAGAGAAGGAACAGAAGAAACTCCTTCTGGTGAGCTCAAATTTCCAGCACTGTCCATCAGTGCACCTCTAGCAGAGCATCTCAGAGACACAAACACACTGATTTCCCCTGTAATAATTTTCCAGCCTCCAGCAATTCACAGCTCTTTTGGGGAGAAAGAAATACCATGTAGGTTAGTTCCACTACAAAATCCCATAAACTACATTCAAATAAAAACAAAATTCAAAAAAGAACTAGGCAATAAAAACCAAGGCCCCAAAAGTAAGCTTTCAGCTTTGAAGAGCCATTTACCACACTTGAGTTGTAAGGTCCTTATTCCTCCTTCTGTTCCAAAATTATTTGCAAGGTCAGAACTACAGTAACACCACCCAGAGACCTGGAAATTGTGTACCACAGATTCAAAGAACAGGCTCCAGCTACTGCAGGAGTTTAGACAGCTCCTGGAAAAGGACCCTTTTGTTTTTAGATTTCCACTCCCAGCATGGGGCTTGGTGTTTGATGTGGCAGATTTCAAATGAATGTGTCAATACTGACCAGGATTGGTCAGGATTTAATACAAGGCATTATTAATTGGTGCTTTTTTGTTGTTGTTGTTGTTTTTAATTAGCTTTTCCTCCTTGAAATTCCAGCTGACTGCACTGTTACATTTTAGGTAAGGTCACTTTCTGGATACAGGAACAAGCCAGGTTCTATGGAGTAAAAATAAGTAATGCTACAGAGGTTCCACCTGTAAAGACTTTTCCTTATGGCATTTGTGAGCTCAAACCCTAACTCAGGTTTCATCTTCCCCCTGTAACACCAGTAACTCATCAACCACTTCCTGCTGAAGCAGCCTCTGCTCAGGCAGCTCCCTCACATGGCTCCTGATGTCTCACAGCACAGTCACTCCTCTCTCCATCCCAGCTCTACCACGTGTGTGCTCATTTTTAGTGACTCTTGCACTGAAGACAAGCCCAGTGCAACAAATCTGGGTGAGTAATACTTCCACAATCTATTGTGCAAAGAGTTAAAGATTAATACTGTTTTACAGGAGATGAAATAAAGGTGGAAAGGGAAAATAAACACCATTCTGACAACTATGCATGGCGTCAGCTGTAAATCAGAAATTCCTGGCCTATCACTCAGCCACACACAGTTATTACCATAAGACATGCAAACGTGACTTATGTCCTTAGAGATCAACTGCAAGGGACCAGAAGTGAACACCCACTCAAAGGTTTCATGATCAAGAAGAATTAATAACTGATTAACTTAACATTGATTACTAAGAAAGGTGAACAGAGTTGCTGCCAATTTTTGAGGAACTGTGACTAATTCTTCTTACGTCCTGAGGATTTGATACTTCCTTGTGCACCTCAAGAGCCCCTCCTTCACCCCTCTGGCATTGTTTTTTATTGAAATCATACCCCAATCTTGGTTCATCTCAAATGAAATCAAAAAGGAAATAATGAACATGTGTGTCTGTAACAGACCCTTCAGTGCCTGAGGAGCACAGCTGGAGTTAAAAGCAATCACCAAGGTTGGAGCTTTTTGGGATCCAATTCTACCCTGTATGAGCATCACCTGTACAAAAGGCTAATTCAAGGGAAACCACCCAATTCAGTGAGTGCCAGACCCATGAAGAAGCCAGGATTTGGGTGGTAGAGTCAAATCTGAGACAGTACATGGGATGGGGGTCCAGACATCGTTGCTCATTTGTTTTTCAACTTCCTGTCAAATTTTCATGCAGACCAGTAGCAATGAATCATATTCTGAGATGTCAGGTAAAACCTGGTCAGCAATCAATACAATACAGGAATACAGCATGTCTGAAAAGGATTGAACAGGTTTGTGTTCAATTCTCATGAACTTTAAAAAGAACCCTACTGTGTTTTCATTTCACAGGCTGGCTTACTAATTATAACTGTATCCTACAGAGATGCTAAGTGTGGCTTTTCCAGTAAAATAGGAATAATCTGGACTATCTTCTATTCTGATCAGAGAACTGCCCAAGAAGTTGAAACACAGTTATTTATGTGACACAAACAACCTTATCCGAGGACACAGATTCTTCTGGAAGGAAACAAGCAACGTCAAAACTCAAGTGGAAAAAATGCAATGTCAGCATCATATTGTTTCCTGACCTGTTCTAAATTAGGTGATGGGATGTTTTCATCTGGGATACACCTAAATTGTGCAATTACCACAACACCTCACCTAATTAAGGGAGGACGCCCACTCAAGGTCTGTTGCTGTTCCAGGATGAAGGGAAGAAAAGGGCAGCACATTCTTCCACCAGCACTACCATCCTTCACACTTTTCTCATGCCTTACCATAAATACAGCACCTGAAACGAAGGATGTGCATTCAGACAAGGCCTGGGAGGGAGTATGAGCAGCTGGACAACAGCTGGGCTCAGTGGTGCCAAAATGTGCAGTGGGAAGAAGCAGCAGGATTAAAATAACAGTGAAACACTTAGGGAGGCCATTGTATCAGACTGACCATTACAAGGGATTAAGAAACCTCACTGCAACCCTTGAACTGAACTGAGCACAGCATCACTTTCCCCACTGACCCCAAAAATCCTGGCAGAGGCACCTTGGTGCTCTGCACCTGCAGCCAGCAGCCCAGGGCTGTGACACAGGGGGTACAAAGAGGAACTGTTGAAACATTCTCATTTACTGCACTGCACTGAAGACAAGTGACCCTACCTGGGAATTGTATGAAAATCTCAAAGGCTCCAGGATAACTGAATTAGGTATTTCCAGCACGCAGGTCTGCCTCACTTGAATCTACAACAAAAGCACCACTGTGCTGCCAAACCTGAACACCACACATTAGAGAAAGCCAAAGTTTTAGCAAAATAATTTTGTGGGAGGCTGAGGGATTATGAAACTACTCCAGTTTTGAGATGTTCCCAACAGTCCAAAAAAAACATGTAATGAATGCTAGATTTTTTCAATTGTCTGTAAAATAAGATTGTTCAATGTACAGAACATAGAAAAATGGATTATTTATGGAGACCATGTATGTAAACAAAAACATGTGTTTAAAACAAACAAGAGCAGCTAAAAAGAGGTTTTTATTTTTAAAAAGTCCTGTCTCCCTGTCATTTTGACTTGTGCTCCAAAAATCCCATTTGCATGGCTTCCATGGTAACTCTGCAGTTCTGTTCATTTTTACAAAAAATAATCCAAAAGCCACAAAAAGAGCATCCACTCAAGGCTTATGCTAAGGCCAGTCTCAAAAGCCATGAAGGAAAAGAAAGGGAAAAAAGAGCAAAAGAAAACCAGCTAAGTCCAGGACCAGAAAACTTTCTATTGTTTGGCATCACCAATGAAAACAAGAACAAGTTTTTAGAGTTAATAATCTCTTCTCATGGTCAATACACACAAAGAGAGCCTCCTGCTAAGGTTCTGGTCATCTGTGACACATCTGAGAACAGCAGCAGCAGGGGCAGGACTGGATCCTTCTGCTGTTCAGAGTCAAACCCCACTGAAATGAAGCTGTGAACTGGCAGATAAAACCCTGGGGGTTTGGAACAGGCTTTCCAAGATTGGCAGTGGCTGGGAGAAGCCTGTGGGAGATCCTTCATTTACAGCACACAGAAAGGTGAAAAGGTCTTTGGCCACAGGTAAACTACAAGCAAAGTTACACTTCTGCTGCCTTTTATGTCTCCCCATTTAAACTACATAATTGTTTTAAACGGCCTCCTGGTTGCACGTTGGGTTCAAACCTTGGTCACTATGCTCAGATAGTAAATCAAATGCCTCAACCATGTTATTCTTAGCATGTGTTTTCACATAATTAATTTCTTTGGTAAAGACAGCACTACCACAGAGAGCCCTTCTGGCCATAACACAAACACCACTTGCTTCTTTTTTCCAAAGAGGTGGTTCCTCTTTGACAGTTTTTAATGCAGGAACACCTCAAATAAGAAAAAAAAGCTTTAAAAGCAAGGACACTGGTATGTACTGCAAGCACCTCTCCTTAATGGGAGCAGCACTAACTCACTTCACTAAAGCACTTCTCAGCATTTTGACAAAGTTTAGGGAAGAACTGTATTTATAATTCTCCTAACAAAAACAGCCAAGGCTCCCAGGACACTGCTCCAAAACATACCATGCAGTAATTTATGCTCCCCCAACAGCCAGCCTTCCAGTGTTTGCTTATGAGAAATTCTATAGGATGTTTTAGATATTACTAATTTGAACTTACAAAAACTGCACTCAAAGAAGAGCCCACCCAGAAGCCATGGGGAGAAACACCTGCCAAAGCACTGTCATCATCTCACAGTGCCCCTATCAACATTTCTGAGACCTGCCCAGGAGAAAATCCATCAGACAAGTTACTGCTCTGCTGCTGAGGAAATCTTTATTTTTAAGCTAGTTTTACATATATTCTAGGCTATGTCCTTGCATTTCTTCACAGCATCCACCAACAAGGCACTGAAGATAGTAAATCTTGAGTTTCAAGACCTTGCTTTGTTGTATTTTTAATATCTGCACTTGTTAACAAAAAAAAACAAAAAAAACCAAAACAAAACCCCACAAGTAGAAGAGTTACTATCAAAGAAGATAAAGAAAAGTGATTAACCACTGAAAAAATATTGTCCTTGTTGAGAAACATGCTTGAGGCAAAATAAGCAAATTTTCAGAGGCTAGTTGGGCAATGGGTGGAAGTTTCCCAAGCCTGAACCAAGAGGGCTGCAATGTTATTAAAATGTTTGATTTCCAGGCTGTCAGTGCTAGAGAAGTCCATGCAGTGCAGAAAAGGCACCAGTTCAGCTGCAAGTTTCTGAACTCATGGTCAGCAGAGTGAACGTAAAACGAAGCCACATGGGCAGGACCTGCAGATTTGTACCACAGCCAGGAAGGGGAGAAAGGAGGGAGGGAAGCAGCAGGGATCACATTTCAGCCCTTAAGCATCTCATCTCTTTGACCCTCTGCGGCTGATTCCAAGCTCAAATGCAGTTCTGACGTCCAAGGTGTCACCCTATCTCCAATTAATCAAAGGAGAGTTCTGTTTAAGTAGCCCCTTCTCAGGAATCCCATGGCCTGGTCTGGAATTGGATCTCTGTCATTGCTGTCAACAGATCCACTTCTTGCTTCTCCCTTGCTTTTGTTTTTATCTGAGGCAGCTCAGTGAGCCTGAGAGGAAACATGCAGGGACTGAGCAAGGGGATACTGGGGCTTTCTGCAAGAATGAAGCATCACTTTTCCATGTGAGGACAGAACTTCTAAAGAGACCTTAAACCCTCTGAAGTTACCAGTTAATACCATGCATTATTCTTCAAAATTGAGGGAACACGAAGCTTAATTAGACCTGACAGTCAAACAGCTACCAGGATCTGTTTCATGAAGCCCAGTGTTTTCTGATCTGGGATTTTCAAAAACTGTTTGCCAATCCATTAACAAACCTTCCTGCAGTGCCCCCATGAGCATAAAGAATCTGATCTTTAAACAAACTGCCTGGAGAGACCAGTTTGATAAGCAGTGAAGAAATAATTATGCCATTCAGAAATCAATTTATTCTCAGGCAGAAATGTATTGCAGCAATTATCTTAAATATGGGGTGAAGTCCATGCAAAGTCACTGACCCAGACTTCAACATCACCTTTTTCCAGTGAAGTATGAGAGAGATGCCAGCATTATCATCTCTGCATAGGAGATTAAGAGGGAGACTGACATATTTTTTTCACTGACTTTTGATTTCCAACTGTGTAGAGGGAGGTCTCTGCTCCCTGATACCTACAGCTTGGAAAAAACATCTTTAGGAAATCAATGCCCAGCCTTTTCAACACACACCTAACCTTTGTCCTGTCATTCACTGCCTCACATCTTAGATAAACACCATTTCTTCCCTCACAGGCTACACCCATCACAGGCAAACTGCTAAAACAAAACCTTCACAGCCTGGAGTTAGGAGGATTATTTGAATTTTTTTTCTGCACCAGAAAAGCAGGAACTCCCCCAGTTTTCCCCAAATAATCTTCCACCCAAAAATATCTCAGGGTGATTCTAAATATACACACTGTGCTAAGCAGCACAGCACTTTGTGGTCTAATCCTGCAAAATGCCAAGGGCTTCCTTTAAGGGCTGAGCACCCTCAACTCCTACCCATTCACAAGGGAATATGAGATGCATAAATTTTGCAATTTAAACTGAGAATCAAGAGCTAAAAATTAACCACACAGTAAATAAAATTATTTTATAGAAGATCTGCAGGTTGATCACATGCTTAATCAAAATATGCAGCTGCACAAATCAAGCAGGTGCAGAAGAGCGATGGGACTGGGCAGCAATTTTGGGGGGATATAACTCTGTTGTTTACAGTACAGAGTAATAGGCTTAAAACTAAGCATGAAATTCCCAGTTCTCAGCCCTTGACAACATGTGAGAGAAACCCAGCCTTAGCTGTAAATGTTCAGCTCAGTACCAGCAATTCCCCATTTGATGTTTCTGCTTGTTTTTATTTGCCTATTGAGGCAGAATCCTCACAATAGGACAAAATAAGATAGAAAAAGGATAAAAAAGAAGGCAGCACTGATCCTAGAAATAATGTATTTGGGCCTGGTTATGGTCAACTACTGAGATTAATGAGATAAAATTCACCCCTCTGTTCCAAGCTCATCTTAGTCTCAGTTTGAATCTGGAGAGGGGCCCTTCTAATTAAAGGCCTGAGAAACATCCCAGCTCCAGTTCAGAGCAAAAGCAAAACACAATAGGGCTGCCTACTGCAGTCCATTCTAGTGAACACTAAGTAGGAGGTGTGGTTGATGGGGGATTTTTCTTCCTTTTTTTTTGGTTTTAAGTCAGTGAGAAAAGAGGTGGCTGTGAATAAGGTTACTGGTAATCTTTCAGATTGAATCTACTTCCTGAGTCTTTTGACTAATAAACCTTTCACCCTGCACACCTCTCACAAGATTTCACAAAGCAGAAAGCCAAGGGCCACAAAATTAGTTATATGAAAGGAATAACCCCACTTCCCTCTCCTGACATCTGTAACATCTGCAAGCACACACTCATCCAAACATACATTCAGCTGGCAACCAGACCAGTCCCTTTTTCTTAGCTGTCCACAGAGGAGAACATAATCCCACACTTTCACACAGATTTTAACTATATTAGAGTATTTCTTAACTATATTAGAACATTTCAGCTCTCTCTCCTAGTGATTTTTATTTGCAATACTTTCACTCTCCCCTATGGAAACACTTTCTGTTTTGTAAAAGAAACAAAGGAAAGAATTGACAGAAGAATTTCTAACCAGTTCATACCTGAGAAAAAGTTTAATAGGTTCTCCAACTTTATTTTGCTCTACTATTTCTTTCTGGTGATGGTTTTGCTTTTTCTGCTATTTGATCACTATTTATTAGGGGATTAAGCATGGAGATATTCCTTTCATTTTACAGATGCAAATCCAAGATATTTAAGAAGTTACTTCATGTTAATTTTATAGCCAAAAACTGTTTGAATCTCATGGATTCCCCCTCCCATGTTTTTCACTCACCTTGCAAAATGTCAACATACATGTAAGTCACACTCTTTTCATCTCAATGCATATTGCACAGGGAGGTCTGGAAGCCAAAAAAACCCCAACTTTTTCTAAAGTATTTGTCATGGTGAAACTGTGAGCCCCCAGAATAACTGCCTGAATGTATCCAGAAAGCAGCTTCCCCCTGCTCCTGATCTCTCAAAGGATATCTGCTACGGTAGCACCAGCCCACTGGGAAATACAGAGTTAAATTTTTGTTAAAACAAGGCATTCCCCTCCACAAAGCTGATTCATGTGCTGAAAACCCAAAGCCAAGACACTGAGAATGGGAAGCAGAATTACAGAAGTGCGTCAGTGGTTCTGGGTTCCCCTTTTCTCTTGCTGCTGAATTGCTGTAGCTCGCACGTTCTCAGGACACAAACTTGAGTAACAGCAAGAAAGCCATTCTCTAAATCCACTGAGCTGAAGAACTGCCATCATTTTTGGTGGAATTTCCCTAATCAGTTGGTTCAGTGAAAAGAAAAAAGGCTACTGTGGCCAGTGAGGAACAAGACACTCTGCAGCATTTTAATAAGTTAAGCCATTATGACTTGCTCAGCAGAAACGTCAAGAGGTTTTGTTTGCTTAAAAGGAAACAGTTAAAGTAGCTGTTAGAGTATTTGCAGTGACTCTTTCCCCAGACTCAGAGCTATTAATGACTGTAATTCCGACTGGAGTGTGATTTAGCAATAGTCACGTTGACCCCGCACCGCCTATCATGGGACCATGAGCTCCAACACGCTCAGCAAATATTAACCTGGTTATTCCCGAGGACACAACTTTTATTTCTGTTTTTCAGGTGAGGAAATCAAGACTGAAAGAGCATCAAAAGACAGAAAGAGAGAACTGGCTGTGGGAAATAGCAGCGCTCTCGCTGATGAGGCGTTTGTTCAGTAATAGAAATGTCATATTTTGATTGCAGGACAGCAATTTGCTTAAATCAGCCGTGGTATTTCAGTGGGACTCTCATTGTGCATGGCTTGTGCAAACCAATACTAAAGGTCAGTGTACTTAACAGCTACATAAAGTTAACATTGTTTATTGAATGCTACTGGCCTAATACAGTAAAAACCCCACACAAATAAAGACACAAGGATTTGGTCAGGATGACCACGAGTACAGCAAAAGCCTGTTCAGGGTGAAAGAGAATGAATGCCCTCAATTATTTAAATAATACAGCACCAATGAATGTCTGCAGTTCTGGTCAGAGCCAGTTCCTCAAGTACAGTAAAACTCTTAGTGAGGAAAAAAATGCCTCCATTTTTGGAAGGTTCCAGTCCCAGTGGTTTTACTCCTCTGCTGCTGTTTGTAAAAACCCAGAGAAAGAGAACAAAAATGTGGCTCAGTGAAATGGAGAAAACATCACACCTGATATCACATTCATCCCGTGAGTTAAATGAACTTTTCCAACCAGAATTACTCTGTTTTCATTCTCAGTGGAGGTCCTTCCTAACCAGGTAATTTCAGGTAAATCTTGCTTTCCTAGCCTCCCTCTGACATTGGAAGGTGCACTATTAATTTTTCCATAGCTGTAACTAGGGAGTTTCCAAGTCATTCCCCTGCAGAAATGGAAACCTACCAATACAACTCTTTAGGAAACTGCCAGTAACAATGCTCATGAAATGGAAGAGACACTTGTCTGGTACCATACGGAAATTAACAACAAATTCATCAGACAAGCTGAAAACCTGCTTTCTAAAATTCTCTGACCTTCAAAGATGGAGACACTACAAACAAGCAGCAACAAGAAAATAGTAAAACACAGGTCTGACAAGTGAGGTGTTTTAGCAGCATTGGAGATAGAAATGCTGACTGATGCTGACCTATTTTCCTGGCCTTTATTATCCATTTACATGTGACTGGGAAAACAGATTAATAACATGTAAGACACAGCCAGAGGATCAGAAAACACCTTCATCCATGACTTAAGAAATATCCTTTCATTAGAAATTTCTTGGTGAATGAAACTGAAAAGAGAAAAAGCTGAATGAGGCACTACAGTTGAACATTAAACCTTATTTTCCAGTAGCACATAGTTAAATTCTTTATTCCATGTTTGTACAAGGATCTGAAGATATAAACCTGTCACCAAGTATTAGAAACATTATTTCTCAAAAAACCTTAATGATGTAGGGGGCGTCCAATTTCTTGAGCACTTCCAGGAGGGAATATGCCTTTAAGAACAGCTCATCAGTTACTTTTCCTTTTAAATCTTTGCATGACTTGAACACAATTTGACTTGCAAAACCTTAAATTGCCAAAAGTGTCTGTAATAACAACTGGCTTGCTATTTTAAGAGAAAGTGGTATCAGGGTTAGAAATGTCTGTATTCAAAACATTTTTTTTTAAATATTCATTCAGTTCCTTTGTTTAACTTGAACTTCTGAAGTTCTTCATCAGACAGAGACTTTGGATTTGGTTTTGGATAATAGTACATGGCTCCACTTCCCCACCAAAGATACACAGATAATACTGACCAATTAAAAAGTGTATTATGAGAAACCACATCATGATTTATCAGCTTCACTGGGATCACAGTCCACAACAGGTAACTTAAGGAGTGGCAGAACTGTACCAGACAGTCATAATGAGTGCTAGGAAATGCCCCTTTGTGTGACCCCGTACCAATAAACAATGTGCCATTTGACATGTAATATATACAAAGCTTCTACAATACTCCAGAAACATTCTTCCTTTGTTTTCCAGCAGAAAAACAAAGCCCTCTCCAATAATAACAACTATTAGAAATCATGCTCCTCAGTACACATCACTTACACACCAAGAACAAGTCCTAAAGTCATACAATTTAATCCAAAGGCCCCTGTGGCCAATCCAAACATCCCCCACTTGAATTAGGTTTGTATCCAGCTCCTACACTGCAGTTGTGTGTGGCTGCAGCTCAGGACCAACTCCTAAGGATCCTGTAGGCATTTCCCACCACAGACACCTCTACATGATGAAATGAGTGTTTGCCAAATCACTTCCTAGTGCACATCTACCTACCCTGATTGCTTTTTGGCTCCCACCCTGCCCACTGCAGAGCACTCCATTCCCAGCAGGATTTCAGGGTATGCAGTATTTTGCAGTATCAAGATCTACGAGCCCTGGCTCCAGGATCTTAAATTCATTTTTAATGTGCGTGACACCTACAGTTTGATTTCCACTTGGGACTGCCAGAGAGCAAAGTCTGAAATGAGCAACATCCTCAGCAAGCTTATTTTCTAAACACATACCCCAAATAAAAACAAACAAAACGCAAACACTACAATTCAAATAAACTAATAAAACTATTTTCTCATAATCTTAGGAGCCTTTTGTCTGCAGGACAAATTAATTGCCTTAATATTTTCAGTTTACATTTTTATAATTCAAAACATGTTGCTTTTTATTGGCAAGCTTTACACATCCAATTCAGCAAGCCATCAGTCACATCCAGGCTGGGGCTTCCTAGCTGTTCCTACTTGCATTACTTAAATTCCCTTCCACTGACCTGAACATCACACAAAATGGTACTAAAGCCATTTTACAGATGTAAAATTGTAAAGGAGAACCATCCAAAATTCACCAAGGTCTTTTTGTATCTACTCAAAGATATTCAAATGGTTGTAGCAGAGCTTTTTAAACACCTAAGCAAATATTTTATTTTTTATTTTATGTACTTAATATGGCAACCTGGCCATATTAAGTACAGCTAAAATGGACTAATTTGAGAAAACTGCTGCTAGCACATAGTGAAGATTTTCTGTTTGCATATTAGCAGTCACTGCTAAAGTCTCAACGGAGCAAATTAGATTTAACGTGCGTTCGTTTGACAGTTTAGAACAAACCTCTACGGTTGCTCAAAAAACAAATCAGACAAAAAAAAAAAAATTTCACTTCCAGTTTCTCTTTTGCACTCCAAACCCACAGTAGAGTTGCTGCTGTGCTGTCAGTGACCCCCAGCCCGTGGCAGTGGCTCTGCAGGCAGGGGAGGCTAACAGGGTATCGGTGTCACAGTTTACTATCACCAGGATGACTACATGTGTAAGAAGCACATTCTTCCCATCACTGCACTTACTCCATAAGGAAACCAGAAAGGGCACCAGGCCAAAGTCTGGTAGTTAAGCAGACACACTATCAGGTTTCCCACATTCAAAAAATCTTGCTGCCAGGGAAGCATGAAAACTGCTTCCTCCAGGCTGGGTGGCAGACAGAAAATTAAGCAAAACCTAGGCAAGACCAATACTCTGCTGATCTGCACAGGGCTTTTAACATTTTTATCTAACTGAAGCCCAGCTTTCAAAACGCCGGAGTTTCCTCTTATCACCCAACAGCTCTTTCATTTTCAGCTTCAGTTCTTTTATCATAGCTCCCTGACAGAGCTTTATCTCAAATCATCCCTTTGTGAAAGCTATAAGATCTCCTGAGCAGTTTTTATCTATCTCCAAACACACATATGAAGGCTGTGCCCACTGCAGCCTTTCTCCCAGCATCTTGGCTGAACTGCTTCCAGTGACAAGCTCTGAGTAGCACTGATAGAAAGAAAACCTCCCACAGCCTAACACATACCTCCTGCTCTGGCAAATTCACTCCCAGCTCCTCCAGGGCAGAGAACAACTTTAGATCCTTCCTGATACAACAAAGAAGGGTATCTAGTTTGTTATAACCAGGTGATTTCTGATGTGGGGTATATGGTGGAGATCTCAGTGCTTAAGGGTGAGGGTGTTACAACAATTCAGCAGCAGAAGACCAGAGTGAGTCAGAAATTGGTTTTCTGAACCCATGCCAGCAAGCTCAGCAGGTCAGCCCTGATGGAAAGGTCACTATACAACAACCAGGTCCAGCCCTTGTGCAAGGAGCCAAAAGACAGAGCTGGGAGACTCTGCCATGGAGTTCAGACCAGTCCACACTTGGGGGACACAGCCCTGCCCAGAGCACAAGCAAGGGAAGCTTAGGGTGACTGCTCAGTCCTTGCCTGGTGTTCCACACAGAGAGCAAAACATTCCTGAACATCCACAAGGGGAGCACCAAACACGGCCTCTCACAGGAAACATCAGTCATCTGTACACCAAAGCTCTGTTAAGCAATGAAAGAGTTACAAGACAAGGGCTGAAATCTTTATTTAATGGCATTTCTCTGCAAAAGAACTCATTTACTTGATGTCCCTGGTATTCACTGCTGCATAACAACTTGGTAATTGCATGTCCCACTGCTACCAGAGCACATGAATGTGCTGGTAAACAACTAGCTCAAGTGAGAGAGAATTCAATGTGAAAACTGGAGTTAATTTTATGCATATGGCTTCATGTTTTGGCTACTTCTGAAAGGTAAATTTTCTGTTCTCTGGCCCCAAGGCAGGATCCATTAGTTACCCATTTCATGTTTATATAGAATCCAGACAGAAAGACACACACTGGCTAAAAGACCAGAGGGAAACAAAACTGACTAATGAAAAGAAAGTAATCCTACCAGCCTTGATAACAGGCAATATTCTACTCCCTAGTTTAAAAAGGAGCTTTCTTCTACTCTACAGAAAAGTACTCCCTGAGTGGGCAAATATGTATATACAATTGCAGTGGGGATCCCAAGAGCCTGAACTGTGGCCAACACAGAGCACACTGAAAACTCCCATTCCCCTCTGTAAGGCAGCATTGCCTGAAATGCCTCCAGACTCAGGCATCCTACCTGCTTTGATCACTGTCTGTGCCAAGGATCATCAACTACACCAAAACACCCAGATCACACATTCCAAGGGCCCAGTGCAAAGCCTGATAAGCCAAAGGAAAGCTTCATATCAATTTCAGTGGAAACTGGGTCTAAAGAAGGGTTGGACAACAGATATGGTTTAACTAAATTTATCTGAACTTGGCCAGTCAGAAAAAAATTCAACCAGCAGGCCTCAAACCCACTGATATTCTGCAAAGAATTTGTGTCACATACCATTGAGTCTCCTTTGGTCCAGCAAATAAACTGTTGATAGAAATAACACCACCTTGATAATACTTTTTTCCCCACCTAAGCTGTAGCCATCAGAATGTCCAATGACAAGAGGTGGGCTCCCCATCCAGTCACAGTCTGGGGTCCAGCCTCAATGGAGTGCTTCAAGACAAAGGAGACCAGTGCTTGCATAAGGAAAGACAAAAGACAGTCCTTGATCCCAAAACTTAGTCCTGATGCTGGTTTCAGGACTACCAAGCTTGTCCTATCAATAATTTCTCCAAGACATCTAGGCAGAAGTATTTGCAGATGAGCACCATGGAATATTTCCTTTGGTTGCTACCAAATAAATCCTGCTCCAGAGTGGTTGTGCATCCTGACCCAACAAAAGGAATCCCAGTGAAGAATCCCAGTGCTGGAGAACATCCCTGGTGTTTTAACAGGCACCAGGGCCCGAGGAAAGCAGTTGCTTCAGCTGCACGGATGTCACACAAGCCTCTGTTTAAATACTGCAAAGTGGTAATCTCCTGCTTTTGCTACTTTGAAACTGAGGAGGCAAAGGAAAATATTTGAATGTGCAGTCCTGAGGTCAGAGCTGAAGTTTGATTTGGGTTGGTTTGGATTAAGGAGAAACGTCCAAGAACAACTCACTGATTTACTTTATTTCAGGACTTGGCACACAGCTTGGACCAAGTTCAAAACCCAATGACACCGTGCCAGAAAATGCTACGGAAAGAGCAGAGATAGGAGACATCTGGACTGTGTTAGAAACTTAGAGCCATAAAGTCCTTTAAAAATATTCACTGCTCATGTTGGGACTACTCTTGTTTTTGTTTCAAACAATCCAAATGTTAAAACTGTGTTTCAAATTAAAAGGGGAAAAAACCCAAAACAATACCAACAAAAACCCAAAGCCTCCCCTCCCCCCAAGAAGAGCAAACTAAGCCAATTAAAAAAGTAAAAACAAGATTATTTTAATGACCTCAGAAGAAAAATGAACACTCCTGCAGTGAAAGCAGTAATTCCCAACAGCAGTGCATCAATGCTCCTACAGTGAAAGTGATAATTTTCAATATTATTGCATCACTGCAAACTTCTCACGCAAGTAGGACAGCAAATGTGTCCTATAAAAACACAGCCTCTCTGATTATTTAATATTTCTGCTTTGACACTGGTTTAGCCTATCCAAGGCCCACTGAAAACACTGGCATTACCCAAAAATCTTCTTGTGGTCTGGGTTCTAGGATGGAACTGGAAAAAATATTTTTAAATGGTCATTTAATTGTTTCCATCTTAATTCCACATATTTGGCAGCAGTCATGCTGATCACTTCCTAGTTCCTTAAATGCAATGTAATCAGTTGTGCACTCCCTTTCTGGAAAGGCCCTTGCAAAAATGAATGGAAGGAGATGCATTTGGGAAAAGAAACAGCTATTGTCAATGTTTGGTAGTAGGAGAAATACAGCACAAATTATTCACAGAGCTCTATCAGAAAGCCAAGTGGCTTTATAAATGGATTTGTCTCAAAAATTCCAATTGATGCTGCCTAATTGATTAAGCCTTGAAATCAATCTCTGAGTGGGAGCAGACAAGCTCCCCAGCCCTTTGCCTGGTGGGCTGGAGGAGCACAGGAGCCCCCGGCCCTGCTGGGCTCCCATCCCCATGGGGAAGGACACTGCAGCCCTGGCTCCAGGTAAATCAACCATTTTGCTTTTATCCAACACTTTCCCCAAGTGGAGCTGCCTGACAGCAGGTGCCAGTGAGGTGCTGGGGTCCACAGAACACGACATGCACAAGACTGCACCTCCACTCACTGCAGAGTCCCTTTTTCCCTCTCCCCTCTCTGAGGATGACTTGACAGACCAAGGTCTTCAACAATCCTGAGACCTTTTAAGATCTCACAAAACACGGGTCAGGCTAGCAGAAGAGGAATTTCTCTGCACAGAAATGGCATTTCCCAAAGCTTGGAGCATGTGAAGAATCCATTTTAGCTTAAAAAAATAATTCTCCTTAAAAGGCAAAGTAATTCTAGCCTAACCTGTCTTCCAATACAAGTTCAAGCAGGACAGTTATGAGCAAATAACAAGCAAAACCAGAGTACCAAGAGAAGAGTGTGCACAGCTGAATTCAAGACTATGATCAAAGCTGAGGCTCAAATATTACTCAAGCAGGTTTGAGTGGCAGGTCCTTAAATTATTCTCCAATAGTGAAAACTTCTGGTAAGGGTGGATTTCATCTAAAAACACAGTACCTACCGCCTGTCAGGGATACACTTTGAATTTTTTTTTTTTGAATGTCAGCCAGCACTTCATTTATTCCATACTCTTGATTATTTATACCAATTAATAGGACATGGTATCCCATTCTTCCAAGTACATGCCTTGGCAGAGCAAGGACTATTCTGCATTCAGCACCGTGCATCATTTCCGGCAGCCCAGCTCCAGGAATAGAAAACCAAGGGAAGCAAGACAGGCAAATAAACAAATCACTGGGATACCTGAAAACCCTGGAGATACTGTAGCTATTGTCATTTACACCAAGCTCCTCTGAGGCATTCTGACAGTGCCAAATGCAGATGAAAGTAAAGAATTAATGGGCTTCTTGGAAGCAAAAAGAATTCACAGAATTATGCTTGTAAGCAAAGCAAACAATCCAGAGACTAAATCCTGCAAAGGACATTTTTGCCCACACTGAACACTGCCCCATTCAACACAGCACATTCTGTTTGTTGACTGCACCACGTTTGTTCAGTGCTCAATGACACACCTCACTGAAGATTATTGGTTGTGTCATCTGCAAATTCTCTGGTATTTCATGGGTCTGATGTTTCTTCTATCCTTTGTCATTTATACCAACTTCTAAACTTCCACCAAACCCGTACCACAGCATTTCACATGCAGTACAAGAGACAGAATTGGCAGCTCTCATTCAAAATATTTTATTTCAAAAGACAAAGAGTAAGAGTACAGGAGCACAGAAAGGAGTACAGAAAGAACAGAAACAAATACCTGCTAAAGATTGTACTTTAGAGTAACATCTCTGCTACCAATTAACCCCAGTTGTGATGGTCATGCAGTAACACCAAGGCAGAGAAGTCCTTCCAACCCAATGGAGTTGGGCCAAATACAAAATCATCTTCCTCCATCATCCAACAACAAACAAACCCTTTTTACTGCAGATAATCTTCTCCTACTTCCCCATAATAACTCATAAAGCCAAATCAAGGAGGACAGATGCAGGCCTGAGCTATAAAATCCAGATTTCATTTCCTATCGCTCCCCTCCCCCAGGAGCTCAGGGGTGTTTAGATTTTGGGCTGTGGTTTAAGTCCATCTGTGTTCTTCAAGTATAAACATCTTCATTGAAACCAGACTCATCCTGCACAGCCATTCGTTTAGTGAGCTCATCTGTGAGAGACACGGGCTGGCACATTTCTATGACAACCCAAAAAAAAAAAAAAAAAAAAGAAAGAAAAAAAAACCCAAAAAAACCCCAAAACACCATCAGCTTGGCACAAATTAAACATCTTTTTAAAATCCTACTGTTCCTGAGGCTGCTTTCTTTTCCTCTAGCACCTATAGCTATCTTGGACATACTGTCCAGAACATCAACTCTCCCCTAAACTGGGCCTCTTTCCATAGGGAAACAGAAGCATTTTGTAAGATTTCCATGTGAGAAGGAATGCTCAAAGAATAAAAGAATCAAAGCAAAGGAAGTACTGTCCTACCAGTTCTCAACTGAGCTAGACACACATACACATTCTAAAGACACAGTTCAAAGAAGGACCTAAAAGCCTGTAAAAATGTTTCCCCCCCCAAAAAATCACCTCTTTAATAATGAGTCCAAGTAGCTTGTTTTGTTTAAATATCTTTCTTTGGGTTAACTCTTGATAAGAAATATTAGAAGTACCATTTTTTCTCCTAGAAGAACAAGCTTCACCATTTGAAAACGATGCTCTTTTCCCTTGCTGGACCTCAATATGGCTTTTTGCTTTAAGCCATCCTAGGCATAGGGTTCAGCTCAAGCAACTCACACACTTTCTTAAAGCACTACTTATTTTGAAGTCCACACACTAAACCAACTCAGTGTCAGAAAAATAAAGCAGCACTTTCTCTGATATATGCTGCCAATGCAGAATTCATGTTGTCTTTATGGTTGTTATTGCATCCCCTCAAATCTCCCACTGGCAGCTTACACAATTCATTAATTGTAAGTAGTTAGGATTGTTTTTACTAGTATGGCACAGATGCCAAATCACTCTTAGTGATTCCCAACAAGAGAGAAAGATGCTATGAGCAAAAACAATGGAATGGACTCCCAGGATCTAGACATGCCAAGCCACAAATATAATGCCAAAAAAATAATTTCTTTTTTTTTTCTCTCCTTCGCTCCACCTTAATTTTCTGAGATTCAGGTGGCTTCTGCTAAGACCCCACCTGTTTGCAACACCTAGAGCCATGTGATCACAGAAATAATAAATCACAGGAATAAAGAGACTGATTTTTCTTTTTTTGGGTAATAGAAACCTCAAGTGTAACTTTGTCTACTATGGTCAATCCTTCCTCCTGGCATCATTAAAGGTTTCCCAGTCACATATAGACTGTACTCATCAACTCAATGATTTTCATCTCTGCAGTGTTTTGACTTGATCTTTTACTCACAAATCATCCTGTTTAATTTGCTTCAGACATTTTTCCACACACAATTCAGAGTAGAGATACACTGCCAGGCAAAGTACTGAAATGTTCCCAAAAGGCACAGATGAAGGAAAACTCGGTGATTAGTGGATATAAAAGGTACCTGCCACAGATGAAGAGCACAGCTATCAGGTTATGGCTGTTCGTGGTAGGTGTGAGCTCAAGTCATGCAATGAAACCATTGTGACCTCCTGGTGGAATTAGATGGTAGAGAGACAGAAAGTGTCTAAGTCCAGCCCTAAGGTCTCACTGGTAGTACCAAAACTCTAGACAGCAGTAGCACAAAAAGCCACAGAAATGGGCATTTCCTTTCACTGACCAGTTCTGCTTGGCCAACGATCAAATCAAAAGATGTAAGATATAACTTTTACACTCAAAAGTTCAACCGAGATGCAGGACTCTTGATTTTGGCTAATTTTTAGTCAAAAGAAAAGTGCATCCTTTTCTTTTAGCAAGTAGCTATGCAAGTGGTAAACTGTATTTTTCTGTGTAATGTTTGCCATGCCATCAAACTAATAAAAACTCAGTCTGAAGCACAGCCTGAGAGGTCACACGATAAACCATGGCAAATGCCACGGGACCCACTCTATGCTAGCTCTCACCTAAGCCTGCAGTGGGCAAGAGTCAGAAAAACAGGCACTTGGGCAAACCCAGAATCACATTACAGCTGATTCTGTGTGATATCACACACAGCAAGACTCATTTCCATAAGCGTAGCACATTCTCTTCTCCAGTTTAAATCTGCAAATGGTGGGCTGCAGTGTTTATGTTCTGCTGCCTACAAATGGCATCAGATGTACGCACCAGGAACACATTACTGTCTGCAGGAGACAGGCACCCATCCATTCCAGCACAGACCACACAAAATCATTGTATTTCCAGGTCTCTGCAGGGCTATCCTATGATACACCCTCTCTCTATTAAATATAAATATGTGCTTTTACTGCTGTGGCCAATGCAATGGCTGCAGATGGCGATCAGCTACAAGCAGGAACCACCCATCCTTCTGCTGCACTGCACTGAAGAGCCCAGCAGTTCCCTCCTCATCTCCACTGCTCACATTTCTGGGCACTCAGAAATGCACATTTTTACACAGCTGACTTTGTCCCCACAGCTGATAGGTAGTAGGGCAAGAGAAAATTCAAGCTACACAGCAACAGGGCAAATATGATGGACAACACAAACAAACTCTTTCTACAGAGGTCAAGATTTACTTGCAACCAGAGAGATCCTGTTCTTTTTCCGACACAGATGAGACTTTCAGCTCCCTGATGAGGAAATGAAGTGATGTGACATTAAGCAGCTCATGAATCTCTTCAATTAATGCATTCTGCACAACGGAGACTTCCAGGGAATTATCTGCAGCCACAGCAGTGCCTCATTCCCATTGCTGCGTCCCTGGGAATGAGTCACTTCAATTCCCACAATCTTGCTGCAGGCAGAGAGCTCAGGACTATTCCCTGCCTTCTTCAGGCAAATGGCTGGACTCAAACACTGAAACTACTTGCACAGAGCTTTAATTAAGGTTACCTTATTTTCTGAAACTATGGGAGTATATTTACCACCAGCTCCCCACTCCTCATGTTGATTAGGGCTCCTGCTACAGGAGGTAACATTTCCATCCCACCACCTTCAGGGAGCAACTGAATAATGTGCCAAACAGCCATGCAGAGCAGGGTAGGGAGGAAAAACAGAATTCTGAGATAGGTGGAATGCCTTACTGCTCCCCATGACATGATGGGTCAGGAAGAGCAGCTTCATCTGCAACTCTTCATCAGCTCTCCCAAGCCACCAAACTCTTTACAGCAATACCATGCCAATTTAAAAGAGATTTTACCAATATTAAACTAGCTTGGAGAATATAGGGACACGACTGTGGCTGGTTTTACACATTTAGGAATACTGCAATTTTAATTAAAAATAAAAAATCCCCAGAAGAGACACAAAATCTATGTTACAAGTGTTTTCAAAATTGAGAAAGCTTTTGCTGAATACAGCTAGTAGTCTGTGTTTCATGTGATTTGCAAACTAGAAACACTGGAATTTTAGGCCAGGAGGGTGTCATTGACTAATGGGGGTTCTCCCTTCCCTCTGGAGTGTAGGTTTATAGAAGAGTAAAATCATGTTCTCCAGGCAAGTTTATATGAAATGATTTATCTCTAGCCAGCTGCAGTCAGACATCTGCTTGTTTTTATTTCACTACAGAGAGATTCACACCCCCCCTTATCTCCAGAGGCAGCCAAGATTATATCCAATTGTAAAGAGAAACCTCCAGCAATTACCAAAACTAAAATTTAAGAAGTCAAGTACCACAGAGGCCACAGATGCACCTAAGCCCCACCTAAGGCTGAAGAAGTCCTATTTAATGAACAGTCTATTGACTTTAAGGCAGAGACATCACCTCTGTATCCCGTGGTTTACACACAGATCTGCCCAAATACATTGAGGTATTTCTTTGTTTTGAGAATCCCTCACACATACCACATGGGATCACACAGACAGTGCTCATGTGGTCAAATCAAGTTTGTGAACCCATGCCTTTATAGCTTTTCCATATTAATCTGTATTCTGGGCATATATCCAATTAAAGCCTCATGTATAGATCACTAGGTTACTAACTGGCTTGCATACTGGGGGGAAGGGAAACAACAAGCTCATGACTGCACAATTTAACAGTGCCTCTGCTTTCACTTTTACATGCACCAGTCTTTTTTAATCTATTCTTACCATAAATAAAGAGTAATGACGCTTGCTGAAGAGCAGCTCGGGTCCCTGCATGCTGGAACACACAGTAGCTGATGCAGAATGCATTCACATTAAGCCTAACTCCAGTGCAAAGCAGACAAGGTCTTTTCACAAACAGGCTACAAAAACAGGAAGCAAAGGGGAAAAACTTCACAGTGTTTGGAAACAGCAGAGCATTGTTTGCACACGTTTTTCTTACAATTCCAAAATAACAAAACGGGTAACATGAAATCTGAGCACAGCAAGAGCCTTAGATCAGACACAGAGGTCTCAAGACAGAAGAACTCCAAAGATCTCCAGGTACAGACTGTTCAGGCAAGAAAATGCACAGGGTAAGTTTGTTCTCTTATTTCTGCTAAGAAAATCTAACAAGCAGAGACACAACCTCCCGAACGGTTGACGTTAAACCCAGATAATGTTACACAGCACTGCATCTTTATCTCAATTAAAGTGGGTATGATAAATGAAGAGGCATTAGGAAACACATAAGCCACCAAACGTAAACATTCCCTCCATTTTTCAGCTGTGTTCAAAAGGGAAGGTACAAAGGCACAGGCCTCACACACTGTGGGCCAGCACTGCCCCGTGTGAAGAACCTGCACCGGGCACAACATCCCTTGCAGATGAGTCAAAAATGCTCCAGTCACAGGCACACTGCAGCCACCAACCCAGAGAGTTCCCTCTTCAGCTGGAGCACACAGATCCATCCAACCCCTACCCTGAAGCTGCTTTAATTCTTTCCTCCCATCACATCCTTCCTTTCCCTCCCTCCTTCAAGCCCACTCAGGCTGTGCTGCAGTACCATGAACACACAGTGGATAGACAATGCAGATGATTAGTGCTGCCTCAATCCCAACTCATCCCAGGTTTAAAACTGACCAACCTACACTGCAACCCACAGGCACAGGGCAGCAAGGACCTGCTCCTGGTTTTGGGTAAGCACCACCAAGGGCTGGGTAGTTTCCCATGCTGGCTGTCTGCACGAGGGAGCAGCCTGATCCACGGTCAACTCCCACAACAGATGATATGATTTCACCATATTTAAAGTACATTAGTCAACCCAAGTCACCAGGGACATTTGGAATCACTTCCAATAAATCAGGAGATTAATATCAAGGGAGGCAGTGACATAGCACCAAAAGAAGCATATACTGGTGTTAGTCAAGAAGCCACTAGAAACATCTCCCAGTGTCAACGAATTTTTCACTATAAACACCACTGAAAGAAGACATTGCAGTCTTCAGACCAAATGCTGGGCTGCAAAGGCAAAGTGGTTACCTGGAAGGGGTATGTCAATATTTAATACCAAAGTGCATGTCTGGTCCTGCACATTTCATTTAATTTCAAGCTTTTCCAGCCTTATTTCCTGTTTCATTCACAGCAATCACAAAAGATTAATTACCCAACCTTAGGAAATGTGTTTTCATTCAGACAAGACATGTTGACCGTGTCTCTACTTTCACCTTCAGTAACAAAGTTCTGTGCCAACACAAGTTTTATGCTTGCTTCAATGTCCACATTATTTGATTGTAAAGCAGATGGGATTTTCAGTGCCAAGACTCCACTCTAACCATTTGCTCCTCTAGGAGAGGATGAGCCTGGTCCATGGCTCTGGATGTCAGACTAATTTTTAGTTAAAAATTTAAAATCTTTCCTCAAAAGTCAGCATTGACAAAAGAAAAGAAGAAACACCAAAACAAACAAGAAAGAAAAAACTTGGAGGATCTGAAAGAAACACAAAGAATAGAAAGAAAAACTGAAGTAATGCTGCATAATTTGCACTTGCATAATACTAGGAATTTCATCAGTGCTCTTCCCTTCCACATAGGGGCTGCATTTCATACCAAACATGATAGGGAATACTACTTGAAGCCCTTATTACACAGCTAGGGTGGCTATTCCTTTAGTATGGAATATCTGAAGAATTACCAGTGTTCCTGCACTGAAAGAATAAGCTGAAGCTCCCTTTCAAATTCAATAATTGTGCTACTATAACCTATTTACTAAAGGCAGAGGTTTACAGCAATTGCATAGATTTTCTTCTGGTTTTAACAACGACTGAACGACATCTGTGACATGACGTTGTTTTCTCTTCCTCCAGACACCCAAATAAACCTCTCTGTTCTACGTTCCTGTGCATAAGGAACACAACTGCTTCACTGAACTTGATTAATCTTCCCCAAGGAATCAACAGGTACCCAAACTACAGGCATTTCACTGCTGAGCAGCAAGACAAGGACACAGATAGATCTCATTCCACACAGTCCATGGAAGGAGATGGAAATCTCTGCTGAGAAAGTAAATGCTGTTCTTCAAGAACCACTGGGCCTTTCGCAGTTCCATTCCCCTGCTCCCACCTTCCTTCTCAGAGCCAGGCTAGTGAGCAAAGTGCTCAGATGACAGAGCAGCAGAGCCATCCCCAGAGCCCTGTGGGGCTGGGCAGGCTCACACTCCCATCACTGACAGCCAGCCTGGTGTCACCAGCCAGGCACAGAAACCTCTCCTTGTGCAAGCACCCCTGGCACCTGACAGCAGCAAACAGCACTCACATCCCCAGCCACAACAACTGCAGGGCCACCAGGAAAAGAGACCTGAGGAACTGCATTATCTCCCACAGATCCTCTATTCAAGAGTCCCCATGAAGTTCTACTTTCAGTTTCCTACCTTCTTACAGCTCACGTTGTACCAGAGAGAAACAAGGGGTTTTAAGATGCCTCTGCAGTCAAGGCATCTAATCTTCTCAAGGGATTCCTAAATTTATGAGCTCAATATCAAGAAGTCTGTATAGTAAATCCAAGGTTTGAGAAGGGAGAGAGAACTGCCAATCTTTTCACAAAAAGCACCCTGCTTCTTTAACAATTTTGCAAGCTCATTCTCATCCTGAAAATTTCAGTGCAGTCAAGGTTTCCCTGACTTATTCTTTATTTCTGAATTCAGTCTTAACAGCCTCTGAAGCAAGAGCAAAGTGGTAGGTTGTCAGAAGTGACTATTAGGAGAATACACAAAGCACACATGCTGCAGAAAGCAGAGACTTGAACTGATTGGCACCTGGCTCCCTGGCAGGTATTTTCTGTGCAGGAAGATTGAAGGGTAGCAAGAAGAGCACGACACTCTGGGCCACGTTCTGCTGTCAGTCACTCTCCCACGGTTCCACTGAGTTTTAATGACATTTACAACCATTAACAAAATTAATAGCCATCAAAATCAGGAGGGAAGATGCAGCCTAGCAGACAAAGCAAAGGAAAATCATTTCTGCTCCAGCTCCCAGCACTGATTTATCAGGAGCATTAGGGCAAGGCACTGCTGGTCATTGGTGTCCAACCTTAGGGCCTCCAGAGTGAACCACACATCCACACACCAACTAAGAAGGAACTGCAAACTAAGCATAAACCAACAGTGGCAAACATGTCAGATCTACATTCATCTCTTTGTTTTCCCCACATACAAAAATACTGACCCATAAAGCACTTGGAGATGGCTGAAACCCAAGGATTACTAGAATGAAGCTACACTGTCATCCAAAAATCATTTTTCCCCGTTTTAAAGGCCAAAAATAATCCTCCTTCTTTTTTATGCACAGGTCAAACAGACATTTATATTTATGGAAAAAACCTACACACCCTTAGTATTTTGATTAAAAAGTTGGAGTCCACTTGGCAAGTTTCAAAATCTTTTTTTTTTAAAGCAGTCTCTACTTTACTGTTAATAATGCCCATCCCTGGAAATGGATAACAAAGTCATTCAGTTTTATTCCAGACAGCAAAACCAGACTGCCCACTAGTTTTATTACAGTAGCAAACAAGAAACTCTGGTGGTACAAGAGAATTCCACTACAGCAGGAACCAGCCATGGTAAGAGACACCTGCCAATCCCAAACACTTATATTGAAATAGCCAAAACAAATAGCCAAAACACTGGGAAGAAACAAAAAAAGCAATATCACAGCTCCACCATTGAGAAATACCTGCTCAGTATTGTTTGAAATGTACTGCAGGGAACACACCATGGGGTATCTTAGGAGATTTAGGGGGGAAAAAAAGGTGTTCTTTTAAAAATTGTCAGAACTGTCTCACTGCAAATGCAATTACCTAATGTTGCTCGGTTGATGTTAATTGTCACACATAAATCAAAAATGAGGCCACTTTTTTGTTTTCACAATTCTTGCCTTACCTTTGGGTTTACATCATAAAAGTCTCATCCATAAAATATGCATGGACATCCACACACTTCAAAAGATGTAGAAATTATTTCTAAGAAAAAAATACTGTATCTCATTCTCATCTGCTAATAGTTTCTCTTTAGGTCTAAGAAAAACATTATGCAAAACATAAAATAATTGTATTTGGGAATGCAATTATGTATTCTTAACAAAACCCTCTGACTTAGCTTCATCTCAGCTTTCTTCTAAGGCAACACTTACTGTACCACATGTGGCATCTTTGAAAACAAAATCTTACAAAACCTAAATCCATTTCTGTGTGCTAATAAGGTTGGAGTTTTAAATTTTTCAAAAGGAGAAAAATATTTTATTTTATCTAGCCTTTCTTTAAGCACTAGAAATCCAAGAAAGAAAAGTTCTTTAGTGACAGTGTCAAGCATTCAACATTCCTATTCTTAATATCAAGAAATTAGTGATCTGGAGTTTAAGAAGCATTAGATAACCATTTTTTAGTCATCTTTTCTGAAGTCCTATTGCTCTATTAATCAATGAACACAATCATTCCTTTTAAATTTTTCACCATTGAGAAAATCATGCAATCCCTCAGGCACAGGAACAAGAACTTTAGGGAAGCTGCAGCACACTTTGAATAGTGCAAGACCTCTTACCCCTGAAACAAGCTGATATTCTGAGCAGACACGGGAGAGGTGCTCCAAGGGCCCAGAAGAGCCTTGCTCCATTTTAAACCTCTCACTTTGCCACGGCCTCAGAAGTGAAAATGGCCACAGGTGCAAATATCAAGCAAGGGAACAGCAGAGGCAGCAGCACCATCTTCCTACACCTTCCAGGAACTGGGAGCAGCTGCTCCTGTAGAGGATCCACCCTCCTGCAAACTCCAGCCACAACCACAAAACACAGCAGCACTACAGCAAATTTTGAGACCAAATGGGGGAAAAGAGAGCTACTGGCAGCAAGCAGCATTTTTTCCTTAATAAAACTCTATTGTCTGAGGAAGGGAGACAGGACAGAGTTGGCACATGTCCCACAGAGCAGCAGTGATGGCTGGAGGATTCTGAGTGAGGTTTTTTTCCCCACAGATGAATGTCACAAACTCACTTTCCACCAGGACAGCATTGGCATAAAATGGGTGACAAAGCAACAGCTTCTACACCAGTTCTAACCAGGAATAAGAGGGAATTTTCCAGCAACCCTCTCGCTCTGGAAGAGCCATTCCAACCACTGCAGGTCACTCAGCACCTTGAGATCTGCCAAGCAGAGGAGAAAATGGGGCTCTGAGAGCTGGACAAAGCTGAGAGGAGAGTCAGCCATGCCCCCCAGCCAGCAGCCAAGAGCGAGCTGCACGGTGATCCCTGTCTGAACAGCACATCCTGCCATTCACAGCACAGGCAATGAATGGTAATCCCTCTCCTCAAATTACCCTCCTGATTTCAACAGAGCGAGACCAAGAATGTACGTGACTGAGTGTACTTCCAGTTCAGATTTAAGTAATTGCAACTTGACGAGTTTCTTAAGCTCAGTTAGTAATGGCACACATCTAGCAGAAACACTCAAATCCAGAAAAAACATATGCCTTTTTATTAAGTTTCTCAAAAAAGGAAAAATACTTAATGTTATTTAAAAGCTTACTAAAAACTCAGATTAAAGTAGAAGAACACAGCCTTCACCATACCCTCGTGGCCTGGACACCACAGTCCGTGCCTGGCAGGTTACCTGCTTGTATTTCCCATTCCATTGGCCCTGTCCCATCACTCATGGGACAGCCCAAGGGGCAAAGTCAACAAATCACTTTAAGTACTGGAAATGGCAGCACTGGTAACACCACAAATCCTGGAACATGAGTCCCCCTCTTCCAAAACGTAGATAGTATTATTAAATGCTCCTGATTTTAAAGCCTATGAAGTAAAGGCCTTTTAACTTAGCATCTGGTTCTGACTTCGTGTTTTCCTCCACAACCACAAGAGCTGAAACTTCATTCACCACTGACGTGATCAGTTATAATATATGCTTTTCAATTGTCTTTTCCCTTTCCTGGTGTTGTCCCTGCATTCTTACATATTGTGCAAAACAGGAAAATTTTACGCAATGATTTAATAATACATTTTTTTTGGCACAAATTCCAGCCTACCATGTTTCCCGCTCTCTTCTTCCTCAGCAGTCTGGCGGGCTGTGCACTGAAACACATCACCTCCCTGATCCAGTGAAAAGACAGACAACAACCCTGCAAAAGGTTCAAACAGAGAGAGTGCTCCCCAGCCAGCTCACAGAGATTTTTCTCAACCTGACCCTGCAAACTGTTAAGCACTTACAAAGGACAGATTGACAGGGAAAGGCACAGATGCAGAAATGAATGGCACAGGCCAGGGCTGACTCAGCCAGCACTGCTGCCAATGACACTGCATAGGCAGACGGTGCAAAAATAAGTTATTTTATTGAGTGCACATACATGCACAAGCTCTCTGAATGGATTATACATGCTGAAGTATCAATCCTCTTCCAACACCTGGCTGTTTGTGGAATCAAGCACTATGTTATCTATGAACACACAGAACCAAACTGATGCAACTAGCACTGCTCAAAACACCAATAAACAAGCCACAATCTACCCATGCAACCCACAATCTAATTACTTCTAAAGACTCCAAAAGGCTTGAACTATTTGAGGTAGGTCTCTTTTCTCATAAATCCTATATGAGGAGATGACTAAAACCCTATTAGGTTAGCCATACTTATTAACATAGAGGGAAATTGTATCGTGTTAAACTCATCTGTTACCTAGGAAATTCAAAAGTACCAACAACTTATATGCAATAAATTGAACAGTTCCCAAAAAAATCCCTCTTTTCTATGTACTAAACCTACCAGCTTTTCCCTCCAAAAAGGCCCCTCAGTGCACACAGTTCTGTGAATGATTTTGGTGAGACCTTCAGCCTCTGATTTCCCACAGCTGCTAACAAAGCAAACCCAACCTTGCACACTGGAACATCGATGCAGATGGGACTCTCAGTCTCCCACCTCTGAAAAACCAAACATTCTTGTTGAGTTTCACAGAATCATGAAGTGGTTTGGGATGGAAGGGACCTTTAAGGATCACCTTGTTCCATGCCCTGCCATGGGCAGGGACACTTTCCACAAGTCCAGTTTGTTCCAAGCCCTGTCCAAGCTGGCCTTGGACACTGCCAGGGACCCAGGGGCAGCCACAGCCTCTCTGGGCAGCACATCCTTTCCTAGAAGGAATTCACCCCACCTTGGAGGATCTATCAGACTCTTCCCATCACTCTGTAATCACAGTTATAATGTTCCACTACAAAAAAAAAATACAAAGTATTATTCAGAGCTCCACAAAGGCCCAGCCCTGTGAGGGATGCTGAGCTCTTGCAGGCCCTGCTTTGATGCAGGATCAAGTCCCAGTGAGGACCAGAGGCAATTTAGAGTTTCTCCCATGGGGACTATTACCACCACCTAGTTACTAGCACCACATCTTTACTCCCCAGCCAAAAGGAAAAATGAGGCACAAGTATTTCTGAGTATCCTTTTTATTTATGTTCCTGAACATGTAAAATTTACTGGCTGGGTGCTAACACTAATAGCCTTGAGAGCTCTCACTCTGTCAATGAATATAGCTTCTGTTTTCATATTTTATATACGCTCTGTGACATATAAACACATACCTTAACACTACTGGCTTATAAATATGCTTTTTAACCACTGCAGGAACTATATATGCAAAGGTATGTTTGATAGGCATTAAACAACTTTAAAGAAATATCATTTTAGGTTTTCTTATGTTGAACTACTAACTAATATAGCAATAAAATAAGTTTGTCACAGCAAAGCAATATTCCATTAAATCACCAGGTCTTCAGAAAAATTTGGGGTTTGTTAATGCAGGCACATGCCCGCCTTCACTTGTGAAAGAGAATCTCAATTTCATCAGTACAGATAACATGGAGCAATTTGTTCTCAATTTGCAGAAAATTCTAAATTGTCATGGCTTTTATGGAAATTATAACACTCAGTGCTCTTTCTGATGCACCTGAACCTGGGAGACAGCAGCAACACAGAACAAGCAAATATGTGTACACCCAAAACCTATAGGTACCACTTCTCATCAAATGAAAGCCATCATCTGCAACAGTAAACCATGAAAAAGATTAAATATAAATTGTAATTTATCCTTCCATTATTATAAGAAATAAAAAAAAAATCTAAAATTGCTTTGTTATTTATACATGAAATTATGGCAGACACACCAATCTAGTTTGAAGTCACATTTGCAGAGCCTCGTCAACATTGCAGGACTTAAAGGCAGCACTTGGTTTACTGAACTGTTTATTATTATTATAAACTCATATTAATTCTATTTGCAATCTGGATAATACTATAATATTCCTTTTTCAGGAAATCTTTAAAAAATTCTTCTTGTGAGATTGTTTTGAAACTTTTGAGCTCTGCATAATACTTCCCACTTGAGCTAATTGTTTTTAAAGGGAAATTTAATTTTTAAAAGTGTGTTTTTCTAACTAATGGGAATCTGTGCTAAAGTAAACAATGAGTCCAGCTTGATAGGAATTTTTGCTCTATCTTTACCAAAATAAGGAAGGAAAGACGTGTAATAGCATGCTGAAACAAATGCAGTAGCAGAATTGTTGAATTTTAAAAAACAATTAGAAGACAATTTTCTACTCCACTTCTCCTCTTTGAAACAGATCATTCTGCCCTGCCTCATTTAATATTAACTGGGTACGTTCTTGTCTCTAGAAGAAAACACAAATGCAGCTCCCTAATCCACTTACATTCTTGTTTCAAATGCATTTACAATTAGCCAGCCTGTCAATAAACTATTGTCCTCACACATCATGTCTGTACAGCAAAATGTTTCAAAGAAACCCAAGTCTTTTCAGGATTGCCACCAGCTTTGAACAAAACATTTACATTACACCCGACCCACCTGCCAAGGCAAAACCGAGAAATGTGAAATGGGCATGAAAAGCCAAAGTTTCCATCTCCTTGAGGGATATTAATGAGTAACTTCATGGTTTCAATAAAGCCTTATCTTCCCAGATGGGAATTAGAGAGGTCATCCCTAGCCAGGGACAATGAATCACTTATTTATTCTTTCCTTGTCTGCTGCACATACATATGTATCACAAGTCCTCCCTGCAACCCAGGACTTGAAAATCACTGCCCTCAACATCTACTCCCCACCGGTGCAAGACAAAGAATGAAAGAGAAATAAAAGAGACACGAAAGGGACAGAACAGTCATGACACCTACGTTTAAACTACTGAAAATCAAATTGTACATTTCTCTTGAAGAAAGGGTTACTCCTAACCCCACCCTGCCCCTCCCCCCCCCAAAAAAAAAGTAAGAAATATTACATTTCATTCTGTTTCTGTATTTGTTTTTACTATCACTGCCCCTCAAGCTGTGCAAGGACAGATCTCACTGGTAAAAAAAAAAATTAGTAAGGGTGCTACATTTGAGTTTGGTAGGTGTTTATAAAATAAACATTATTCCTCCCGGGGAGAAAGTCAAATTCATCCCCAGGCAAGCTGCTGTCTGACAAACAAAGTTTTTAAGTGTCAAAATTTCCTACTGGGACTTTAGCATTTACAGTAACAAAATAAAAAAGAAAAAAAGCTACAGACCTGTATTCACTTTCTCCAAAAAACTCTTAACCAGAATGAAACCCTGGACATAATGCAAGTGAAACTGTAATGGTGACACTGTGCTATATTTAAGCAATTCTTTGAGAAATAAGAACACGACACAAACATGGAAACACACACAAATCAGATGAAGTCCTAACACCTACAGTTATGGGACTGTCCACAAATTAATACCTTTCTGCATTTGTTAACTGGGTGCATATGCCAATTCAGAATACACTTATTATTTTTATTTGATTAACATGGATTTATTTTAATTGAAATGGTCACTTGTCATCATGTCAAAAAATGCACTTCATGGAGAACATAATTTTCTTCCACCCTAAATTTTGCTAAATAAGATGGCCTAACAGTTGTTCCACTGCATTCTTGCATAGCACTTCTGCTACCAAAAACTATCTTGTCAGCACAAAAATTGTAGCTAAATAAACAAGAAAACTGGTTATCTCTCTAAAAAAGTAGGTTGAGTCTCATTATTCAGACTTATATATGTGGGCACATACCATGTCTATTCATGGAATAAACTATAGATGAATAATCCATACACAAACTAATGCTACCTTCTATATTGCAACCCAGGGACTGACAAGTAAGAGCTTGTGGGGAGAAGAATTTAATTCTAATGTATGTCTCAAGTGACAATAAAAAGGATATAAAGTGCCTAGAATCAACAAATAACTTATCCTCTATACTCAGGGACATAATTTGCCAGATCTGGATTTAGCTGTCATTACATCTTTTGCTTTCAAATGCAAAACAAAGTGATGTTATTTTCCTGTTCAATTTTATTCATGTTACATAGAATGCAGTAAAACTCGTCATGCCAGAGGATTTGCAAAGGGATGATGTGAAGGTTAATTACTGGCTGCTCATACAGCATGCCTGTCGAAAGCCCCATGTGTAAAAATGACCTTGTTATCAAAGCTGTTGAGTGCTCCCAACGGCCACTTTCAATGGGCAGAATGGATATTTTTCTGTAGCTCTTGAAAACCAAATTAGTTGCATTCAAATATGTACCTCCAGTTTGAGGAGGTTTTGGAATTGTACCCCATTTCTGTAGGGGATGGGGGTTAAATTAACAGAGATTTTGCTTAAATCTCATCTTTCCAGCTCGAAATGAAAAAGACTAAAATGTAGGTGTATCACAGAACCAACGTCTGAAAGATACCTGCAAAACCTACCCACAGAGTCAGGCAACAAGTGAATGCAGATCTTACCCTTGTGCCTAATTACCCCCTGGAAACCAAAGACACTACCTGACACAATAAAGTACGGGTATTTCTGTGATCAACCCTATTTGTAGGGTGAGTTAGCACTGGGAAAAAATGATAAGGCACAAGAGCAAGCACGAAGAGCACTGCTCAACAAAATGGAGCCTGCAATGCTACGCACAATGCTTCAGTATCTTCTTGCTATTTATACACCTCAAATAATTAGGAATGAGAACACCTCAACATTAATTAAAGCACAGCCCCATAGGACTTCAGAAATCTTTTCAGAGATGGTTTCTCTGGTGACAGCTTTGCCAGCGAGCAGAGTTTGACGTGTCCTGTAAAAATACAACTTCATGCCTGGTATTGCCACATTGCAGAGAACAACATCTGAAGCGTGATCATGCCTCTCTCTACCCTATCCTCCTCCTCGGCTTGGGAATAATCAGCTATGGATACTGCCAGGAAAATGCCTCATCTCCACTAATATTCAACTCCCCCTCCACAATGATGGTATCTTAACAAAATGAAGAACTGCAGAAACTCCTCGTGCTTGTGTCTCTCAGGAGCTTTCTCCAACAGTGCTCGACCAAACCTCGCTTCTCCCTTCAAGCAGTAGTTCTATCAAAGAAAGGAAATATTCCCTTTGAAACATCCTCGAGAGCCCAGTGGAAACGGCAAGCAGAGATGTCACTGTGGCACAAAAAAGAGCTCTGTGAGAACAGGCAGCTGGCCTACCTGAAGGTTAAAGTAGCTCCCACTGAAAACCTGCTCCGAGTACTTCAGAGCAGAGCATGATGCAGAAGAGACATTTACACACACTATGTCTGTGTACCAAGGTGTGAAAAAACCCAACCTCCGAGCACAGCACAGGCTGGATGAAATCCATTGAAATTCACCATTAACAGAAATCTACACAAAAGCCAATCCACTCTCTCGTATCAGTGTCCTATAGGAAGGCCAGAATGAAGCCATTGAGAAAAACGAGACATTTACATATAAATCAAAAAAAGACAGGATCCAAGTGCCGACTGATTAAAGATCAGCGTAAAATATATTTTGTTAATCGCTTATTAGATAAAATCTGTGTAATCACTCTATATACTCCACAAATATTCCAATAACATTGGCCATTAAATTTTAAGTCGGATATGAAAATACAAATCATATTTTTCCAAGACTACATCCGTCTATAGTACATCTTCTGTAACGCTGATATCACCACCTCGCATTTTTTTCTCTTGCATCATTTTCCAGCAGGAAGAAAAACCCTGAAGGAATCTCCATATTTTCCAATCACATTGCCTGTATCCGGGCAGGTTATGTGACCGCCAAAGCAGAGCCCCCAGAGCAGGCCTGAACCACAGCAAAGTCCGCGCACAACCCGAGCCTCCGCTCTCGAATTAAAAGCATCCTCCACCTCCCTCACCTCCAACTTGGCCAAGGTGCCAGCAGGTATCTGCCGACTTTGGTTTCGGATACAAAGGGCTCGGTATGGTGACTGTGTGCCGGGGTCGTGTTGAGAGGGAAGGAATTTTTTTTTTTTAAATAAAGGAAAAATATTGAACAACAATAATAACAACAATAGTAGCCTTGCTCGGAAAATAATAACAAAAAAACCCCACCACCGAAACTGCAAAAATAAACATCCACAGGATTACGAACAAGGGGAAAAAAAAAAAAATCCTTTCAGGATTTTCGCCGGCATTCCGGAACCCAGTGGAGCCGATCCCCCTTTCGCCCACCGGCGGCCCCAGCCCGGTCCGGCCGCCCGGGGACGGAGGGCGCGGGCATCCCCCGCTCCCCGCGGATGCCCCCGCGGCGGGGCCGCCGGAGCCGGGCGGGCTCTTACCGTGGCCGAGGCGACGCTGTTGTCCGCCAGGGTCAAGTGGTGCGGTTCCCACCGCCGCAGGAACTTGGAGGTGAGGATCTTGCTGAGAAACGTCCGGGGGTGCCGGATGACACACACCTGGATGTCCCCCTCCTGCAGCAGCTTGTACCTCATGCCGTTGCAGTGGAGCAGGGCTCTCCGGCACGGCGCGGCACCCATTTTATTCCCCTCGGGAGCGGACATCTCGCCCAGCAGCGGCTTGCTCTCCTCGGGCTGCCTGCGGTCGCTGCCCCCGCCGGAGCCGCCGGTGCGATCCATGGCAGCCCCGCGGGCCGGGTCGGGGGTGGCGCTCGGCCGCCCGCGGGGACCGGTCTCTACGGCGGGTAGAGACGGGCACGACCGAAGAAAATAAAATTCAAAATAAGAACTATAACAAAAAGAAAAAAATCCAACCCCACGCGGTAGATTGAAAACAAAATGCACGGTGAAGAAAAAAAAATAAAAACAAAACAACAAAATCTGTCGGGGAAGATGGGGGTAGGGACTGAGCCGCACCGAGGGGAGAAGGGGGAAAGGGAAGCGATAAAATCCTTATTCAAACTTCCCAATCCGCCCCCGGCGGGTCACAGCGCCGCGTCCATGCTGCCGGGCGGGCGCCGGCCGAGCAGAGGGTCGGCTCCCGCGGGGGCGGCGGACAAAAGCCGGTGGCGGTGGCGGTGGCGGCGCGGGGGGCTCCTGACGGCGGCGGCGGTGGCAGCGGCGGTGGGGGCTGCGGGGCGTCCGGCAGCGGCTCCTTCCTTCCCCCCGGGGCGTGTGCGCGGGAGCGTGCGGCGGCGCGCGTGCATGTATGTATGTATGTATGTATGTGGGTGCGGGTGCGCGCCCGTGGGAGCGGGTGTGAGTGTGTGTGTGTGAGCGTGCCTGCCTCTGTGTGTGCGTGTCTGTGTGTGCGGGTCCCCACGCGCGCCGCCGCCGCCGCGGCAGGAGGAGGAGGAGGCGGCGGGAGCGGCGGGCGCTGCCGACACAGCCCCTCTGCCGGAGCGGCTCCGCGCGCCGCGATTGGCCCCGCCGCCGTCACGTGCCGCCCTGCCTGACGTCAATGGCCGCGGAGCCGCTCCGGGCAGCAGCGGCCGCGGGAGGTGCGCGGGAAGCGCCGCGCCCCTCACGGAGCCGCGGGATCGTTCGGGTTGGAAAAGACCTCTGAGATCATCGGCTCCGACCTGCGACCGAACGCCGCCTCGTCAGCCCGACCGCGGCACCGAGTGCCGTGTCCTGTCTTTTCCTTAGACACCTTCAGGGACGGTGATTCCAGCAGCTCCCTGGGCAGCCCGTTGCGATGCCTCGTCACCCTTTTTGTGAAGAAATCCCTCCTAAGGTCCAAGCTAAACCTCGCCTAGCGCGGCTCATCGGGTCATGAGCCTGGGCAGGGCTGGAGGTGTACGGGCACCGCCAGGCCCCTCCATCCTGCGGAGAAGCCCCCGGTGGAAGCTGCGGGAAGGGGGAGACTCCGTGCGGTCCGTGTCCCCTTCCCGCAGCCCCCGCAGGAGTCCGGGCAGGGCGCAGGGGTTGTCACCAGCTCTCCTTGAGGGTGACAAATCATCGCAGGGTGAGTTTTGAGCATCCTCACGCCAGCGTTAAGCTCTTGTACACCCCCTGCAGAGAATGGCCAAGGAAGCCCGTGCCAGGCTGCTGGCACTTCAGCAGTGACATTCCCTTTCCTCTGCCTCTATGGGGAAACTGGGAACGGCTGCGCTCCCCAGTGCAGCAGCCCTTGGAAGCCCGGGGAGAGAGAGCAGCCCCTTCTCTGTGCTGAGCAGGGTGTGGAATGTCCTCTGATCGACGGCAAAGCAGCGCAATCCTTTATTTAAAAAGAAAAAAAAGGCATTGAAAAAATCAACTCCCTTCTAAGCCCTCTAAACGGCTTAACAGCTGAGGGATGCTGTGTGCAATATGGATGCTGTGCCCAGAGAAATGATACCATCGGTTCTTGCTTTTTTTTCTCAGTGGTAGAACTCAGATCTTGTTTCCAATATCCGCATTTGCACAACCACGTTAGGACCAATTAAAGAAAGTACATTTTATGTAACACATGCACATGCCATTGAACTGTGGGACTCCTCACAATGAGTATTACCAAGGTCCAGAATGTAGAAGGAATTTACAAGGCTGTTTTAGATCGTGCTTGCAACATATTCAGAGAAAGTATAAACCTTTATACTTGAAATACTTAAAAGTGTAAGGGAGGTTGAGAGAGGGTTTGCTCTGTGGTGAGGTGATTTTTCCAGAGTGTGTGCCCTGACTTGGTTTCTAGTGGCATCTCCCCGTGCAATAGCTCTCAGATAGGTCACCATGCCAGCAGAGGTGCCTGCAGCTGTGGGCAGTGTCACCAGCCCACCCCAGAGAAAGCTCTTTCATCTGATCCATTCTCATCACGAGTCACACACAGATTATCTGTTGGAGAGGCAAGCTGCTACTGGAAGGGCTTGGGAGCCTTTGCCATAAAACCTTTTGTAGTGGCTGCTGTCAAAGACAATACGTGACCGGCTGGACCACAATTACAGCGAGCATGTCCATCACGTGTGTTGTTACAGTGCTGTTCTGTTGAAATAGGCTTGCATTTGACAGGAGAATTGCTGTCTAAACACTTTCAGAAAGAAAGGTTTTTTAACCTATCAATTACTAGAAAATTTGAGGGAGACTTTTGTTGCATGTCAGCATCAAAATTATTTATAAAAAGCAAGGAAGTCTCCTAAGTACTCCCAAGTACCAGTTGATAAAACAATGCAGAATTATGCAACTTGGCAAAGGTTAGAAGAAAGCTACTCATTTAATGACATAAATAATACAACCAACAGGAAGACAAAAATCTCTTTTATAGAGGTTCAAATTATCAGTATCTCATAGTCCTGGTAACCACCTACCTCCTGAACTTAAACAAAGTGACTGGTCATTGTGCAGTAAACATCACAGGCAGTTCCCACAGAGCTTTGTACACCATATACTGCAAGGGGTGAATGACACAGGCATTTACCCTGAAACAAACCCAGATCTACTCATACCTATAAATATGGATGCAATAAAAATCATAATAAAAAATGCTTGCAAACCAAAGTAGAAAAGGACAGCTTTGTTTAGATGCAAGTTTTCAGTGCAGGAACTGTCTGTTTCCAGGAGTTCATGGGGTGCCTGGTACAAGGGAGACCTGTTCTTGTTTGACCCCAGGCACTGTTCTGGTACAAATGATAATCGTGTTGATAGTGGGACTGTTCTCATACACTCACCTGCACCACCACCTCACTCAGAAATAAAACCAGTGGGACTGTTCCAGTGAAAGTCTGTGCAAATGAGCCACCTGCTCTAACCACTGCTTTGAATCTACCACAGTTGTCCTCTCTGAGAGCTGCTCGACAACGGGGGACATTATGTAAGAGTCTGGTGTCCTTAAGTGAATCTCCTGGCAAATTAGAGCAGTTGTTTTCCACAACTTGTGTTCCACACAAAGCAGCAAAAAATAAAGGCTGGTCTGTAATGATCAACCCATGAGTTACCTGAAAGGATCCAAGCCTAGAAATCCACCATTCCAAAGTGCTGAAATCCACTGAGACACTGCAAAAGCCACTCCTAGAAACACCTGTCAAGGACAGAGATCCAAATGGTGTGCATTTGCAGCTCCCCCTGAATCCCCACTCTCAGGCTGCAGGTGTTCTTCTCTCTGAAGTAAACTCAGCACAGCACGATAAGATCAAGGCATGAAATCTCACATTGCCTGCCAGAACAGGGCAACCCAAAACCCTGTCTAGACAGGTGAAATTGAAACAGGCTGCTGGCTGCCCAGCTCACCAAAATGCACATTAGCCATCCAACGTGCAATAAATAGCCAGTGTGTGACCCAGGGCTGAGCACATTAAAATTAACACCCTTCCTCATATCTCCTATCAATTATAGCAAACAGAAGTTGGATCAGTTGCAATCCCAGCTTTTTTGTTCTTCCAGACTTCCTCTTCTGGCTCCATGCAGCACAAGAGACATCTCAGGTATACATGCTTGGCAGTATTTCAAGGTGGTGTTTGGGGAATTGCTGCGTGTTTTCTTTTTTTCCCCCCAAATGTGCAAATCAAACCAGAAATTTCTTGTGAATATGAGACAATCATTCATTTAAATAATAAACACTGAGCAAATAATTCACAATAAAAAGCATATCAGTGAAAATATTCTTCTAGCTACTCATAAGGTGCTTCTGGGCATGATACCAGTTTTGAATAATTCAAGAATTTGTGAGGTTTTCTATGAAATACTTCATTTCTGTGCTACAAGGGAAACACAACCTCTGAAAGTGAAAATTGAATAGTTTATTCATTATTGTTGATACTACTACCAAGTAGAAGCTACTTTAAGTCAGGTTCTCTAGGTACAGATCAAATTTGAATAGGGAAGGAGACAGAGAGGGATTTGTTCTACTCTGCAGAAATATCAGGGCAATTGGACCAAAACTAAAAAGTGGGGCTGGCAAGGAAGTAAGCAGAGGTAAAGATGTTTTCTCCAGAAGAGAGGACATTGACAGAAGGGCAATTCAGACCCACCTGCCAGTTCTGTACCCTACTCCTGGACTCTGCCCTTTCATTTGCACTTCTTTGTATCTTGCCCTCTTTTTATTATTCACTGCCATTTCATAATAGGCTTTGTAAACAGAAGCATCATTTCCTGAAAGACACTGCAGCCTGGAAACCTGGGATATACCACCATGGATACACCCACTGGAGCTAAACCTACCAGGTTAGAGCAGACAAGGCTTCTGGGTCAGCAAAAGACTCTTTTTCCCCTTTTCCAAAACCAATTCAGTTGTGACATACATTATTCAGAATATTCTTCTGCTCAGTTGTATGTCTGTAAAACCAGGAAAGAGCATTAACACAATCATTTGCAAATACCTGGGATTCTAGTCTTAAGAAAAAACTGCTACTTTTTATGCATTTCCAGCATTTGGTTTCTTGGAGATCTACACTCAGTTCCATCAGGTGTTCTGCAGAGGTCATTTCTGGGTGCTAACACAGAAGCAGTTTCCTGACCTACCTTCTTAAGCTTAGTAACACCCACCTACAACCATGTCTTAGAAACAAAAGAAATGTGATATTCTGAAGGAAAAGGAAGCAGCAATTTGTGTCAAGTGCTCAGTGCCACTAGCACAGGTTTCAGAGTAGTGAGAGGCTTGGAACACTCATGAAAAAACACATGAGATGCCAAAACCTGTCCAGGAAAAAGATATTGACTAAAGTCACCTTGTCTGAGTGTAAACCCATACAGTGGATACCTGGCATGCTATGGGGGAACTGACAGAGCAGCTGTGGCAAGGCCAGACACAGACAATTAGATACCTCAACAGGGGATGTGCTGACCACTGTCCCCACAGGGGATTTGCAGATTTGTTCTACATTCTAAAGGAGAAAACAAGAAAAAGGAATAATAATCACTTACTACACTATTAATTACTCCTGGTTCCTTTGACATTGTTGCAACATTAACACCTGACTTGGCAAACTCTTTTCTCAAAGAGGGAAGAAAAGATAAATCTCCTTTTACTGTCTCTCACTGAAATTTTCTGTCAGAGGCTGTAAGGGTCTACCACAGTCATGCTTTCTGTAACAAAAAAAACCCCCACCTCTCTTGTGTGCTTAGCATATCCCTGGGAGTTGACTGTTCAAAGATGTGAGATTATGGTTTTTCCAAGCAGAGCAACAAGGAGCAGGAATTCCCAAATTGTATTCAATATCCGTTTAGACTCTTACACAGCAGCTGCTCCTCTCATGTTTGGATCCTTGATGCATATTAGAGATAATGGAGCTTTCTTCCCTTATTCACAGAGGTGCTGCCTGGATTATGGAGTTCATTAGTCGAGGCTTGCAAATTGCCACTGTTGACTCAGAGCAAATTCCTGCTATGGACTCACTAGTCAGCTCATTTTCATAACAATGCTGTGTTGTTAAAAAATACTTTTAAGCCACTCTTTAGAGAAACTGGGGAATACAACACATTCAAGCAAACACCTAAAACATCAAAGAGATGCAGTCTCAGTAATGCTAGAAGTCCTGCATTTGAAGTGTGTTTAAATTAATCAGTGTGATGGTGTTAGGAGGATTCAGTAAGTCATAAAACTTTGGGCAACTGAATTGCTTCCCAAAAGGGGTGACTGACATTTAAACCTAAATAGATAAAGATTAAAGGAACCCACCCTGCAAGAAGTAGCTGCCCCTGAGGAAAGGAAGGCCTTGAGTAGGGCACCATTGATCACAGGTGCATAAAATAAAGGTTACATTTGCAAGGAGCTCTTTCTTTTTCCCAAATTTCTCCTTACCCACTCCTGAGACTAACAGTAATTCTGAAAGACACCTGACAGAGGAGTAGTAAGTGGGAAATCAGACTCTGCTGTGAGCTTGCAATTCTCTGACATCTCTGGCATTCACATTTCTACTCTTCTCCAAATTACTCAGTCTCTGGGTTCTTGCTTTCCCAGTGGATGCACATTACAGCACAGGGCTGACTGTGAGCAGTGCAGACCCTGGGGACAAATATATCTTTGATTCCTCACTGACATAAAGCACACTCTTGAGTGCATGATGCAGAATTATTTTTTTTCTGCCTGTCATCATCAGATGCTCTGAAGTAGGGGGATGTAGGATGAAGCTGGTGGTACCAATTGCTAGAAGGAGCCTGCCATCTGCTGATCTGAGCAGCACTCCAGTCTGACTTTTCCCAGATCTGATTTAGTGGGATGAAGCACTATACAAAGTAGGTTAAATGTATCTGAAATGAAGCAGAATTAACAGTTTCTGTGGTAAAGGGATTAATTTAAGTGGAAAGAGGAAGTCTCAACTCTTACAATATCAGATCTAAATCTGAATTGGACAAATAGAAATAAAGAGGCAAATAAAACCAATTAGTCAGTAGGAAAGAGATAAAGCAGAAGATACAGAGAGGAAAGAGCCTGAAATTTCTTTTCTTGCTTTGCTTCTCCCAAACAGACAGTACAGCTAAGGTATCCTTCACCTTCACCCTTCCAACTTACAGCAGTTCTAAACTTCCTTATGGCCTTCTTCCAGGGCCACCCACATGCCCAGGCATGAAAAAAATCCCTGGAAAAGGTGAGCTCTCATCAGGCTACCACCTCCATTTACTTTCTTGCTTACTGCCATCAGGATGTGTGTAAAAAATTATCATTTGGCAGGGTGCAGTGAAAAGTCACCATTTCCATTACACTGCATTACTGTTCCCACCTCCAGCTAACATTTCCTATTTCATCAATAGATTACACCCTACTAGTCATTCCAAGCTGCAAGTGCTAATCAGTTTGAAATGCTCTATTAGCTCTTGACACATATAAAACATCACTGTAAGACAACCAAGCATAAAAAGTCAAAGGGAAGTATGGGGTATGATGCAGAGCTCTGAGCTTGTCACAATAAGGTGAAGTTTCCCCAAACAGAGGAAGAACAGCTAAGAAAGAAAAAAGTAGTCCCCAGATTAGGGAAGTGTATCTTCTCTCACTGAAGCAATAAATGGGGAAGTGAAATTAGGAGTGGATGAACTGCTGAAAGGCTTGGATTATTTTTTTAAAGACCAAGGGGAGGAAAAAAAGCAGAATAGGGAAAAAGCATCAAGTATTAGCAGGATTAGTATCACAGGTTCTCCAGTGAAGAGGTGCCTGTAGAAAGAGAAGATAAAACATCCTTAATTGATGCTTTTATAATGAAATTCCTGTGTTACAATCCCTTCAAAACAATGTTACACAAAAGGCAGCTGAAACTCTCCTTCCTTTCCTTACCTTAATATGAGCTGGGCTATAAAGTAACCTCCCATCTGATGATAATGCACATCATCCAGTGCTGGAAGCTTTGTTGTTTTAAGAACATTGTAAATACATCTAACACAGCCCCTGGACTAAGAAATCTAAGCAAACAGATACAAAGGACAGGGAGGTGCATCAATTTCATGTGGTTATCTTTCATGGTTATAGATTCACAGACACAGCTAAAGGAACACTTTGGTCATTACATACCTTGTCATTTTTACCTGCCCATCAGCAGAGCATAGATTATTTCTTGAAAGTATAATATCCTTGAAGGCCTTAGAATCCAAAAGGCAACAGAAAATAGAAAAATAAAGTCATTTGCTTAGGACAGTCCTCAGATGAAATGCAACAGAGCAAGAGGTTGAAAAATCCAGAGAATTCTCTGAAAAGAACAGGTGGTCAGTAATAGACAGACTGTATCATATACATAGTATATGCATAAGCAAAGAAAAAATCATTAAAAAAGAAACAGTTTATGCCTGTAACTTTAATCGTGCCCAAGGCTGCAGCTGACCATTAAAATCAGAATTTCTGAACTACTGCAACATTGCATAACAGAGGTGTTTTCTGTGATATATAAATTTCTTCCACTATATAAGGCTATTTTTTCAGAACATGAAAAAGATAAGCTGAAAAGAGTACATTTGGATTAAGCTGTTCCCTAATGCTATAGAAAGCTTTAAGATAAAAATGCAGAATGAGACATTGCAGGGAAACACCAGCTATCCAGCACCAGCTCTTGAGCCTCTACTAAGACCTTGAGAGCATTAGGGATGGTACAGCTGCTGCTGCAAAACATCTTGTGGATTGGTTAACTCCACCAGCAAATTGCACCAAGGCAGATATCAATTTACATCTGTTTACCACAGCCACACAGGTGATGGGAGCAAAGGGAGTGGATGCAACGTGGGCAGCGTGGAGCAGGGTTGGGTTATCATTATCAACAGCAGGAGAATAAAGGCATTCTGTGTGTTCCAGGCCTTGTTTGTGAGTGCAGGCAGCTGGGGTTTGGCCTCTTGTTTGTCCTGCAGTCAAGAGCAAAGATCATGACAGTCCTAAACACTATCTGAATTAAACAGAGAAAAGAGAACCACAGAAAATGTTGGGTGAGGTTAGCAGGACTGGGGCAGTGGGTAGGAAGGTGTAAGCAGGGATGATGGGGCTGAGTTGTCATGTTTAGAGGCCTCATAGTAAATAACTTACACCTCACTGCAACCATAATGAAGATACAGGTGAGTCCCTTGGTTCAAGGTCATCTCAGGAAATAACAGTTAGCTTAGCAGTAGTTTTTAATGAGAAGTCCTGCATGTGGACCTGAAAAGACAGATATTTGTCCACTTTAATTCATGCAGCTGCTTCAGTTAACTTACATCTATGGCTAAAATGCCTCCTTAATTGGGTGTGGGACCTAATGCTCCATACCTGAAGGATGATGGGCATTCAAGGAAAAGTGCATTTAATACATTAGGAGCTGTGAAGCTGGGTTCTGGGAATAATTCTTCCCCTGACTGTACACAGGGATTCAGTTTGTTCTCATATCTTTGAGCAAGAGAAAAGGAAGTCATGGCTGTCCAGAACAATTAAAAGTGGGAGTTTAGGGATGCAAGTTCCAGGAACCATTCCTTGCCTGGAAACAGGGGATGATTTTGGGATTGACTGCTATGCTGCTTTCACAGTGATTTTTGATTATGAATGTGTATGGGTTCACACTTGCTATGCAGCAGTAGTTGACCTTTCCTAGGACAAGCCAATTAGTCTGCAAGAGTGAATAAAGAGATATTATCACCTTTAAAATCTGCTGCTGCTGCCACTGCTTTTCCAAAATACTCTCCTGTGGGCATTAAAGTGATGTTTTCATTTATCCACCAATAAAAACGCAGCCTTAACCCATCTGCCTGTCCCTCTGTGTATATATCTGGGTAATTTAATAAATGCTTCTGGGTGTTGATTTACGTCATTGTATCTGTATATAAGCCTGCCTCTGTGAGCACGCTGCTGGTTGTCTCTGAGCATTCATTGTCTGCCTTGTGTGTGTATGTCTGTGTGTCTGAATGTGGTTTTGTTTAAAATTTTTCCCTAGAAAAAACAAGAAGTCAGATGTTTCATGAGGTTGTTCGTTAAAATCAAGGGAAGGAAGGAGGAGACAGTAAGGCATAATTTAGAGAGAAACAGGGGCAGATTTGGCTACAGTTAATCATCTGCCTCAGTCTTCTCTGCAGGAGATGGGGGAGTTCATTCCAGACATTAAAATGTCTCAGGGGAGGATCATATAGATCATGCTGGAAGAGAAATGGAAAGACTAAATTATCCAAAGGCTCAGAAAGCAATGGAGCCAGACGTCATCTGATCCCAAAGCAAGGATAAAAGCAGGGAGAGAGAACCTTCACAAGATATGCCCAGGATTCCCTGAGAAACTGTGGGTAGAGACAGGGAAAATTATTTCTAACTGCTATTAGTGAGGCAGATTTCTAAGATACCAGATTAAGGTATCTGGTGTCCTGGTACCCTGGTTCCAGCTGTAATTCCAGTTCACAGGGAAAGGTATTATTCTGAGTCAGAATGCAGAACAAAAGAACATTCAAATGGAAGTAAATGCAAAGTTTCCCAACATGCCAGCATCCCCTGAAAAATAAGTCTGAATAATGGCCCAGGAACACTTTCATAACATGAGTCTCCTCAAAGCAGCAGCACAAGGGGTCGGATGGATTTTCCAGCTCCGGTGCCCAGATCACTTTGCACACACAGCTTGTTTTCCTGCACTTAATCATGGGCCTGACTCACCAGCCCTTCTGCACTATTCACTATACTCCCAGTTCAGCTGCAGTGTAAACAACTGAACCAGCAGCACCTCACATGGGAAAACACAGGGAAGCAGCAGTGGCCCTGTCCATGCACTACAGATTCCATCATGATATGCCAGAATCAGAAGTTTTCAGCACTGGTAGCCAGGTATTCAAGAGGACAGCAACGTGCCCATGCCACCTTGGAGTGGCCTTTGTCAGGCAGACACTATGAACACACAACATTTTTGTGCATGACAATACTGGGGTTGCTACCTATGTTCTCCATGGCATCTGGCTGTGATCCAGTACAGTTCCTGAGAAATACCTGGGAAGTTTTCTATATATCTTTTGTTTGCAGAGGGACTCCTACACAGCACAACTCTTCCCTATAGTGCTGTTAAACATGAGTAACATCAGGTCTGATTGTTGCATACATTTCCTAGAAGAGGTAAAAAAAAGAGGAAATTAGAACTTACATTCCCATGTATGATCCTTCAAATGAAAACTACCAAATGAAAATATTATCTGCAACAAAATAATATCTTTCTTACAGAGAAAAGCATGACTCAGACCTTGAGACACTTGGACACTTGCAAAATAAATTCCTACTAAATTCATAATAGCAGTTCCTACTAAATTCATAAGTTCCTACTAAATTAATAAGCCTTTGACAATCTTGTTCACACTTGTTCTTTCCAGGAAGTTTTCCCCGTATTTCCAGACATCTTTCCTCTTTATCTCCCATAGAGTAATTTCTTTCCACAGCACACTACAGCAGCCCCTACATTTTTCTCCAGCCCCTAAGTTTTTCTCCATCCTGTCTGGGGTGCAGGTGGTGACCCTTCTGCAGGGTCCAGCTGTGCCCACAGCCCCAGCCCACCAAGCCCAGGCCATTCCAGCACTTTGCTCCGTGCATTACAGGGGATGTGTCAGCCAGGGCTATTGTTTGGAACAGGAAGCAAGTTTGGCCGCCTCTGTAATTTAGATTGTAGGCAATAAGCAGGGGTGTGGTGTGCAAAGCAAACAAGGCAGGATTAAGAGCTCTTTTCACTTCTGGACAAGGAATTGGTGGCCCACAGGATCCTGTCCCGTATTGGCTACAGCTTCTCCTCGTGACCACAGCCAGGAGTGAAAAACCAGAGTGTCCTCCAGGCTTTCAACTGGAGAGCAAAGATAAAAGTCCAGGCCTCAGGTTCTGACAGAACTTTATGAGCTAAACATCTTGAAATGAGATTATGAGAGAAAATTAAGAACAGTCTTCTCCTTTCAATAGGTCTTTAAAAACAATAACCAGGCCTTACTGTAAATTCATTTATTTTCCCTCGGTGTGCCAATTCCCAAGCTGATATCTCCTCTGTGTACCAGGGATATATATAGATCCAAATGTGGCAAGAAGACAGAAAGATTTTACAGGACAGCAATGTGGGGAGTTCTTTTTTCCAGGAAAAATTCACATCAGAGAGTAATTTACGCATCTTGTTAAAGAAATACTATGAGGTAAATAAAATCCAAATTATATTTAGCTCATAGGAGGTGACAAATACTAGTCAGGTTGACTATTGCCTTGCTGGAAGTCAGTCAAAAACCACTGTCAAATAAAGCACAAAAATAGAGAAAATAGAAGAGTCTGTATTCTTGCATTTGCTAAAGTGAGCAACATTTTTCTGTTTATTGCCAGCATGTTTTTTAAAATAGTTTTAAATACAAGGAAAGGTACTTGAAAGTCAAATCCTGGCCTGCATTCTGCTGAAATCACTTAAAGGGCCTGGTTTGGATCTCCAGAACCGCCTGAAAACCCCTCCCTCAATGCAATGGATCATCCATGGCAAACTCTAAACCTTTGTCCATTGTCCTGCCAGGTCACTGCTGCTGTGGCACCACACACATCCTTCTGTGCCTCCTCAGTGTCCACATCATTCCCACTGCAGCAGCTGTGGATAGGCCAGGTTGCATGAGGCAGGGGCAAACAGAGGAAACTCAGGGCTTTCCTTGCAAAAATCCAAGCCTGTGATGAAACAGGCCCAGATGTCACTGTGACAGTGTGTATTTTTTCAGAGCAAACTCAAAGCAAGCAAGAGGCAGCCATAAGCATTCAGATCTCTGGATCCAGCCATTCATTTAATCCATAAGGCCTCTCAGGAAGAACTGAGCTGTGTGGGGATGTCCTAGATCCACTGGGTGATCAAACATGCTCTAATTTGCTCCCAAGGCAGAAGTGCCTCCTCTCACTGAGCACTCCCCACCCTCTCCCAGCTCCCTTCTGGGTCAGCCCTCCCCACAGGCGAGTGGGTGCAGGAGGATCATCATTCTTTCCTGGCACAGCAGCTAATCCACCCAGCCTGACTGCAGAGAGATAGCTGAGTACTATGTGGGGGAAGATTTTTTAACCTGTTCTTGCCTTGTTCCGTGTTAGGAAGCCACAAACTCTCTCACATAGAGGCAGCTGATAAAGTTGCCTCCTCTGTCTAGAAAGGACACTTAACCAGAGCAACTGGAATGTAACTTCAAGAGTTAATAAAATTTTCAAGCAGATTTATGTGCACTCTATGAAATGAACATATAATTATCAAAAGATTCCCCCACCTTTTTTGGTTGTTGGGGTTATTAAGTGAAAGCAAAGGTTTAAACTGCTCCCTGAGACAAAAGGGCCTGCAGAAAGCTGCTGCCTGTCCTTAGACTTTGCTATGCTAACAGTCCCTGTCTGCAGTCAGAGTTCCTTCCTTAAGCAGTTGAGCACGGTGAAGCCTTGAGGGGACCCCGCCTTTGCCTAGAGAGAGATTTTGGGTGAGATTTTGGAAGAATGGTTTGCATACAAGTAGCAATGTGATCACCACTGGAATGCTGGTTTCCTGCTAGACACACACAGAGATTTTGTGACCCTGTGTTCTTTTACAAAAGACAAGTGACCTGCAAAACCCCAGCGCTTCATATCTCACAGTGGTGTGGCAATACAACCTACATAACAATAATGACTCACTGGGAAACAGAAGGATCAAGCTCCAGGGATCTCCTCCTCAGTACAGACCTGCAAATACACTGGAATAATTTGCATTGCACAGCTTGCCTTGCAGAACCCACAGATAAAAATCGGGCTTGGCATGGCTAGGGTATCTGAGCAATATTTAGCAGCAGAACAATGAGCCAGCTGGGAAAGCATGTACTTATCCAAATTCAAGTGGGCAAGTAATTTTGGCCAACGTGGTTACTTAGGGATTGCCTGCACAGGGAAGTTGAGACAAAGCAAACTAAAGTTTGAATGCATGGCATGTAAACCCATTCCAGAAAATGGTGGTGCAAACAGTCCAGGTTTTCTCAGGGTAGTGCATGAGAAATGCCTGTGATTTTTTTGGTGGCACCAGAGCAGAGGTCCCCAAATACCTGGGGAGCCGACACAGCTGCTTCTTTCTTCTGCCTGTGGCCTGACACCCTTGCTATGCACAGTGACTGGAGAATTGCCTGTTCCCTCACTCATTGCAGAAGTTACTGCCTCTGTAAGAGGAACTGGAAAAGCCAACCTTCCTCAGCTCTTCAAACCCTCCAGCCCCTCTTTGCTGGTGTAATTACATGCACTGATGTGAAAGCTACACCACAGCTGGGATGAGAAAGCAAGACACAAATAAGCCTGCACAGATTTCTCTGTGTAAGCCACTAGGTGCAAATGAAGCATGGATTCAGGTGCTCTTATTTAGGGCTCAGGCTATGAATCACAACCAACCACTCTTCATTCCCAAAAGTCATGTGTCTGAGTGACACCCCAGTCTCCTCCTCCAGCATGGCAACACAAACACGAAGAAAACAAAGAGAGAGGCAGTCCTAGGGCTGCTTACTGTTTGTAGGTACAAGTCCCTTTTAAGAAGGAAAAAAAAGAAAGAAAGGAGGGAAGAAAAGACAAGAATAGCACCCAGGAGGAGCCACAGAAAGGAGCAGACCCCACCAGATGTACCCAGAGCTAAAGGCCCTGATCAGACTTCCCTGTCCCTGACCCATCAGACACAGGACCTGACTTGCTAATACTGAAAGAGCAGCAGAGGAGGTGGGATCTGGCACTGTGTGCGAGCAGTGGGGAGCTCAGTCCATAGTGCATGGCCCAGCCCATGTGTGTTTTCAACACCCTGACACCTCTGGGAAACTGTGGCCCTGGCTGTGTCAGCTCTGGGTGCAGGCTGGGCTTGGCCAGCACCACCTGCAGCACCAGAGGGAAGGGGCACATGGGATTCTCTGGCACTGCTCACCCACACACCCCAGCATCCCATTTTGGGAGCCAGGCCACTTCTGGCTGTAACAGCAGCCACATACAGAGGTTTTTTTGCACTGAGTGGCTGCTGTGGGTTTGTCTCCCTGTGGGTGCAGGCAGCTCCTTTCTGGACACTCATGATGATGCTGATGTGGCAGAACAACTGCACTGCCACATGGGAGGGCTGGATGCTGCAGCAGGGGGACTTGGGGAGTGTAAGCTGGAACCAGGAAGTTTCATGAGTCACCATTGCTTCTACATTCCCTGCCCCTTGGGGAGCCTCCAGGTTTGGTGCACACCTCAGGGGACCCCTGCTAGGACTGTAGGCACTGGTGAGCTCCAGGACAGCCATGAACAAAGTGGCATTCAAGCATGACCTATCTCATGGTTACCACTCATGGTGAGAGTAAGTTTACATACAATTTGCATAAAACTTTGGGTGGGGAGCCTCAGAGAAGGATATAGTGCCACTTGTCACCAAGCAGCTTTCATGAAGGCAAATTGAAATGTGAATCCACTGAAGAGGCTTTCCTAGAAAGGGAATTCATTCCCTTTGCCATCAGAAGTGCAGGGGCATTCACAGGAGAATGCCTGTGAAAAAACTATTTCCTGGAGAATAAAGTTTCTGAAGAGGATTAAGATGACCAGAAAAGCAAAGAAAGTGAGCAGGAAGGCCTAAAGGTGTAGGAGTAGTTTCATCTTGTTCATGCTTCCTCCTTCCAGCAGCACTGCTGTGCACTGAGGCATTAAAGGTGAGATGTCTTTGCATCACAGTGGGCCCTGTGGCAAAGGAGACACCCGTCTGTCCCTGCAGCTATGGGGGAGTTTCAGAGCAGGACTGGTGCAAAAAATCACACTTATCTCACAGGCAGCTGACAGCAGAAGCTCCAAGCAAAGTCCTTCTAACCATGATGGTGTCAGCCACCTCCCTGAGCAGCCTTTTCTCCCTCCCCCTGCTCTACACACCATCAAGAGTTCTGCTCCCCAAAAACCTCTGGAGCTACTGCAGGAGCTCTAACAGCCTCAATCAGGAGGGGTGAGAGCCCTGATGATCAAGGGTCAGCACTGAGGGCCAGTCAGTTCTGTGCTCCCCTGGCAGGAGCAGCTCCTCCAAGGCATGACCTGACTTTGAAGCCAAGAGCTCAGAGGCTCATCCTGAACAACTTCTGGCATATTCAAAGATGTGCCTCTCTCTCACCTGCCAGTCACACAGATGTGCAAAGGGCAAGGACCAGAACTGGAGCCACCAGGGACCAATTCTCCATCCTCTTGCTGGACCATTTGTCCACTCACTGACACACAGCAGGTATGTTACCCCAGCTGGCCAAAGCAAGGACAATTAACTGAGGGAAACAGTTAAAATGTTAGGTGCTTTTCTGTTACCAAAACAACAGTTTTTCAGTATGAAGAAAATTTAAACTACCATAATTTCAAGTTACTAGGACCTCTTTTTTTTAAAGGAAGAAACAAATGGTTAAGGTTTGAGGCCTCCAATATAAACAGAAACAGATCACATTTACAAGCTTAGGATTTAGTATTTTTAGGTAATATTGCAAATTTGATAACATTCATGATTTAATAGGACTGCAGTGCAGAAACACTAAATCTGCTTTGAGCTTTGGACAAATCACTTAATCACTCTGATTCATGGCATCCAGGACTAATGAGAAGAGTCTCTTACACTAAACTTATCACACATGCAAGCTTTGTTTTGCCTATCAGGACTGTGCCAGGAAAGTGCAAATACCCAAAGATTATAGGCAATGGTAACGGATGTAGCAATAAGGATGATCTTGATAATTATGTACCTTCAAAAGAGAGGAGAAACTTGTTCTGACTTGCAAATGGAATAAACCTGTCATAACTCTGATAGGAGTCACCCAGGCTGGCAAGAACTAGGGATTTTTTTTTTTTCAGGTCTCTTTAATAAGCTGGTACCATGGGGGAGTGGTGGAAGATTCTGTGAGAAGCTCTGCTGAGAACACACTCCCTTGGTCCTCTGAATTTTCAGATTTCCCAATCTGTTCTGCTTTCAACCACACACCATTCTAGGTCCAAGCAACACTTCCCTGTCTAGCAGTCTGCTTCATTCACAGGTGCCTCACAATGTCAGAGCAAAGACTTTGCAAATAAAAGCCTAAGGAGAGCTCTAAATATTTGTTGGATTGGGGCCTTACTTTGAGATCTTAGTGCTGCTCATAATCCAGGGTCTGCTCCAAGAGTGACACTGACATAGCAAGTTGGAAACATGGTGTTGATGCAGCCCAAGGAATTTTATGGAATATTCCTTCCTTCTCAACTTCTCTGAAACCAACAAAGGGATAGAGATGCCTGTGGCTGTTATGATGGTTGTTTCCTCTAGTAAACAACATCATTCTAATGTTCTCCAACTCAGTAGCTGTCTTTTCCCAATGGTTAAATGCAGTCATAGAGAAAGAGAGGACATCTCTCCATTTAACCACAAATTCAAAGCACATCCAGAGAACTGAATGTACCAGGGAAATCCTGTAGGAAGATGTTCTCTCACCACATCACCAATGAGACTGAAAAAGTGGAAACAGAGGAGACTTCTCATTCAAATTCACTTCTACAGATATGAAAAAATTTGCAATAATATCATACCTTTCTTTTCAAACTCAAGGATAAAGTAGGCAACAGCTATGCTACCCCTAAGTTATTCCCAGCATCTATTTAGGCAAGAAAAAGTTAATCTTTAGGACCTTTATAACAATGTGTTTGCACAAAGAAAAGCAAATCCAAGGAGCATCTGTCACCTCAGACCACAGTCTTGAGGGTGGTGCCATTTTAATTACATCAGCTCCAAGGAACAGACTGGGTTAAGGAAAAGAAAAAAGGAGCCCAGAAAGCTGGAGCAGCTGATGGCAGGTAAATTGTTAGATTTTGGGTTATGCCAACCACCAGACTAATATCTCAATGACACAAAATGCCATTCAGCATAAAGGAAAAAAGTTGGGAAATATGTAAACATTGAACTGAGTTGTGGTGCACTTGATCCTGATGCTACATCTCCAAATGGAGACAAATGGAATATGTCTGCTTTTAAAGCCACCTTTCCAACACAGGAGATTGCTACAAGGGCACAATGTTACACCTGTACCAAGGAGTGAGTCCAGCACACCTCTCTGAGCAGGGACTGCTTAACCTTCACCTGAAGGTTTCTCTGAATGTTCTTCCTCAGCCCTTTGCTCTCTCATTTCTTAACATGGGGGTTACACAACCATTCAGCTGCAAACCAGTTCTGTTTTCATTTTAGCTTTCACAACCTTCCTGTTGTCTTTAGACAAGTACAAGGTAGTGAGGGGGTTTCTTTGTTACCTTTCATTGAAATATTCATACTAAGATGGAAAATTCCAGGGAGCAGTTAAGAAGGAGAAGGCAGGATTACCATACATCAAAGGGAAGCAGCATTTGCTAACTCCTTCATTTTACACGTATGTGATTCACAAACTGCTTCATTAAAATGGAAAAGCGATCGAGGAATCGAGGAATCAGTCAGAGGAATCACTCAGGTCCGGACAAAAAAATAAACTAATAGCAACAACCTAATTTCCATGAAAATGGGCTGGTCTCCAAAGCATCTGCCAAGACCAGACACTGTGGTGCTTGCAGCTTTCCTTTGTTTGCTCTTCAAAGCAGGTAGAGCCAGGAACATTCCCGTGCCTCATGCCAAGCTGTAAGATGTGGTACATGACTTTCAGATGAGGGAATTTCACATTTCTCTCTGAATATTTCACACTACTACAGCAAGTAGAAAAGCACAGACGTAGATGAAATGAGGAGGAGATTAATTGAAAGGCTAAAAATGGATTCTTCAGCATTACTCTGTAGTATGGGGAACTGAGAAGGCAATTAAAACCAACATGAAAGGAGATTTAATTGCAAATCAGCGAAACCTGCTGAAGCACAGATAGCAAGAGGCAAAGGAATCGCCCCACCTGAGGCCCAAGCCCTCCGCAGGGGAGAGCGCTGCCCTCAGCTCCAGGGCTGCTGATGGCGAGAGATGAGATCGGCCCTTCCCAGGCTGTGAGGGCGCCGTCCCCGGGGAGCGCCTCGCTCTGCCCAGGCTGCCGTGATTCACCCTTACACACACAGCCACAGCAAGGGAAGAAATGCGGCACAAAGCCACCCAGCCCCTCCGCGGGCAGCAGCAGCAGCACAGCCCGGCCTTCCCTCCCCATCCTGCCGGGCCCTTCCTCCAGCGCTGAGGGAAAAGCCGAGGCAGGGTGCAAGGAGGGCCCGTGGGCCTTGCTGAGCCACTGCCCGGCCGCATCGCTCCCCGCCGTTGTTTCTGTGCCTGGCTTTTAAATCTGAGCTCTAGGGACTCCTAACACCTTCCCCGAGGAAGGGCACGGGGGAGCCGGGAGAAGGGGGAGAGGGAGGCCCGACAGCGATGAGGACACAGCGGGAGGACAGGCGAGACTGGTTGGGAGGGGGTGGGGATGGAGCGAGGCAGGGTGGGAACACCCTCAGCCCGTCTCTTTGGTCAGGCAGCTTTTAGCATTTCAAAGCGTCTCTTTCCTTTGTGACTCCAACCGCTGACTAAAACAGGCAAGCAGGTATTTACAGGATCAGCCAAGGCCCTCCTGCCTAGGTGGCCTGAAAGGCATCGTTGCTGTGTCCTGCAAGCAAATCGCGGTGTCTGATCCAAGGCTTTCCTGGTGCCGGGGCAGGATTATGGAAAGGGAGAGAGTAGCGCCGGCTGTGGGAAATGGGAAATGTCAGGGCCCTGCTGCTGCTGGTGGCAAGGTGAACCCTGGACTTCGGGAGGTGTCCCTGGGTGCTCCCCTGGGTGGCAGGGTCCAAAGAGGCACAGTGACAAACACGGGGACAGGCCTTCCTGGGTGGCAGAGTCCGGGCAGGCACAGTGACAAACACGGGGACAGGCGTCCCTGGGTGCTCCCCTGGGTGGCAGAGTCCGGGCAGGCACAGTGACAAACACGGGGACAGGCGTCCCTGGGTGCTCCCCTGGGTGGCAGAGTCCGAGGAACAGGCACAGTGACAAACACGGGGACAGGCGTCCCTGGGTGCTCCCCTGGGTGGCAGAGTCCAGGCAGGCACAGTGACAAACAAGGGGACACCGTCCAGGCCCCTCCTGAGCAAAGCAGCCCAAGCCAAAAAGCAGCCCACGATCGCAGGCACCTGATGTGCTGCTTGTTCCAGAGGCACGGGGTGGGGTACAAGGAGGGGAATCTGCTTTCCTCTTCAACACAGAGAACATCAAAGCTGTCCTAAAAAATTAAAAGCTTCTAGACGGGCTCTTGGTGTATTTTAAAACGCAAAACGGACTCATTTCAAAGCACTCTTTCCAAAGGTCTTTCCTGAACGTACATCACATGCAATGGAAAAACACTGCATGCCTAGCATTTAATATTTTTCACCTGTGACCCAGGATTGATGTCTGTGTAACTCCCTGATTTAATCCAACGACATGTCTCAGCAAGAAAAAAAAACCTTTCAGAGTTTGAAAAGGAGTTGGAAAAAAATAAAGTCACGCTCAACACTTCCCCTTCCCTGGAGAGATAGGAGTGCTGCTTGCCCTTTCCTGATGATAAGCATATCCTGGTGGTTAAAAATACATTTTGCTCTTACCGTAAATTCTCCATTAGCCAACTCCTTCAGCCCAGCCCACAGTGTTGGGGTTCATGATTCCTTAGAGGCTACACGTGACAGAGCTTGGCATGTGCGCCCAAACGCACTCAGGAAAAAGCAAAAGTAACAGCTCTGATCCTGCTGCCATTGGCTTCACCTGGAGCAGAGAAAGCTGTGGAGTGGCAAAAATATTCAGCTCAAATGATTTGTACCAAGACCCCATGGACTCCACAATAATTTTTTAACTTTACAGCTGCTTCCAGACAAAAAGTTATGGGTTGTATTGAATTCTGGACAGCAATTAATTCTTCTGTTAATTTTACTGTTTTACAGGGATCATTGTGCAAAGGGACAACTCAATAAAATGTAGCTTAGTGAACAGCAGGGTCTGGCTGTTTGATTTGAGATTCTGAAGGCCAGAAGCCTGTTCTTCACCTGGAAAACTCAGCCTGTTGAAAGATGGCTCCAAAACTTGGGCTATGCAAAGGACACAGATGCCACCTCTTACCAAGGAGGCACCAGCCCTGGGAGAGCCTGGCTCAGCAAAGCTGGGGCTGCTCACACACCCAGATGCCTCTACCTGCAGGGATCCTTTGCCAGCTGTGTGCCTCTCCTAGAACATTCCTGCCAGGAGAAAGCTGATGGGACACTCCTCTCTCAGGGTGAGGTAGAAGCTGGTGAACAACTGTGACTCCCTGTGAAACAGAAATCACCAGAGTCACAAGTCCTGTTGCGTAAACTTAATACTTTGCCTCTTTGGCAAGTATCTTGCAGTTAAGGAGGCACAGAGAGGCCTTGCTCCCAGGCATCAAGAGCTTCAGCTGAAAATCCTGTTTGAGGAACCAGTTCTGGACTTTTCCTGTGAGACTTAAGGAAAAAAATTTGAGGGGTTAAAAAGAGGCAGAAATGGGAATTTCAAAAGTTATATCACCTCTTTGCATAAGAGGTAAAGGAAACCAGGCAGCAGCCCTCTTCCTTTTCTGTTAGGATTCCAGGCTGTGGAATAAAGATAAATCCAAGTCCACCCTCCTGTCTTTGTTTCCAAGACTCAGTAAGACAGGGGAGATATGGCAGAGCCCATCTACACAGCCATAACCATAGGAACACCAGCAACAAGGGTAAATCAACACGAGATTCCCTATCATCAGTCTGTGTTTACACTGGAGGCCTCAGGCTCCCTGCAACAACCTGGCTGGCAGTCCTGGACCTTGGTATGGCTGTGGAACTAAGTAATGAAAGGGATTTATGGGACAAATATTAATTTTTCTGTCCTAGTTCCCGCCATCTCTTTTAGAAAATGTATTTATAGCACCTGGTTTCTGCACTCTGCTTTGAAGCCGTGCTGCTGCCTTCCCCCTTCACTCCCGTTGCCCAAGCTGTCCCAAACCTCAGCTTTTCCTTCCTTGACTCCTACCTCACATTTGGCCTTGCCTCAGTCCTTTTGTTTAGGAGAAGGCAGAAAGAGCTCTGGGTATTTTCTTGAAGATCAAACCCAGGGGAGGCAGCCCCAGCAGAGGCAAGGGCCTGTAGCAGAAGCAAGGGGCTGTACCCCAGTGCAGGGAGCAGCACAGCACAGAGGTAGAATATTGCTCAACTGGAGTTGCAGCTGCTTGGCCTCTTAAAAATGTGCAGGTCTCTGAGCTTGCAGGGGTTGCGTCTGCACGCTGTGACACAGCCAAGGGTCGGGATATCAGGCAGCCCTGGAAGGAGCTGTTTGTACCTGCCCTTGGGAGCAGTTATGCTTCACATATTTTTCTCCTCCGCTTTGAAAGGTCACATGGAAGAGCAGTATTTGTGAGGGGGACGAGTGAAGGTGACTGCTGGGGAGAATGGACACCTTGAAACAACCATGAGAGCTTTTCCAGCTGAGCAGAAGCTCCTTCCCACTCCCATTTTTCCTGGCGTGGCCATTGACAACATCCACAGCCCAGCAACAAGAAGCATTTACTGCCTGGGCAGAGCCAGGGAGGGACTGATCCTGCCTCCCCTCATTTCCTCATTGCCTTTCCTCCTCCATTTATTTCCTTTGGGTTTTCCCCTTTGATTAAACTTCTGGCATGTTGGAGTGTTTAATAATAAAACAGATAACTCATGGGAGATGATATTTATAAAATCTACTTCTTTTTTTTTCACTTTTTGTAAGACCTTGAGAGAAAACTACGTTCTTCCATTTAAAATTAAAAAAAAAAACCAACAACCAGAAGGTGCAGTCAACAAGTTTTCAAACAATCAATGTTTTATTTGGTTAATTTATTAAACACCTTTAAGACAATTAATTTTGGTCTGTACCCTTCTATAAAATGATTCAAGTTCTGAACAAACCTCCAATACATAAAGCAAAGTTACTTTTACCATACGCAAATTTCAGATCAAAATACAACACTCTGTTTTCTTACATTTATAAAACCCGGTCAAATACAAACGACATTAAAAAAGATAAAACACTTTCACTGATCCTTGGTACAATATTACAGCACAATTTGCACAGTGGCAACTAAGTCCTCAAAGCACAAGTCAAATACTTTAAAAAGGGAGCCTCCCTTTAGTCACCCAATGTTCTACTGAACACGTAAACAAAGCGAGTGCTACCGAATCCAGGAAAATTCCCGTGTCCCTTTTCATACCACGTGTGAGCCACAAAGCAATTCTGCAAGGGAAGCTACTGGTGAGTAACCAAAGAGCTTTCCTACTTTGCTGTTACCAGTTTTTGTGCAACTATTCCGTGAAAATAAACGAATGGAGGTGGACCAGACTCTGCACTGGGCAATTTATGGCAACTAAAGTAAACCAAGAAATGAGTGTTTTTCTAAAAACAGACCATAAAACTATATTAAAAAAAAAAACCCGAACAATACCAAATTATCATGGGTACAACTGGAGTAACTGCCTTTTGCTTCACCTTCAAGACATCTAATGAAGACACAGAGTGTTTTCAATTTTTGAGTTTGTTCAATTGCAAAACCCAGTGTTTCAGCAATGGGTCAAAGTGCCATTAGAATTGCACATTTTTCTTTAATTACAGAATGCATGTTTGCATGAAACGCTCATTTGGTGCTACACCTGAAAGCCTGCACTTACACTAACCTGTGAACATGTGGGATCTCCTATGAAACAGAACGAAAATTAAAACTACAAACATAAAATGATAAAACTCAAGTCTCAGTTGATAGACATTCCTGGGAAGGTCCTACTTAGCAAACCTTGCAGCAACACCTCGAGAAGAGAAAGTAAAACCAGAAAAATGGATGGGTCTGATGTGTCCCCTCAGGCTCTGCTTTGCACAGGCAGTCAGGGCAGTTGTACCACAGTGCAGCTGAAGGGTTTTTGCCTGAAGTTCTGCAAGCCCTTCATTTCTCCCACCCCCAAACCACTGATTTCACTCACAGTTCAATTGTAACTTCAGGTATTCAGTCTCATCTAATGTGAAAATGTGTACATAATTAAATGGAAAAATACACTAATGGATCTACCTTTCCTCTCTCCTCCCTCCCCAAACTCACACCAAACCCACGAGGACACCACACACTCCAAAACTTTTCCTACCTGTTAATGTTCACATAACCCTGACAGAACAGAGAACTGCAAACTGCACAAATAATACATAGTTAAATAATGCTCAAGTGTAAACAATACAGGATGGACATGGTTTAATAAAACCCTAGTGAGGTACAGCAAAAACTTAATTTCCTAATTTAGTGTTTTAAGTGCAATTGAAACGCTGCTGTACCACCCTTCTGCAAACACATCTCTCCAGAATTAAGCTGCACTACTAGGCTTATTCCCTTAAAGCTACATACCCATGCTATAACTCATTATATTGATTTAATGCAAATATTTGTGGGGAAAATTAATTTACAGGGTTAATTAAAATCTTTTTTATTCAAAAGGAATGATATTAAAGGGATCAACCATGGAAAATGTGGTAATATATGTTTTTTAAAAGATTTCCAATAATTCTAACACAAAACAGCAAGTATATTTTGAAAAATGCATAGAAACCCTGTCAATACAAAAATCCCCACTGAAATTACACAACTAAGCAATTTTAATCTAAATATTTTATGTGCTTTTCTATAAAGGCCACTTTGACGTACAAATACAAAAAAATTTTCATTTTTCCCCAAAATAAATTATTTGTTCCTCAATTAAAAATACTGAATATGGAAGCATAACAACCCTCTCTCGTGCCAGCTGCTCATATGCAGTGGCTATTTCTGAAGAAGAAAATCTCCTAATATTTTCAGTTACCAAAAGAAATAAGAAATGGCTTCAGCCTGTGGTTTGCTTAGCACTAGGAAAAACCTGGGGGAAGGAATGGAACAGGCTGAGCCCCTCACACTGCATGTGCTGGGGAGGGAATGGATGTACACAGAGAGAGCTTTCCTGCTTGTCTCCCAGGCTATGCACCAAAATCCCTGTTTGGAATCAGAGAAAGAAATCGAGGTCAATCTGAATTAAAGAGAGACAAAATAGTAAAGGGAGTTGGGAGGCAGAAACTGTATGAGGTCCAGGGTGGGTTAAGTAAATGAAGAATTCAGGATCACCTGGGAGAGGAGAGCTCCTCACAGGAGGCAGAACCAGGAAAAACTGTACCCGTTTCTTAACAGGGGGAAGAAGAGGAACACAAGGAACAAATTTCATTGGAAAAATGAAGCAATGGGAGAACAAAGAACCTTTACCAGCAGTCCTGACCACATGGGCATTTATCACTGAATTGCCACAGAAGCAAAAAAACCAAACTCACACAGAAGCAGCAGAAATGAAAACGTACTTGGACTGATTGGAGACATCACAGGGATTCTTTACTGTAAGCACCAGATCCACAACTGACTGACAGAGGGAAAGCAAGACAACACCAAGCCAGGGGGCAGAGCAAACCCCAAACACCTGACACGCTCTAGGGCAGGGAGGTGCAGACGTGGTGAAGTGGCCCCAGAGGGTAAAGCTGCACTGGGGGGGGTTACAGGACAAGCTCCAGCTGACAACACCATGGGACAACAGGAGGAACACACATGGAGATCACATCATGCCGAGCCAAAACACCCAACAACCTGACCCAGCTAAACTGCTGGGCCAGGCCAGGGGGCAGGAACAAAATCAGTGAACTGGAGTTGATCTGGATACGAGATTCTTGGGCAGCCATTGAGTACAAGCTCTCCTAACCTTGGACCAAGGACTGGGTTTGGAAGGACACAGGAGCTGCACTTCTGTATCACAAGGAATTCAGCTCTCTGGTGTGCTGTATTGCATAGTTTGATTGAAGTCAAAGAGCATTTATGTCTTATTTTTCCCTGTTTTAAACAGAAGTAACTCAACATACTCCCATCAGAGCATTCCAAACCCTGCCCCCAAGTGATTAATCAATTAATTTCTAAGGATTTTGAGGTGGACACATAAAAGCCAAAGCTCCATTCCCACACAAAGCACAGGACCCACAGAACATGTACACACATAAAAAGCCTGTAACAGTAACCACATCTGTAATACAGGAGTCAGAGCAGAACAGCTGGATGATGAGGGTAACCCTTGCTGTCCAGCTGCATGCCACAGATGGTAAAGAAAAGGTGAGTGCTTTTACCTCACCACACCAACGTGCCTTTTGTAGAAAAGGTGGCAATATATTCTGACAATATCCTGGTAATTATCAAGATCTTAGATTTCACAGAACATTGAACCTTTAGGAGAGTGGCAGCAATGTGACATCACATTCCAACACCCTCCTATTACTTGGTTCATGGAATACAGATATCATAATTGGATTATTCAATAGCTGTTTCATTCTCTTAAGGTATAAGAGAGTATTTGTACTGTACAAAGTAAGACTAAGTACACTAGTTATCATTATTATAATACATATTCATATTTTTAACCCAATCCCACAAAATTCATGGGACTCAATAAATATGGTTTACCAAGGGAAAACTCTGAAGATACAGCATCTAATGTGAAGAAATTTTAGTTTTTCCTTCTGAAGGTAAAAGTAAAACAATTCCAGCTTATCAGGGTCCCACTCTGGATTATGAAGCAGTGGGCATACAAACAGGGATGCAGTTTCACAACTCTGGTTTCTCAAAAAAAGGAAAAAAGTGCAGTGGAAAAACAGGTGGCCAGAAGCTCCCCAGCTCTTTAGGCCAGTACCTGTGGTTCCACACTGCAGACATAGTTCCAGAACCCACAGCTCCATAGCTCCAGAAGTTTCAGATTTAAATACAACAAATGCAAAATAGAAGATCTCCTATAACAGCCCATAAATGTTTATATCATAAGGGACAGTGTGGACTCATCCTTACCCGTGCAGCAGGGAGCAGCTGCAAGGCAAGGAATGATGCTGCTCCTCAGCCTTCCCTAGAATGAGAGGATCAGGAATTTGCAAGCTCAGCAGGGTTTCTCCATGGCCCCTCATTTATCAGCTGTTTTTCAGAAGCACTGCAGGTGACACAGATACTCCTGTGAGGCCACCAACCGGTGGCTCCTCTGCAGTGACAGCCTGGATGAGTTTGGATGGTCCAGAGGGCAGCACCCAATATGTGAATGGGGAGAAGGACAAGGCAGTCTCTGGACCCTTTTCAAAAGGCTAAAGGGCTCTTAGAGTAACACAACTGAGAAATGCTACAGCACTGGGACTGCAGAGCCTTCAAGAAGGCAATAAATAACTTGCTGTCTGAGATGGGACAAATTCAAACATCAACCCTTGATCCTTCCTGCTGTTTCAGACAGGGCAGGAGTAGGACTTTATGTGCTTCAGAGAAAGAAAAACCTTCCTGTAGCAGTGTTACCAAATGCCTAAACCAAACTGATGATACAGATCAAACAAGAATAAAGACAGCACAAAAAGGACAACAAAGTTCCTATGCAGGACTAAAATTCAGCTCTCTCCTCCGTGGCTTGTGTCTACAGGAGCCTCTCCTCAGAGTGCCCAAGCCAATGGCACTGCAATGGCAGCACTTGGAGCTTCCCTCCTCCTTCCTCCTGAGCACCTGTGGCACCCAAACCCTGGGGGCTGAGCAGGAGGGGTCTGAGACAAACCCCATACGGAGCCCAACACCCCAGTGATCAGCCAGCCACATGGGCCAGCCTGTCCCAGACACACAGCCATGTCCTGGCAAGATTAATATTCATGGAATAGCCACCATGATGCTAATGGAAGGCTCTGGAATTAGCAGCTAATTGGTACAGTCTGCAGAGTTATGAATAGCTCCTTGTTTCACCCCTACTATTTGTGCATGGCCACTAAAATGTTTGCTACATTGAAGTCAAAGTTAGTATGAGCTGCTCCTCAAAATTTTAGAGGAAGATGTTCTCCGTGAAGCATTTCTTGGCTTTGCTTATACAAAGAAAGGAAAAAAGTAGCCTTTTCCCATTACATTTTGTATTATTAAGGCCTTTGACAGTGTGGAAGCCATCTTTATGAAAAGGGATGCTTTTCAAAATAGAAATTGAATATTCAAAGAAAAACAAACACAAGCTGATTACCAGCTTATATTGGTACTTTTAGAAGTCAAGCACAGTGTAAGGAATTCAAATCTATGTCAAAATAGCACCTTTAGAAGCAGAAGAAAAGACACTTTTTAAAAAACTTTTTCAATCTAAGCAAAACCCCACGTACCTGAAGATCACAAAGAAATGGGCAATGACATAAGTTCAGGTATGGAAGGTGGGTATTGATTTGAACAGTTTTTCCTCTGCAGGTGATTAAATGGGGAACTCCACAGAAAAATATCTAATTAGACATTACAGAAAAATCAGTGAATCTCTCTATTGAGATAATGTATCAAGTTCACAGGCAAAACAGTGAGAGCAGAGTAGAGGCAGAGAGAAAACTATCTGATCTTTCCTTAAAAGAGCAGAGACTTCTATTTTTTAAACAGATCTCTTCCTATTTAAAAATCATCAGGACAGCCTTTCAATTGCTACTCTCATTTCCAAGTATAATAGTTACTATCAAGTAATAGAAATCTTTATTTACTTTTTACAGCAGCTGCAGGTCAACCTTGGTCTTTTTGTACAGAAACATTAATTTAAAATGAAATTAAACTGTCCTTGGGCAATGATACCATTCTGTCCTGCTTCTTGTCTGCTTTTAGGTTTTTTTTAATTGAAGGACAAAATGTGATTTAAAACAAAACAAAACAAAAAATATTTGACAAAGTGCAAAGAAAGAAAAAATGAGGTAGCTGGGCATAGGGGCTTTTCTCCCCAGGACAAGGTGCCAGGCTTCCAGCCACAGTGACACACATGAGGGACTGGGCTACAGCTGCTCTACCTGCAGCTCTGCTCACAGCTGTTCAGCTGATCTCTGACCTGCTGGCAGCAGTTTTACAAGCTCCATAAAAGTCATTTCATTGTGTACTAAGCACTGTCCCACATACACTGATGTGCAGATGTGCAAAAGCCACAGGAGCAAGTTGGTGTGGCCACTCTCGTCTGACCCACAGGAGCTGTGCTCCCAGGCCCATGGGCACAGCTGTGTGTTCAGAGGGAGAGTGAAAACAAAATCCTGTTAATAACAGCAAAAGAGAAAACACCTGAGGCCAGAGGAAACATCATGCATGGAACACCCAGGACCTGCCCCTGATGGGCTTTGGGGTCCAAACACTGAGGGCAGTCAGTGGTGGCAATTCCATGAGTTCTGTACCAAACCCAGCCTCTTGCCCCACCTGATGCTCACAGCAAGGCTTGTGCAGTGTAAAGAGAATTTTGTACTGAACCTTCTCCACCCCTCAGCTCTGTAAAGGAGCTTCCAGGAGCCCCCCCAGAACACAGCTTGCTGTCCACATCATGTAGCCAAGACAGGACACTCACCATGCATTGCAAAATGCAGACCCTTAAACACTAACATGTTTCAATTGCAAGAAGCAAACCACTCAGGTTTTGGAAAACAAGGATTCAAAAAAAAAAAAAAAAGAAGCTTAAAATTGACTTAGCAGGTGTTTCCCCAAGCAAACAAAAGCTAGAACAGACTTCATGTTCTCTAAGCAACCCAGAGGAGTCCTTTGGACTAGTTTAAGACCAGCTCTGAAAGGGTTTGAAAGTATTTCTTAAGAGGGCACTCCCTGGCTTCCCTTCAGAAAGAAACTATAGCAAGAGCTTTACAGAATGTCAGCTGTGTTTAACTTGATCACCTCAGCAAATACCCCTGTGCACTGCTTCATTCACTCTAATAAATAAGCAGGCTTTGCTTTTTAAGACATAAAAACAGTGAAACAAGTGACAGGGATGATAATGCTTTCCTGCTATCATGTGTAAATTAATAAAGCAGATTAATAAAACCCAAAGCTTTTGCATGTGAGGTCATTCAGGAGAGAACCTCAAGCCCAGCCAAGGATCAGGTTTTTGTAGGATGCTGCCTGTTGCAGATGGAAATTTAAACTTTCCAAAATGGCTTTTGCTTTCATCAGGTACAAATTTGTTCCACAGGTTTTTCTTTTCTGTTCTGAAATTGGCAGCCCAATAACAGAATGCACAGAAATGACACTTGTGAAACAAGTGCACAGCTGGTGGCAGGAGGTCAGTCAGGCTCTGCCAGGGTTTAGAGCTACAGATGAAAGAAACTTGCCCTCAACAAAAACTGAGGTTGTCTCAGCATTAACTCAAAAGAAATGGACAAAAGTCAAATAAATTAAGAAAAAAAAATTAATAAGTGCCTAAGGTGGTAATTCAAAAACCTCCAGTATTAAAAAAAAAAAATCAAATTCACGTTTTATCAATAAAATAACACTAATTACACAGGGGATGCTTTTTTCTATTATTGAAATCAGACCCATAAGCTTTTACCAGGGCTCAGAACAGTTTCATTTCATTATGCAAATTCAAGGGCACAGGTAGGCAGTGGCATTGAGCAGCTTCATGTACTGAAGTGCTCTGGCAGGTGTTCTCTGCTCAGAAACCCTGCAAAACTGCTGGGCATCAAGATTCAGCCTTTTTCCATTGAAAAGCTCCAATCTTCCACCTCACTTTTCAAGACATTTCAATGGATTATTTCAAATAACCTCCAAATATTATTCTATGCAAGTCCTTTATGTATTGCAAATACTTTTATAACCAAAAAGCAGCTACCTAGAATAAGTAATTTAAAAAAATATTATTCAGATTTGGTATCACCAATTAATTTGCAACATAACCACCTGTTGGTAGTAGCTCATAGTTTAGTTCTCTTATTACCCTTAATCCTTTTAAACAGGTGTTTATCTAGCTGGGCACTGAATGGCTTTAGTCTATGTTTTTGGGTAACATGTTAATCAAAATTTTGGGAGAATTGATTGCTGGAGCACAGCAGCAGTCAGACTGCAGAGTCACACTGGACATGGCTGGTCAGAAGTGTCACCTTAAACCCTGGCTGCAATCCTTCCTACAGCAAGGAATTTCCCAGGGAAAAAAAATATAAAAAGGAAAAAAAACCACACCAAAACCCATAGGGACAATGGAGAGCAGGTGCCAAACTTGTTAATGAACTTCAGAGCACACAGAGGTGACCCCCACAGAAAATGAGCAGAGTTTCCCCAAACCCCACTGCCTTTAGCTTTTACTGACTCACCTTCCCAAGCCCTGTGTTTTTCTCTCACAGACCATGTGCCCCTGGAAACACAGCTCCAAAAAAAAAAACAAGGAAGAGCATCAGAAAATGGCAAATGTCAAAAGGCTGCAGCAATGACGACTGAAACACAGGCCTGTACTCAGTCCTGAAGGGGAAAAGGAAATACTCCTTTGGGAAGATGGAAATAGCAGCTTCTACAAACACGGATGCAATTAACACCCCTCCCACCCACCTGAAGTAGCCATTTAAGTACTCCAAAGAGCTAAAGAGAACACAACCCCCAAATCCTCAGCGCTAAATTAGAGGCAGAAAGGATCCATTTAACACTAAATTAAATATAATTCCTTGGAAAGCACTGCTGTGAGTGGCACCAAACCACACCTTAGCTACAATGCTCAGTCTGCCTGTGTCCCTGGGCACAGCCACATTTCCCGAGGCACAGTTTCATTCTGCAGGTCGATAAATGCAAACAAATTGCACTTAATCTAAACAGTTATAATTTAAATACTAAAGCCTGTTGTCAGCTGCCTTTTTTTATATATTTGCATGGCACCAGTGCTCTAGTAAAGAGCAAAGTGTCCATATGCATCACATGGAGTGATACTCAAGGCAGCTGTGAAGAGTAACACAAACCTGCAGAACAGCATTAAAAAAAAAAGTAGATTTACATTGCTTTCAATAGCATTCATTTAAAAAAAAAAAGAACCACTGCTCTTTTTTGGAACACAGTGAATTTTAAGCATATCTGTATTTTAGTAGAACAGTTGAATTATTGTTATACACAGAAGAACCCAAAAGTTTGGCACTTGTAACAATTTGGATTTGTTATTGCATCCTCCACTCTGCATGGCACATGCATGGTAGCAGAGCCCCTGCACAGCATTCATGGAACAAACAGAAACTGCAGTTAAAACAGGGGACAACCTCCCCAGACCCCTCTTTCTGTACTTGTGCATTTACTGAGTCATGCAGGCACCAGAAATATTGCAAAGCAACCAAGCTGCCTGGTGTGTTCTAGAGGGGGAGTTCAGAAGCCAGGCGGTTCAGTAGCTTTGATAAAAACCTTATTTTCCTATCAAGATCTCTGCTCCTGAAGGCAGGCTGTGTGCCAGGCACGTGCTGTGCAAACACCAGGGACACAGCCTGCCCACAGCCACCAGGGAGCTGATTTTGAGCTTCTTTTGGTTTCAGATTCACCTCTGTCCTCTTGTGTAATTTTGTATTAATTTGCCTTCAATTTAAAGATTAAGTACCCTCAAAACTACAGAAATTCACTTGTCCAGAAGCAGCTGGGTTGACACTTTCACAATAACTAAAATTTAAGGATTAGCTGACAAAATATTTAAGGACAACTAGACCTTGCTGTGGTACAGCAAAACAGAAGACTTTTCAGGATGCCTGTTCTTCAAGTTATAAAACCAGCAAGGGAGAGGATCTGAAATCCAAGCCTGACTCTTTAGGAATACGAGCATCTGTCAAGGCCAGGTAAGGAACAGAGCCAGGCCAGGCATATGCCTCCCTCAGAAACTCAAGGGATTTATTTTATGAGAGCAACAGCACTTTACACCTTTGCTTCTGTAATCTCTCTCTGCTGTGCAGAGCAGCCACAAGGCTACAAGTGTAAAACAAGCACAGAGGACACTGCTGTGTGCTTACAGTAGCATATATTTTTTTCCCCCACTTTTGCCCTAAAATTGACAATTCCAAAATTTTTCCAAAATTATCTGTGGCACATGAAAAAAGGAAGAAATTTTTCTTGGGGGAACTGTGGGAAGAGGTGGAGTAATGGGAGAAAAAAGCCACCGCTCATCCCATCTTCCACAATTCCTACCCTGTATTTGGTGATTTCTGATTTCAGTACCTGGGGTTGGTCCAATTCCTCACCAGGGAAAGAAAAATGGATGCAGAGGCCCAGCCCAAGTGCCTCAAGCTCAAGGTGGCCCAGCCAGTCCTCATCCTGCATGGCCAGGACACACATTCAAACTGTCACCTGTGGAGGACCTGGCTGAATGTCAGTGCCAACAGTGAGCTGGGAGGAATTAAGGCCACTGTGCTGAGCAAGGACAACTTAAACAAGTTTCTAAGCTGCCAAACCACCTAAACCCCCTGGACTGCAACTCAGAAAAACTCCTGAGTTGCTCAGCCATCATGTGCAGGGGTACACAGTGCCAGGAGAGCAGGGACAGCTGAGTGGTGGCATTTACCAGTGAACCCAGTTCAATCTACAGCTGTTTGCACGTTCAAACTGGTGCCCTCCCTCCTCTCAGCACCTCTGGTACCATCACAGCCTCCCTCTCCTTCTGAAGGCAACCATCCCTTGGGAAAGAGAAAGAGAAGCCAGAGGTGAGCTCTGCCTCTTCACCCCTACACCACCACTGGTCCAATCCCTGCAGAAAGGGGAGCCTTGGCTTCAAACCACACTTATGGTGTGGTTGTAGTTCTTCACTATAACCACACCATAAGCCTTGCTCCAAATTCTGAGGGAAATCAAACCTGGTTATTGCACAATCCAAGGGATGCACTCCCAGATCAGAGCTGGACAGACAGACAGACAGGAAGACACATCCCTTCCCTCCTGTACACACAGAGGTTAGAAGAGCTCCTGGATCAGTCCCACAGACAATGCAGAAGGGGAATGGTGCCATCCCCTTAGGCAAGGCCAAGGAAGCCAGTTTTGAGATCTCAGGAGTGCCTAAATCTTGAGCACACACCCCAAACCCCTGGAGAGCATCCCTGGAGACTTGGTCTCAGCCATGTGGAACATGACACGAGTACAATGTGCTCAGAAATTCAGTTTGTGACTGGTTCAGGTACAGAGGCTTAAATTTCTTGGTCAAATCTCACTGAGTGCATTCGCAACACGCTCCAATCACCAGCAGATTTGTTTGTTTTATTTATGTTTTCTTTAAAAAAAAATCAAACTAAGAACGCCTAGTGTTAATCCTACTCTAAGTGTAAACATTTGGTTCAGTAACTTGAACTGCAAAACACTGCTAGAGTATTTACTTGGGTTTATCATGTGCATTTATCACTTACGTTTTCTGGATGCTGAATGCCCTCAAGTGTACTGGGAAGCTACAGGGACTCAGGAGATAGCAGCTGCAATATTCTGAATAACATTTTCTGAAGTTTTCCAAGCCACTTAGAAAACTGAGCTCAAAGTGAAACAGATACTTAGGAACATTCATCACTTTTGAATATGGGCTCTTGGCACTTTGTCTGAGGAAAAAAAAATTGATCCATGTAAGATTTTTCAAAAAAGGGAAGTTTAACAGATAAACTAACAGCACTTGATTTATTTCACAAGCCAGCCAAGGATGGAAATAGTGGTTCACATTTCTGTAGTAAAGCATTATATATAAATTTAAAATCTAAAGACATATATACACACACACCAAGTTACTGCAATGCATAAATATATAAACTTGTTAATATGCCAACTAATATAGGTCAGAAAATCGATGTATATAGTTCAAGTTTTGCAGCACTTCAGCATTGTAAAAAATAAAAATAAAAAAAGGTCAATGGATTGGCTGCTGCATTTTTCCCCACCCTCCCACATTCCTCTGCTCAGGAATCAAAGTAATTCCAACCCCACATCAGTGCTATGGAAGGACAGAGCAGAAATAAGTTTCAGAATGGCTCTTCAAGGACTTTTTAGTGAAATACCAACATTTTGAATTAGTTTGGGATCATATTTCAATGTATGTAAGATGATTTCAATAAAGATGACAAAGGTTTACACTAACACAACTGAGGGCAGAGTTTGGCTTGTCTGAGGTCCACAGAGTTGCAGAGTGGAAAGTCTTGTATGTAGTTATAATACTGGTTGTACAAAGTCTCTTTTTCTGAAGGGCAGGAGGTATTATTTCTATTTTCCATCTCTCCCATTTTATTCCTTTTAAATAAATACAGGTTCTGTCCCACCCATCACAACAACAAAGAAATCAAAAATTGAGGTAAAACTGTTCTACCAGCTGATCTTGACTACAAACAAAAAGTCAATTAAATATCACTACTGATGTGAACAAGGCTTAGTAAGAAATAAAACGTAAGATACTAAGTTCTTCACTATAACCACACCATAAAACCCAGCTTTCAAAGTCAGACAGCAGTAAACAAGACTGTACTGTAGCACAGAAATCATTAGTAAACCAACTTTTGATCCCAATTTAAAGTCACTGTACAAATTTTTCTTAACTCTTAGTCCAAACCCCATGTTTTCTGCAAAATAAATATATCCTTGTCATATTTCACCTTTGTTCTAAGAGACATAAAATACACCTTTCTGCAATCCTCAGTCTTAAAAACCATTCTTAGCTTGCAAGCTAATCTGAAGTAAAAAGGAACACAATCTATTTCGTTTGTCCTTTTGCTCTTACCAAAAGCAGCAATCATCACTAACTGTTCCAAACACGTCTTCCCTTTTCACTTGAAGGAAAACAGCCACCAAAGCCCACCCAGAAGCGCACGCCACCCACCTGCAGACCAGTTCATCAGGCTACTCGAATGACAGCATAGGAAAAAACTGTTTACTTCTTTGTGGTGTACTGGATCCATTTTCTGGGGTGTATCCATTTCAGATTAGTCCATTTTATATATATTAAAAATATTTGTCGGAATGAAACCGTTGCAAATCAATGAAAAACCGTATGTACACACCTCCACCATTTTTTAGGCACAGACCTTATCTTTTGAGAAAGGACTAGAAATAAAAGGTGCAATGACCAACGACTCCTGTGGCCTCATGCTCCAACAGCAGCACACCAGGGAGGTTGGTTTTCATGTAGCTTCTGTGTATTACAGCTATCCAGTTCCAGATAGCACATGGATTCGTATCAGTTCCCCGCAGGGGAAACGCACCTGAAAGCTTTTTTTTTTTTTTTTTGCTTTTCAATAAGCTTCACCAAAGGAAACAGAAGGAAACAGATTCCCACCAGTTCCAGACACAAAATCCTCCTTCAATAACAAGGTTTAAACTCCAAATGGTTACGACTGAAGGTGTTTCCTTGATCTCCCCCTTTTATTTTCCCCCTTCTCTCCTCTTTAATGTGTACTTAAGTTATTTGTTCCCAAAACAAGTACTGAGACTCAAGCTTTGTAAGCATTTAAAACAAAAACAGTTACCATACCAAAGCACAGCATACAGTGTAATTTTCAGCTGTAATTTCTCAGCTTTTCCTTTAAATAGAGCTAGATTATGGTGGACTGCACAGAACTCTTCCAGTCTGGTCCCCTGGCAGCACGGGCTCACGGAGAAGGTACGCGGATGCGGAACAATCCCTGCTGCAGCTGCAGCCGGAAGAGTTTGCAGTTGGCGATGCGCAGCGCCGCGCAGCCCGTCCGGCGCAGGTCCGAGGGGAACAGCGGCTTGGTGCGCTGCCAGGTGCCCGTGCTCCTCTTAAATTCCCTAACATAGTCATAGTTTGTACCTGAATTAATGAAAAAAAAAGAGATGGAACACTTAAAACTCACTGCACCTGCCAACGTTAGTAAGGCAAATACGTGAAGGAGAGCAGGCACAGGAACACACATCAGTGTCTGCACGGGTGGTTGAAATTATTGTCAAAAAGGAACTACTATGACATTTCTGATCTACTTAAACCCATCAAACTTGTAATTTTGTTTGCTTATATTTCAGAGAAAGCCCTGCTACACACTCATATACATACACATGGCCACAAAAGTCTTCCAAATCTCTTTTACAGAGCGTGGCCAGATGCTGGTGGCTCTGAACTCAGTATGTTTGATAGCACACATCTATTTGGCTGGGATTGAGAACCAAGAGTCACTATCACATCCTTATGAACCACTGGATGATGCCCCTAGAATGCAGAATTGCCTGTTTCCCACTGCAAAGACAGGAGTTACAACCTCAGGCACTAACAGGTCTTCTTACCCTTAGATAAAAGCAGTAACACAGTCTTAACCTCTTGTGGTCTTCAAACTTATCAACCAAATCAGGCCAATGCTCATGGCACTGAACTTGTTACTGAAGAGCCCAAAACCAACCTGTGTGTTTCTGTATGTCCAGCATAATTCCCTTGAGCCACAGTGACAGAACAGTGTCCCAGCCTCTTATTCTTAAAATTCAGTCTTAGTACCAAGTATTCAAAATATTGGAAGGAAAAGAGCATAAAGAGTTTTTTAGTCCTGGTTCTGACCTGTATCGAGATCTCCAATCACGTATATGCTGGCTCCGATGGGCACAGCTCCATACACAAAAGAAGAGCTAGTTGGGATACATAGGTTCTGGTCATTTAGATAAATCCACCTGTAAAAATAACAATTGAAAAACAGGATTTGATTTTTAGTGATCACATTTTAAAAAGTAATCCTGAGTCTTTTTGAAGCTGTATCTTTGACTCAAAAGCAGAGTTTACTTATTAATTTGTTATGTAAAGGGAACATTGTATAGTTTGGGACAGTCCTGGTTTCTCCTAGCCAGGAAAAGCAGCTGGTACTGCTGTATCCTGAAGTTGCTCAATTTCAGAATTGCTCCACTCATCTGTGTAATCTACCTATAATAAATTCTTCTTGCAGCCACACAGTGTAGTTCTGAAACAAATTCCTACAAAATGCTGCTGCACCTTTGCAGATGCTGTCACAGTTACCACACACAGACCCTGACATGTACAAATCAAGGCCATTTTAGGGGACTGTTCCTACACTTTTTATTAAATAATTTACAGAGAACATAAAGGTCTGAGAAACCTTTGAAAATCATCCCATATATTTTCATGGCCATACCAGGTTAATTTGAAGGAAAAAGTTAGAAAATGCCCTCCCAGATACTGCTGACCTTTGAAAATTCTGCATCATCTGAACTCCTGATTCAGAAGTAAACCAGTCTTCTGGCACTCAAGGAGATGCTGCTCCATATCAATTATCTTGGAGATAGAAATCAATTTTTAAAGGGCAAATGAAAGGATTGGCTGTCCATTATTTTGTCTGTGCTGTACACTGAAGGATTAACATTCTGCACAAAGCAAGGAAATGGTTTGTAGCTGTCATAGAGGAGGACAGATGAACTAACAAGAGAAAAGGAGAAGTTCTCTACCCTGGTTTAGAAACTCTCACAGATCAAAACAACTTGCACCATATTTCATTAGCTTCCTTCCCTTACTGTAGGAGGAGGGCACAGTATTTTCATTGCTTTTTTAGCAGCAAGTGACCTAGAATTCTGAAAACTGAGTAAGTAGCAGAGAAATGCAGAAGGAAGACTGGATTATTATTATTTTTTAAAATTCTAACTATAGGACCAGATAAAGGAAGGGAAAAAACTCAGATCAGGAGTTTATCCACACTAGATACTCTGGGTTTTGGAGTTTAAATAAAAAACCTAAACCCACAGGGTGAGACCCAAGCATTTTCCTACTGTGAATCACCAAAGGACAGTATTAAAGTTTCTGTAGCTGCTTGTGAAAATTCATCCTCAGGCTTTCTCAACGTGAATGCTTTAAAAAACAGGCAGCACTTTTCAGGAACACTCACAGCAGCTTTAGCAGTTAAAACTAGGAAGGAACAAAGACAGGAAGGGCAAGGGGTCACGTTTCATCAGAATTTGACTAAGCTCCAGCTTAATGTGGGTTGTGCCTGCTGTTTGAACAGTATGGAAAAAACACCATGACCAAAAATTCCCAATCTTCAGGAATCTGAAAACAGTCCTTGGAACAGAACTCTTGCGTACTTCCCTGGGATGGCTCCGCTCAAACCCAGTCCAAGAGGAGCAGGGGGAGGCAAGTCCTGCTGCAACCAGGGGCAGAAGTGATGGCTCTGAAACTGGAACAGGCTTCCACCCCATTTAAAAATAGAAGGGAAGGAAGCCTAATTTCTTTCAGTCTTTAAGTGAGAGAAACAAAATGATCCATGCACACTGCTGTAGATAACGAGTGGGATGGGGGTAACTGCTTTATTTCCAAGTGGGAAGTAAATAAAGATGTGATACACAGCCAACATATTCCAGACACGTCACCTCAAGATCACCCCAGCTGAGAAAGGAAGCTTGGAAATGAATGAAAATCCACATTCCTCTCATCTGACAGTGCTGTCAATCAGTGTTCTCATTACATTTGCATAAGCACTTGCTTTTAATGAAATTCCTGCACACTGACTGGAAGAATGTTGCTAATTACACATACTATGTTACAAGACTGTTTAGTTCACTAGTTATATGCTGCTGAAAGCTCTTCCTTATTTCCATGATGTTCCAGTAGCAAAAAGAACATTGTAAAGGATATTTTACCAAAGTACTGCTGCTGAAAATTCTCTCTCACTTTTATCTCTCTTAGTACCTGCAAATTTTTGTAATTCCTTTTTGAATCATGAGAAGAAGGAAGAAATCCTACCCCACTTATAGACCACCAGGGAAAGGCAGCAGTGGCCATACACCAGCAGATCTTGCAAAGAATCCTGAAGTCAACTTGGGCTGTATTAAATATTTCCAACCATCCACATAGAAAAGAAAAAACCCGAGTGTGTACAGACATCATGCAATGATGCAAAATTGTATTATAAATTATGGACTCTGATAGAAAGTCTGACCCATCAAGGTCTTAAGTATGTGTTTAAGACTTCCTGCATTTTATGGAGTAGACCAACACTGGATCACTGAGTGAAGGATACCTTCACATTTCCATCTTCCATTTTCACATTCATTAAATCTGTTTTTAGCTTGATCGATATTTAAAAAAAACAGGATACAATGTACACAAAGCTCAATCTATAGCCTTTGAAAAAAAATCTACATCCTGCAAAAACTCTGCAGTCTGACATGCAGCTTTTTCTATCTTTGGGTTCACTTAAATCCACTCATGCACATGACTCTAAAGACAACCTGACAAAACATTTATTAATTGAAAAATCTCAGTTACAGCAGCACTTCAAGTATGAGAATTATTTCCTACATTACTCTGTTCACATTTCATGTAGATGCTACTATTTTGTCTCACTTCATTTATTCTATTACTTGTTTATACAGCACAGCTTAACAGGAGTCTCAATGTTTATTTTTTTTGCTAGTGTGAAGATCTCAGCATATCCCCAGTCTTTGAAAAGTCTGCGTCATGGTTAAGAATAACAATTTTGAAAGACTCTGCACTGTGAGTTATTTTAGAGTAAGTTGCTGTCAAAGTAAACAATATTAAACAAGTCCAGTCCTTTAATCCAATTCAAGCCAGAATTATGGCAGCTTACATGAATTAATATGTTTATATACTGATGTGAGTACAACCTTAGACATTCACTCTGGAGTAAAACCTGTAACTCAGACACTCAGGCTCTGGGTGCCTGGCATGATGCTGGAGCCTGTGCTCTGGCAATGAGGCCTGAGGCACACATGGAAATTTGTGCAGATGACACAGGTGTGCACTGCTGCACGTACCCCAGAACCAACACCATGCACAGCTGAACTCACAGGCCAGAGAGCTCTCTGCATCCACACAGAAAGTGAACATAATGGAGCTCTCCACTTACTTAAAAACAGCTGGAAAAGCCCACAGCTCACTAAAAAGTATTGGCAAATAACTTTTTAAAAAGTCACTGTGAATTTTGGTTTGAGACTGCTAGAATTGATCTGCTACACAGAGCTCTGAGGGTACTGAAACCTGGGCTAACTGACAGACCCTGGAGCTGAGTGCTGGAACATAACTCAGAGACACTGCACCCTCTTCTGGCTACAGCACCCCTGGGCTGAGCTGGGGCCTCTTAAACCCTGGGAGCAGCTGCCACCATCTCAGCCTTCCCTGGTCCCCAGTCTCCACAGAAACACCCCAAACCTGTGCCCTGCCTGCAGGTTCATGCTGAGTTACATTTCCAAGCTCAGACTGGGCAGTGGCAGAGCAGGAAAGCAAAGTCTGGTATCTCAGCTGCCCTCCCCACGTGCCTCCTCCATCAGCTCCATCAGTCAGCTCTGCTGCCTGCCCTGCCCCGTGCCAGCACAGCCTCCCAGCACACAGCCAGCACTCAGAGCAGCTGGGGCAGCTGCAGCTTTATCACTGCTCCACTGGGATCCTGCAGTGCTTGGGGATGCCACCGAGCAAGGACACAAAGCCGTGGCACTGTGGCAGGCGTGGCTGTGCAGTCAGCAGGTGGCACCATGGCAGCACCCAGGCTGGGCCCTCCCAGCTCCCCAAACTCCCCTGCATGGAAACTCAACCTGCATCAACCAGTGAAACAGGTCTGCAGCCACTGCTGAGGAACCATGAGCTATAACCTTCTGAAGAACAGAATCAGGCTGGAAATATTTTAAGTAAATCAGCTGAAAATAGCAAGTAGGAGAGAGGGGAGCACTTCTTTCCACAGTTCTTTCCCTTTCATAGACCTCTTGCAAAATATTAATAAATTTCTGCCATTTCCCCAGCCTCCAGAAGGCTAGCAAACACTAAGGGAGCATCAGCAGCAACAGCCCCTCTGATCTGTCTGCTTCTTTTAACCAATTTAAAGGATGTTTTTCTTCAGCTTCATTTGATTATAGCTAGTTTAGACATCACTTTGAACAACAGAGAAGACCTCTTCATACAGAAATTAAAGTCTCTTTACAGCCATATCTTGCAAGAAAATTATATAATGAATTTACATCTACTGTTCTATTTTTGTGTCCTTTTATACAGGTCACTGTCATAAATCAGTCTTGATATTCTAATAAAGACATGCTAATCTCCTTCACTTGTCAACAAGCCTCGAAACATCTGACCACAAAGTCTTTTTAAAATTTAATTTATGAAAGAAGAATAATCCAATTTACCATTATATGCAAGAAAAAAGTCACTGGAGGAACCAAGCTTCAGTTATGACTGGAGAACAAGGTGACTAAACAAAAAATTCAATGTAAGGTAACATTTTGAATGGTTACCACATATAGTAAGTTGGATTCCACTACCAGAGCCAAGAGATAAAAAATTAAGCAATTAATAGCAAATTCAAAAAAAATAGAAGGAGATGAGCCATGCAGTGTGGGGAGGTGCCTGTGGGATGTACAGCATCCATAGTGTCTTTCCTATGGCAAAAGCCTACATGGGTGCCATAAGCTATATATGCTTGGAACAGAAATGCATCAAATTTCTTATCTCTAGTTTAGGAATTCCCTAAGCTGCAAATCTTTGGATAGGGTTGGATCATGAAGAAGTATCCCTGTATATACATACATTCCTCCACAGAACCATGGCATCATTTAGGTTGGAAAAGAGCTGCAATGAGCACTCAACAGGGAGCTGTGGGCACGAGCAGGGGTAGGGGCAGAAGTACCCTGCACTTGGGGAAATTGCAGAGTGCAGGGGAAGAGCCACAAACTCCCTGTGTGACCAAGGTGCTTCTCCTGTCCAGGGACACTCAAGCCCTGGTGGCTCCAGGGATTTAGGCTTGGCACATTAGAGGGAAAAGTGGAGTGGATGGGCCTTCAGTAACAGCCAGACCGGGTGACAAAAAGTGAAATGAGCAACAGACACATGGCACAGACCTCATGTGAATCAGAGTGCAGGAACAAGGGGTGAGGGAGCAGGCAGATCACTGGATGGCAAGTTATTGTCTATGTTTAGAGCTGCAGCAATTACCTTTTAAACTCATCATGATAAAATTCTGATTTGCACGTCACCATCTCACTGGCTTGGCTGTCGTCACGACTCCTGACCCCACCAAATACATAAAGCTCAGAGGCAACTCCACAGGCCACTGCCCCAAATCTGAAAATCCAAACAAGGAAAAAATATTAATGCCATGTATCAAAACCCTTTTGCAAACCCCTCTGAACTTTCTTCATCTTTTACTCTTTTATTTATTTATACACACAGATGCCTTAAATATCCAACAAGATGAGTCATGGATATTAATTGTAAGCACCTAATTCAGATCACAAAAAAAAAAGCCAGTAAAAATATTTCTCTCTAAAAATACTGTGAAGTTCCAATTGAACTACAATTTCTTGTTTTCACTTTGCATCAGGGAACTAGTGCTTGTAACATCAAGGCTATGTTTCTACCAAATTTGTATTTATTGCTTGGATGCTCGTCTTTACTCAGCCACATGTTAACTACAGCCACCACAACTCAGAAAGACCTGGTGAGATTCACAGGCCATCTTCACAGATTCATCAGAAAAAGGACACTTTGCTCCCATCAGAGGGTTGGAAAGCAATCTAGTCCCCCCACTTCCATTTTCCCTCACCTCCTCTCTTTGAGAGGACAGATTGCTGTCCACTGCTGAGTCCTGGGGTCGTAACACTCCACAGATTCAAAGAGTTTTCCATAGGAGCCTCCACCCATTGCATAGATTTTCTTCTTCATAGCTGCATAGCAGCCAATCTTATGGAAAAAAAGAAAAATATATCTGAAATGACACACAAATGCACAGTATTGAGAGCTCAAAGCTGTCTGTACACACACACACACACACAGAGGAATTTGGAATTTGCCTATACTCCATGTCAAACAATGCAAGGCATAAAAATGCTCAGGCACAGTTTTGTTTTGGTGTATAAAGAGAGAAGAAGCTGCTCACTCTCATTTCATTTTGAGACTATTTGCTACATCTTCTACTTGAAGCAAAGATTAAAATACATATTTTTATACATATATATACACATACATATATCTGCATTTACTATTTAACAAGAAGCAACACAATCATATAGGATGTTGTTTTTACCTTTCTAACCATGGTCAAGTCTGGCTGCTTGGTCCAGGTCCGGCTATAAATATCATAGCTCTCCATAGAGATCAGCTCCCTTTCACCATCCTCACCTCCCAGAATATACAGAATCCCATCAATCTCTACCACACCAAAATTATGTCGTGCCTAAGGAACATCAATAAAGTCAACATTGAAAAACATAACTGCCATTTTGAATAAATGAACACAATCTTATATTTCAGACTAACTGTCTGCAAAGTGCTATTGATATTATGCCTGGCTTTTGTTTTGTTTTGTTTTGTTTTTTTTAATGGTGAAGTCCTAAACTTCATAAGCCTAAGATTATTAATTTAATCAACTAAACAAAACAAAGGGTATCAAAAGGAGAAAAAAAAAAAGGCAGAGTAGCAGAAGCCAAAGAGACCACAGAGAAATCTAAGAACAGAGCTTGGCCATATTGCAGTTCCCATAGTGGTGGTCTCTGCAATGAAGCTGTTGCTTTCAGGTCTCTCTAGCAGCAAAGCCTGGACCCATTCTCTGTGCAAAGGCAGCTCTTCTATTCTGTATGTATGAGCCCAGCTACCCCTCAGTCTCACAGCAAACATATCACAAGCAGGAAATTTAATGCATCATAACTAAAATTGTAGTCAAATCTACATGCCTTTGTTAACCAGAGATTGCAAAGAGGAAAAACCTGTGGTAAACAACTTCTTAATAAACACCCTGTGCTGATTTACAAAGATAAAAACACAGGTGTATTAAGGATATATGTTTACAAATAACAAACTTTTACTTGTTGATGGAATGTAATTATGAAGAAGGAAGCATTAACTCAAACCAAACCTAAATATGTGCAAGCCAAGTTCTGTATGTTGGCCAGTCCTCTGTCCATCTTTTCTGCACAGTCCGATCCCTTTGTCCATCTCAGAGGTCTCTTGTTTTAGAAGGCCAGTATACGCAGAACATTAAGTATACTATAGGACTGATTCATTATGAAATTCCTGAAATTTTGTAGTTCATCTTACAGTTAGCTCTTCACCAATTGTTTAGTTTTTCCAGATCCAGCAGTCAGCATCAGACCACAAGAACAACAGGATATAAACAGAAGTCAGTCTGCAGCATGATTTTGAATGTGTAAGATGCAAGCGACTGGAGATTCAGAATAAAATTTTGCAGAAGAAAAGGAACATTTTGCCAAAGTAAAAACTTAAATCCCAACAGTTAGATAGAGATCTTGCCTCAAGCATTGGTGGTAAGGAACTCCATGAATTGGTGTCTGGATCATATTTCTCTCCAGAGCTTAGCGTTCCCTTGTTTTCATCCTGACCACCAAGCACAAATAAAAATCCTTCTGTAAAACAAAATGTAACATGATCTTAAGAACAGGACTCTCAAGAAGAGGACTCACACCTGCACACTGAGCAAAACAACATGAATGGTGAGCTGTATTCTGGAATTCACCAAGAGATCCAGACCAGTCACAGGTCAGACTCTGGACTGGAGAAGGTAAAGCACATACTTACATCTGACTCAAGTCTGCCCCTGCAGATACCCTTCAACATATTCAGTGATGCAGCAACTAGAATTTACTTAAAACATTAAATACTCCTGGAGAGACAGATGTAGCAGATTCCCACAAAATGTTGCAGGAATAGTGATTTTAAGACACTCAGATGACAGGGATTTTCACAGAATCAAGTACAGTTTTGGGCAGACAAAGGGGAAGCATGAAATAACCCCAGTGCAGTCAGTCTTGAAGAAAATATATTATTATAAGCTGTATGTCAGATTTTGAGGCACTGGTAAGTTTTCATAACATTGACTTTACAAAGATGAAGTTCCCCTTTACCTGCTGACAATACTCCATGATTGATCCTTGGAATACTCATAGGAGCAAGTTCAATCCAGAGCTGTCTATTGGGATCATAAAGAGGACACATACACCGCATCACTGAGGTTGGTTTCCGTGATCTGAACACAGGGTGGGGAGGGAACAAACAGAAACAGAAAGACAAAGACAGAGTTTTACGAGTTCACTGTTAACAGCTCGTGTCCAAAGCTGGCTTGTTCTTGTTTTCCTGTATATTCATCACGTGGCATTTCCCTGGTAAGGAGAAGATCCCCAAACCAAACATGTAAATTGAGTTTGTACAGACTTGGAGACATAAAAAGCTGATTCACTTCATTCCTACTGTATCTGCCTGTAACCTTTTTTATGAACTTTGAACGAGCTAAGAAGAACTGATAGACAGTATTAGTAATGTCTGAGTAAAGTGATTCACAAACTGACATGCAAAATGTTATCTGAGGGGTTTACTATGCTTCTATAAAGAGCTAACATCTAAATGCTTGATTTATTTAAACAGGATTGAACCCTCCCTTCTGCTGCAGGGGGTACTCCACAGAAGGAAGGGATTATAGTGTGGAACAGGAATTTTCACCTTTTCTCAGATGCACCTATAATGACTATATTTTTTTTTACAACCACATCTATTATAAACAAAACAGTTTAAAGCACATGTTCATTACCCCTAAGTTATGTTAGAGATGCTTTTCAGATCATCAGAAATGATTCTGTGTTTAAGTCTATTCAGTTTAAAAAAAATCTAACCAACACTCACTAAACAAACAACCCTACTCAAAGCTTACTACATGTTGAATGTCAGAAACAAAATAACTATTTATTGCCGAATCACCCCCAAAGGTATTTTAGGTGTGTCTGACCAACCTAAAACAAACTCAAATGATAGAGTAACAAGCAATAGGTGCACACATCTGCGTTTTCAGGGCGGTGGGCGCTGGCACCAGCAGCCACACCACCGCACACTTACACTCTCTCCTCCCCCCCAACAGTCACGATGCACTCGGAGTAGCCGCGGGGCTTGAAGGAGGCCAGCATGGCCTCTCCCTGCTGCGGGGGTGTCAGGGGGATGTTGTTGCACTCCTTGACGATCTCGCGCACCAGCGGCTCGCTCATCATCTGCTCGCGCAGGTACGCCGCGTCCAGCCCCGACACCCACACTGCCGACATCACGTCCTTCATGTGCACCTGGGACACGCACGGACACAAAGTCACCTCCAGCATGAGGCACCTGGACATGCAGATGCTTCTGTGCTTAGCAAATACTTGAGAGTTTTTGATACTGGCAAGCAATAAACTGTACAAGAGAGCGTTAGTAAGAAAATGCATCCAGTCCTCTAAGTTTCTCTATAAACATGCAACTTGCTTTCTCATCATGCAAACAAGATTATATCATCAAATGTCAAAAATGGTGCCTTTTTTTCTTAATGCCTATTAAATGATGAAGGCAGCAGAAAATATATCAACCACACAGCTTTCACTCTTTTACTGCAATGCCGTGGTCTGCATTTCAGGCAAAATTCAATAAATTCTGTAAGATTAGTCCTGAAAGAAACAGATCTATTTCAAGTTCCTACTGATTAGAATGAACATTCCAATTTGTGACATGTTCAAAATACAAACATTTGGATGTCCTGACCTTTCTGGATTCTGAATCATGAGAAATCCACCTAATCACCGCTTCAAAGACGTATCTTTCGTTTCCAACATTGAGCTTTTCCATGGACAGCACTTCTTTCAGTTTTTGAGGAGTCAGTTCCAAGAATTCCTCTGTGCTGCTGACATCTCGAAAGTGAGTTTCCAGATACTCTGAGGCAAGGTAGTGAACATGATGCAAACAATAGTGCAGTGCAAAGTCCCGAATACCAATACAGTTCTCAGCAGCTATGCAACCTTCTAAAAACTCACAGCAGAGAGTTTTTAAGTCTGTAAGCAGCAGGAGATCAGCTGCCTGTACCACATCTTGGATAGTTTCTTCATTTAGCCTGATCTGCAAGAATTAATTTAGAAGTTATAGCTACTATCACTCATTTGTTCCATGACATGCCCGCATTCATTACACTCATTCTCAGTGGCTGAAAAATTGAGTATTAATGCCAGTGTAAGAATCAGGAGAAACTGATATGACTGCAAACCATTAATTAATTAAGACAGGGTTGGAAAGACATTTGCTTGATAGAAGGTGTGGAGCAGAAATTTTGATAAGTTCCTGAAGTAACCAACCATAAAATTGCTCATCTCATCCGGGAACCTATAATGAGTTTTACTGTAATAAATAAATAATTTTTTAAACACACATGCAGGAATGAATTTCAAGCCAAATCTGCCTTTTCTTTTTCTGCTGAAAGCTAAACTTGTTCACCAATCTTAGTCTGGTTCCAAATGAACTGGACACACTGACTTTAATTCCTGCTAAGGCTCCTGGCAGGCAGATGTGACCAGAGGCCAGAGAGGTGAGCACGAGAGGCAGGGAGGGAGGGAGGGTGCCCCGTGTACTGTAACCCTCAGTGATGGGGTCTCCACCTCTGAGCTACCAAAGCAGTTCTCTGTCACAGCTGACAAACACTGCCTGTTTTAAAGCAGATTACTGAAGGTAGCCACCAATTTTAATACAAGGATTTGACATTGACTCTAAATTTTAAAGTCCTCCCCTGCTACACAAGAAGAGGAGACAACTCCTGCAGAGCCTATTGCCTCTACTTCATTTGCACAGTCCCACTCTGCAGAAGCTTTATCACAAAGCTTTAAACTTCTTTCAGGATAGCAGTGTTAAAATTCCAGTTATTTTGCCAAATAGTCCAAGTGAGGTTTAGGGGGTTTTAATACCATACCTGCCCACTGAAGATGTAGTCTAGTATCTCTTTCATGATATCAACAGATATCCCTTCAAGTTCAATCTTGTATGTTGAGCCATCATCCTTTGGAGGATTGTAATTCAATTTTGTTCTAAGAGAAGAGAAAAGGAAAAGAGCAAAGTTCAAAATCTGGGCATTGGTTGCTGTCAGTTTGTGAAGAATCTGAGATCTCAGAATATGGGTCTCTTGGGCCACAACAGAGATGTTAAAACCTTTCAATGTGATGGAAAAACTGTCCCTTGAATTACCACATAGGTATGGCCTCTGATACTGCTCATCACATTTCCAAACTGAACAAATCTGTCAGCCTTGCAAACTACCCAGGCCATCAAAGAGCCTAAGTATGTTTTATCCCAGCTCATTCATCACAAGCATTCAGAAACTTCACTCAGACTTTCCAACAGAACAGCAGCTCTGCTGACAGATGAAACACAAGAATTTGCTTTGATAAAGGTGGGAAAAAACCCAAAGTAAAACAAAACCAAAACTTTTTTTACCAAGGAAGAAATAATTAGAGATAGCAGATGTGATCAGAATATTCACTGGCAGCACAAACATTTGGATTGCATTACCATTTTGTGTAGTTTATGATGTTATCAGCCTAATGCTGTGCCTGCCTGTAACCAAGCCATGCACTCACAGCTGCAGGGAACAGCCCATGTGCTGCTCAGCAGGGCTTTAAATATTCATCTACATCAGTGGACACTTCACTTACAAGCCATTTCTTTAAACATACCAGGAGCACTGTGATGTGCCTGTGAATAGAATGGTGGAGGCATGGGGAAAAGGTGAGGAAGTAATAATAGCACAGCAGACACTTTGCTTTCCACCAGCTGTCACTGCAAACACTTCTTCCAGGACAGACAACTTTAAATGTTCAAAAGGGAGCAGCATCCACCAGTTTGGTGCCAACAGCCACAAGAGCTAATAAAAGACCAGTTTTTAACATAGTTTTCCACATTTTGGTCAATGAAGAATACATTATATAAAGACAAGAAAGTTTGTTTCCCTACTTCGGTGTATATATAGTGACCTACATGTATACCACAGCACTCCAAAATAAAAGCTTTTACAACTTTTTAACATTCATTTGAATATATCCTTAGATAGAATCAGTTCCTTAATGTGAAAAGCTGTGGCTTTGCTAAGCTGAAAGGGTCCAGCCTCCTGCTATCCACACTCATGCTAAGCAAATACATAAATAGGTCTTAGCTAAGGGCAGATTCTGCCTCACTTACTCATATCGGAATAAATTAAGTTTCTCACAAATTAAGCTGTAACTCACATCAAATAAAGCCTTAGTCTGTAAGGAGCTATTTTTAAGTGTGAATAAGGCCAGTAATTTTAGCCCTTTAGTTCATCATCCTTGTGGTCCTGGCTTCACATTCCTTTTCTACTCTGCAGAGCACCCGGAGATAGCGGTGCCCATGCAGCAGGGCTGGAGCTGCTTCACCCTGTCTGCACAAGTTACAAATAACAACAACAGCGTGGCGTGGGTTAGGAAATTGGTTATTTCCTAACATCTGGAAGGAGATTAGGAAAGTTCTGTGACTCCCATTAAAGCTCATGCTGCAATGGCAGGCACTGATTTACAGCTTGTCAGCTGAAAACTCCTGCCCCAAATGTACATTTCCAGCAGAACAGACAATGTGTACCTCAACCCCAGCCATCCTTGCCCATGTGCAGTGTGCATTTTCCATGTCTGTAAGCTCCAAACAGAGCATATACACACAGGGCAATGTGCCCTTAGACTCCTAACAGAGCAAAGGCTTATTTATACACATTTTCAAATCTAGCCAAACTACCTCCATTTACACCTGAGCTCTGGGATTCTTGGTTTGTAACAAAGGGCTCTTCTGGATTCCTAGGATGAAACTGTGTTTTCTTTTAATTTAACATAAAATGTATCAAGGTTCCCAGTGTCTGGCTTCCTTCAGCAGAAAAGACAGTTGGGTGATGCCTGGATCTCACATGAGTCAGGTACCTGGAAGTAGCTGTTATCAAATACACAGCAGTATCTACACAGAACCTGGGTGTCCAACACATTGAGGGGCTTGAAACAGGTCCAAGGCATCTAATAAGCATGTTGATGCCAGCACTAATGGGGAGATTAGGGAAAGGCCTTGTGCTATTTATCACTAACTTTCATCTTAGCATCACCTGTACACACCCAAGCTAAATCACCTTATTGCATGGACTTTACACAGACGCCTCCTGGTAACAAGAAAGTGTTGTTCAGAGTTTTTGGGTCTTATCAGGGTAGATGTTCTAATTACTGTGTACTTTTTCAGGCATCAACAGTTCGTGAGCTTTAAAGAAATGACCTAATGCAAAGCCAAAACACAAAGCCAAAGCAGAAAAATAACCTTGAGAACAAATCAAATTACTTCAAAGTTACAGACACTTGTATCTAGGCAAACATTCACCTTATGCAAATGCTTCCCAGTTCAGATTAAGTTTTGTTCTTATTATCTGTCATGGGAAGCAATAGTGATGCATGTGTCACATGATTTTAATTTGTTGGTTAATAAAATATAAGGTTATTTATTTCAGTGCAAGTACTTCTGAGCTATGCCAAGAGAGCAATTCCCAAAGGCAGCTGGAGGTACTCCTCACATCAAAACTGCAGGACAGCTACTGCCTGTTGGAAAGAGGGGAGGAAAAATATGATGCAAGGACATGTTATAACCAGGTTTGGGGCTGGAAAAGTTTAAGAAAAAAAAAATCATGAGTCCAAATGGAAAGAAAGCTGAAGGAGGAGAGAAAAGTAGGAGGTGTGCAAGCAGAGGGCAAGGAGCCACATCTCCTCTTGCATCACCCAGCACCAGCTGTGACCTGCACCCACATCTCACCAGCAAACTCAGGCCTGGGCATCCCTGTCATCACACCAGAGACAGAACCAGAAAGTTTCCAAACATATTTGTTCCCAGCTCAGAAAACAATGGACAGCACATGGAGAAATACTTAACCCTTGCCTACTATCAAATTTCACTTTAGAAAGTAAGTTAGCAGTTATGCTTAAGCAGAGGCTTTCCAATCTGTCAGCATCCCAGAAGGAGGATGTCTTCTTTCTGCCACACTCCTCCTCAGGGTGATTTATTCAGCCTGTGATTTGTGTGGCTGAGAGCTGCAAGTGGCAACCAGCAGCCCAAGGTGCAGAGATGGGCCAGCTGCAGCACAGCTGCTCCTAAAGCAGGCAAGTGACAGCTTCCTACTGAGGACAACATTTCTAATTACTTTAAAAGCACTCCAAGCTTCCAAATCACAGCTGAAAAGGCTGCCTCAGTCTTCCTTAATTCAGATGGAAGACCAGAACATCGAGATCTACAAGGAAATAACCCTCCCAGCCAACCAAAACCCCCATGAGTTGGGAGCAGAGCGCAGGCAAGACAGAGCTGGAGGAAATGAAACAAGGCAACTTCTTCATCCTGTTTTCTCAAGTAATTTAATTTTGAGCAACTTGACTCCATACATGTTTTAAAACAATAATTTCCATTTTTTAATTAAGATCACGATTGTAAGTTGAAATTGCTTCCAGTAACATTAAACTGTTCCGTAAATGCTCAGCATCCACCCCAACATCTTGTGCCTCATCAGGAGAACTGCTGGCACACACAACACCTTGAGCCAGGGGCATAAGAACAAATGGGTTGATGTTGTGTTTTGATGTTGTCTGTGTGACAAATTTAGAATCTGCTGTTCCACATCACTTAAGGAATACAATCCTAATGAGTCATCTGAAACGCTCTACATGAGGCAGAATGAGGATAAAAATTCCAGTGTCTCTTCTCTATAGGTAAGTAATATAAGCAAGGTGAATCCTCAAAATGAAAACACAGGCTCAAGAACTGATGTTGATACTGCTAGGAACAACATTTTACCTCTAATGACATAAAACAGATTCAAATAATAAAAAAAAAACCACAAGCAAAAAGCAAAACAACAGGTAAATTAAGACTGCCTTAAAGCTCTTATTACAATTAGGATGGAACTTCCAACTTACTGTTATTTTAAAAGAGCAGAACAAATCAAAGCACAACCAATACTGCTGACCATACAGCCAATCCCTGTGAAAGCACTTTTGTGGGACAGTTAAGATTTATAAGAAGCAGATTGAAAAAGAAATCCACGTCTGAAAACTTGGTTTTCTTACATTTTAGAGTTGAAAGTTCATAGGAGGGGAATAATCACTTTTAAATACTCAACTAGACAAAACAACAAACAAAATGAAAATTCAAATTCAGAACCTGGCCACCACCAACACCACTTGCTTTCCTGAGTCAGACATAATTTTGTGGGAACATTTTCATCTTTTAAATCTCTGCCTTATCTTAGTAACTACTAAGAAAAGACAACTGATGTGTTTTTAGAATGGTCACATAAGTTATACAGAGAACAAGAGCTCAACTCTTGGAAAGCTTTAATCCTTGGAGTGCTGGTATATTGGAACCTAAACAAATAAAGAAAACACCTGTCTGCAAAGACTGTGCCCACCAGAATGCTCCAGACCACATTCACCACAAGCAGGTTGTTGATATTTACAGTGAACAGCCATCAGAAAATCTGGGAAACAAGAGACAGACACCTTGGGTTTGATGCTTTGCAACACAAAACTTTTACCTGCTCTCACATCACCTCAGTGCAAACACAGTTTGATGACCTACTTACACTGCAGGGTGTCAGGAACCAGACAAGAGGGAGACACTTGTCTCTTGGAAAGGAGCTGTCTTCCCAAATTAATGATTTTGCTCCAGATTAGCCATTAAGGGCTGGTCTACACATGCTGTGCCAGTATTGCCACACAAGCAAACTTTAATGTTCAAGTAGCAAAGCTGTCCTTCGAAACTGAAGGGCAATAAAATTGGGGTTTGATGATTTATCCCTTACCAGCACCAGTGTTTTGGCCTTCTCCAGAGAGCATCAGCATTTTAAAATGAAGTTGGACCTCCAACAAATTGTTCCAGCAAAGACATGCACCAAAACCTAAAACATGCTCACAAGGATGACTCAGTCCCAAAAATGACAAGTGAGTACTTGGAGATTTTGCATCACTAAGGAGAAAACAAAAAATCTGCTTTTGATGCAAACATGAGGTCAATTTAGTCTCCTGGTCTGGGCTTCCTTATGTAGGTTTTAGTCTTTCAAGTACAAGCTTTCCATGGTCAATCTAATTAAGTCCCAGTTAGGACTGACCATTTTAATGGTGAAGTTTTTCATGTGTCTGCCTTTATCCCTGCAACGTTTTCTCCCATAAAGGCTGGTCTTTCTACGTGCAAAAAAACTCCTTAATAATCACATTATTAAACAGGTCAGACATAAAAACATGATGCAGCAGTTCACTCCACCCACCACCATCCTCCAAAAAGATATTTTACAACCAAATCAGAAGGTTTCCTTTGAGGTCGCACCCTGGCCTTTAGCACCACATATAAAAGTCAGTCTTCACCACACCCTGCAAAGGGTGCCAGCTCTCAGAAGATTTTGGCTATGCCTCTCCTATGTCTCTCCTATGTCTCTCTCCTTAAGATTATCTCTAACTCCAACTTCAGATCTCAAGGCAAACGAGTCCATTTAACAGCTCAGCACAAAAACTTGCAAAGTTGCTTTGTTTGCTTTAAGAGAAACAAAAACTATGACATATAACTTAATTTTTTCAACCATTGAAAAGTTTAAGTTAGGCAAAAATGTGGCTTCCTCCCTTTCCATAAGAAAAGGAACAAGGTAATTCCTTCAACAGCAGCACAGGGGACCTGTACAGGGCTCATGGGCTTTGCTCAATGAAGAGCTTGTTTACCATGAAAATCTGAAATTACCCTGATTACACTGAGCTCATCCAGAGCTAGATTGTAATCTAAATTGGAAATCTACCCTCAACCAGAGTGTCTTGCCTAAACATGTGAGTTAGCCCTAAGTAGACAGAACACACACTCAACAAACTGTGCCCAAGGATGGACCCTGACAGTTCTCAGCAGCACCAAGGACCTGACGTTTCATTTCACTTTGAGTTTCTTTAGCCAGCACAGAAAACAACCCAGCAACTGCACCAGCTGAGCTTGCCAACGAGTCACACAGAAGCAGAGCACATCAGCTGCTGGGCACCTGTGGTTCTGCACCCTGTGCATGCCACAAAGCACAGCTCAGGCTCATCTCTGATGTGGTGGAGCACACCTGGTTCAGCAGTCACTGCTCATCTGTGACAGAAACACCTGCTGGGTTCACAGAGGTGGTTTGGGTTTGGTTTTCTTCTGCTCGACTTGACACTCAAGTCCACTCACTGAACTGATTCCCAGCAGTGTCAAACTTTTCAGGCAGCAGTTTGGAACCAGGACTTCCTCAGAAAAACAAGGGAAGACGTTTTTGAAATAGAGTTTTAAGCCAAGAAATGAAGAGTGTCTTACTTGAAATATGTCTTCTTTCAGATTAACTCCACTTTTAAACTTGTTAAAAATGCTTTTTTAGAAGAAACAAGTACAGTGTTATACAGTACCCATGCTGCTAAATTTGCTGTTAAATATGTTTAAGAAATGCAGTGCTGTGCAGCACATGTCTAATAACCAAAATATTCCTGTATTATTATTTAATTAATTTAATTTTATTCCTGAAAATATTATTATTTAACAAACACCAATAGATCTGCTGGGAAAACTTGGATTAACCAGGTTTTTATACCTCACTTATCCTTACAGCACAGGGGAGCAATAAGCAACAGAGTTGGAGAAAGATTTTCATAATTGATGGTAAGTATGAAGTCAAATGGACAAAATTCTAAGTGCATGAGTAGTGTTGTGGAACAGCTGGAATACGTTTGGAATCCAACTGAGGGAAGCACCGGAATTCTGGATGTGCCCAGAGCTGGAAAACAGAGATCTGCAAGACTTTCACAGAAAGCAATGGCACAGCCAAGATGAAAAAGGAACCAGGAACATGGATTTCATCAGCACAGGAATCTCCACCACAGAGCACTCCCCATGTCCATAAACAAGAGCTGCAGCAGGCAGCCCACATCGTCCAGGGGATGTAAACCACCATGCCTGAGGACACAAACCAGCCACCAACCACATGGTATTAAGGACATGCTTCCTTGATAGGGACAAGGACTTTCAGGGCTGTGCATAAGCAGTGATTTATTTTGGTTTTTTTGACATATTAAGCTACGGCAAACATAAAATATGAGAGGCAAAGACAGGAGTGGAGACTGCCCTGTGCATGGGTAGCACTACATTGGTACTCAGTACCAGCAGAGAGAGAAACTTCTGTACAATATTCAGAATAAGAGTCTGAACAGCGAGGGAACAAATCCTTTCAAACCATTCATTACTGTTCATATTTCAGTCCACACCAGAAAAAAGTTCCTTTAGTAACTGCTGATGAGACCAACACAAACAAAACAGGTTCAAAGAATTAAAAAAGAACACCACCAAAAAAACCAAAACAGAAGTGAAGCATTTCTGACTCATCAGCTCCAGACACATCAGCCCTGTTCCAGCCACAAAATACACTGTAAATCAAGGAAAAAAAAGAAGAATAAAAAAGGTTTTTTTAATAATAAAGGTTTTGCCAAACAAGGCAATTAATACAAGTGTAAAGGCAACCTAGAGAGTATAAATTACCCAGACATCCCAAGCAGCCCATCCTGCCACACCTTCCATCCCAGCTCGCCTCTTACGTCAGGCACGCAGATGAGCTGCACGTCTCCAGGTACAAAGAAAGGACAAGAAATTTCATCTCTAGTTCTCCTGGGTAAACAAGATGCTCTGATTCCCAGTTCTCCCTCTGCCTGACGTGTAGCAGCAGCCCAACTGTATTTTTTTTTACTATTCTGGGCTGGGTAAGAGCCTTATGGCTTCTTCCCTTCAGGCGATCTCTAGGGGCTTGTCGGAGCAGGAATATAATTAACAACTCCCCATTCAAGCCTGGTATAGTGACTTCTAAATCCCTTTTTAAACCATCAACTTTTAACATACCTTTATCACTGTTGCCCCTCAACTACTTATCCAAACATAACATGCATGTAGGCACTTCTGAGTTGTGCCAGGCAGAGTTTCTGGCCAAGGCAACTATTTTGATTTACTGCCTCTCAAAAGTCACAGAGACTTTACAACTCAGCTACTAAAACATAATAGGGAGCATTTAAATTTAATTTTTTTTTAAACCAAAACCAAAACAAAACTATGTCAAATTAAAAAAAAAAAAAAAAGTCTGGAAGCAAATTCTGGCCTGATCTGTTTCTGACTTCCTACTGCCAGGGCAGCCTCCAGAGCTCCCAGGAGACTGCCAGAAACAAACTTCTCAAAAGAAACCTTGAAGACAACAATGGCTTTAGAGCCCTCCTTGACAGTGCAGTTACTACAACACTGCCCTGCACACCCAGTGAAGAGGGAACAAGCCCTGGCACAATTACAGCATGATCTGGCTAAAGCAGAACTTGGGAGCACGGCGTTCTGACAACCAAACAGCTCTCAGCTCCAGCTGCCATTTGTGTTCCTGACCTCAATATTCATCCCAAATTGAAGAAAAGTTTTAAAACACTATAAAAGGTCTCTATAAATGTCAGTAAAGACCAAACAGGCACCAGGAAATAAGCAGCAGAAGCTCCTGGCAGGTGTTGGTTCCTACTTGACCCTGCTCTACAATATTCATTGTCCAACAGGTGTAACGAGAAGTGCCCAGTGGCACCTCCAGGGTGCAGGAGGCACATCCCAGCCCACCTCCCACACCAGCACTCACAGATGCTCCCAGACACACTCACACAGGGATGGAGCCTTAGCAGGCTCCCCTTGTGACAACTGCAAATGCTCCAAGTGCCAGCACACAGAGGAAAAGGCAGGAGGTCATTGATGGGGGCACATCCCTCCACAGCTCCATGGAAATCTATTTCAGCACTGCCCGTGGCTGTGCAGGGTCTGACAAGGTCTGCAGTGTTTTAGGAATGTCAGAAGGTTGAACAGGACAAGTGAGAAGATGCAAAGGCTGTCAGGTTATTTCTGACCAAAACCCATTTACAAGCACTACAGCTATTTATAAGTACGTAAAAATAACGTGAACTTAACCTTACATTTACATTCTTGTTTAGTTATATTATGCTCCTCTGAAAAAAGATTTAAATATGATTACTGGTCCATTACTGAGTTTGAAAAGCCTTGGGGAACGGTAGAGAACACATACAGCCATCTGAAATCTGCTCACGCAGATGCGTGAAAATCAAAGACAAAACTTGCTGAGGTAACAAAAATGTCTTAATTCAATTTGTAATGCAGCAGCACAATCCCTGCGTAACAACATTACATTTGTCTAAGAATATGGGCTTAAATATCCTCTTTGTTGAGGTAGTTCCCACGTGCTCCCTGTGTTCCAGGCAAGCAGACAGTAGGTGAGCAAAATATAAAGAGCTGCAAGTTTCAGCTGGCCAGGAACGACTCATGCCAGACAGTGACAGATCTGTTGGGATGGGAACATCTGCTGCTACTGCTGAGGATACCAGGAATGCTTGGACCAAATCTATCCTATAAAAGGTTGGCAGATCTATGCCACAAGTCAGGCCAAACTTACTAGTGCAAGCATGGTTTGCTCAGGGAAAAGCCCTCTCATGCCACTGTAATTTACACCAAGCTCTCAAACGAAATAAATTAAACCAGGGCAATGGATCTACACTAAGGCAATTGCCAGGACAAAGAGTGCTACCAAAAAAAGGGCAGGTTTCTGGCTGATTTGTTTCAGAAGAGAAAACCAAAAGCTAACCTGGCTTGAATATAACCACTCTGGGATGCACAGCAGCATCACCCTGAGCCAAACCACACTTTGTCCTGCGGTGGTTTCTTCCTGAGGAACCCTCCTTTTCTCAGGCTCAGGAACATACCACAAGATGTTAGAGATATGCAGGGAGACTTCTGTGCTTTGTACATGGCAGGATTTGCTCCAGGGGGCACACAGAGGGATTAGATGAACCTTTACATATAAAGGAATTCTGTAGGAATTCACACAATCACCCCAGACCTCACTGGCCTGAGAGAGCTACAAACCACTTGGTATTAAGCAGTTGAGGCAAAACCTCAAGAATGAAACTACCACAAAAACTAAAATTCTTACTGGCCCCACAGGCTGAAAATTTTAAAATTAAACAGGGTTTTTTTTTATTTTTCTGTACTTGCAGAAGCCACCCTATGCATCAGACAGGCAGGTGGGGCCCATGACACCAATAACACTTCCAGTGTGTTTCTGTGCCCCTTCATGCCTTTTTCTCTCTCCCTGCTGAAGCTGCTATCTTTGAGCTGCATGGATAATCCAGTTGCCAAATAACTAGTGGGAAAACACATCACTATAATTTACAAGTGTCCTACTCATAACCAGTCAGCCAAACAGCTTCCATGCAAAACTCAAAAACAGGTAACGCTCCTCTCTCCATGGCTGCACAAATCCTTCAGCACACACAGACTGCTCACACCCAACCACCCCCTCACAAAGTCCATGCCTACTTATTTTCCTACTCACACCCTAAACTAGGCACTCATGCAAACCCTATAGCTTCTGAACTCGCCCACCAACTTGCCCACAGCCACAGCACATAATGAGACAGCCAGACACTGAAAACACCACATCAACTCATACTTCCACTGCTTCACTTCAAGGTTCACATAAATGATTCTTTTTATTCCAAGTTTTACTTCTGAAAGTACTTAATGGATTTTTCTGAGCTTTATATTGGAATTTTTCAAATGAGAACAATCTGAATCAATTGGCAGTTGGAGACTGTAACAGCCTGTGGTACCAGAGCTTTGGAATCAGCTACCCTTAAAATAAAGGGGCAGGAAATTCTTGTGTCTCCTGCAATAACTGTTTATATAGAGGCCTAAACTGATTTTCTTTGAAAAACCAACACTCAAAATAAATGGGAGCTGCACAGACTAGGTACAAGGTGGAGATTAACTTCAACTCCCAAAAAAGCCACTGTGTTTCCTTGGCCAGAAACACAATGCTCCAACACTGGCAACCTACCTGACCAATCCTACCCAATGTGAAGACCAGCTGGACTAAGAGAGAGATCCTGAAGTGATAAAAAGAAGAGAGACAGGCAGCAAGTAAAAATTAGGCTCTGCAAAGTTAGGTAATACAAATGTATTTCCAAATGTGCCATACAAGAACTAGGTACTCGTATTTTTGCTTCTTTACATCTTGAAAGCCTGAGGAGAAGACATGAGTAAGCTTAAAAAAAAAAAAAAAAAAAAAAAAAACCACAAAGCTCACACTTAATCATATTTATATATTAATGCATGTAACCTACTTTCACACATAGTTAATGAGTTCCTTCATGAGATTTGAACCTGAACAATTCTGAGTTTAAAAAAACCACAACTCTAATGACTACAAGTTTTGTTGCTAATGTAGTTGTGTCTGGAGCTCTTATTCCTCACTCACAATTAACCCATGTTTCCCCAGCACATTTTTCAGAGATTGACAAAATGCAAAACTTAAAGATGAAATTCTGTGAAAAGGCACTTCTCCATAGGATAACATACAGTATCTTTTAGTTAAGCATTTTCTTTCACAGTAAAAAAAATGGACATTTTCTGTAAACTCATCCTGCTGTAGCAGTAGAACAGCAGTTTTTCCAAGGACATGACCTCTTACCACCTACAGCAACTCTTCTGAAACCTGATGTCAGGCATATGGTCATCTAAAATATGATGCCCAATGACCTAAAAAGCATTCAGGCATTTTGAAGAGTATGAATCAATGGCTCATTTCTATTTCACATCTTTGATTTCTTTCACCACAGTCTTCCAAACCTGCTGCTCAAGACAAGCAGCGATGAAAAATTATTAGTAGCACATAGGCTCCACCATGTCCTTTTTGCAAATTCTTGATGATCTTCCTTCTATGTGCATTTTATTTCATATCTCAGCTCTGCTAGCTCAGATGATGCAGAGAACTATTTACTTAAGCCTGTGCATGATCACTGCTATTTAAAAGTTATTCACCAGCCCTATATTCTATTTATTTTCAGTTTATTTTTGTACTTGAGAATGTTTACACTGTACTTCAATGGTCACCCAAAATAATGTATTGCCTAAAAGCAGATGATATGACACTGCAGAAGGTTGAATTTTTTCAGACTGTAGCATAAAGAATTCCCATCCTCACCTAGCAAAAAAATGCAAATTTTATGACAACTTCACAGGAAGCAGCAGCTGGAAGAAATGTCCAAACAGTACAAAAAGTCTGCTACAGAATTATGTTAATCCTGTGTTTAAATGGTACTGAAGGTCTGGTCCTACTTTACACATGAAGACAAAACAAATGCCTTTATTACTACAAATGAGTGGACTTAAAACCCTTTGAAATTAACCACTTGTATGTTTTGTTTACCTGCTCTGACATGCAGACACGTACCATAACACCTCGTGGAGGGTATATTCTTTTCACCTGCTGTCACTGGACTTGTCAGCACCGAGTGTGATGGGCTTCAGACTGGTGTCAGCAGGACTTCCCATGACCTGGGTTTCCCTGCACACACAGCCCAGGAGCTGCTGAAACCATGACTGTGCTAATGCAGCTCATCCTCCCCAGCACTCGCTGTCAGTGGCACAGTTCTGACTGCACATGCTGGTGACAGCCCTGCCAAGAGCTGCCAGCGATCCTGGCACCGCCAGGCTTTGTCCCTCTGGCAATTTCTGAGCGATGTTCTTAGATGTTGTGGGGGCACAAGCGATGTGGAGACAATCCTGTATTTTTATTTTTTCATTTAGAAGCCGGTGTACTTCAGAACCCATGACCACCACCTGGAGCCCTGTCTTGCTAAAAGACATTAAGGAGGAAAAAAATGATGCTGAAGTGCTGACTCGGTGCGGCCGAGGGACACACAGAGCCCAGCATCTCACAATGCCCCTGGGATGCTGCCCCTCGGCCGGACACCTCCCTCACCATCCTCACACTTCACTCTTTAGGGGTTACTAGGTCCCACCAGGCGCCTGGCAGCAATGAAGTTGTTGGGGGGATTTTTCCCCTGCTGGGTGACACAGCCTCTCAGAGCTGGAAAAGCAGCGGTGTGATGCCGAGAACACGACAGCTCCTGCGGAGGGGCCCGGCGACACCGGCCGGAGGCAGGGAAGGAGGGAAGGAAGGAAGGAGGCGGCCCAGCAGCTGCTCCCACAGAACAGCTGGTGTTGGAAGGTAGTTCTGGAGATCACCCAGCCCAGCTCCTCTGCCCAGGCAGGAGCAGGGCAGGAGCTCCTACCTGGAGCAGGTGACACAGGAACGCGTCCAGCCGGGGTTTGGATGTCTCCGGAGAGGGAGACTCCACACCCTCCCTGAGCGCCCGGGCCAACTCCGGGCCGAGGCGCAGCCGGGGTCCGCAGACCCCCCCGCCGGCCTTCCCCGACTCCTCCGTCCTCACCCGCGGCGGATCCCGCTCCTTACATAACCCCGGCCCCGCTCCCCGCAGCGCGGCCCCTCCGAGCGGCCGCCCGGGGGCCGCGGGCCCGGCCGTACCTGATGTAGGGGCTGGCGGCCGCCAGGATGTTCTTTTGCACCGGGATCTCCTCGCCCTCCAGCACCAGGTGCGCGTCGCAGAACCGCGTCTCCTCCCGGAACGAGCTGAGCGCCCGCAGCAGCCGCGCCGGGTGCTGCGGGTCCGACACGGCGCTCGGGCCCGACATGGTGCTGCTGCCGCCGCCGAGCCGGGCCGGGCCGGGCCGGCTCAGTCCCTGCCCTCACACCATGGCTGAGCGCCCGCCCGCCGCTGACATCATCTCCCGGCATCATCTCCCCGCGCCGCCCCGCGGGGGCGGCCCGGCCCGGCGGCCTCGGGCACCGCGGCCCCTCCGCGGGCGGGGCGGGGACGGCCCGCGGAAATCTCGGCTTTGTCTCCTCATGGCTTTGGAATGTCACTAAAGGAGGTGCAGAGAAGGGAATGGAGCTGGGGAAGGGGCTGGAGCGCCAGGAGGGAGCTGGAGGGGCTCAGCCTGGAGGAAAGGAGGCTCAGGGGGAACATTCTGGCTCTGCTCAACTCCTGGCAGGAGGAGGGAGCCGCGGGGGGAGCAGACACTTGTCCAGGCAACGAGGGACAGGACAAGAGGAAATAGCCCTAAGCTGCGCCAGGGGAGGTTTAGGTTGGACATTCGGAGAAATTTCTACCCAGAAAGGGTGATCAGACATCGGAACGGGCTGCCCAGGGAGGTGGTGAAATCACCATCCGTGGAGATGTCCAAGGAAAAGACTGGAAGTGGCACTCCATGGTCTGAGTAACATGGTGGTGTTTGGTCATAGATTGGACTCAATGATCCCAGAGGTCTTTTCCAATCTAATTGATTCTGTGATCCCATAAAACTGGCCTTTTATTTATTTATTTGTTCCATAATATGAGCTGGAGGTGAGTGTTACAGGTGTAGGCACAAGGAAAAGTAAGAGAATGAGAATTAAATACAGCAAGATTCATTGTGGCAGTGTCCCTTTCCACAGCTGCCCACAGGAAATGTGGCCTTTTCCAGCAAAAAAAGATCTTCTTTAGGACAGTACATATGATAAATTTTAGGCTCTTTATTATCGTGCTTAATTGCACATTAAGAGATTACTTGACTCCATCTGCTTTCTTAACAGCATCCAACATTAAAGTAGTGAAACTATTTGCACTGAGTGAAAGTGTTTCACAAACTGTGATCTGCTCTAAAACAGATCTGCTCTAAAACAGACACCCAGTCAGCAGCTCCCTGTGCTCCCTGTGCTGACAGGCACTGGGATCTCCCAGCCTCTGGAACACCCAAATGGATGTCATGCTGCCCATTCCTTCACTGGGAAAACAACATTTTCAGAGGGTCTGATCTAGTAAAGCTGTGGTGGGTCAAATGCTTTTATTACTTTTATTACTTGCATTTCAGTGAAATGTAACAAAATTCTATCATTCATTTGGTTTGATGGTGCCTCCAAATCATTTTTCCACTCGGAAGATGAAGCAGGGTATCTGGAAAGGACCCTGTAGGAAATGAATGCCTTCACAAAGGCAGCCTTGTTCTTTCCAAGCTGGACACAATGCTGGTTTGTTGTGCAGATGGAGACTGCAGCTGGGACATCCTCACACATCACCCATCGGTCCAAACCCTGCACCCAGGGCCTGGGTGAAGAGTGTGCTCAGCCCTGTTGGGGCCATGGGGCCAGGGAAAATGCAGATATGTTTTGCCAAGTGGCTGCAAGGCTCGTGGGGTTGTTTCATGACAGAGTTCATGAAAAAGTAGAGTCTTCTAATTGAGCTCAAACTGAAGAAAGAGATGAGTCTGGCCAAGGGCCAGTGTTTTCAGAATTGTTGATCAAAGATAAGCTTTATCACAGTTGGTCCCTAAAAAATAAATACTACCATCTCAGACTAAAGCCAGGCTTTAGAGCTGAGCCCTTGCTGAAGTGACCCCTGGCTGGAGAGGGGTCACAGTGAGGAGCACCATCCTGCAGCTCTGAGCAGGAGTTTTAGGAGCAGAGGATGTAGGACAGAAGACCAAACCCCCAGCAATGTGCATGAAACACCAGTGGCTGTGCAACACCTGTTGTCGTACATGCCCATTTACAAATATTAGAAGGCCACTTTTTTCTTGCTTGGGTGTAATTATGCAGGATGTAGGTGTAGGCTGAGGATCCACAGGACACATTCTCAGCTCTCTTTGAGGGTAATGAAGGCAGAGAGCACACTGCTCCTTGGCTGCAGGGGAAAGATGTGTTTTGCTTGTCATTAATACTCAGGTAATTGCAGGCCCAAGGGAGCAGTGGTTTAAATTATTGTGAAAGCTGTCATTGAGTGGCCTGGTTATTTGAAAAGAAAGACACTGGTGTGTTTCCCTGGCACCTGCACAGATTGGTACAGAAGCAAACATTGTTGCATTTCTGGTTTTTAACCTGTCCTCGTAAACACTGTTTCTGCTTCCTCCTGCTGCCTATGTGGGGCAATGGGACAAGGTGTAACAGATAATATCCAGTTCCAGAGAACAAATTCATTGTTATACCTTGTTATTTGTTCCATTTAATGAATGCATTAACAAAAAAAACCCCACCAAACCAAAACAACAACAAACCAAACCACTCTATCAAGGTCCATTTGTAGCATCTCTGAGGTAATTAATTATATGTATGCATACCTGGGGCCTGGTTCTCTCACTCAACTATGTATTTTTCCTTTAATGGAGATACTTATCTTTACTATTTTTTATTTGCAGTCACTCCATCTAGATTTGTGTTAAGCCATTATTATAATCATTCCATGAATTTTGTTGGGCTAATTTATGACTTAAATTGGTGCAAAAGAAGAATCAAACCTTTCTGGCCCTTGAGATTTCATTCATAGCAAAGGGTGTCAGAAGCAAACCAAATGACACTCATTACCACGTGCCATGTTACCACATCAAAAAAACCCCACGAGCCTTGCAGCCACTTGGCAAAGCATATCTGCATTTCCCCTTGCTTCTGTCAGCCTGGAAATGATAGTGTGTTACCATATTCAGGGCAAATGTTTCATCAGATTGGTATTGCAACCACTAAACACATTCTTGAACAAATTTGTGATTAGCTGTATGGTTTTATTCCTATTGTCTCTGCTACAGGAGGATACTGGGATTAGCAAATGCAGAATCATTTTACATCACTGTTTTTCTCCTCAGGTTAACTACAAACTCAATGCTAATCAAATCCTGTGTAGTACTGACCCAGGGAATAGGGCACATCTCGTTTGAAAAATCATACCCAAGACAAGTTCTTATCATTTATTTTCTGCATTATTTCTACATGAATGTAAATAACACATTTGCTTGCTTAGACTACAGGTTGTTTTTATGATGAGTGTGTCCCCTATCCTGTCATCTTTACCAGTAAAAATTATCTCCTCAGAAGTCAATAACTCCTGTATCCAAACCTATGATTATCCAAAAACAACCCTGTGAGTACTACAGAAGAAATTCTAGAGACAAACTCTTAGAAGAAAATCTGTAACAATGGTTAGACTTTTGATTGATTGCCACCTTTTAATTCTAGAAATATATTTGTGGACCTTTGTTAAATCCAAACTTTTTCATATGAAAAGAAACAACCCCAGAGCTGATGTCTTTTGCCAATATCACAAGTCAATCTTCTCTTCCAGTACTGGTTCTATATTATTTACAAAAATGGAATTAAATTTCTTCTTTAGAAGATAAAGTTCTATTAAATACTAATGGTAATATGCCTTGGAAACACTAAAAGTGACTATTTCTGCAGACACACCTTACTGCTGAAGTGTTTATTTCCATTTTATGGAACATGTAAACATTTGAATGCCCAAACCTGCATATGTTAACTAGATCTGACCACAGTGTTTGGTTTTTTTTACATTAAAAATAGCCTGAATATCTATATCCTAACAAAGTGCAAAGACTTAAGCAGAGGAACAGAGGTCTGGTTGTTACAGGAACTGTGGATGATGTTGGTTCAGTTCCTGCTCTGCCACAAACAGGTTAAGTAATCACAAAGAGTAATCACCAAGCACAGATTCTCATGTGGTGGGGAGGTAATAAATGACAATTTCATTCTGTTTCCTTCCTGTGAAACACTGTGAGCAGCACTGAGGGCACGTGTGTGTCAAAGTGAGAGGTACCTGAGCTGTGTGGTGATACAGACAGACCAGATGAACACCGAAAATGGATGGATGTGCACCTCCATCAGTAAAGATGCCTCCAACAGCAAAGATATCTACAATGAGAAAATAAAATTCAAAGCAAAAGAATCTCTCACTTAAAGAAAAGTCAATAACTCAAATCAGGAATACAGTGGCAGGGGAAGGGGTAAGAAATACAATCTCTGTAACACAACCAGTCACACTGTGCTTGGCACTTCACTTTGTGTTGAAATGTGCATTTTAATTGTGACTGTGAGTCAGAGTTGTGCACTTTTATTAGGAAGCATCTGGTACAGACAAGGATAAACACTTGTGAGAACATGGGTGCTCCTAAGCAGACATAAAGGAATGCTCATTTATGGCAATAACAGCTCCTAGTTTCAGCTGCTGTGGGGTTCAATGAGGCCTAAATTAGATCTTTCACTCTTTCCCTAAACTGTTTTTCACACATGTGTGTCTGAGTTCTGCTAGGAATACACTGCCCTCATTCACATACACACTGCTATTAACAGAGAATAGTGGCAATAGCAAACAATTCTTCTTGTCTTTTACACAATGTAATCATCTAATCACATGAAATGCCATGGCAGATATTCTGCCAAGGAAAACTGATTTAAATAATAAAATAAAAACTGCTTAATATTGAATGTCACTAAAGTATATTTGAATGCTACATATAACCATGTACTCCATTTCAATAAAGTTACTTGGTTTTGTCAACATACAAGCTAAAAATACACCATGAAATGATTAGAAAAGCTGGAGGAATGGGTTAGGTTCTGGATAAGAAAAATGTAGCACCTCAGGATAATACTTTGGTTATGGTAGAGTTTAAGAAATCAAGCACCAAGAGAATATATTGCCATGAATTATTGGTATCATGGTAGATAGTTTAACATGAGGTTTTCTGGCAGGAGACCACTTTCATTGTCAGCTGCAGTCTTGCAACAGCCCATGGAAGTTACATGACCTGCAGACATGAGTGACTCATGCCATGTGTCACCCTATGAATACAGTACTTCATTTGCTCAGAAAGCTTTGTTCTACTCAAAGAAAACATTTCTTGTTTCCTTTCTCTCCTATTCCTTGCCCCACCAGCTGTATTCAACATTAGCACTTCAATATTGATAATTCTTCTTTTGGAATAATGATATACCAGTTATGCACACAATTATTTGTAATAAAGTCATTTCTGTCTCTTTTAAGAGATTATATGTAGATATTGAGAAGGTTATAATTAGTCATTTCTTATCATAAGAGAAGGCTGTTCCTGAAGGATATTTTCCCACATTCACTAGAAGGTTATGTCACTCTGTGCAATACAACAAATAGATTTTATTCAGTCTCAGTTTTCATGTCTTGCTGTGGTATAAACACTCCATGCAGGTCCATATGCATTTCCACATTCACTATGGCTCGACCCAGCTCTGTGAATGTTTTAGCATCCAAGACAAGTAGGAAAGGTGGATCCTTTGGATCACTCTTCACAACACAGGTCAGAACAACACCTGTGACACACAAATGAAGAATTAGAAACATAGGAAAATTTCACTAAGCAGAAAAGATAACCCCATCTCAAAGTGGAAGCATCAACCCAACTTTCTTGACTAAGAATATTGAATCTTGTAAGATTTAATACAAAACTCATGTAATCCCAGCTTTCAAAATGTTGTCATTATTTTACCCTCATCCTCTTCTTTTGCATCAGGGCTGGGAACAAAAACAGGCTCGGATGGCCAGCAGTCATTCTGTCCCCACTGGAGCATTTCCTTTGTCTGGGTGTTAAATTTTGCAATCTACATGGTTGTGACAAGAAAAGAAAAATGTCAGTGACCCTTGCAGTGGCTTTTTCCAAAGGTACAACATGAACACACTGCTGGCAGTGGGGATCAATGCTAAGAGTTAAGGCAGGTATCATCACAAGAAGAAACACCTGGAAAATGTTACATTTTGGAGTCACATTTTATGGCTGCATAATCACACAATGTTCTTTTGATTTCATTTCACTAGATTACAATTGCACCTTTCATTTATGGGTGTTTAATAGTTCACAAATGCTAACAGGCCACAAGAGAGCCTTCACTGTCAGTAATGCCCCTCACTGCAGAGAGTCCAAGACACAGAATATTTAAGTGACTTGTTCCAAATCACTGAGATTCTGTAGTAAAGCAGGAAACAGGATTCCAATTGCCATTTTCTAATCCTGAGAATTATTTTCCTTTTATTGCTACTTCCATATTGCTCAAGGCCTTCTGCTGCTCAGTAGGGTACATGTGCAGAAGAAAGGCTGTTCCTAGTGAGGTGTAGAGATCAAAGCAGTGTGGCAGACACTGGTGCTTTCTGAAGGAGCAGAGGGTGGATTTTCATCCCCCTGAGTGGCCAAAGCAATGGCCAGAGGGGGTCCCTGGCATTTTCAGTTCACTTCCATTAAGGCCTTTTCTCTACCCATAGAGATGCAGTTCTATTCTTTTCCATTCTGATCTTTAGTCAAAGAATATGTTTACACAAAAGTGAAACTATTCAAATTACTGGAGGAAGAGTTAGAAAGGATTCTCTCTTCTAGCCAAGATGACAGCACTTTCACTGACAGACTTTACCTAAGGATTAGGTTGTTGTTCTTGCATTCATTAAACTGCAACTGATGTGAAAAAAGATCTTCCTACCAGTGTTTTGTATTATATTTGAGTCAAGCAGAGATTATCTACACTGTAAATAATAACCTTGCAGAATTGTTTGAGTTATTGTCAGATGTGCTGCAATAAATTTTCTTGCATCATGCAGAAATCCAGCTCTATTTTGTAATCAGTTGTGGAAATTATAGGCAAGAACCAACAGTGACTTCAATTTGTGCTGCCTTGTAGTCACAGACCAAGAATTGTAAAGAGTGAGTTTGTCCATATAATACTCATACATTTAAATCTGTAATTTATCTTAATTTTATTTAATCTTTAAATCTTAATTAAATACTTTCCCTGTTAATCTATTTGTACTCCAGGCTGTCTCCTGGAATCATGCACATGTAAATAAAGCATTTGCTAACTCTAATAGAGACCTAGCCAGCAAAATATAAAAATTACATATTGTTTTAATATTTAAAATTTATTAGGTAGTATTACAATATCTTATTTTTCTGCTAGGTTTCCTAAAGGGAAAAAAATAAATACATACATGTAAATAATACTTCTTTTTCCTACTCTATTCTTTGTAGTTCCTGGCACATCACAGAAGGTTCAGCCCAATTTAGCAGAAAAATGAAGGTCTCAGTAGCTATTCAAGGGACTTTCATGGAACATAAAGCTGGAGTAAGAAGCCTGAGTTTATGAACACTTTATGAGGGAAATGGTACAACATGAACTTATCCTTATGAGAATTTAGGCATTTCATGTTTCTTTGCATGTGAATGGCCCACCATGGGAAAACACTGACTTTATAAATGTTAATTATACCTTTGTGGGAATTGGACTCCACTGGACTTGTGTTGCAAAGACATATTTGTATTTTTTGCCATTGTAGTCATAGTTGATGCGAGGCAGTTCTATCCCTGCATAAAATAAACTTCAAGACTTAGAAACAAGACAAGAGAAAACCTCAAATGTACATCTATAGAGACACAGCAATCTTCAGGAGGTTTTGCCCTGTAAAAAAACCTTGGAACTACTTAATAAAGGTGTTGTATAGACTTTGAATGTCTGAATTTCTAAGAATCTGAGGATGGGTACTGACATAAGTAAGCCAGGGCTGTTAGTTCAAAAGGCAACAATTTTTTATTCTTAGGGATTCATTAGACTGGAATTTATGAGGGCTTTTCTGGTTTGGGTTTTTTTTCTTTCTTTATAACTGGGATAGAATTGGAGGCTACCATTCTAAGAAATTACTTCCACCTTAGGTAATTTTGTATTTACATATTTCTGCTATTATCCCCTGATAAAAGGTTAAAAATCCTCTTTCAATGGCAATCTTTATAAAATGCAGCTAAACTTGAAGTACTACTTACAACAGACTTATTTAACTAAAATTACTCTTTTAACAAATAGATTTGCAAACCATACTTATAGTTGCAAGATCAGACTTGGAATCCTGTATTAATAATATAAAACTGTTGTAGCATCAGATATTTAAAGGATGTATCTCACCTTCACATAGGATTTCAGGTTGGCAATAAATGCTTCCATCTTTCTCCTTTACAGCAGTTGCAGTAGAGGGAAGTGTCACTAAATTAGAATCCACTACAGCATCCTGAAAGAGAAAAATGCTGGGAATGTCATAGATCTCTAAAAATATGCTTCTAAGTTAGATTTTTCATCAGTATGGTATTAATATTAACAATTTATGGCATTTTAGATTCTGAGGTTTTCATTAGAAATCTTGTTGCACTCAGAGTATTTTATTATAACATAGAATAATTATTTTGAATCACACTGAGTCCTTAGAAATGTTTAGATGCACATGGCTATGGCACAGAAGTACCATAAATTTGAGAATTTAATGAATGAAGATGGGTTTCAAGGAAAAAGGTGTCAAATTTTCACTGCAAGTCACCAAGGTTAGGTTTTTGCACCTGCTAAAACTCAAGTGCAAAAATAGGTGTGATATACTCTATAATGTCCTACTGCTGAATTCTTAAGATTGCAGAACAGCTGGTGTGATCCATCACATCCTTTGTCATTGCTGCAGAGCTGTTTCTGAGAAAAGAACAGAGCAGCAATGTTCTAGGATGCAGAAAGAAAAAGTAATATCCATTCCAAAGGTATCAGGCAGAAACTTGCCCAGGTTGCTGGGCAGTATAAAATCTTCCCTGCAAACAATGATGTAAAGTGATGCTTTAAATTAAACTAAAAGATAAAATCTTTTCTCTTCCTGCTATATATCACCCTTAAATGAAATCTTCTAGTTTTAATTGAACCATTGCACCAGCTGGGAGCATGCATGTATTGTATGTGGGCTTCCAGTGAAGTGTAAGAAACAGATTGTGCAAAACCTGCATGCCCTTGCAGTTAGCAGCCAAGTGGGTCTGTCTGCTTCTGTTTGATGGCATATAACAATTAATCTCCTTGGGAAGAAAATGGCATCTTCTTCACAGCTCTGTTCTCCAGAGTGGATGGTGTCAGCACCAGGATCCAATCCACAGAACCCTGTCCAGCTGCCCACTGCCATTTCCCACAGGACATGCAGAAACCAAACCTCCTGCAAGCTCTGGGTATCACAGAATCAGAAATTTACACACGAGGCCTGGCAACTAATAATACACCAATTATTCACACTGATGTATTTTAAATTACCAATCAGAAAACAGGTTAAAAAGTAATTTTCCTTCTACCTTGTCACACTGCAGAGGAACCACAAATCTTCTGCAGGTTGGTATGGAGGTAAGTTTGACATTCTCTTCAAAGTCTTTAGTCAGGTTTTTTAAATAAAACATGTCATATAAGCTATTGTCTGTATAGGCAATAATATCAAAAATAATGTGGCCATCCTCTTCATAAGCATTTACATGGTGAAAAAACACCATAGCATCAGTGTAAAACTTGGTGGACACTTCTTTTTTAGTCCTCCTGTCAATAAAGTGAAACCAAGTCTGAAAGAGAGAAAACATTATTTAAAGCCATTCAGAATCAGCAAATAGTTATTAAGAAAACTGTTCTCTAATGGTAGCCATCAACATTCTAATCCCTGTGTATTTTTACTGAAGGTTATTAAGAACTCAGGGTTTGCTGCTAGCAGACAAGGGGTTCCAACCTGAAGAAAACCCAGCAGTAAAATGAGTGTGGAACAACTTTAAGCTCATTTTACTGTTGCAAATTACTATTTGGGCTAGGCTGAGGATTGAAGTTTTCCAGAAAAACCTGGAAAATCCCCTGCTCTCTTTTTAAGTTAAATAAATCTGCCTTGGTTGAGAGTTTCTGTGGTGCTGGTGCCCTGTACCTCAGCAAGTCCCATGTGTTGATGCCCAAAGCAAGTGGAAATAAGATCCTCAGAAAACAGTTTTCCCCTCAGTTCCCACAGTGAAAGACTCTTCTTTTGTTCAGTGCAGGCTTTTCCACCAGTGGGGCTCTCCAGCACATGCAGTGCAGCTGGAGCAGATCTCACCCACCAGACACAGAATTTTGTTTGGACCAGGAGCAACTGGATGTGTCTCAGATGCTAGAGCAGATTGGAATTTCTCTGCTAGCACACAGTATTTCTAGCAATGCCAAACAATCCTCTCTCTCAAGAGCTTCAGCCTCAGATATTATTTGAGCAATTTCTGGATATGGGAGACAGTATTCCAAAACATACAGCTTCTAAAACAACTGTGCAACATGAAAATTAAGGTTTGAGGGAAAAAAAAAAAAAAAAGAGTGACAACTGAAATGAATGAACCAGAAGAAAAACAGAACAGTGTGGAAGAGGTCACTGGCCTGCCTGATTCCATTGCTCAGCAGAAAGAAAAGTACCTTATCATCCTTGTTAAAGGCAAGGCAGGAAGCCCAGCTCACACCTCGCACGTAAGCAGTTGCCATTTTGAGGATATCCAGTCTGAAGGGCTGCTCTATGAAGATAATGTAGTTCTCTGTGATTCCAAAGCTGTGGTAGTAGCTGGGGTGGAGCAGAGAGCGGGAAGGGACAGAGCAAACCACTTCCAGGTGCTTGAAACAAGATTTCTTCTTTTCGTGTTCTGAAATTAAATGATAAAAATTAAAATTATATTCCTAATAAATTCCATTCCAAACTTGTGCTTGGATTTCTCCCAGGCAGGGAAGAACTGGTTCCTTTCAGTTTTATTTGCATTTTCCTGTTAGGAAAGTGTTTGTTTACTCCTGCATAATTAACATAGAACTTTGCATGCAGGAAGCAATGCAGTGAAGTCACTGCTGCATCCATTCAGGCACAGCCCCCTTGTCCTGGGATTTGATTCCACTGGTTACTGTCTTCAGAAATACCAGCATGGAGGAAAAATATGTTTAATTAAATCAGCAGCTTTAAAAAGGGGTTCAAATATGTCTGTGGTTTTTAACTTCTAAGGAGACGTCCCCAGATTTGAGCCCCAGTTAAAAATTGCAAACTGGGGAGGCTGTGGAAGGCCTCTGGATTGTTCAAGAAGGGACAGACAACACAATAGAAGCTGGTTTTCAACAATACACACCAAAAACCGACCTTGAAGGAAAAAGAGCATGGGATTTGCTCTGTGAACAATGGACAGCATTTCAGCAAGGGCCAGTATTGGCCAGGCTAGAGAGGAATTAACTCTATATTAGGTTTTATTTGGTCTCATGCTTTCACTATAATCATAGTATCAGCATTTGCAGAGAAATTTCATTTACAAAGAAATTAAAATTTACAACTTCAAATTATATGTACTGCCCTATAATTGTTTTAGAATCTTCATCCACAAGTAAGTTTCTTCTTACTGAAACACCCTGTTTACACAGTACTCAAGAAGAGCCTTTGTAACAGCACTTGCCCAGACAGGCTAAGCAGTTAATATGAAGTTCACAATAAGTTTAAATTAAGAAAATGAACACCATTGGTTACTAGAACAGATGTATCACCATCCTTGCCCATCCTTGCCCTTTGAAGAAAAGAAATTGCTAACAAAGTTTCTAGAAAATATCAATAACACATATTTTTTACCTGGTACAGAGGAAGGAATCTTAAATAAAAGGTATTTTGTCTTCCCTTTATCAACTATTGAAGTGCCCATGTTGAGAACATTTCCTGCACTGTCATAGTGGGGGTGAGAAGTTGCCAAATTTACAGCTACATATTTGTTGTAGTCAACCTGGAAAATGATACAATAAGAGATTTGAGAGATGTGTAAGAGAATGAAAATTGATCTCAGCTAACAGCACAAAACCACCAGATTTTTAGCCCTGGCAGCCTTATATTGGCACCCCATTTACAAATGGCTTTGAAATTTAAATAATTAAACCAAAACACTTCTGTAGGTATTCAAATGAGTTCCTTATTCAAGGCTAAATCAAGTTACAGAATCTGAATTAGAGCCACCTCTCCCTTGAAGGATTAGCTAAGCAAGTTATTCTGCAAATGCCCATTTCACCCTGAAAGCACTTTATTTAACAGAGCTGTCTGGCAATCTGCTGGAGCTAAAAGATTTCTATTTTATCTAAAGTTTGGAAATTGGACTCCAACTGTAGTGTGGGCTAGAAAAAAAAATCTTTGTATATATTTCAATATTTCAAGTTCTCATTTTAATAATTAAATAAAATCTTACATAAGGTCCTTGAAAAGTAGTCATATAACTGACCTACTGATTTTTTAATGACGTAAATAATTTTATAACTACAGATACATAATAATGGCAATCACCCAAAATAATCATGTAACTGTGCAATTATTCCTGCAACCTTCCTAGATTATGTACAAGTGAAATTGCTCAAAGCCCAGCTTTTTCCAAACTAAATAAGATTTAAATTTTAACTCAGGAGTTCTTAAAAGATCTCTTGTATCTTTTGGTATCTTCACTATTTCACTTTACCATGATTTCAAAAGTAAGACAACAGTAGAAGAAAAGCATTTTGTGTCCTGAACATGTTAAAGCATCCTCATGTGTCAGCCTGAAATTTATTCATCAGCAGACAAAGAACCAGAATGACAGATGGTGGTTTGTACCTTCTCCAATGTCTCCAGAGTCTGTGGATTAATTTTCCTGATGAAGTTAGTCTCACCAGTAGCATAAAAATCATCCCCAGCTTTCATAATGTTGATGAGACAGTTGTCTGTGAACTCAGGAATGGTGTGAGACAAATAGGAGAATGCCCTGTCCAGAGGAAATTTCATTAGAGCCACAGAAGCTGGAGCTGCTTTTCCCCCACCTGGAGCACAAGTGACCCTGCAGTGCCACAGCCCTGGGGCTGCTGTCCCTGCTGCCCCAGCTCCCTGGAAAGGCTGGGAGAGCAGAGGAGATGGACTTCTCCAATGCCCATGGCCTGGGGGAGGGTTAAGGACATGCAAGTAACTGGTTTTGACACACACATGGGCATCCAGGCCCATTCCTGCTGTCAGCTCTAGGACATGCACTGGTTTATCAGCATGGATTAATTACTCACTCTCTGTCCTATCTTGGGAAAATTTGGCCTACCAGTTCCTACCTAAAAGCTGGTAGGTTTTTCAGCTTCATTAAATAGATGGATTCATACACTCCCCAATGGAATACTTTTGTTATCAGTGTTATTCCACATCACAATTATGATTTCAAAGAAGATTGGACATCATGTAGGCTTGACAGTTTCCTTTATCAGTGTATGATTTCATCACAGTCACTAGAAGCCAAGACAAAGTTGCTATAACCTTTTTGAACCTCAAATGCCAGAGTTCCTCTATTGCTATTGGAAGAGGGAAGAAAATCTCATGTCAGGGGAACAACTTACAACACATCAGCTCTTTTGCAATAACTGCCTGTGTTTGTGTCCTTACCAAATATCAGGTTCGAGGTCACCAGAGAAAGCTCAGTGGCAAGGAGAGAAGGGTGACCTATTTGCACTATTAGTGAATCCCTACAGCCAATTTTACAAGACCAAGGATAACATGATGGCCTAGACCTCACCTTTCTGTTAAACCATCTTTAATCAAAAAATTTTCTAATTTTTTGTAGCTATTGATGCTTCTCTTTTTTTTTTTTGTTGAATAGACTTTGTATTAATACCTTCCCCATCTCTAAGTGTTTTTCTTTCTTGTTGTTTCTCCCCTTACAGAGTATCAAAATATTTCACTAGCTGGAGAAAGAAAACATTTGTTTTTTATATAATCTAATTTTGTTACTGAATAAAGCAGCAAATATTGGTGATAAAATGAATTTAAGATATTTGCCTTAGACTAACCCATAGGCAGTTCATATCTCTTGGCCTTTTCAATATTTAGCAATTGTAAATTTACAAATCAACTGTTGTATTTGTACATATGTGTCAAAGGTAAACAAAAAGACCTCTGTGCTGAAGAGAGAAGTAGATAGAAGAATCTTGTTGGGAAAAGCATTGCTTACTTGGCAAATATGTTTTTGCATGGATCTGGATAAGCCATAGTCCCAAACTCAGACACCACGATTCTGTTTGCTTCTATGTTACAGTTGTATGTGTCACTTCGGAGATATTTACTTCTGTAGTAAACTTCACCTGAGGAGGAACAAACAGGTCTCAATCACATTTTATACTTAGTCCTTCAAAAAAGTAGAGCCAGGGTTTCTCAAGCAGCTGTCCTTGAGCCAACAATAGTTGGGAATAAAACCAACAATACCCCCAGCTCCCTGTTTTAAAGGCTCTATGGCTGCTGAGACTGGTAACAATTTGTCAAGATTTCCTGACTTCCACTACTAATACTGGGGAAATTTTGAGGGGAAAGTGGGGATTTGGATAAACTGTTCCAGCAAATAAAACAATGTGTGCAAAAATGATTAATTATACAATCCATTTACAGGTGGTGACAAATCTCCTATATTGGCAAAAATTTAGTTATGGGAGTAACAGATTGCTTGAAGGAATCAACAGTTTAATGAATCTTCACTGTACTTGAACTAAGTGAGCTGTGTTTGCTTTAGGTAAGTAAGACATATTGGCAATTTAAAAAACACTGACTATTTCTTTATAATTTATTTTTTAAGGAGGTAGAGCTAGACAGGCTAGAGATCCTGCAATGGCATTAAATGCTTCCAATCACAGAAATGGGAACTAAAAAGTAAATACTAGGATTAGAGGATAACAGGAGTAAATCCCATTTTTTAAAACAGATACATATTTTCTGCCACAAGAATCCAGGTGTAAACCATCCTGTCTCACTGTGTAACAGCTGAATGGGTGAAAAATGTTTTAACTGAAAAAAAAATGGAATTGAATTGTTTAGGGTAGAGAGCTGTCTGTCTTTCCTTCGTAAGGATGACAGGCAGGAGGAGGGACTGTAGGGTGTCAAATATTTTAAGTGAGGTTTGACATGTGAAGTGACACAGTGGCCCAGTTTCTCTCCTGGCAGCTGTTATAGCTGCAACTAAATCCCAAAAAGGGGAGTGCTGGTCCTCCCTGAAACTGGGCTGTTCCTGCACAGCAGAAGAGCCTCTGGGCACCACAGTCCCTGGGGCTGAGCCACTGGAACCCAGTGAGGTTTTTGTGGGATGGGAGGCAAAGGCTGCCCTGCAGTGACCTGCCCAGGGGTGGGTGTGTGCTGGGCTGGGGTGACAGCAGCACTGAACTTCAGCACTGCAGAAGGAAGGACAAGTAAATCTCCCTGCAAACAGCCAAAACAGAGACATTCCAGCTGCTGCTGTCAAGGGTGGGGTGTCAGGGGGTGTGTGGAGAGACTTCCCCCACAGGAGGTCCCCTCTCACACACCACTCTGCAGACAAAACCCACAAGACCCCAACCCAACTCCGAACAGAATTAGCAACCCAATTCAGAACAGAATTGCCAATTAATGTGGCAAATTGGTGCCACATTAAGGCACCAAAATGTGGCTTGTTGGGTTCCTTTCAATCCAATGTGCAACAACTTACCATTTTTAAATGTAAAGCTGTGCAGCAGAGCCAGGCCATCGAACCAGTGGTTGTACTTGCTGTCCCCTATGGTGTGCATCCCTGGGCCATTTCGGAGCAGCACCCCTTCCAACCAAGTGGGCAGCTGCCCTGTAACCAAAAAGGAGTTATCAGTATTCATTTAGGCAAGGAGAATGTTCCAGGATATTTTTCTTAAAGGCAGAGGCTTCATGCAGTCAGACAGACTGTAGGTGTGTTGAGATTTGCAGTGCCATATAATTATATTGGAGTTTGGGTTAACTAAAATTTCCCCTACTCAAAAATGTGGCACTAGTGACAATCTGCATGACTATTGCTATTGGAGATTACTATAACAAAATGAGACTGCTGGAATGTAATTTGTTAATTATCAGGAAGCAAATAAAATTGGACCTTTCCTTCCTGCATTCATATTTTACAGTGATCAATTTAAACCCTTCTACTTGTGCCAGAAAAAGCTCGAGCTTATCAGAAATAAACATATTTTATAGGTTATATGATTTGCACTAGCTTTCAGCACATCAGCTTAGACTTCAGGCTAAATTAATTCCACTAAAATTTCATTAATTAGATTACACAGCGTAATATAGTGTAATTTGGGAAATGCTTTTGTGACACTAGTCATAATATAGTGTTTTGTACACAATAAAGTATATGAATATTGTACTGAAAATACATAAGTGCTGTTGAGACTTGAATCATAAATGTTCCTCATCAAATCCCTGCAAGAGATGCATCACCTACCACTAAACTGACAGAATAATAACAATTAAAGAATGTCAATAGGTTTAAAGAGATGAACAAAGGCATATCAGATATTATATAAAAAGCTTGACTTGCTTCTTTGTGCCTGTGACTCCTGAGGGAACCTTTAGGATCACACACTGCTTCTTCACACAATTCCTGCTCTGGGTATTGCCTTTGCATAAAAAGCTCTTCAGAACTTATATTTCTCCTTATCATTTAGTTTGTGATCCCACATTGATTTATGCTGACACACCTTCTTGCTAAAACCCCTTTACAATGGCTAGAAATGCCCTCCCATGGACCTTAAAAATTAACTCATTCCAACCCCTGCTGTGGGCAGGTCCACGAGACCAGTTTGCTCAAAATCCCATCCAACCTGGCCCTGATCAATTCCAGAGATGGGGCACCATCATTAGGGCCTAACTCCATCAGGGTTACAGCTCTGGAATACATGAGGTACATTAAAAATTGACACAACTGAGGAACTTTCATTATCATCATCATCATCATTATTGTTGTTGTTGTTATTTTCTAGAAGAGCCCAGAAAACTAAACCTTACTTTCCTTTCTAACACAAGAAACTCCAAGGCAATAGCTGTAGTATATTTTGATATATGATAATTTTGCTAGGAAAGATAAGAAAGGGAAAAAGATCTTTTTAAAGCACTGTGGACTTAATTTAGTTTCTGAAATTTCTGGTGCAATTCCTTGTAATTTCTGACATAATTTCATTATGAAAAACAAGGAGCAAAGGGTCAACTAGTGAGGTTTTCAGATAATTCATCTTAGCAGGAATTAAGCATTTCTGTAAATCACACTGGGCCCCAAATCAACAACCAAAAGTGCTTATATAGCTTTAAAAATGTGGACCTTATTCTTTTCTGTAATGGGTGAGGACACATTAGTGACACAGTGAAATCCCCAAATATTTGGACGTTTATTAACTATGGTAACAACAGCATCTCATGCCTGTAAAATCACATGCCTGTAGCAGAGCATGGGTTAAACGGCAGATGATTTTAGAAGTCTGATAGATATTTACAGTGTACATATTGAGTAACAAGGAGCCAAAATACTGGCAGAGTTTCAGGACTACCAAAATATTTGAAGGGGTTATGGTTCTCTTTTATTTTCTTTATCAAAGAAGGAATGTCTTGTATGTATTACCTTCTGAAATACGGAGTCTTTGTTCAAATAAACTATTGCATAATACAGATCAGGCCTGATAAGTTGTTTGTTTGCAAATAACTTCAAATGTTTTTATAATAAGTTGTTTCCTCTAGAAAAAAAACCAATTGAAAGGCATAAACCCATCAAAGCATGAAATAATTCAAAGGCATTAAAACAAAACACTTTGTCTGACTTGACACAAAATCTTTTCCAATTCAGCTGTGAAACTGAACAGCAACAAAGCCCTGAAAGTTTTAAGTTTGTACTTGGGAATGGCAGACTCCTACCATTTCTTGGACTACATATCACAAACAACACGGCCAAGATTTACTAAGCAGGGGTTCCCAGCTACAAACCTCTCCTGTAGCTGTTGGGAAAAAAAGTCTTCTGCAAAGTAAAAGAAACCGGGAAAAAGAACGAGTTGGTCGAGTGTCACCCCTAGCCTGGAGAGCCACTTTAAACTGTGTCGCCGAAGGACACTCCGCAGTTTCTCCTGGGTTATTTTCTTTTTAACGCTACCCTGTGGATCCTGTCCTGGTGCTTCGCTGCTTAGGAGCGCCAGGGGTGAAGAGCCCCGATTGGGGAGCCCCGGGGGAGCGGAGGGCAGGGAAGGGTTACAGGGGAGAAAGCGAAAGTGGGAGCCGAGCCATGGGGGAGGGGGTGGCCGAGATGGAATCCCCGGCTCTCCCTCATCACCAACTTCAGTGAGTCCTGTTCAAACAGACTTTCGAAAAGTACACAGAAATGCTCATGGAGTGAGAAAACTCCCTCAGCAGGGTCACAAATATTATCTGAGATCAGTCCTTTAAACAAATTTCCCTTGCGCCTCTCTCTCAGTTTCCCTTTCCAGCGCTGCCTCGGGTGAAGAGTCACGATTTTTACGCATCGGAAAACACCAAAATAGTGGCTGGTTTTACCACAGATTTTTCTTTCACTTACCCTGCACCTCAGCTTTTATGGGCTCTGGATGCTCTTCCTTGTTCCTGCCATAAAGCGTGTCCATGTCCGCTGGAACCCCGGTGCCTGCGCTCTGCCCGGCCGCTCCCGCAGGCGCCCTTGTCCCCCCCAGGCTGGGCTCAGAGCGGCTCTTTCCTGTTACATATAAAGATAAGGTCAAAGTGCAGCGGGAGCTCGTGGCCGCTGGCTTATAGATTGACTATTTATAATAGCTGATCTTTAATCCCTAGAACATACACTCTAATTCTTGCACATTCGTATTAAAATTAACTCTTTCGCTGGCTCGAAGGGGAAGTAAGAAATGCGTTGTCTCTGCTGTTTGCTCCTTAGGAGCCTGGCAGAGGGAGGCAGGCAGAGCCAGGAGACAGCTGGAGAGGCTGAAACATCTCCTGCAGCTTTCCTGGTCCGTGTTAGACACTGCTGGGGATGCTCGTACCATTTCTGCTTGGGAGAGGAAAAGAAAAGAAATCTCTGCTCACCGATCTGCATTTGGCACTTTGGGAATGACAAACACTTCAGAGCAGGGGATCATCCTTTTCTTTTCATTCTGTGATTTTAAATTGGGCTGTTCTGTAAATTAACAAATTATCATCACTGAATAGTCATGGGATGTATTTCTTTATGTGCAAGCTGTTCCAGAGTCAACTGAGTGGCACATCTTTGAACTAAATATCTTTTCACTCTACCATTTTCTCCCATATGTGACCCAAATCCACCTATGAAAGTATGGCAGGATTCCATAAAACTAAGGCAGATTTTTAACTTCATGCTTTTGTTTCTAGATAAGGTACTTAACTGAATTCAATGTTGTTAATTTTAAAATCCTCTGGAAAGAGAATTATTTCAATATAAAGCATGTGATTGCAGAGTAAATCTTAGGCTCCATTGATCATGAAGGATAAAGAAAATCTTTGCACAATTATATATTATGCAATTTCATATGGGGTTACCCTAAAATCCGATTTTTTTCAGCTGAATCACCATTGTTCCCAAAATGTTTAACATCACTTCTTAAGACTGACTGATCTCTTAGAACTATAACAGCTATTTTATTCAAAACACAATTTGTGCTACAGACTCTTCTGACACATTTATTATACATTGTTCCTCTTCTCCAAACCTCCTGTCTTTTTGATGGCTGATCTTCACTCCAGGAGATCATCAGGACAGCATGCCTTGGTCTCTTTTTGGAAAGCACTGACAGAAGCAGATGATAACAAAATAAAAAGCCAGATTAGAAGAGAAAATATAAGGTCTTTGTTTGAATTAGTAATACTAATAAAGAGCAGGATTGATCCAGAAGGCTGTAGGAGATGAAGGTGATCAAAATCCACAAATATCTGGAGATACAAACATACAGACAGGCACATCCACTGTTCATATGCACATGGGTACTTGTGTATATGTGAGAGTGTGTGTGTGTGTGTGTGTGTGCATTCAGATGTTGATTCACTTCATGCACAAAGCCAAGGAAGTGATTTTTAAGCAATGTTAGGGACTCAAAAGCATCTGGCAAAAAACCAAAGCTGCCCAACTCCACTCTCACTAAGCCATGGGGACTTTTTCTCTCTCCACAAAGTTCTGTTTTGCTTTAATATGTTTGTTTCAGTATATCCTCATCCATTTATGTCTCCACTCTTAATGCTGCAGTTTTAATTATCTGACATGTGAGATGTCTAATCTGTAGTGATAGTAAGATTTCCATTGAGCAAGCAAGCAATGGAAAGATTAATTCAAACCTCTTTTGCCTCCTCCACACCAAGTGTTCATGTAGGTTAAGGTTCAGCCATATGAGATAGCTGGAAACTGTGTTAAAAGTTGTCTGAATGGAAGAATAAGGAGCTGCAGATATCCAACAGCTTCTGAAATCAACCCAAATGTGTTTGGTAGCTAATTTTAGGTGTCTGTGACTGAAAGTTTTGTCTCATATGTTGGACAACTTAAATAAAGAAGCTTTATGAAGTTAGTTCTTCCTGCTTGTCAGTAAAAAATACTTCATTTACCAGCAAAATAATTTTTTTGTTGTTTTCCTCACACTAACGACAAATAAGCAGTTTAGTACAGTATGTGGAGATTAATTTTCCTGCCAACTGTGTGATTTCCCCCCTTTTTACATTGAAATGGCAAAATATCAAAGCATTGATTTACAATTATAATGTGCAATTCTCAGCAGTAGAGGATGTGGATTAGGTGACTTTTCTAATTTTATTATTTCACAATGTTTCTTCTTGTTGCAAAACCCTTCAAATAGAAATCTTCCCCCAACCAAATCTCACATTTCTCTCCACAGTTTCCTCTCTCTATTCACCCTCCATGACACCATTTTTGAAGTCACCAGCTCCCCACCACGTGCAGATTTGCTTATTTCTCTCTGCCCTAAACAGCTGTGGTGAAGGCCACAAGCTGCTTCCTTTTGGGCTCTTTCTCACTTTCACTTCCCTCCATCTCTGCATGCCCTGAGCTTCTCTCCCAGAATTTAAAAGGGCCATGAAGACATTTTTGTAGCCCGGAGTTTGCATTTTGGGTGTGATCTCTGTGGTTAATCTAAACAAAGCCTTCCAAGGCAGCAGAGCCTGTTAACTGCATTTCTAGTACAACAATAATGTCTTTGACCTGTGCCTACCTTTGTACTTTTGGTTCACTTAGCAAGAAGCAAGTTATTGCCTTACAAATCACAAAGAGACCAATTAAATTCCTTATCTACATTGTACTTAATTTATTTTAATCTCAATCTTTTGCTTATAGAAATTAAGTTCTAAAGAAAGCCCATTAACAAAGGTCAAATTGACTTGACATATATGACTTTAAGCTGTGCTAAGAACTTTAGCTATCAACAGTTATCTATTACTAACAAATAAAACTCCAATAGCAAAACTGATATGAACTTAGGAGTTGTTTTTGCTGAAATCACACTGATTGCTATCTCACTTTCTAGAAACACAAGTTCTTATCTTTGTTAAAGACTCTTTTATTGGCATGATCTCATTTCACAAAACTGCCACCAGACTGTTTAGAACCACATCTCTTGCACTGTCCAGATATAACTGCAAACATAAATTACTAATGTAGTTTGTTCAAATTTAAATAACAATGGTTTTTCTATATTATTCTGACCAGGTATTATTTGGGTCAAAACTGCTTTATCATATACTATTTTGCTCATTATTTGGACAAAAATAATTAATTTCCTTTATAAGATTTTAATTTTGGGGAAGGGGAGTTTTCTGTGGGATTTCATAATTTCTTTGATAAACAGAAGTATTGCTTTCTTTTTTACAGTCATAATTTTAATACTTACCATGAGAAATATTGAATTGTTCATTAAAATAAATACATAAAGTAACTTAATATTAAAACTCTTCAAGTACTGAGGCATGGAACTGCTGGCCTACCCATACTGAGTATCCATCAGACTGAGCCTCCCCAAATATTTAAACACTAGACATTAAAACAAATAAACAACCACAGTGCCCACATAAACTTCTTTGCTGTAAGACTTCTATAATCTTATTTGCACCTTTCAACATCCTTATTTACATGTTTTAATATGTAAATTATACAGTTCAGTCATGTGTTTTCAAGTGGGCAGGATGTCAATGTGAAGGTTGGCATTCACTTCCATGACTGAAGGTGTAGAAATGGGGTTCACAAATGGGTACAATGACAGAAATTAATGTTGCTGCTCTATCTTACCAAGTAGCCTACTGTACATCTTTGGGGGAACATAAAGAAAACTCAAAAGGACTCTGTTCTGGTTTTTGTAAATGGCAACTGAGTGTAGGGGGCTTAGCACAAAAACAGCGTTCCCAAACAGAGAGGCTGCTGAGCCTCCAGTCCTCTCATGGGGATTGTGAAGCTGATCTCTTTTGCAAGCTGTTGAATATCTATTCATAAGAGACATTTTCAATGAAAAAAAACTTGTAATAGAGCTTTTTTTCCCTCTCTGTTTCCATGCCCTGTAAGCTCTGAAATAGCTCATAATAAGCAGAAGAAAAATGTGTAACCAAAGATAATTAAGATAATAATAACCAAATTAAATAAAACAAACAAGAGGTGGAAACTGAAACACCTTGGAAGTCTGGCCAGCTTTACACTTATGGAAACCTGGAGAGACTGCAGAGACAGTGGCTGTAACTGATGGCTGTAAATTCAGATCCAAGCAATTTATTTTACCTCTGTGTGTGGTGGGCAAAGTTCAGTCCATTTGTATCTACCAGTTAATGTTTTACCCAAAGAGGGCACCTTTAACACTCTATCAGTTCTCTAATTAAGATATTAAAGCAATGGCAGATCTAAATTGTGCCACTTAGTCAAATATGATCACAAGGACACATGAGGTGTCATCAGGTTCTTGAGATAGTTCTGCTCCTTTCTGTGTGAACTTGGGGCTCAGTCTGGCCATCAATGACCCCAGCTCAATAAATGTTCTAAGGGGCCCACTCATCCTTTTCTTCCTGACAGTCAAAGTTCTGCTCTGAAGGCAATAACACAGGGGAAAGAGCTGGGAAAGAGGCAGGGACTGAGGCATCAACTGTGGCAGTGAGGGAAGGCCAGCAATGAGCCCAAAGGCAATGCCAGACACTTCCAAGGGGACAGTTCCTATGGGAAGACCCTCAGGGACTTATCTAGGTGATGAATTATCCAATTAACCACACACATCTTAGAAACAGAAATGATGTTCAAACCAACAGCTCCTGAAGTAATCCTACTTATCTTTATCCTGACCCCATCATGCCAGGCATGAAGGTCTAATTTAATTCTTGCACCCTGTACAGATAAGAATTGTTTCCCCTGTTTTTATAAACAAGATAACATCAAAATTGCAACTTGGCAGGGATCACTGGTAAGTTCAGTGTGTTGCCTCATGGAAAATTAGACAGTAGAAGCAACAACAAGACCAAACCCTTTTCAGTCAGCAATAGCTGGGTCTCACCATCAGGATAAACAGCACAGGAGAGCAGCAAGGAAGGAAGTGGGGTTGTGATCCACCTTCTTAAACTAATTGGCAAATGGGCATTTTTAAAGCCAGCTGAAGAGATGGAAGGTGTAGGTGTAGAGTCTGCTCAGGACTCAGTACCTCCTACCTATCAGGGTAACAATGTTCTTCACACTGCACAAGTTTACATGACACAGTCAAATGAGGTACTCATAACCTTGTCTCAAGTTCATGAGACCTGAAAATAATCTTTTTTCTACCTCAAAGTCAAAGCAATAGAAATAAGTTTTCCATTTTTATGTTTATTCAATTAATAAATTAAACACAGAGATGTTTATATTCCTGATAAAAATCAATATATTACATTCAGTAATATTCAGGAATGTAAAGATGGTAATATCCTCCTATAGAGAGTAAATTTACTTGCTCTTCCTCAAGGCAAATGAACAACAGCCAAAATGAGCAGGGGTGTGATTTATTCCTTCTCTTTGGCAGCTCTTCACTTCCTTAATTCTTCAAATCTAGCATTTTCTGGTCTCTATTATGGGTTGTCAAGCTATTCTGCAGTGCTGCAGTTTGAATCCCAGGCCATTCTCAGGCTGTCATGATGCAGTTGTTCTGTGATCTGCACTGGGGCACAGATCAGGACCACTCCAAAGCCAATGACTTCTGGCATAAGAAAGCTATTTTTAAAAAGAAGTCATTCTGTTGAGGAAGAATGCAAAAGACATGTTTCCCACAAGAAGGTAAATTCAAGGAGCACTGTTTCCTTGACATCAAGTGAGTTCTCACTTATGAGTGAAAAGGGTTTTCAGAAGTTCCTCTCTTCCTGGAGACCCTAGCTGCTGATTTTGATGCTTTAAAAGCAGCATTTTCTTTTCATGTAAATGCTTTTCTCGTTCTTGTGGCAAACAATAAACTGACAGAATGCTTTCCTGGCATTAAAGTATGAAAAGTCAACAAACTGCCAAAGAGGGAAATTGTCTTTCTTCCACTCCCCATCTGCTGCAGGCAGCTGAAGGGTAACTTATAGCAACCGTAGATTAGGAAAAAAATGCATATTGCTATAGAAATTGCCAACAGTAGACTCACTTGGAGAGCTTGGCTTTATTTGTAGACATTTCCAAACATTATTTGTTCTTTTTCAGGGCCTATTTCAAATTCCATCAAAGCCAGAGACAAGACTTCCATTAATTTCAATGCCTTTGGAGCAGATTCACAGGGGAGAGCCTGTGGCACCCTCAGCCCTGGCATTTTTAGTATGTTCATGTAGTCAGATTCCAGCAGCAGAGAAAGAATTGGACAAGGCTACAGAACACATTCACCATAAAAGTGAGCTCCCACTGGAAATGTCTGTATCACCAAGCCAGTACATTCAAGTACAGTCTCCTTCATCATGCCTGTGCTTTCAGAAACAGGCTGTGTTTTTCTTAACTAGAAGGATAAAGTGGAAGGGCTGGATGCCAACTGCTGTGAAGCCTGGCAAGTCAGCAGGGCCCAGGAAGAAGCAGGGAGTCTGAAGAAAGCATCATGCAAACATACAGTGGCCAATCAACTTAAATGCAGCTGCCCTCAGCTTTGGCTGCTGCAACAGCTTGAATATAAAACCCTTGGACTGGGTGTTCCCAAACTGAAGCCTGTGAAGATTTATATGGGGCCTGAAAGGGACTCCTAATTTGCAGACACCCCCAAGAGAAGCAGCTGATAATAGTAGTTACACAGTCTAATCTGGGAAGGGGATGGGTGTCTGGGCCAATTAGCTAATTAGAATATGGATTGGCCTCCTCCAGAGCTGGGAAATCCAGTCAGAATATTCACATCTTAGCTGCTCCATAAGCTCTCCCTATTAATCAGTCAGAAATTCATGTGGGATCTGCTCCAACAGTTCCATAGCTGAACTCTTGATTTACAGGTATGGTGAGAAGGAAGACATCCTGAATAGTGTATTTTCTTCTCCTTTCCCCTCATCCCCCACTAGTTTTCTACCCATTAAACACTTTCCAATTAACTTTATCTTGAAAACCCTGATAACAGTCATGCTTTTTCCTGCTGAGCAAGACAGCCATAAACTGGAGATCCAGAAAGGTCTTGGGATTGAAGTGCACTCTCAGATATTGACTGGATGCAGTGCATGCACTTGGCTTTGGCAGAAAGCTTTGGAGCTGGACTGGCACACTGCAGGGGTGGGCACTGCCTTCAGCCCAGCACTGCAGGGCAGGAGGAATTTCTGCAGTGCAGGAATCCATCAAACATCAATCCATGCTGATTCCTCTGTGCTCTGCTAACTGGCTCACTAACTCATGTCTAAATATAAGTGCCTGTTCTTCCAGTTTTGGGTTATGGTGGTATAAATTAATAATAATGGCATCAAACTCAATGGAGTTAATGCCAAGGACAGGAGTATCACAATAGCTAAAATCCTTATTTGTACTGTGCTTCTACTAAGCTGGTGGCTTTGTAAACCTGATGGATATCTTTTATAAGGAAGCTGAGATGCATTTAGAGATTTCAGCTCCTAAATGTTGCTGGGCTTGCTTCCCAAAGTCCATCATCAGCCTTTGGAATGTGCTAATAGGGCTCTCAAGTAGTTCTGATGATTAAAGCAATATTTTCATCTTTCCTAAATCATTGATTTAAGTTATGGCCTTCTCTTCTGCCTCCCAGCAGGTATAAATACTGCAGCTCTGAAGAGCTGAGCAGCTTATCTTTTAAGGGATGATGGGAGCATTTCACTTGGGGTGTGGAATTCTAAGCAGACACACCAGTCCAAAATGAAGCTTACTTGGAACAGCTGAGATGAATCTGCACATGCGTAAACAGGAGGGCAGGATGGATCTGATACAGTAATTATAGACATTGCATTAGCATCTAAAAGAGGCACCTCAATAATTATTAAAAATAAAGCAATCCAGACCAATTAAATGTATCTAGAGAAGCAGTGTGTTTTCCCATCTCATAACTCGTTCTGTTTCTCTTTTTTTTAATTCTCACTATTTTATCTCTTTGCTGTTGTAAAGACCTCCCAGCCTCAATGTTCACACAATGAAGCCTTTGATGTAGGAGCTTTATCTCACTTTTCCACATGTCCAACAGTAGCATATATCAACTTTATCTTCTCTGCTCACAAGGAAAGCAATGATTTCATGTCTTCTCCTCAAACTGATCTAACATGGGATGTGACATTTGTACAATAGAGCTCACAAGGGTCAGTGCAGGGACTCAGCATCAGCACAACACCCCCCAGGCACAATCACAATTATATATTAGAAGTTCTGTTCTGTTCCATGCTCTATTGCTGCTGTTGTGGCAAGCAGCAAAGAGGAAGGAGAATGCTGATGACATGAGAAGGATGACATCTCAAGCTTTTGAAGAAGGCAGCAAAAAGAGTGGTGTCCTGGTAAGCAAGACCAGTGTAATGCACAGCTCTGGGCTGAGAATGTGGCTGGGGGTCCCAGTTCTGATTTCTCTTGCTGTGAGTTTGGCTGTGGAGGAAGCAACTGATGAAGGAATACCTTGTTCAAAGTACCAGCAAGCTTTCAACCATTCATGCTATGAGTTTGTTAGACTTCAGCAAACCTTCACAGGTGCCCAGAGCTGGTGTGAGAGAGGAGGAGGGCATCTTGTCTTTATTCAAAATGAAGAAACTCAAGAGTTCTTGCAAAAACATATTGCTGAGGATCAGGAATGGTGGATAGGTTTGATCTCAAACTCCTTGCTGAATGAAACTGATGGTAAGTGGTTTTAAAATCTCATCTTTAAAATTCTATCAGCTCATGATGCTTTCTTAACATGGTAGAAAATGCAGTAAGTCCCTTTGTAGAAATCTGCTGAAAAGCCTCTTTTGTTGCTGTATCTTCAGGTTTATATTAAGATGTTTAATTGCCTGCTTCACTTCCTTGTTGCATGTTATCACCCTTTCCATTGGCTCTTGTGGTTGTGTGAACACATGGTGAGTGAGAGCAGCTTGCTGAACCCAGTGAAACAAATGTGCTGGGTTAGGTCTCCAGTGGAAGCCAATTCATCCCACTAGGAAGTGCTGCAAGGTCTGATGCAAGGGAAATGGTGAAATCTTGAGGCTGGGAGCACAGCTGGAAGTGGCAGTGTCTCTTTTCATGATTGTATCAGGTTCAATATAAAATGTAATTGAAGATCATTACCCAGACTAAACCATCTCTGCTTCAGCAGGAGCAGGGCTACAATCCTGCTCTGCAGGCTCTGCCTCTAATTGTATTACTGTGGAAAATAAACATTCAGGACACAATTTCTCTGCTTGCAGGGTCAATAACTTGGCTGGACACTTCAAATATCATCTACAGTAACTGGTACAAGGATCAGCCATCTCCCTTCTCATCCATGTGTGGGTACATCCTGAAGAATGCCAAGTATCAGTGGGGTGTGACTGAAAATTGCAGCCAGGAATTTGACTTCATTTGCGAGTTTGGTAAGATGCACAACAGCTGGAACAGTGAAGTGAGTGTGCTGTGATCCTGATGGGGCATAAATTGCCTTGTTGCTTTCAAAATAGCTGGGAAATAACTTCATGAATCTTACTAAATGTGAACAAGCAAAAAGTAATATAACCCCAGCTGGTGCTCTTTTTCCAGTGTGCTGATAAAATCTGATCCAAAGATCTGACCCACAAATCACTGGGAGATGTAGGTGCTCAGCAACCAGACAATAAGGTCCAGGGTTCCAGCAGAGGGTTGATAAAATAGAAACAGATCTGAGAGTGAATATAATGTGTAGCTGTCCACATCTTCAGTGGACATAAGCTGGCTATGTTAAAGCATGGCTACAAGAATAAACTCCCACGGGACCATAATACCTGGGGCTAGGTAGGACCCGTATGGCTGTACCATAAAAACACTTTTTAACGTGTGCCAGAATAATTTCCATTTGTAACTGAAGCAAAAATACAGGCAGGCTTCCAGAGGCACCACTCCTTGCAGCCTGGAGTCAGCAAAAGTGAGAGCAAGTTTTTCTTGTTTCTTCTGAGACCCTTCCACCATGTGAAGTTCAAGGTTTTCCCAGGTTAAGGAAGCAGACAGGAACCTGTACTTCCTGTGCTCAGACAGAAAATCCACAGACATTGTGTCACTCAAATTGTGACTTGGAACAAGCAGTTCTGGAAAGGAATGCTGGCAATATCATCCCTTGAAACATATAGATATGAGGGGAATTTGTGTTCCTCCCACTTTGCACAAGAGTACTTTTAACTGCAGCTACAGCTGTGGTCACAAGCACTGGAAGGACAGTCTGTCTGTGGGCTCAATAATATAAAAAGGTTTCCAATCAAGTATGTAAGTACAGGTTTCCACAAGCCCTAGAACTGCTACTGCCCTGTCCAGCAGTCTGCTACTACTGACATAAATAACAAGTTGTTCTGCAATGAGCAAAGGTAATAAAGTTTTGTTTCCTACCCTGAATTTCTGCTCCACATCCCTTCTCTACTCTCCTCAGCATTCCCAGTTCACCTCCATATCCCCAGCAGGTCCTACCTCTGCAAATACTGTTCACTGCCTCTGGTCCCTCCCCTACAGCTACTCCAGAGCTCCAGCTGTATGTGCTGGTCACTTGAATTCCATGTCCATGGTATTGATGTAGCTCTTTCTCTTCTCCCTAGATATTGCATTTCATGAAATTTTAGGGTGTTGGAGGTTTATATCTATACATCAAATTTAGCTGAAGATGACTAACATTAAAAATGACTGGGGGAGAGGAAACTGGCAGACAGCACAATCCCTTAAGCTTATTTTTCTTGCAAAAACAGACTAAAATTATTTTTCCATTACAGCCACAGTAGACAACTGTCTGTTTGTAAGGAAACTATCATCTGTTACCATAGGATCTGACTGAGATCCCATTAAATTCAAAGAGCAACAATATCCTACACTACATTCATCATTCCACTACCCAGGAAACCAAGACCAGATCAAGGCAATTCTACCATTTGGTGTTCTGTAGGTTAGCAGTTTATTATAGTAAATATATATGTATCAAAGCAGGCTTTTTACCTAGACACAGACTAAGTTTTGTCCATCTTTCCATGTAAAAGTTGCTGAGACAGCAAATACTGTGAGAAACCTGCATGTAGAGAACAACAAAAAAAGGCATGAGATAATGGTCCATACTAGAATTTACCAGCAAGTTATTTTTCAAGCTTATTTAGAGAGCTCTAATCTGCAAACTGATCATGTTGCTACAGTTACAGCCAGGCTTAGCTTTAGCCTTTAAATAACAATAGCACACAATTATTGCAGTGTGCACACACTGGCACTGTTAATCAAGGGACTTGAGGGGAATGATCCAAACAACAACGGGAGGACAATGTATTTAAACCTGGAACAGCTGAAACAAAACCATCCTTTTGCAACACTCCCATATGAGAGCAGTTATTCACATCCTCCTCTTCAGGGTATTAAGTATCCTGATTACTACACGAAACTAAGAATTCTGAAAGATAATTAACTGTCCCAGATTAATCAAAGAATGAGGTGTATGTATTTAGAGCTATGACCTTACCCATCTGAGCAGTCCTGCTGAATGAAGTCAGTCAAATATCACACAGGAACAAAGGAGTCTCTGTAGGAGAAATGGGATCAGCTCCCATACTTAATATGCAAACTATTCTCCAAAGCAATTACCTGGATATTATGCAATCCATACATCTCTTTTGGAAGTAAGGAGCAACTTGAAACCTTCCAGTATTTCAGGTCAAACAAATGCTAAGAGTTTTTCACAAAATACTATCTATTTTTATAATTAAAATATTTTTGCTTATTGAAAATGTCCTCAGTATTTAGAGGCAGTAAAAACATAAATCTATTAATTTTTACTATTTTGTAATTTTCTTACATTTTCTTAATTGTTTAGCTTAAAAGGGAGAAAAAGAAAGAAGGACAAACAAAACAAAATGGACATAGAGTAGAATTGTAGCAAGATTTTTCAGAAATTCAAAAAGGTAATATTTGGGGTTTTTTCTCCTATTAGAATCTGGCCAGAGCATTGCTTGTGATAATTCCAATGCCACTGTACAGTGTGGATCAGGAGAAGTGATTCAAATTGAAGAGAGCTTCTATGGGAGGAAGACCCCTCACTTCTGTGTGTCAGAGACTCCTCTGCAGTTTGACAGAGATGAAGGCTGCAGCTGGCTCAGTGTCAAGGATGAAGTAGCAGGTGGTATCTCACAGCATTGCTTGTCAGAAACACAGAGCATGCACCAAAGTTCCTCGTGCCTCAAACACTTCATCTTTATTCCCAGTAGAGTTAGCAAATGGGAAAGTGGATTATTCCTAAAATTAAGGGATTCACAGAGAACTTCTGATGGGGAGGAGGTTGCTACAGGAGGCTGGATAGAAAGGAGGGGTTTTGTGAGAAGTTTCAGAGAAGGAGAGGAGGAGCTAAAGGAGGGATTTTTGGGAAGAGCAAAGATTCACAGGAGGGGAGGAGCAAATGAAGGGCAAGGGGTGGGCCTGACCAGGGTGTGGCTGGCTCCTCTTAGTGTAGGAAGAAAATATGTGAACTCACTGATTCCTTGACAAATTCAGTGTGATACACAAGGTTTGGCAGAGATGGAAGGCAACACATCCAAACAAACCTAACTCCAAAGCAGGGGGGTGACAAGGCTGCCACCCACGGGGACATGAGGGCAGGAGGGACCTGCTGCTCCCTGCCACCTCTCAGGCACCCACCCTGCTGGAGCCAAGGGCTTGGATGCTAAACAGTGACTGCAGCCGGTCCCCCGGGAGATTCTTAGGGCTTCCAGCCAAAATTAAACAAAACAAAAATTTTTTTTTTCTTTTTTCTAATCGTACCTTTTCAAATTCAATTTTGTTCCAATAAAATGAATTGTTGCTAAGGAATGCCACAAAATAAGCAACACACTAAAGTCAAAGTGATGTGGAAATTTGTCTAGAAATCCATGTTGTTTCTCAATCATCTTTCATCTGAGCTGTTGTGGCAGTAAAGGCAAAAACCACGTGCTGATCTGAAGTGCTCCCTTTGCAGGCCAGTGTCACGGGCTGCAGGCCTGCCAGGTGGCAGCAGATGGCACTTTCTTTGGAGACCCTTGTCCAGCTTTGGGAAGCTATTTGTCTATTCAATACCACTGCAAGGAAGGTAAGAGGGGGGGGATGCCCACACAACAAACCTGTCCTGTTTTGAGCTGTAACACTGAGACCACTGATATTGATCTTAAAAATCACTGTTCCATCCTCAGGGAAGAAACTGGAATAGTGGTGGTCACTGAAAATAGGCACAAAAATATAGATTCCCTGTCCTAACTGAGGGTTCTGGGTAGAATACAAAGCCCAGAAATTCAGACACATAAAACATATTTAAATGAAATTATGTTCCAACAAGAATTTTGATTACTAGTCATGGAAAAGAATCAGCTCCCTGTCACACCACTAATGCACACAAATTAGCAGCAGTACCAGCTGTGGTTTGGAGCATGCTGGCTCTCAATGCCTGAAAATAAATTGAATTTTGTAAGGAAAGTAGACAAACACTGGCACTGAATTGGGAATTCTGCTTTGCAGGTCTGCAGCTGGTTATGAAAGACACATGTTTTGTCTTTGAAAATATCACGGTCACTTTGATCTGGCTGCTCTCACCGTACTCTGGGAACCTTTCCTGTACCATCAGCACTGGAGATGGTCACACCATTGATCCTTACTACCCTCTAACGTAAGATATAGCCTTCATTTCTCTTCAGACAAACAGTACATTTCATTGCTCGCACTTTACTGAATGTGCAAAGTCTCACAAATGAGATGTTAAAAACTAGATAGCTCAATAATAGAACATACCTATGAGAGACTTGGATTCTGCAAAAACCTGTTTAGAAATCAATACAAAATTTTATATTAAGCTGCCAACCACAATCTTTCTTCTATTATAACAAGTGTTTCCTATTTCCAAGACTATTTATTCCAGGTCTTAAGACTCAAAATTACTGAAAACATGTCAGTAATTGCCAAACTACAAGCAAATATTATTTCCTTAAGTTTAAAGAGTGGGTTTTTGATAACAAAATATAACAAGGACATTCTGTAGTTTTTATTTTAATTGCATAGAAATCCTGTCTTTAATAGATTAAACATTTTTCTGATGGATTTAAAAATCAGATTTTGTCTTAGTGGTAGGAATGACATTTAAATTAATGAAATTTGGGGATGTGTTATCATGTAAGGTGAAAGACTTCCCAGGATGATCTTTCACAACAAGTTCTCTTTCTATTCTAGACTGGTCAGCGACCTCACATACAGGTACTCGTCTCCTGGGGAGTTTAGTGTTTTTGTGGAGTGCACCAGCAGTGAGTGGCACGTGATGGCCCAGAGGCAGGTGACAGTTCAGGAGCAGGAGGACCAGCTCAGCATTACCGGGTGCTACAGCCAGTACGGGGCAGGGAACAGCTCCTGCTGCCGGACGCTCTATGGGGAGCTGCTCTGGATCCAGGTTCAGCTCACTGGAGGTGAGGATCATTGCTCTGCATGATTTAAAGGGAAGGATTATTATTGCTATCCATCAGATAGAAGCAGGATTGTCATGATGCAAAATAATAATTCTTTTTAGTCAATGCTTTCCCACTAATTATATTCCTGTATTCTCTCAGTTCCCTTGGAGGGGTCCTTTCTCAGAAATATTTCACCCCCTAAAGCATAAGTATGAACCCTTTTTTCCTATTGACAAAGCTGACATGTTATGTACAAGCATAACTTTAGTCACAAAAATCTATGTGATGCCAGTCAGAATATTTCTATATTTGAAGTCAGAAATTTATGGAAATGCTCCTCTGATTAGTGTAATAGGATTCCACTCTGAGCTGGACACATTTGCTGGTGTACATTTCTTTCTCACTTCAAGTTCCTGGAAGCCACATATGTGCTGAAAAAAATTAAAAATGAGTAGTGTATGTTTGAATTCTCTTCTCAAAACATTCCCAGCAGAAAACACGCAATAGACTTGCATTAAGTCACCTTAAGTAACTTTATTAAAAATGACTGCATTGCTGCAGTGTTCTTGTGACTCCTGTATAAACACTGGAATGCTGCACAAAGCAGCTGGGACTTGTTGGCCTGTTGCACAAGCTGTGAGAAATTTTCATCTGTGTTTTTGCAGGCAATGGAGTAACCTACAGTGTGCTAGCAGATAACATGACACTGAGTGAATCCAGTGCAAAGGAAGGTCTTGTCCCCCATAACCTGACACTCAGCAGGGCCTCTCAAGAGCTGATAGGCCCAGGGATGCACCAGCTGGAAATCCGAGCATCCAGGAGCACGATGGCATCGCAGATCTCTGCGACTATTGCTGTTCATTTAATTGAGCCAGTATCTGGAATTCAGGCTGCAGTGGCTTCCCACACTCTGCAGCTGGGGCAGGATTTGGAGGTGAATGTCTCTGTGTCCCATGGTGCCCCAGAGGAGCTGGTGTTTGAGGTGATTGGATCCAACCAAAGCCAGTGGCACAAAGCAGACGGCCCTCGTGGGGAGCCGCGGGCGTACGGCGTTCCCGTGCCCTGGGAAGGTACAGCAGCAGCAGCACCTCCTGTGCTTCCAGGACATCACACATCAGCACAGGTCACATAAACAGGCACAGCATCCTGGCCTAGGGGACAGAAATGCACAGCTGAATTTGTCAGCTTTTCTGACTGCCCAAAGTCTGCAGAGCAGGATGAACAGCACAGTCCTATGTAAGTGAGCTAAAAAATGGAGCAGACAAATGGCTCTGCTCTGCAGAGTCAGAGCAAGGCTTCACCTGATTCTTGCAATGGAAGACACACAGTAAAGAGACATAGGGTTTATTTTTTCATGGCTCCATCTGATTGAAGTACAAATGAGGACATTTGCTTGAATAGCAAAGTGTTTTCCTCCTATTTGTTCATTATGTTTCAAGTTTAGACTGCTCTGCATTTTACACTGAAGTAATTCATAATCTGAGGAGTTCTCAGTAGAGATGACAAAGAAAAGGGGAGTTTTTCTGCACGTCCATTTCCAACACATAACTTTTGTTGGAGTTAATTATGAATAAACATTTTAGTAATATTATCCTTCCATTATTACATAGTCAAAGCCTTTAAAATGTGGAATTAGGCAGATTGTGCCTAAGAGTTAATTAACAGTGGCAGAAGATAAAAAAGTTTCCACCTCTAATGAGCTATTCCAGCCCCATGCCAAAGTGGGAACAGTAGAAGCTAATTATGATTTCATTTCATATTTTTAAATTATTCAATATGAAAGTTTTATTTGTTCTCCCTGTACCCATTTGAACATCCCTTCCCCATAGGCAGAAATTTTCAAACAAGATAACTGCTGTCTCAAGATGCTTAAACTCATTTGGCCTCCAGTGTTTGTACACCTATACTTTCCTGTGTGGTATCATAGTCAGCTGACAAAGAATTGCATGACAAGGGCTAGGAAAAGGGCAGCTGAGTTATTCAGACATTGAGATAAAGGGGAAAAACATACAGGAAAAGCCTTTCAGCAGTGGACACCCATCAGAAACCCCCTTGAAAACTCTTAACAGAAAAGAAGGGGGTTTCCTTTACAAATTTACCTCAAACCTGTTGGACTGGGCCCACTGCTACTCTTAACTGGCCCTTTTGCTTCTCTAGGTACTTATCTAGTGAAAGTGGTGGCCATGAATGACTTCTCAAACATAAGTCTGGATCTTGGATTCATCACTGTGTTGGCAAACAGCTCCCATAAAAAAGGTAATTACATTAATCTGACAGTGCTGGTTTTCACCATGGAAGTGTCTTTTGGCAATCAGAGCATTTCATGGAGTGTTTATGGTTTGCATGTAGTAATTGCTTTCCTTCCAGCAACAGTGCTGAAAACTTTTGTGGAGGCTTCTTCCTGATGAAGGCAGATTCCCTGACTTTGATGTAGTCATAAATTAGCATCACTCTGTATATGTAACACATTGCACATTTGCTGTTTGTCCTAGAAATAATGAGTGAAGTTTATGGCTTGGGACATAGCTTTGAAACCAGAAAATATTTGCATCACAGCAGTCTCATAAATTGCTGTCACTAATGGCTTCTAGATGGCTCATCCTTACATTTACAAGAGCAGATTATACCAGCAATAAAATAACCTTAGCACTAATTGTATTGAAAGTTTTCCAGTGCTTTCCACCAATTTTCCTTTGTACATCAGTGAAACTCCATCACCTTCTGTGGATATATTTTGATTTATACCATTATGTTTGAAGAATCAGGATCCTCCCTTTGTAGTCTGAGTTTGTTGTTACCATTTTACCCATTTGACTGTGCTGTTTGTCACAGCTCTGGAGTCTGATTCTTACAGCCCCATCTTTCACTCTGTCACAAGTCAAATCCTGGGGATTTAAGTCATATTCACTGAGGATGTCTGAAAGTTTTACAGGTAGCACTAAAATATTCTGTTCTTTTTTGCATTAAACAGATTCTGATAAGGAAGAAGGCAGCTACAAAACAAATACCCCAAAGAAAAATGTAAGTATTATTTAAGGACTTTTCTTTAAAATTGCTTAGAGACTTTTCTTACCAGTGAAAGTATAAGACAGGGAAAAGAAGTATTTGCAGCACAGTAAATTATGGACTAGATGTTCTGTTCTCCATATGGCTTAACACATAATCTATACCACAAGTCTTGGAGACAAATGTGTTTACAGGCATTCCATCTACAATGCATAAAAAAGATTAAAGAAAATGAACTTTTCACAACAATTCAGTTTTGGAAGTTAAAATGTGTTTAGATGAATTTTTAATTCAACTACTTGACTAATGTAAACCTCTCTCTGGAAAGTGATCCTTCAAGTAGAGTTTAATATATTTTATATCGTTCCCAAGTGTTTTCTGCTTTTGTATTGGAGTGTTTAAATTATTTTGCAATGAAAAATCTCCCAGTTTTTGGCAAACTAAGAAGTTAATGACACACCAATTGCTAGCAGCTGTCCAAATTTAAATAATGAAAATGCCAGATAGAATATTTTATCATGTTAAAAGTCTAGTTTTCAACTGTAACACTAGCAGATAGACCTCAGACATCTGCTATGGGAGATACACTCCTTCACAAGAAGCCATCATGCTTTACAGATTGCCTGTAAAAATATATTGCATCAGAGGACTATAAATCTAATCCACACCCAAGTTTATCACAGTTTGGTACACAGAAAGACAAACTCACCTACCCCTTCTCCTCCTTGTTTACAGCTGCAATGTATCCAATTAAGATAAAAAAGGAATGCACCAGAAGACAAGTGGTTGTTCAAGGGTTAGAAGTCTTGGTCCAGATGTGAAGGTTTAATAGGAATTAATTTCCTAAGTACCTAGTTTTGAAAATGGGAGCTGCACTCCTAAACCAATTCTGCAATTGGGAAAATTTTGCCACACAATTTTTCTGTGCCATCTTCTTCCATTCCCATTGCTTCTACTGCCACACTACCTCTGCTAAGAGAAAGATCATATAGACTACAGATCTGCATCCAGTGATTTGGGGTCTAAATTTCAGACCTTTTTCATTATAAAGAAGCAACATATGTGTGTGTTTATTCATATTTGTGTTCTAACTGATACATTTACTTCTTATTTAGGATCACAAAATATATATTAAACCAAGTCGCCATGTGGATCCTTTCACAACTGTTACACTTGGCTGGCCAGACAACAACAATAATTTCAGTTTTCTCTGGACCTGTGGTTTGTGCATTTCCTGAACTTTTTTCACCAACTTGTACTTGATGAGTAACAAACTCACTGTTGTGTCAGATCCAGTGTTGAAAATCTGACTTAAGGATGCTTCATTTTCTGACTTTAAAGTTTGTCACTCACTGTACATGAAAAATGTCCTTCTACCCAACCCTAGTTTTGGGACCAAACTAATTATGTATATATTTTGGCGTAGTACTCCCAAAGGTTTTGTCTTCTCCCAAAGGTTTCAGTTTTTCAGTTTTTCAAGATCTACCTGTCCTAAGCTTCTTTCTCATAGCCAAGGACTAATCCCAAGTGACTTACACAGGCACTTGCAAAGTACATGTGTCTCAATAAAACAGCAATAATTAACATTAAACATGATGCAAACACATTTCTGGCTGGAAAAAGGATTGGGATTCAGGCCATCTGTGTTCTATCCCCATAATTATCCCTGACCTCATCCATGACTTTGGAAAAGCCTGAATCTGAATCCAAATTACCAACTCTTTAAATTGTGTTCAAGAAACTTGTCTCTAAAGCTCTTTGAAACTTATGGCAGGAAAGTCCTTTATAAGCTGCTGTTCTAACTATAAAGGAAATGTTTCTGCAGGAGCTTGCTGGCCTGCCTGGAATGAATGTGTGAAGCAACAGATAATCCTAATCAACCAAAGTGAGGTGCAAATCCCACCTTCCTGCCTTCCTCCTCCAAAATCAGCAGTGACTGTCAAGATTACCATCCAAAACCATGGCAGTGAAGAGAGGCAGGATGAGCAATGTCTCTATGTGACTGCAAAACAAGAACTGCAACTGGAAATCAGGTCTGGTTTTAAACCTTGGTATTCACAGGTTAATATTATTACTGCACAAGCATAGTGCAAGGCCACAGTTTCCAATAATAATGATAATAAAGTAGTATTGTACTTTTAGAATCATAGAGAACTAGAATCACAGAGCACTAGAATCACAGAATGCTTTGGGTTGGAAGGGACTTTAAAGATCATCTTGTTCCACCCCTCAGTCATGGGCAGAACACCTTCCCCTAGATCGAGTTCCTCAGAGCTCCATCCAGCCTGGCCTTAAATACTTCTGGGGATGGATCATCCACAGCTTCTCTGGGCAACCTGTGCCAGGGCCTCAACACCCTCACAGTAAAGAAAACTTATTGTTCTAAATCCATTTGCATCTTACCATGGTAAAAATTACTGACCAAATAAGTCTTGCTGCATTTTTCAGTCCATGTTTTTGAACACAAACCTTTTACCAACTGAAACACATTCTTCTGAAAACCACTTAGAGTTTTTGACCCCACTGCAGTGTTGGAGATTTCAATGTCAACCTCACTGAAGCAACAGGAATAAATGCCATAAGATATGTGTGAAATTTCTCCTAGACATCTCATACTATGTGTAACTCCCACCTTACTTCCTTACAGGTGTGAGGCAAACTGCAAGCCAGTGAATGTTAGTGATGAAGTTGTTTTGAGTGTCTCTGGACAGGACGACTCCCAGGCCATATATTATAACTGGTATTTAGAAAACACATTCCAAAACAAGGTGAGAGCACCAGATTTGTCAGAAATACTGCATACACAAAAATAAATATCCACAAAGCCATATGGCCTCAGTGGGATATTTTGTCAAATGAATTCTCAGAAAATACTGGTGAAGATGGAGGCAATGGGTGCCTGGATTGGGAGGGGTTACAATGAAGGGCACCAAACTGCCGCCCTGCTCCTGATAAATCACAAGAGAAAGAACAGCAAAAAGCCTCTACTGCCATGTGTTCTCTTCTGTCTGATTTTCCAGTCTTCAACACTCCCTCTAGCCTGTGGCCTGATTGGTTTCCAGCAGAACTCTTTGAATTTGCTTCAAAGCAACTCATCCACGTTGAGAATGACCAGCTCCTTCTTGCAGACACAGGGAGAAGCTTTTCAGATTAAAGTAACAGGTAGGGGCTAAGAGGGTTTTTAGGGTTTACAGATTCCTTTGAGATAATCTCTGCTGACATGACATCATATTGATGTCACACACGCATAGCCTCACTGACAAATATGAAGGTAAATTAGTCCACAAGTTGAAGGTGTTACTTTATATGCAAGTTCTTTAAAATAATGAGGAGATAAGTTTGTTCTGGGGTGTTGCACAGCAGGAGAAATTCAGTTATCCAAGCTGTTAATAACTTGTTAAGGCTCACCTGAAACAAAGTTATGCTAAATGCTTGATCAAATAGTAGCACTTTGCTTTATAATCAGACATTAACATACTGGAAATAGTTCTTTTGTGTTATGGTTGATTCAGTAGCAAGATTTCATTGCTCGTTAGCCCAGCCTGCCGTGTGTGTGCCCGACAGGCAGCCCGGTTGCTCGGTGGGCTCGATGCAGACCCGGTTACTCAGTGGGCTCGATGCAGACCCGGTTGCTCTGCACGATGCAGACCCGGTCGCTGGGTGGGCTCGATGCAGACCCGGTTGTTCGGTGGGCTCGATGCAGACCCGGTCGCTGGGTGGGCTCGATGCAGACCCGGTTGTTCGGTGGGCTCGATGCAGACCCGGTTACTCGGTGGGCTCGATGCAGACCCGGTTGTTCTGTGGGTTCGATGCAGACCCGGTCGCTGGGTGGGCTCGATGCAGACCCGGTTGTTCGGTGGGCTCGATGCAGACCCGGTTGTTCGGTGGGCTCGATGCAGACCCGGTCGCTGGGTGGGCTCGATGCAGACCCGGTTACTCGGTGGGCTCGATGCAGACCCGGTTACTCGGTGGGCTCGATGCAGACCCGGTTACTCAGTGGGCTTGATGCAGACCCGGTTGCTGGGCGGGCTCGATGCAGACCCGGTTGTTCGGTGGGCTCGATGCAGACCCCATTGCTGGGTGGGCTCGATGCAGACCCGGTTGTTCGGTGGGCTCGATGCAGACCCGGTTGTTCGGTGGGCTCGATGCAGACCCGGTCGCTGGGTGGGCTCGATGCAGACCCGGTTACTCGGTGGGCTCGATGCAGACCCGGTTACTCAGTGGGCTTGATGCAGACCCGGTTGCTGGGCGGGCTCGATGCAGACCCGGTTGTTCGGTGGGCTCGATGCAGACCCCATTGCTGGGTGGGCTCGATGCAGACCCGGTTGCTGGGCGGGCTCGATGCTGCCCCAGGCTCTGCTGGGCTCGCTCCTGCCTCACTCCTGCTCCTTCCTCTCGCAGCCAGGACTGAGCGAGGCTACGGGGAGCGCTGGTTCCTGCTGAGCACCGTGCCCCCGCCCGCAGCCCCCGGCTGTGCCCTGAGTCCCGAGCGCGGCTCGGTGCTCACCGCCTTCAGAGTCTCCTGCAGCGCTCCCGGCTCGGCCGCTCCTGGCAGGCAGCTCACCTATTGCTTCTATGTGACACCAGGTGAGTCCCCAGGCCAAGTGTTTGGCTTCTCCTGACAAGAGCAGAGGCACAAGCCGCCCTGCTCTGCAGGGACCTGCTCACGAGTGAACATGCCCTGGGTCCCCTGCTCTCAGAGAGCAGGAGGTGGCTCTGTGCTGTCTGCTCCCTGACCCCTTCTTTCCTGTCTCAGATTCTCTCCTGGATTGCAGCCCAGATCCTGAACTCTTCCCAGTTTATCTTCCACTTGGAGAAGAGGAAAATGATTTTATTTTACATGTGAAAATTATTGTTAGCAACAACTTCGGTGATACAGTTCAAACAAATGCTTCAGTGAAGGTACACAATAGAATTAATTAGTTTCAACAACTCTCAAGTGGATAACTAACCCATAATTGACTTTTGGAGCTTCCTCCTCTTTTAGATGTACTGCTTCCTTCTGAATGTGCCATAATCACCATTTTTCTACCTAACAGAGACGATTCTCTGTGTGCTCAAGGTCAAAAGATCTTCCACTGCCCTTTTTTCTAGAACAAAAGTCTAAAAGAATTGTTTGGATATTGATTAAGCAGTGTAAGCCTATTTACTGAGTATCTGTGTAGGCCCAAAAGCCTCTTGCTTCTTCCCCAGTGCCACAGTAAGGAGATCCTTATCAAGCCATTAAAAATAAAACATTGAAAATGGGGAACATGAAGTTTTATGTCCCACTCTATCTAGGCTGTGATTAAGATGATCATGGAAGCTGTCCAAAGAAAATTACAACAGCCTTGGCAATGTTGAGAGCATATCTGATTCCTTCCCCAGGTTGGACCTGCAGATATGATGGATGGGAACCTGACCCTGCAGGCTGTGGTATCTGAGAAGGCAAACACCATCCTAAAAGATGGGAACAGCAGCATGAGTCTCTTCCAGCTGTACAAGTCAGTGGCATCTGTCCTTAATCAGCAGATCCAAGAGGAAAGCTTTAACATGTCTTTACAGACAGACACACGAAAAGAGGTCAGCAAAACACTTTCTTGCAGTAAAATGTCATATAATGGACTCTTCATATTCTTTGACAGCTCTTAAGTAATAAAAAGCTCACATATCACCACTTGAAATCAATGAAGGTTTCAAGTTCCAGCATCTGTCTCAGTGTTTGGCACAGGTCTCAGCTAGTTTTCACTATTTGTCTACATAAATTATTTGTTTTATCATTCATCAGTAAAACAGTTAATTCTCAATTGTTATTTCATTAATTTAAACTAATTAATCTAAACCTAATTTTCCCAAGCAATTTAAATATCAAATATCAATAAAATGGCATATCTAGAGGGATAAATATCCTATCTAATTTCCCCCAAAAGCACTAGATGGCAGGTAATTTTCTTTAGTCCATTTTAGCCACCAGTTGATGTTTCAGTCACAAGCTGATATTTGTACAGTGCTTTGAGTGCCTCAGATGAAGAGATCTAGAGAATGTATCCTTCAATTAAGATCCATTATTTAAATAACATCAATCACACATGGCTCTGCTTTCTCTGGAAGTGGCATTTACACAGTAATTCACATACATTAGTACAAATTCTCACAAGTAACTCTCCTTGCTCTTAATGGATGTTAAGTGTATGAATTCTCTGTGCTGGGAGGTAACATAAAACTCATGATTATATAATTACTAGGGCAAGTGGCATCTTGTCAGTAGAGCTAATATGAGCTCAAATGATCCTTGTTGTGGAGTCTTACTCTACTGCATAACTTACAGCAAGCCTGGCTGTCAATACACAGCACTATTTTCACAGTCCTAATTAGCATCTTGTTCCTTTGCCTAATTATCCCTTTTCATCCCAAGCTCCGAGGGCTGATGCTGACAACTCTCTCTGTTGTTAACATAACATCAATGCAGACTGCTCTGAAGATGTCAGAGGTATTGAAAGAAATCACTTACAGGAGTGAAGAGCTGTCTGTCTCAGCACAGGTAAGAAGCAATTCATCTTAAATTTCCTCACACTAATAGTAGTGACTCTAATTATCCCACTGACCTTGGAAGAGTTTCAGTGCCTTATAATTATCTGTTCTTACCCATTTTTTCAACTGTACCAGTATGTGTATTTTGACCAGCAGTATTTTGACTCTGTTTAGAGTAAGTAAATTCAAGTCTCAGATATTGTCTCAGCAATCTCTACAATCCAGGCTATGACCATTACATTCATCATACATTTTTGAGACAGAATCCTTAACTTTTAGTCAGAAACATGTCAGGGTGCATGTTTTCTCCTGTAAAGCACTTTTAGAACCCTGAAGAAGAACTGCCCCAAGAGGGTTTTTCTAGAATTACCCACATTCATTCATCCCTGATCCTGGCACTGCACAAAATGCAGATAGGCAATGGTCAAGGAACATGTCAGCACCCAGGGGAGCTGGGCACTAATTGCAGGTTGGTCTCACAATAGTATCTCTTGAGTCTTGTCTGGAAACAAGGCATTATTAGTAGCTGATGCTATTTATGGTTATGGGGTGAGGATATGGCAGGACAGAACAAACTGTCACTGGGGGAAGTTTCCCAAATATGCAGGCAATAAGAACAGCTGCCCTGATTTCTGATGTATTATAGAGTTGGAGCGTGACAATGGCTTGGAGCATTTCAGCAGGATGTGGTTAACTTTGGCAAGACAAGAACACAGCTCAGATCCAGCTCTTACCCAACAGAAAGGCTGCTCAGCATTCACAGGCTGTGGGGATGGATGCAAGCCTGCAGTGAATTTGCTTGTCTCCTTCACTATCCTGGGCTAAAATCTGGCTAATGCTTTCCTAGTCCCAAAGCTGCATCCAGGCACAAAATAAAAATTGCAAAAATCATTCTCCTTTGGCACTAAGATAGAAACTTATAACCTAATTTACTACTTTACTGTACATCTAAAATCTATCTTTGCCCAGGGTTTGACAGACAAGCTTCTTTCAGATTTATTCATCTTTTTATGGATTATATCTGTAGAAGCAGGCTGCATTTTTCATGCCTGTATTCCACTGTGGTGTACCATCTAAAGATGATATAATTATCATCTTTTTTAGCATTTGAAGTATTACACAAATAATTATAGTAAAAATGGCATTACCCACTAATAGTCCCAAAAGATTACTGATGTTGCAATATTCAGTAAATGACACAAGTGTCACTTCTGCCATTTGTAGTGCCAGCACATATAAACTGCTCCCTGTGTTTCTTCTGCAGGTGGAAGCCAGCAACACTCTGAAACATGTCAGTGCCTCCTTGCTCACTGTAAACACAGAGCACAGCAGAGATGGTCAGGAGTTAAAGGAAGCAGCCAACTATTTGTTTAATGCAGTGAGCAGTGTTCTTAAAGCTTCTGTAGAAATCAGAGCTGGGAACACTTCAGTGCCAAAGGCAAAGCAGGTAATTTAGATTTGGTCCAGTTTGTACTGTACCATGTGTGAATATTTGTTTGCTTTGGGAGGTTTTTAAAATCTCTGCTGTCTCTTGTATTTTTAAATTGCCACTGGGAAAGGTTCATTGTGACACCATGACAGAATTGAATATCAGAGGAAACTTCTCCCCAGTTGGACAAGTTAGATTGGATATCTGTTAATGAAAATGATAGAGGCCTCTTAAGACTTGTTACATTGAAAGCTGAACAGGACAGGGAACACAGCATCAGCTCTGACCCCTCATCGATGACAAGCATGTGGCGATTTTTTTCAGATTTTTTTCTATCCTGTCCTTTTGCCCCATAATTCAAGGAAGCCACAGGTATTAAACATTCATGACTGCCACCACTACTTCACAACTTGAAGGAGCTCTGGTTGCTGCTGACACTTTTTCAGAAAGCTCTGATTATCTGTTCAGAAAGACACAACTTATCTGTTTTGTCCTGCCCTTTCCTGTCTATATGTGAATTGTCACAGCTAACTCTGTGAGTGTCCTGGGCTTGAACATATTTTAATTTCATCACTGCAAGGAAGTAGGGATGAAATAAATCTGAGAGAAAAGATTATCAACTGGACAAGTTTTCCAACAATAACCCACTAATAATACACAACTGACATGTAATGAGGTCTTGCTTTTCCAAGTAACAAAACACTAACATGTGCAGCTAAGGGCATTAATACACAAAAGTACATGAATGTATTGATAGATGTCATGCTTGTAATTTCAATATATACAAGTTATAAATATAACAATATAGAAGTAAAAATCTGTAAGGCATTTATTTGCCACAATGAGAATTACAGAAACTAAATTACAATAGAATAACTTTCTCTGAGATTAGGAAGCTTATCACCAAGTTTGTCAGCTTAGTAAGACACCAAAATTAAATGGAAGCAATGACAAATAATGTGCAGCTTGATAATCCTGAGTACCTTTGTTGTAAGTTTCCTCCTCCAATTCTTTTCCAGAGTTCAGTGTCACACCAGCTCCTGAGTACAGTTGAAAATCTCCAGAGTGCCCTTCTGTTTGGGAAGGCACCAGGTGATGAGCCCACAGTGCTCACCTCTCCCTCTGCCACAATGTATATGCACAGGTAAAAGCTGCAGTGTCCCCCACCGAAGCTTCTGAGAGCTACAAATGTCAATTCCATTGTGCTTAAACACAGTCTTTGAAAGTAACTAAATACTGTAGCATAATGACAATTTTGAGAGTGCATCAAGTCTGTTGTTAGTGACTGATAGTAAGAACAGTTTGGACTCCAGAAGCATCACCTTGGAAATTCCCATGCTGTGTGTTCTTTAACCAGCAGAGAATTTGCTACAATTTCCTGAATGAGGCAGTAGTCACTTACTTTTGAAATTATGTCAAAAACTAATGTCATACCAGCTAAGGGTTTCTTTTCTTTTCCAAGTTGCCAATAATGACATGTTATATGGAACTGTAAGCAGCTTGGCAGAAGCAAATAAAATCCTGAGGAGCCTGATGAGCATTTTCCATTCCCTATAATCATCCCTAAATTGTTCCCTGAGAGCCTGGTTTTCATCCACATCAAACTGTGCATTCAAATCAAGAGCATGTTCACACAGAAACCAAGGCTTTCAAATAAGTACACCTTGGTAAAACTTCCTCTCCAGATGTGCCAATTCCACCCCTTTTTTGATGATTCTATGGTAGTATTACATGGAGTACTGCATCAGGGACAGATTCATGTACAAAGCATTTACTGGCAGACTTCGAAATAGTTTTGCAAATAAATTATATTCTTGAAGAGAGAAAGATTCCTCTGTAGATATTAAGTCCATGCTATTGATGTTTGGGGTTTTTATCTGGTGGCTATTTTTCCTTTTATTATTTTCTTTCTCTTTTATTCTGCTTTGCTTATGCCCAACCCTAACTGGACAGATTACAAACAGAAAGCATGGATAGCACATCCATTAACATCTCCAATTCCAGCTCTGCCAGCTTTACTCTCCCACCTGCTTCTTCTCTCAATATTTCAGGAGTTGATGGTGAAACAGTGGACATAAGGGCAAGTAAACAGCTTTTTTCTAACTGTATTTGATATCCAGCTTACATTCCTCATCTAATGGTTTTAGAATTGTTTATCCTTTCACGATGAACACACGAGCACGTGTCATTCCTCCTGTCATGCCAATAAAGTTATTTGAAATTATTGGTCAAAGAAGCCTTCATTTATCTTAGTTGCATGAGGGTGGTTCAGCAAAAACAACTGAATTCTTAAATTCCCCATCCCATCAGCCCCTTACATACACTTTGATTCACACGTTCATGGCAGGAGCAGGCAGTGGAATCAATCAATACCTCCACATCTGTTTGCTGTTTGTTTACATCTTATGCTCTGAGGGGGATGGAACAGCTCAGAGTCCATATCACGTTCAAACTAACCCACAGCAGCCTTCTTTCATCCCAGCAGGAAACAGCTGAGTGTGGGGACTCAGATCCTGCAGGAGACAAATGTGCTGATGGTAGCACATCCCCCATCTGAATTAGGACATGGTGGTTTTTTCTCTCAGAACAATAGATTCCATATCATTGTCATATTTTCATAATAAATTTTCTGAAGATCTCTCTGGTTGGTTTGACCCTCTCAGGAGACCCCTAAAATCCCTGCAAACATTTTTTTTTCATTACACCTCTTCCAACTCTACCGGAAAGGTGTCACGCTGTATGAAAACAATAAAGATTGTTGTACACATTCCAGAATAAAAATCATTTTCAAGGTTTATAGACCCACCTTAGAGATAAGGTAGAGTCTTAATAAAATCTGTATGCAGACTTCTTGTAAGTTTACTTCTATTTGGGTCTGAGCTCATTCTTTAACTATTCAGCAATTCAGGGTGTGAATAAAATGAAATATTGACAATAGCTCAGTTGTCTGATTGTTAATGTCTCCTAACAGATGGTGAGCTTTGCCATGAATCCCTTTTTCTCCAGTGACAGCAGTTTTGACATCAGTGGAACGGTGGGAGGTCTAAGTCTAACTGGTCTGGATGGTTTGATCATACCAGTCAGCAACCTCAAAGAGAACATTGAGGTAAATCCACTATTTCCTAACTTTCACCCTCCTTTCTCATTTTTTTCTTCTCTCCATTAACAAACTGTCATTTGTGTTATCATTTGTGAGGTGAACACAAATGCTGGTAGTGTTCATTACATTAGATGATGTAATGAACACCACCAGCATTTAATGAACACTACCAGCATTTATTGGGGTGAAAAAAAACCCCAAGTATTTCTGACTTTTCTCGAAAATGAGGCATTTTATTCTTCCTTTAAATGAATGTAAGAATGCTAATGGTTGTGGAAATAGATTCCAGATTACAGTCATCCCAAAGCAGAATGTGAAATCTGATTTCACCAACCAGCTACTGTATTTATTGAACTACTCTTTGGCTTCCTAGCCCATGTATAAACTGACACGTAAATCATTCATACATGCACTTTATGCAGCCAATGTTTCAGTCATAATCACAGTTCTCAGTTCAGAAATGCACTAACCCTAACCCTAACCCTAACTCTAGGCTTTGTGATGAGTCTACACAGATTTCAAATTAATTTTTCAGAGATTGGTTGACATTAAAAAGAAAATTACTTTGAAAGTGGTATTTTTTTCTGGCCATGATTTCCTGATGTTATGAAAAAAGATAATCTAGCATGTGGGCTGCATGCTAAGAAGAAAAATGCTTTTCTGTTTTTAAACCTATGTCTTTTTGTTTAAAAACAGATCATGTTACCAAGGCTTTCAGCAACTCAGGAAGATAAGATTCTGCTGAATCTGGGCAGTTATAGCACTTTTCAAGTAAATGTTACCTCAGAAGGCATGTCTGTAGTGATCCACCTGGAATCTGAACACGACATTCCACTAATACTTTACTTGGGCTATGGTTATCACCCAAATGAAACCAACTATGATATGAAAAATCATTTGTTCTATAAGAAAACCTCTGGAGGTAAGAGAACTCATGAACTTGCAGAATGAGCCTTGACCATGAGTTCAGGTGTCTAGCTCATTCTTCAAATTTCCAATCTCTTGAATAAAGTGTTCATTAACAGGAGCAAAGATTGGGATGATTTGATCAATGAGTTGCTAAGATTGATTTCACACCTGTTTCTTTGCTTCATTTATTACATGCATGCTTCTGAATTAGCCTTTCTATATATATACGTTGAAACTAAAATATTTATGTTCAAGGTGAGATGAACAGCTGGGTTCTCAGCCCAGAAGAACTCATTTTTGGAGAGGGAACCTACTATTTCATGCTTTTACAAGATATGGGAATGGATTCAACAGTCTACAGTGAGCTAACCATAAATGCCACTTGCTTTGCATCCCGCTGTGTGTTTTGGGACGAGCACCAGGGAGGCTGGAACAGCTATGGATGTCATGTAAGTAGAGCAAAACAAAACACTGTGTCTGCTACACACTTCAAAGCCAGCCCTCATAACCACCATCTGTAGTAACTGACACCATGAAATAAGATCATTCTGAGATGATTTAATAAACTCAAGAAGTTTAGTCATGTTGAACTAACCTTTAAACATTCCCATTTCCTGGGATGAACTTCTATAGAAGAAATGGAACCATTCTGACCAGGTCATAATGTATTGTAATGCCCATTACTGGTTAGGTGTTAGAATGAACATTCTTTATTGGAATTTGAACAATTTGGTGTGCAGCAGCTCTCTACACTAACTTACCAATCTCAGCACTGTCTTTTCATTTGCTTGGTAAGTCATTTAAAACTTTGAAGCCAGATGTTTTATCAGAAATCTTTTCTGGGTTTCAGGTAGGACCAAAAACAAACCCTAGCAGCACACAGTGCCTCTGCAACCATCTGACCTTCTTTGGGAGCTCCTTCTTTGTCATACCCAATGCCATAGATGTCAGCAAAACAGCACAGCTGTTTGGTACATTCGTGGACAATCCTGTGGTGGTGACAACTGTAGGATGCATCTTTCTGATATATGTGCTTGTAGTTATTTGGGCTCGAAGGAAAGACATCCAGGATGATGCCAAAGTAAGTCTCCAGCTAATAAAGTCCATGTATTCAGGCCAATTCCCACCATGCCTAGCCTGTTTTAATAGGAAGTCTGTAACCAATCCTACTCCTTTCCCTGTAACTCTCTGTTTACTGGTTTGTAATCATTGTTCACAAGATCACGAATTCCTACTCACAGCTTTCAGGAATCTGTACTCACAGGAGAGCTAACACACTGCCCATGTTGTGTGGCTCTGCAGGTGAAAATCACAGTCCTGGAAGACAATGACCCCTTTGCTCAGTACCGTTACCTTGTGACAGTTTTCACAGGACACCGCCGGGGTGCAGCCACAACCTCCAAGGTATCAGTGCACTGTGTGGGAGGAGTTTATTTGCTTTGAGAACTGCATGAATAATAGAGCACCTGAGGCTATTGAACAGGAGAACTCAAATGCACTGTGTGAGCCAGAAAGCCCTTAGGTTTGATGAAAGAAGAAATAATCACATTTAGGATGGAGATATGCAAATCTTCATTTTGCCTTTTTATTTTCCAGGTGACTCTCACCCTCTATGGACTGGATGGAGAGAGTGAGCCCCATCATCTAAATGATCCTGATTCACCAGTCTTTGAACGTGGAGGAGTGGATGTTTTCCTCCTCTGTACCTTCTTTCCTCTTGGGGAACTGCAGAGTATTAGATTGTGGCATGATAATTCAGGGGACAGTCCGTCCTGGTAAGTGGAGATCTGGAGATGCTGGGAGGTAAAAACCCACTAAAAACTTTTTATAATGTCAACAGCTTTCCCTTTCTAACACTTGAAAATTTTCCTTTCTGCAGTTCTAGAAAGAAGCATTAGATTCTAGTTTTTGCAGCTAAATAGACCAAATCACTGCCTAAAGTGCAGGACCAGGAGTGTTTCCCATATCCCATGTCCAGTACAGGATGGGATATGTCCTGTGCCTTACAGTTTAGCCACCCCAAGTAGCTGAAGGTCAGAGTTTGTCCTCCACAGTCTTGTTGAGCTCTGGATTTCACACACTCAGTGGTATGTGACAGTGCCCTGTGTGTTTTTCCAACAGGTATGTGAATCGAGTATTAGTCCATGACCTGGCATGGGATCAGAAATGGTACTTCCTCTGCAACTCTTGGCTAGCCATTGATATTGGAGAGTGTGTCCTAGATAAAGTGTTTCCAGTAGCAACAGAACAGGACATGAAGCAGTTCAGGTACCTCCTATTTCATGGATTTTTTTTTTCTCTTGATAGCAGTCAGTCTGGAAAAACAAGGATGACAAAAACAGACCAAAGCCCTAGAAAAAAATGAAAACAAGGAAGGTCTTCCACTGTCCTTAAAGAGCTCTGAATAAGGGAGAGAGAGAGGGAGGATGACTACATAAATCATTACCCTAACAGTAGTACCATACTGAAAATATTGGTGCTAAAGGATAGCCTGACAGAACAGAACCTACAGAAACCCAAACATCTTCTCTTAAGTGTAATTTTTTTGACAATTTAAATAGGAACTATTTGCTTTCCCCCTATGCTGTGTCCAAAAGAAAAGGACATAAGTAGCTATGACCATTCCATGCAAATCAAGCCATGGTATTTGATCATTTCTCCTAATTATTACTTTTGCTGATAGTGCCTAGAAGCATAAAAAGGTTGGGACCCTGAACTAGGGCTTTGTTCTTCCCTCTCCTTTCTACATATCCATTTGATTTCCCTCTTCTTCCCAGCAATCTGTTCTTCATGAAGACCTCCAAGGGTTTCCAGGATGGGCACATCTGGTACTCGGTGTTCAGCCGCTCCCCTCGAAGCTCCTTCACGCGAGCCCAGCGCGTGTCCTGCTGCTTCTCCCTGCTCCTGTGCACCATGCTGACCAGCATCATGTTCTGGGGTGTGCCCAAGGACCCTGCTGAGCAGAAAATGGATCTGGGTAACAATCCTCACCACTGCTTGGGCAGGCAAATAGAGAGACAGCAGAATCTGGAAGCAAGAGTTGATTAAATGGGTTTTTCCCAAGAAAGAGACTTGATGGTTTATTTTGCCTGGGGTTATTTTTCCTTCTCTGCTCTGTTTGACCTTGACAGGTAAGATCGAATTCACATGGCAGGAAGTGATGATTGGCTTTGAGAGCTCCCTCCTCATGTTCCCCATCAACCTGCTCATTGTGCAGATCTTCAGGAACGTACGACCCCGGCCAGCCCAGCAGAGCAGAGAGAAGAAGCCGGGAAAGAACGGCCGAGTGTCCCCAAGCCTGCCTCCCACCCCAGGGGCCACCCAGGCTGCCTGTCTCACTCCGGAGGCTGTGACAAAGGCAAGTCCCAGTGAGTCCTGCACTGCCCTCTGCTGCCACACACTACCGGCCTCCCCAGCTCCACAAATTTCCCTGTTTCAATGCTCTTCAGCCTGTCTGAAGAGAAAACCCAATTACCACTGGTGCAAAGTGCCCACCTAAATGCAATCCTTCATTAAGGTCTGCCTTTGTACATGCCAGCCCTTGCACAGTTATTGTGTGTGACCAAATCACTGTGTTCAGGGGGTAGAGCAAACACCAAGCAACACAGTGAAGATAAAAGGTATCATGGACCACATCTTCTCAGGCACGCTGCCCTTTTGAACCACAAAAGCTGCCTTGCTGAACTCACTGAAATCTGCCTGTCACATCCAGCACTGTAGGATGTGCTATTCTTATCCATTCTGGAGATTTTAGCAGTTGGTGCAGCTCCCAGCCAGTGGTACTGTCAGATCACATCAGCTTAAGCCACTGCAGCCAGAGTCACTGCTGTGTTGCTGCTGTCTTTCCTAGGACATAAGAAGAATTGCCAACTCACTCTTTAAAGCCCTGAAGACTCTATCTCCCACCTCAGCACCAGACCTTGAAAAATCAGCTAATATCAACACACTCCTGTCATTGGTTGAGGATGTCATCTGTCAGCAGAACAGAGCTGGGCAAGGGTTTTGTGATGAGAGCAAGAAGGATGGCCCTATAATTGTCACACTGGGTGCTATGGATATCCCAGGTAAATAACACACTCTGAAATACCTGCTGAAACCCTTGCAATGAAAATGATGATAGCACTGGATGTGATGACCCAAGCTCCTCTTACACTCTGACTCAAAGGCAACTACAGAATCACAGAACAGCTGGGTTAGAAGGGATCTCTGGACCCCACCACGCTGCTCAGAGCAGGGTCAGTGGGAGCAGGATTGCCCAAGATCAAATCAGTCAGATGCTGAATGGCCCCAAGGATGAAGACTCCACAAATTCTCAACTGGAGCAACCCATTCCAGTGTCCAATATGTTTTTTCTTATGTTCAGAAATTTCCCATGTTTTAAGATGTGCCCATTGCCTCTTGTTCTTTCACTGCACCACTGAGCACCCAACTAAGTAAAATCAACTGTGAAATCTCTATTTTTTATGTTGTAGAATCAAATGTTTGCTTTGGCTTGGGAGCTGGATCAGCATCTACAAATGAAGAGACTCACAAATATCACTTCTTTCACAAACTCTTTGACCTGTCTTCTTTTTTTCTTCTTGGCCTTGTGCTGTTGTTCCTTTCAGTCTGACTCTCAATTAAACAAGAATATATGAGTAAATAATCTCACTGATTTCATTAAGACTCACATTTAGCTTTTCCAGGGAGTCTTCCAAGCTACTAATTGCACAGGTAAACCATGAACAAATTAAGAGTTGATATCTGATCTGACCTATTAAGATTTTAGGACTGCTGTTTAACTCAGTTGCCTTCTGGAAAAAGTTGCAGGCCATGCCAGCAGAGGAGTATTAAGTGCTAGTACTAAAGCTGCTTTTACATGTCCTTTCATATGTTAGTCTTCATCACATTCATGATCTTTAGCTCCAGAGAAACCATCCTTTGAACAGATGTGTTCTAATCTATTTATTTTCTCAATAAATAAATAAATTTAATAAATTTATTCTTTGTCTGCAGAAAAAACAAGAAGTCCAACTCCAGAGAAGAGAATTTGTGACCAGCTGAAATACAGGGGTTACCATCGCTGCTTGTACATGCAACTCCAGCATGTAGAGATGGAGCTGGAATTACTGGGGCCCCATAAATTTCAGATGCCTCAGAGTTACACACAAGCTGTTTGTCAGGTTCAGCATATGAAGAACCTCCTGGAGAACCAAATCTGCTCATCAGCATCCATCAGTGAGGGGTAACCCAGTTCTCATTCTAAGTATAAGTAAATTCAGGTCATGAATTCAAAATTGGACAGGATGACACAGCCCAAATAATTGCTGCTTAACATGTGCTAGATAACTATTATTAAATCTGTAAAAATAAGTCTTACTATTATACCACTGCAGGAGCTACAAAGAAATTTCCATGCACTGTGAACTGCACACAAAAGCAATAATGACAGATCATTGCTGTTTGTCATTTTTGCCTCCAAAGTGGAAAGTTACAATAAATGCCATGTGATAGTAAAGGGCTGGGATAATCACCCAGCTCCAAAGTCACAGAAGTCTTTTAAAATGTGTGGATAAAGAAAAATTAATAAGCAGACAAAAATAGTTCTGTGAAATCTGATAATTAAGTTGGAAGTATTGAAAACAATTGCTCTAATTACGTCACTTGGCCATTATGGTGATCACAAGAGATGCATTCAGCAGATTTAATGCACTCACAGCTTTGTCAGTAATTCTACTGGAGATTCAGTTGTGCATGAACTGAGGAGTAAAGAAACCCATCACATTTATTTTGATTTTAGCTGATCTCTGCACACCTCATTATTTTTTCTCACTTTTTGTATATGGATACTTTTTGGTATCCATATATCCTATATAACTGCATTAATTAAAAGAATATTTTGATTTTATATCATAAGATGTTGCCTGTTCCCAGTGAACCCAATGGCTGCGATTTTGGTTCCTGTTCCATCACAGACTGATTTTTTCTCTTCTCGTTCACTCTCAAGGTGGTCCCATACTCCAAACTTGTCCAGTGATGACAAGAAAAGTCCTTCTCCCAGAGGGCTGCCCTGGTGGTTTGTGTTCATTGCTTGGTTCCTTGTGGCAGCCACCAGCAGTGTGTCCGGGTTCTTCACCATGCTCTACGGGCTCCACTATGGCAAGGAGAACTCCATCAAATGGCTCATCTCCATGCTCATCTCCTTCTTGGAAAGTCTTTTCATCACACAGCCCTTAAAGGTGAGAGCCTCAGAAATGCAACCACCAGTCAAGATGAGCTCATCTGCTGCCATTGCAGGAAGACAATGTAACACGTTCTAAAGAGCTGCAGGATTTAAGATATAAAATGAGAACTCTTTGCCCTTCAAACAAGAGCAGGCAGGTGGTTTAGAGTTCGGATGGGTTTTGCTGACATTAACTCCATTAGTTTCAACTCCCTTGCTTTGTCAGGGTTTAATGAGGTTTCTGACCAGTGAGGATGTGTCACAGAATCAGTTTAGCTGGACAAACCCCAGCACTGTGCACTGTTCTCTTGTTTATGGGCTTCAGCTGCATGGGTTCAACAAAGCCAAGCACAGTTGTATTCCTGCAGTGCATGGATCCAAAGTGATCCAGGTCAAAACCTGAGCTTCATGATATGAAACGGGAATATGGTGACTCTATAGCTGATTCCTTCCAGGTGCTGGGATTTGCTGCTTTTTTTGCTCTGGTTCTGAAGAAGGTGGAACATGAGGATGAAGAAAACACAGCTATTGATGGACCTTTATCTGCACCAGGTAACTGCCTGCAAAGTTAAAAATTATTAAAGAAAGTGCAGAATTCCCCAAGCTTTTGGAGTGCTTCATGAATAATTCTTGACTAAGCTCAACTGGCTTGCAACAAAACCTCTAACTATTCCACAATTTAGTGAAAATAAATAAGTGAACAGTAAAAAATTCACCCTTCATGTACAGTGGTAGGTCTTTATCTGACAAGTATAACTAAAACCTCTCACAAAGAAATTTCCCACATCCTTTAAGCCCTATATGGATGTTCTCAGGTTACATACTTTTCCACAGCCACAATTATCTGTATTATTCCCCTAAACTGAGCAGTGGCTTCTGCAGTCATAATCATCTCTAAATAAAGCCTTCACTAGCAGACAGGAATCCTAGGGCACAGCAAAGTTATCTGATCTGCAGCTTCCTCCCTGCTCAGCCTCAGGCTAGGAATACACCATCTGCTGAGATGCTCAGCCTAGAGAGAGACACCTGGAGCACACCTGGTCCTAAACCCAACACAGTTTTTGTGAGCTCCTTCCCTCTCCACTGTTTGCCTTACAGTTGCTATAGAAATTGTTTAAATCACATCCTCTATTCCTGAGGGAAAGCATTAGATAGAAATGTTTCCTTAGAAAGTCCAAACAAACAAAAGCAGGACATGGATGATCAATTAACTAATTCCAGGGTTCACTGCTCTCCCTCACAGGTGATTCATACCCTCTCTTCGGGGTCCGAAGGGACAGTAGGAGCAACATCTACCGGCCACCTCCTGCTGCTGATGTGGAGAAAATGAAAATCAGCTACAGGAAGGAGCAGAAAGCATTTGCCCTCATCAGAGAAATCCTGGGTATTACCCATATGTAGATGATCTTGTTTTATTCAGTAATACTCATCAGTAATTTTACTTCAGTGAAAATATTGTTCTCTTGGGTGACAAAGTTTTGGCATATCTTCTTTCTGCCAGCCATTATGATGTACAGACAGGCTGTTCCCTGGCAGCTGGAGCTGCAGGGAGGTGGGAATGTTAGCTGGAGCTAAAAGTGTGGCTAAGGCTTCATTTTATGGTAAAAAAACACATCACAAACATAAGAGATTAAAGAAAAGCAGAAAGGATAAAAGGAGGAGGTCAACATTAAAATCAAGCTGAAACCAAAGAGCAGATGGAGGCCATCTTTCTAAAAGCATATAGTATCTATAGATAATGATTTATGCCCCTGTTTATTTCCTCTAAAATCAATGGCAAAAAAAAAAAATTACCTCAACTTCACTTGGAACAAAGTCATTTTATTTGGAGCTACCATGACTACTTCTATTCAGCCTTCCCACTTCTTTTCTTGACTGCTACTCATATTCCAAATGTGAAACACTTAAACTGCAGCACATTGAAGTTTTTTGGGTGTACTCATTAGCACTGGTCACTCAGAGCCTACAAAGCACCTCCCTGGCCTAATGGCTGCTGGCAGCAGTAATCATTCATGCAATCTATTTTGAACGGCATTGTTAAGCCAGAGCTCACATGTGTTGTTTCTTTCTGGTTTTTTCCAGCCTATCTGGGGTTTTTATGGATGCTGTTACTGGTTGCCTATGGGCAGAGAGATCCCAATTCCTACTATTTAAACAAACACATTGAGGACAGCTTTACAGATGGATTCCATGATGTCTACAGTTACCAGGATTTTTTCACGTGGGCAAACACTACTTTACTCAAAAATCTTTATGGATCATATAAAGGTGCAGATTCACATTGTTTCCCTTCAGCTTGACAGATTCTGAAACTTTGTTTTTAATACTTATCTCTAACTTTCATATTTGAGTGGAGAAAGGGATTGTGAGTGTATGAGGCTAGCAAGGAATCTTATAATATGAATACCAGTGGATAACAAAACCCCACAGCTTGACCCTAGGTTAAACATCCCCTGATATTTTCCTTATATTTAATATAACCCAAAAGTTCTGCACTGCACTGCTAAATTTTTCACATTTTTTATTACTTACTCCAGATATTCAGATATATCAGAAAGTTTACACAACTTTCTTTCCATAATTAAGAAAAAAAAAAAAAAAGGCAGACAGGTGGCACCATACAGCTTTCCCTTGGAGAGTTGTTTGCATCATGACTTGTGTCAATGTGAAGGCAAATTATGCAATACCAGCATGTTTCTATCCAGCCATATCCAGTAAAATATGACCAATTTTCCAGCTCACATTTAAGGGTAAATATTGAAATATATTAGCAGAGTTGTTCTTTGGACATGAACACTGCATGAACACTATGGGACTCGAGGTGAGTCACTTTTCTCCCCCAGGCCTCACTTTCCCTGTGTATAAAATACTGATGGGGGTGACACAGAGCTCTGTTATTGTGAATATTATTTAAGAACTCAGTTCAAATCAATATGAGGGTTTCATTTTCATGACTATTTTGCTTACAGTGTTTCCGAGAAAAAGAATATACGGCAAAATATTAATGCATCAGTGAATCATAAATGAAATGAAGAAATATTATTAATTTTGTCATATTGCCAGTGCTGCTCTTTTCCATCTCCTGCTCAGGATTCATTACAGATGGCAATTCCAAGCTGGTGGGTAGTGCTCGAATTCGCCAAGTGAGAGTGAAAGGAGACACCTGCCCCGTTTCTCCCAGACTCCAGCACGCAGCTGAGGAATGCCACGCTCCCTACTCCCTACAAACAGAAGATACATCACTTTATGGGGAGCACTGGAATACCTCAGGCCCTGATAACTCCTCTGACCTGAGCTCAGCATGGCACTATCAGAGTCAGTCCAAACTGAGAGGACACCCCAGCTGGGGTAAATTTGCTGTCTACAGTGGAGGGGGATATGTGATTCACCTGGGAACCGACCCTAAAAATGCCTCCAGGTACCACTTGTGTTCTTGTAAATTATCAGTGCATCCTCCATGTGGTACTGTCTCATTCCTGTATGAATTACATCACTGGTTACACATTCTTTTGGCAGAATTCTCCAGTACCTTTTCAACAATGTCTGGCTTGACACCTTCACAAGAGCAGTGTTTGTTGAATTTACAGTCTACAATGCCAACGTGAACCTGTTCTGCATTATAAGCCTGATGTTTGAAAGCAATGCTTTAGGTGAGAGCCTTTCCTAAGTTACACATTTCTGAAGACAGCAAGAAATGCACCTACAGAAGTTAGATTTACACATTATCAGTGTTTTCCTAGTTCTTTCCTCAGGAAACACAGGTGTATTAATAAATCTAATCATGAGAGAATCAATGCAAATTTTTTAAACCATTTAGGAAAAATGCAGCATCACAGTAATATGGACCATAATGGAATATCTTATGTTTGCTTATGCCATGGTCATCTGTTGATGAAGAAAACACGACACTGAAACTTGATCTTGAGAATTTACACAACAGGAAAAGAAAAATTCTGTTTCCTAATCACTTCAGTGAATCAATACAATATTAGGGCAAAAATGCAAATAATGGTCTGGGTTTTTTGCTCCTGATGACTTCTAATGTATAGCTATGTAATCATGTAATACATAATCTGGATACAACAAAGAGAAGAGTAAAAGCAGATTCTGGTTTAGGGGCTATAAGAAAACATTTAGTCTGAGAGCAGCCTCCTTAGACTTGTGTCCAAGTATTGGAAAATGCCCAAATTGAGCTCATTTTGTTTAGAATGAGATTCAGCTTTTTAAAAAAATTCCAAGTCCTCCTGCTGTATTTCTGCATTTGCAGTCCAATCCAAACTCAGTCCTGCTGGGATTACTATTGTACTATCAAACAAGACTCAAGCAGACAAGCACAACCACTCTAAAAGCCTTGACTCTCTGAAATTCCTGTTTGAGGAAAATTTCAAACCCTTGTAGGGTTACTCATACAGTCAAGTCTAAATCTTAGTTTGATGGTTGAATTCAGCCTCACACTGATGTGAAAGCAAGTACAGACATCTCACTGGTGAACTGAGTTGTTTGAATGAAGGCAGAAGAAGCCCTGAGGTGACCCCTGTTTTCTTTTTTAGGGGCCTTCTTCACAAGTGCAGAGCTGCAAAGTGTCCGGCTGTACCCCTACACCGACAGCCTCCATATCTTTGTGGTTGCAGCAGAAATCATTTATTTCCTCTTCATTGTGTACTACATGATAGTACAGGTGAGCCCCACTGGAGAGTCTGCCTGAGAGTGTGACCTTGTGCCTGCTGTTAATTGCATTTACAAAAGCTTTAGGACTGTACTTGATTTCAGTATCACTGATGCTGCTACACCAATGGAAGATTGAATCAGGTGCAGTGTCAGTATTAAATAAAAGGAAGGCAGTGCTTTTTTTGGCTTGGATGCTGTTTTTGAGAAAGATAATGAGAAATTAGTGCAAGATGTAGTTTTATTCATGTAGAGCAATCTGCTTTATTGTGGAGGGCATTGCCCTAATCTTCAGAGGTGCATTGTGTGATGTGGAGTCATGAGACTGAAACAGTAAAACTCCTCCCAGGGAAAGCTGCTGAAGAGTCTGAGATGGAGATACTTCCAGAGCAAGTGGAATCTCCTGGAGATGGCCATTATATTGATTAGCTGGAGTGCTCTGTCAGTGTTTGTGAAACGGACGGTCCTTGGGGCCAGGGACATCAGCTACTACCAGGAACACAAGGAGGAGTAAGTACTAATGCTATTTACTGCACCCTTTGTTGTTGCTACTTATGCAGAAATAAATCTGTTTTTCCTCTTTCCAGACAGCACCTTTTCTGTGCTAAATATTACTATCCTAGATGGCTATGTATTAATGAAGCCTGTAAGTGTGTCAGGCCTTAGATTTGTATCAGCAATAGGATTTTCTTCTGATACTGCTCTAATAAAATCCAGCAGACTTGAGCACCAAGTTCCCTTCCTGTTTGCATCACCCTCTTGTGAACCAACAAGCCTTTCTGCTACAGGACATCCACCCAGAAAACACATAATCTGCCTTGTTCTTTGTTGTAAAAAGCCCCTGGTTAGAGGATAATAATGGAATACTTAGTGCAGAATGGAAAATTATAATGTCTTTTAAAAAATCTTTCAGGAAAGAAATGATAGAATCACAGAATAATGAGCAGAATTTGGGCTACAGCCTTGATCTCCTCTCCTCAAAAATGTTAGCCATGCACAACTGAGCTTTTTGTGTGCACACAGTAGGAAGTGCAAGTGGGAACACTCAAACAGGAACTCATTAGGTCTCTACTGAAATTCCAGCACAGGGTGACTGGCTTTTCCAGCATACCCATTTATGCACTTCAAAGGATTCTGTGTGCATGGTAGGTATATTATGCATTTTCTTTTTATTTTCCTAACAGCTCCATAAACTTCAGTGAAACAGCAAGAGCTGATGCAGTTCTTGGCTACCTGATTGCATTCCTGGTGCTTCTCTCCACAGTGAAACTGTGGCATCTGCTGAGGCTCAACCCTAAACTGAACATGATCACCTCAACACTGAGGAGGGCATGGGGTGATATCTCTGGGTTCATCACTGTTATTGCAGTCATGTTCCTTGCCTATTCCATTGCTGTGAGTACCACAGTGCTTTCTCTTGTCTGCAGTCTGCTCCCAGGTACTGTCAGGTTAAATCAACTATTTTTGAATGCCAAAAGCAACATAGCTTTGCCATGTAAAATGGAATAAAGCTGCCTGTCTATATCTTAGTTCAGCAGCTTGGAGCCCAAGTCTTCTGTATGAGTGAAAGAGAAGTTAAAACATCCACTCTGTCCTTAGCAAACTGAAATTTAGTGAAAAATCAAACACTGAGCTGAAAAATAAGGACTCTTTATGTGTAATAGATGCAACAAAGAACAAAGTACTGGAAAAATGATTTTCTGGATAAAGCTTAAATTGTGGAGCATTCAGAAAGTGCCATTTTCTGTTTGGCTAGTTGTAAGTGGGAAATAGTTATATTTTTTAGATATCTAAACAGGCTGAGCAGATACAAGACATTCTCATATCTATGATAAAGATCTTCAAGCTAAACACATTTTGCAGCAAGGACTCTGATCGTGACACAAGACATGACTTCTGTCCTCTGCAGGCAAACCTGATATTTGGCTGGAAGCTCTACTCTTACAAAACCCTCCTTGATTCAGCAGAGACCATGGTCAGTCTTCAGCTGGGAATCTTCAACTATGAGGAGGTACCACATCTAATTTGGAGAAGTTTGCAGCCATACAATTGGCATCTCAGCTATCAAATATGCATTGACCCAGCAAAGAGAAGGACTTTCAATTAGTGCTAAACATGAATCTAATTTTGCAAGATCCACAGCACCCTAAGGCAGTCACCCTTTCTGAGCAAGACAAGGACATCCAGTGAAACCTCTTTCATTTTCTATTTTGACCACAAGGAGGCTCATAATGAACCTTTCATTAAGAAACCTGCTCAAATTTCTACTAGAGCTGTTACTAATTGATTACAAAAAGTTTTGAGTAATTTCCTTAGAAAGCTACAGATAGAAATGTAAGGAAAGCCCTGTGTTTGTTCTGAACACCCATTCTATCTTCCCAAGAAAGGCAAGGCCTTCCACAAGAGAACTTTATGTTAATTTTTTTGTTGTTGTTGCTATTCTTTATATACCACTTTTTCAGTAAGATCTTTCAAATATTTCAATATCCTTTTAACATTTTTTGTGGATTAATTTTTGGACATCTCTGACTGTGAACTCCTCCTTGGTGTATGTTTTTAGACCATGGATCCAATAGGATACGAGGGGCTTTGAAGATCAGTCATTTGGCACATTTGGCACATTTTCACCTCTACATCCCACTCATGTTAATCATGAAAATACATTCCTATGTAGTTTATATAAAAATGAGTGGTTTGATTTTTTACAACCTTTGGTTTACAAGTGTCTCTTACAGTCTGACTGTGCTTCTTTGTAAAGCATACAGTAAAATAAATGACATGCATACAGGGATTTCACCTATTTTGAAAGCTGAGGCATTAGGAAGCTTCAGCTGTTCTGTGGATGAACAGATCTCCAGGCTTGTTAACTTCCACAGGAAACTGGCATACCATTACAATTAAATGCAAATACTTAAAAACCCCCAAAGACTGCCCATATTCACACACATATATATAAAATATTCTGTTGTCTTTGTACTGTATCATATCAACAAAGGGCAATACTAGAGTAGAAAATTTATATATGTGTATAATGAATATGTCATAATTGATTAGACACAGGATTCTCAAGGTGATAGACTTCTTATTGGGTCTTAACTCTTGTATGTATGTATGTAGATAGGTATGTATGCTTTTTGTGGTTTTTTTTTATGTCTTACCTTATGCATTATGCAGGTCTTGGACTACAATCCAATTTTAGGCTCCTTTTTAATTGGATCCTGCATCGTTTTTATGACATTTGTGGTACTGAATCTGTTCATTTCGGTGATTCTGGTTGCTTTTAGTGAGGAGCAGAAGCATTACCAGGTTTGTTCATCTAAGCTCTCTTGCTTTTAACATTTTTTGTTCAGTGCTTACTCAGGTATTCAACCATGGATGAAAGCCATGTAAATTCAGTCCAACTCTTCAGAAGGCAACATTTGCTCAGAAAGTACACTTCAGATTTTCCAGATTTACGCTGTCTATTCCTGTTCAGATGAGTCCCTGTTCAGATCTGATTTGTAGCCTTCTGTTCACATACTACATCCATCAAAAAACTCTTAGGTTCGTGCTGGGCTGTATTGAAATCAGTGCCAAAACTGCTACTGAAGTGCATGAGGCTTTACAGCTCCTTTTAAAACTCTTACTGTGAGTGCCTGACCCATTCAAGCTATTGATAGTGTGGTGTGAAATCCATCTCAACACTCCAGTACTGCCCAGAAATGTTTTAAATAAAGTCAAGGGAGATGAAAACAAAGGATATGGTTGATAGAATAGAATATATATTTAGTTTATCTCGTTTACTTCATCTCAAAATGGTGGATGTCTCATTGTGTATACCACGAGCTGTATGGGAGCTGGTAAGTGCACTCCAGGCTCCTGTAGAGAGATTTCCATGGGATTTGACAGCCAAAATTTCTGTAGTGTCCATATTCATCTGGGGCTTCTGTCTGGATAAAAATATTGGCACAATGTTTTGCCTGGCAGTCACTCATGCTCTGTTGAAAGTTGGCTTATTTCACCTCAAGTACAGATTTTGTCTTGCAACTTGCCCTGGCTTCAGCAGAGACTGAATCCACTTTGGGTGTGCACCTCCGAGTAACTTATTTGTTATTATTTCAGGCTTCAGAAGAAGAGGAGATTGTTGATCTAATGCTAATGAAACTCTTCAGTTTCTTTGGAATAAAATGCAAGAAGGAAGAGAAGCCGGTCACTGACGAACAACTGGAACAACCTGTCAGCAAGTGAAAGAAGAGCACCTTGAAAAGTTACTTTGCTTGTGGGCAAATTATTTACTTGTTTGCTATTAGCTGCAGTGGTTAGTTAGGTTAGGCTGTAGGCTTAGGTTATTACAGCTTCTGATTAAAATGAGTTTAGCCAAAGGAATGGCTGGACTTGTGTCAGAGGAGGTTTGTGCTGGATATTAGGAGAAGGTTCTTTCACCCAGAGGGTGTTCGGGCCCTGAACAGCTTCCCCAGGGAATGGGCACGGCCCCAAGCCAAGGAGAGCTCATGAAGCATTTGAACAATGTTCTCAGGCCCTTGTGGGATTGTTGGGGTGTCTCTGCAGGGCCAGGAGTTGGACTTCGATCCTTGTGGGTCCCGTCCAACTCAGCCTGTTCCGCGATTCTGGGAAAAGGACGCGGCGTTCACCCCTAAAGCGCTGCCGGCACTACTCTGTAATAATAGCTAAGAAATAGCAGTAACCCTAAGGCGAAACGTCCCACGTGCACTTGCTGTAGACTTGGCGCCTGTATTTATTTAATAAACACCGAGCGGCTGTTGCACTGTCTGGCTAAGTCCTCTCAGTCTCCGCCGCGGCGGCGCACGGAACATGGCGGCTCCGCTCCCTCAGGGCCCGGTGCCCGCTGCCGCCGGGGCGCGGAGCCGAGCCCGGGCCGCTCCCCAAGGGCCCACGGCGTCCCCACGGGTCCCCTCGGCCACCGCCGGCCCCGCCCCGCCGCCATCGCCACCTCCCGCCGGCACCGCCCCCGCCCGCCCCCGGCAAAGATGGCGTGGCGAGCGCTGCGGCGGGTCGGGCCGGTGCTGGCGCCGCGCTGCCCGCTCCTCTCGCTGCCGCCGCGGGAGCCCGCGGCCCGCAGGCTGGGCACCAGCTCGCTGCTGCTGGCCGGTGAGTGGCGGCCCGAGGGAGGGAGGTGCGCCCCGGGCGGGCGGGACAGCGGCCCGGTGCTGCGGTGAGCCGGCGGTGCCTGTGCCCGGGAGGGTGGGCAGGGTGGGCTGCGGGGGCTCGCCCCGGCCCAGCCCGCGGGAGAAGCCCTCGCCAGCCGGGACTGGGTGCGCGGAGCGGCAGGAGCGAGGGTCCCGCTGGCGGCCCCGGGTGGCAGCCGTCCTCTCTCCCTCTATCCCTCCCTCCTCCCCTGCCTCCCGCCGCGCCGTGTCCCGGCGGCCCTCGGAGCGCGATGCTGCAGCCGCCCGGAGCCCCCCGGTGCCGGCGGGGCCCGGAGAACCTCGCAAGATGGCTGAACCCCGAGCGCCCCTCACCTGGCCCGGACGCTGCTGGCACTCCCACAGGAGCAGCTGCACCTCCGTTAGTTGGCCAGAAACTTTTACCCTCATCCCCACGCTGCAGGGTTGAGCAAAGCGGCTCAGTCCCCTCTGGTCCCACACAGAGGCTTCGCAGAGCGGGCCGAGCTGGAGCACACCAGCTTGCCCGAAATAGCGGATGGCTTCTCCCGGGATTGCCGCTCACAAACAGCCGGTGTTGGCTCCAAGGAGCACCAGCAGCACAAGAAAGGGGCAGGGGTGGGTGTCTGGCGGAGGCAGAGCCGCAGCAGGGACTGGTGTGGGCACACAGACAGAGCCGGCCGGGCTCGCAGGGCCCTGAGCCGCTCGGGGCTGCGCAGGTTTGGCTCTGGCTCCTGTGCAGCCACAGCTGCACCAGCGGCACGGCAGCGGATGGACCCGTGCATCACTGCTTGCTGTGATTTTGCCTTTGGAGTAGTTCATTCTGAAAGCGTCTGCTGGTGTCAAAGCTCTCTTTGAATGGAAGTTATGCACGAAAGTCTGAAAAACAAAATCTGTGGTACTCTAGCAAACAGAAATGTTTAAAAATTGGGCAAGAAGAGGAGGAGAATCGGCTGTGAAAGTAATGACTACCACTGAGAAGAGCTCATCCATTTCTCTCCAGATATCTTAAACCTACCTGTTTAATTGCCTTCTGCTGCAAGTGAAAGAAATATTTATTGCTTATTACTTGCAAACTGAGTTAAGATCTAAGCTGTTGTTCACTATTCTGGCCAATGTACCCATTGCTTTTCTATACACATCACTCAAAGGAATAACAGTGCTTTTGTTTGAGGCAGAGAGGAAAAGCTTTGTATGCCTCTGTGGAGGTGTGAGTTCACTCTTCAGGTATATATGAAATACTTAATAGAGGCAGGCTACACTAAATGAAGGGCCAAGTTCAGAGTGTGCTAATTAAGCTGAAACCAAAGTCCTGTTGAAATGAATGAAACTAGAGTAAATTCAGCTGCTCTTCTGTAAAAGAATGCAGAGAGAGATTTGGTATGCATTGACATTTCATATTCCTTTAGGTCGATTTATTTAATGGGCTAAGCACATAAGCTCAAAGTTCAAATTTTGAGATTACTGATTAACTGTCTTTAATTTGACCTTTACTTCATTTGCAGTGTTTTTTGTTGCATGCTCAGAATTTTAATTTTTCATGTTTTTTTGTTTTGGTTTGTTGGGTTTTTTTCTTTTGTCCTGCAAGAAAGTTATGTGCTATTCTAACTGTCTGGGACATTTCACTGCTGTATTCCAAAATGGTGTGAAATATTCTGGGTTTTTTTGTTAGCCTTGCTTTATAGACAGATTCCATGCACTACTATTATCCTGAATAAAAATGTACTGCTTGGCTTCTTTGTGCCATGTGTAACATCACTAATGTTCAGCTTGAGTTTGAGATTTGTCAATTGTCATTCTCCATTCTTACACTTCATTACTCATTTCCAATAGAATTCCCATGGCTTTAGCATCTTGACACAAAATTATTTGAGACATTTAAGACTCTGTTCATTAGAGTGTGTAATGAGATTTCTTGTAGTTATAGAAAACAGTGCCAGGTGAAATTCTGGGGATTTTTGACTGATAATTCATGGGAAGATACTTTGTGTTTGCAGTTTACTCATGTTTGTTTGTGTATTATACTTGCAAACCCACATATTGTTCTACTGAGCTCTATAAAATTCAGGCCCTATCTAAGACAAACAGCTTTATCTGAGACTTGCTACTCTTGAACTTTTCAGACACAAGAGGATCGCTGCAACTGAAGAAGCTTAAAGTTTTGACTGTCTGGAAAGATTTTAGCAGGTCTACAGTCAGAGCTTCTGTTTTCCTTCACGTATAATTTTAGAAAATACACAAGGATTTGCAGAAGTGTAGTTTCTCTGGTGTTTGCCTTAAAGAGTTCAGCCCACAGGATGAGCTTGAGAGGAGAGTTGAACTCAAAAGGAAGGTGCAGCTGTACTACTGTGGCACCAATCCCTCAGGGAGCTGTTTCAGCAGCAGTTTTTACAACATCTCTTGCCTGACTGGATGGGTACTGCAAGTGGAAAATAAAGATAAATAAATTAAAAAAAAAAAAAAAAAGTAGTAAGGCATCTATAGGGAAATTGTGTAGAAATGAGAAAACAGACATGACAGGCTGAAAATTCTCAGAGTAAGAAAAGTTCCAGGAAAAATGTTAGCAAGAAAAATGTTGCTTGCTTCAGTTACTGCTTTTGAAGTTTCTCCATATGACTTTATAAAAACAATTGCCTCTAATAAAGCTGTCTTGAATCTTCCAGATCTGAAATGTAAGGAGAATTGTAACCTTGCTGTGACAGAACTTAACAAGGTTTTAACAGAACTATTTTATAGAGATATAGAATAACAACTGTGTTCTTCTCACAGTAACAATATTAACAGAGAGCAAAGTCTATTAAGTAGCAGTTGTCAGTATGAGTTGCCTTATTAATTTGTGCTATATTAATTTGCTTTAATAATACATAGAACTGTGCCAGCTTTGCACTTTAATGAGATGCTGTAATGCTCACAGTGTTTCTAGAGTCACCAACACTGGCCTTCCCAGCCACAATAAGTAGTTATCAGAAATCAACACTAAATATGTTTGAAAAGCTACTATGCTTTCATAGACATGTGTAACTATGAGTAAAATACACATCTAGGCTTTAGATTTGCACTTCTGTTTGAAGAAGAGCTGCTCTTTTTGCTCCTGTACTTTATCAGTCTCCAGATGGTTGCACAGGAACTGATAATACTCTGAGCAGGACACCCAGTGAGCCTCTGCCCTGTCACTGAGCATGTTCTGAGCTTCTCTCTAAATTGCATGTGCTGGTTAAAGTATTTTCCAAGAAAAATGAACAAACTCAGTGAAAAGCCCCACAGTTTAAGGCTGCAAATGTGTTACTGTGTTTAAGTGAGCAACATGTCGCTTCTTTCTGAAATGTCGGGTTTGTTTCCTTTTAGCCCGCAAGTTCACAGACAAGCACGAGTGGATATCTGTGGAAAATGGCATTGGAACAGTAGGAATCAGCAATTTTGCACAGGTATTGATCCCTCTGCCCTTGCCCAGCTCTGCAATATTTATTTATGCCTATCTGCATATCTGTCCTTGCTCTTTGGACATTTACGGGGGTGTTTTTATTGTTTTAATCGCATATGCGACACAGTGAGCATTATTTGTGATATTTGTGCCACCTCAGCATTCTGATGAGGTCTTAATGGCCTCAGATTGAACCTGTGGAGAGCTGAACTTGGTGGGAGACTTCAATGTTCAGGTCCAAGCCTGAGCAGTTCATGGCTGTGTGAAGAGGACATCGTGTCTGCTTTTAGGTCAGGTTTCCTCTGAACACAAATATGGTGAAATCCCCCTGGCTAAAGAGCAGTTGTGAGCAGATGTACAGCATGGCATAGAGTTGTTACTCTAGGACGGGAGTTCCTTTGGGCTTCTGTTCTCATGCTGTACTTGATTCGGAATAGTCACAGGAAAATTCTGGGCTGTATGTAAAACTTAAAAAGGAATGGGACAAGCCATCAATAAATGGAATTAATGTTTCTCAGAACAAGTAGCATTTCTTTTAATCTCAGGTTTCTGTCAATAACTCTGATACTCTCTGGTCTTTTGTGAGATAGGGTACATGTGTCAGAGAAGAGTTGAGCCCATTGTTATGGTGATAAGGGTCCCAATGAAGTCAGTGAGGACAAACTGTGTGCTAACAGCTCTCTGTAGCTGATGCTAAGATCAGTCAATGTTATTCCTCATTCTGCCAGAAGAAATCTGCAGATGAATTGAGCCTGAGGGTTATTAGCACTGTAATAGAGAAACAATAATTTGGTATTTGGGACACGGTAACACGACAGTTTGTTCACATGAAGTGTTTGCTAAGAAAAAGTGAAAAATATACAATCTGTAAAGAATGAGAACAATATTTAGAGACAGAGAATACTTATATGCAGATTCTAGAGTCACTGTATCAGTTCTCTCCTGTGTGTAGTTTTGTTAATGTATGCTCTGATGCTTTTGTTTTTCTTTTAAGGAAGCATTAGGAGATGTTGTTTACTGTAGTCTTCCAGAAGTTGGGACAAAATTGAGTAAACATGGTAAGTTTCAGTTCTAGCTGCTCGTGGAGTGATTATTCTACTCATCCCACTCTTCCTTTGCAAAGATAAATTTTCTGAAATCATATTTATGATTATTAATACCATTATAAAGCTTTTGGATGCAAAATAAATTCAGGTATTCCTACAAGAGACAGCTTTAATTTTAAATTCTCACTGTCAGACTGTGCTTAGCAGCAGAAAATACACGCTTTTTAAACTGTGAAGATATTGATTCAAAAATAAAGCATTAAAATATTTTTGTGATAATTTTATCTATACTCTGTTTTTAAAATATTTGTACTTTGATCTGAACTTGCAAGCATTGATTTGTAATTCTTCAGTTATGCACTTTGTGAATTGCTTGATGTGAAACTTCAAATTTATATCAAGCTCTAATTTTTCTATGAATATAGAGACTCAGTAATTTTGAGGTATCAAATATGTTCACAGAGTTTTTGCTTGTTAGTGGTGTACAAGTTGTTACATTCTTCATCATTCAATTATGCAACTTTTCCTGTTAAAGAAAGTGAACGTTAACAGGAAGAAATGAAAAGCCTTTTCCTATATTAATGTAGAGAGCTGTCTCAGTAGTATATGAAGAAACAATTGTCATTATTTGGAGACAATTTTTAAAACAGAACTGGGGGTTTTGAGGTAAAGTAGAAGGCCTTTCTTCTGCTATCCTTCTTGTGGAATAGAACCCCATCAAACTGTTTTGGCCAAATCTATTACATTGAATGCTGACTGTTAGACAAAAGGTCTCTCTGTGTAGGATTTTAATTAACCAACTTGTAGTTTTGCTTTATTTGAAGGAATTTCATTTCCATTTAAGTTCTTCTCTTTTCTACCCATTCTGGCCTCAGTCTAATTCCAGGCTTTCCCAGAACAAGTTGTTCTCAGATCCCTTGTCCTGGTGCCTATCTACTCTTGTGACAGCTCCTTGTTCCTTCAGCCTCTGTCTTGTTTGCTTGTGCCTGAGAGCTGCTCTGGATTAACATTGCTCCAGGCACCATTTCCATAACTCCCTACAAAACAGGAAAAAGGGAAGAGCTGCTGGGTGCTTCCAGTGTGGTGCTTCTGAATACTAATGTGTGTTTTCCAGTGAGTGCAGATATAACACTTGATAGTGTTTCTGAAGGAAAAATGGGATTGCTGAAATTGTGGCTTTGTTGATTTTGTAACCAAATGACAAATGAAAAGGTTTAAATTGTAGATAAAAGGCATATTTAAGTCTCTTGCAGCAAGAGCTGGGTGTTGTTCCTTCTAAGTCAATATCATGTGTGCTGTGGGCTTCAGGCAAAGGATTACCCAAATGTAAGGAATTCCTGTCCCTTCTGTAGCAGCCAGCTAGCACAAATTCCCCAGAATTCAAGAGCATAATCATCAAATTTAATAATGCTGATCTTTGTCATAAAGTGGGTGACTTCAATCTGTTTTCTTGCACAAGATCAGACATTTCTTTACTGCTTGAGTCATCACCAGAGTGTCTGACTGAACAAAGGGAAGTGCTTTGTGTTTTCTCCTTAGGAACATTCAATCATATTCTCTGTTTCAGATGAGTTTGGGGCTTTGGAAAGTGTGAAAGCTGCTAGTGAACTCTACTCCCCTCTCTCAGGAGAAGTGACTGAGATTAATGCTGCCCTTGCAGATAATCCAGGGCTTGTCAATAAATCCTGTTATAAAGATGGTAAGATGCCACTTTTATCTTTAAATAACGAATACTGTGTGGATTCTTGCTACTACAAATGGCTCTGCAATTCCTGTTCTTTCAGTTTAATGGTGTGGAGACTTAAATGGAATATAGTGAACATAGTTCAAGCCCAGTAAAATTTAACATAAAGCATTATCACAGTGTCTTCTTTGAACAGCTGTTTTATAACATCCTAGTTTCAGATATACACTGTGGCTGAATTTAAATCTATTTGCCTTGATTGCATTTCTGGGTTCTGGATCTTGTAAGAGTCCATGACACTGAGAGGTCAGACTCCTTTATTCTTTTGTGGCACCATCTCCCTATGCCACTGTCACAGCCGGCACTGTAATTACACAACTGTTCTGACTCAAAAGGACATTTCTGATCATGAGTTGGTTGGTTGTTCATTTTTTTAAAATACTGAAATGTTGTTTTGCCTGTACAAAAACCTGGCTGATTCTCCAGTGATCCAAAGCTGGTTGTTCCTGCTGGGAGTACTTTCCTAAGGCAGTAACATGAATGAATTGTTCTTGTAGGATATTAGCAATTCTTTTTAATTTCCTAACTGCAGGTTGGCTTATCAAGATGACTGTGGCAAACCCTGCTGAACTTGATGAACTGATGACCGAAGATGCCTATGAGAAATACATAAAATCCATTGAGGACTGAGCTGGAATAATGAAATAAATTCATATAAAATATCTCAGTGTAGTTTGTCATCAATTAAGGAAATACTGAATATCCAGTTTTGGCAACTTGAAAAATACCACTTAAGATCACATATACAAGACTATAAATAATTATAGTGATAAATATGTTTCATATCTGTGTACCTGTGAGAGTTTTTAATTCTGTTGTCTGATTCATGTAACTCCAGATGTTATCTATAATATTTTGGGAAACAAAATTCACTTGCTGAAATATATAGTTCCATAGATTCATTTGATATCAAATTTAGTAGCAGCAGCATTAACATGTTAATTTTGTCAGAGGCACATGACTGTTCTCATGACCTGGCCTATAGTTTTCCCTTAAGTACTTTCCTATTGCTCCCAAAGCACTGAAAAGCAGTGTCTTCCTAACCCACTCATGTTCTTCTTTCTTAGGGTTACAAAGATGATACCAAAAAAGGAGAAGCCATATCAACTACCTCTGTGTGATTTTTATTTCTTTACACAACTTATTAATCCTTTGCTTTCCTTATTTTTTATTTTTTTAATTGTGTAATCAAGTAGTCCTGCCTGTGAGGCAGGAAGGATGGGGGCCCTGCCTTCCCTTTTCTGTGCTTTCTTAGTGTGCAAAGGTCCTGCAGTGATTGTTTATCAAGGTTCTACAGTGGATTATTTAGGCTGTATTTTTGTCTGGTAAACACTAGCTAAGTCACAAGTAATTAAGGAATTAATTGTACATCTTTTGCCTGGCAATTGTGGTGATTTCAGCAGAGCAGGTACTTGTGGAAGTTGTGTGATCAGCAATAGTCTGACATATCATGTATCCATGTGTGTCTGTATTTAAAATCAAGTAGCCAACTGCTCTAATGACATCACAGGACTGAACCCAAAACTTACCCTTTGCAAACCAGTGAACTAAAGCAGCTCATTCCATTAGACTTAATATTTAATGAATCCACAAATGTCAACTCAAAGTTGATGTGACACCTGAACTTTAGGAAAACACAATAGTACAGCAGAGTTTTGGTCTAAAACTTTCCCCCATAATTTTGAAATGGTTGTTGGCAGCTAAGCACAAAATGGGAACAAACCCCAACGATTTAGGTTGATCTAAGAGGAAGCAGGGGAATGCTTAATTTGTGTAAGATGACTAAAGCAAAATTCATATTGCTTTGAAAGTTCCTTCTTTCTAAAGGGATGTGAATCACTGACCTTCTAAAGTGCATAAATACACTGCTGGTAATATAGAAACCTTTCTAATGTGTAAAAAGAGGGTTTCTTTTATGATCTGAAAGGATGTCAAAGTCATTGCTCTGGTGGGTTTTGGGTTTAAATCCTAGGAGCAAACCTTTGCTGCACAAGTCACACATCAAAGCCCTGCCAAGAGAGAATCCACTGTGTATTTAAGATGGTTTCATCTTCTCCACAGGAGTTAAACTGCAAAATGAGTAAGAGGAGTTTGACTGTTCCACAGGAGCTCTAACTTGGCAGTGGCCAATAAACAGAAGGCTCTTGTAAACCGAGTGTAAATGTTTTAAAAACTCTCAGTCCTTATCCATTATTCACAGTTCCCTGCAGTATTTATTGTGACAACATTCAGGGCTCAGAGAGCTGGGACCTTGGTCCTGGCCTCTTTCAAACTCCCTGCCTCACTTTGTCTTTTCCCCTGTGCACTTCCGAAGGGAAAGTTTGTTTCAAGTACAGTAAGTGTGGGCAAATGGAGATGGGAATGCAGGAAAATGTTTCTCTTTGATACTGTTTCTTTCATCATCTTTTTTCCCACTTGGCTAGAGAGTAACAGGCCCTTCATTATTTTCCATGTAACATGTGACCCTTGTTGGTCTCCTCAAAGAGGTTAGTCCAGAGTACTTTAGTGCATTTTTGTACCATTTTCCCTTAAAATGTTTGTATTCTTTCCTTTTGATCAATAAAATAGTAATTTCTGTAATGACCTAGGGAACCTGGGGAACAATAAAAGCTGGCAAACCTGGTCTCTTCTCAAACTTTGCCCATTTAAACTGTATTAGCAGTTTACATACATTAATGTGGATAAACGACAACTGTCTGGGAAAAGTACCTGAAACAGAATTCAACCTCTCCTTCATGGTGTACAGGTGGAAAAGTGATGTTCTGTTGCTTAAAGAGGATCAAGAACATCTCTATCCCTAATTCTTTAAAAATTTTACACAACTTTAAAATGACTTATTCCTCTTAAAATGGGAACAATAATACTTAGGTGATTTTTTTTTTTCATGTGGTTTATGCCAAGAGCTGTGGTGTTCTGTGGTTTAGGACAAATTATGTCTATTGGACCAAATATTTTTATACCTTTTTACAATTCACTCAGCTACCTGAATTATGCTGCCAAAACAATGTGTTCCTCCTTTTTTGATGTTTGCTACCCAAGCAGAGCTCCCAGCAGCTCATGGCTTCACCAAGTTCAGCAGCAGCAGGAAGCCTCAGGCAGACTGCAGGAGCATGAATGCAGCACTTGCTGACATGAATCCACAATGAAAGTGTTTATCAACATCAAAAGATGGAGTGAATGTGCATTACTTTTGGTCTATGACACAATTTTAAGTGCTTTTGTATAAATTCTTGGGAAAAACGTCAAACTTGTTCACCAGTGTGTGCTCCTACAGAAAATTAATAAAGGAGGTGATTTCTTACAAAAACAAGCAGCTCATCTGTGACCTCTTAAGAACTTAACAATTACAATTACAGGATAATTTATATATATTATAGATTCAATATAGAGGGATTTGGTTTACAGCAAGTTATAATCCCACAACCAAAAATTACATATCTCTATCTCCTGGGGGTTAATTATATCATTATCTTTCTTTGTGCCAGCACTTCCTCACTGTTCCACAAGTACCAACCCCTTTATCTCTCCAATTATCTATCTGACTAATAGAAGCTAAACTTGGAACTAAGTTTTTCAGTCCATATTTTATTTTTCAAGATTTTTATCGATACCAGTCCCCAAAAGCTTGAACACCTTACATTTTGTCTGGTTTTTAGCCAATGGGGTGCTGCATCTCTCTGTGACTCTTGGGCTTGTAATATATATAAATAGAAATCAGGTATTTGTTACTTCTTACTAGAGAGAGAGAAAAAAATCAGTGTTTAAAACAAAAAGAACTAAAATACTAAAATACTTGGCAGTGTTTTGATGAGCATAAAAGAAGGGCAATGTCATCTTCACTGTCACTAAATTAGCAGTGAGACAATCTGTTAAGCAGCTCTGATTAGAAGTGCAGCAAATCTCAGTATCCAATGAACTGGTGTCTGTGGCTAAGGATCCTCTTTCCTTTTCCTTCACACTGATAGGTTGGGAATCTAAAATCTCCCCATAGAAATGGTTCCCATCACTGAGTTTTAATCTGCCAAACTGACACAGAAAGGACACAACATCCATCTTCAGCCCAGCTGAGTGAATAAACTGAACTGGGCACACGAGGCTTTTCTCTGTGCTGTGGGGAGCTCACACAGCAAAGAGGCAAAGGGAACTGCACCACCTGCACTAAATATTCTGGAGAGGAGAGAGAAAACCTGAGAATATCGCAGAATTATTTAATAAACACAGGTCACCTGCGGAAAAAACTCTTCAGGTCGCAAACGGTGCTCTGACTGAAACGACTGCAATTAAACCCAGGAATTATCGCCCCAATTCACCACACGGGGGCACTTGGAGCCCTGGAGCCGGGCAGGGAGTCCCGGGGCTGCGGGCTCAGCGCAGCTCAGGGGCCACCAACTCCCCCAGGGCAGCTGCACGAGCAGCAAAAACGATGGAGACACCATTGGAAATGTTTAAAACACGCAAACACGTTTGTCACAGCACTGCATGTAACAAAGAAATTAAACCTCCTTGCATTGTACCCATTGTTATGTGACTGAACTGGTGGAAAGCAGCATCCTTGGGGATTCTATTTCCAGGGAACAGGAGCTCATGCCTGTGAGGCAACATTCAAACTCTCGAGCAACGTCCAACCATTGCAAATTACCATCAAGAAATGCTGCAGCTGGCACAGACAAATTCTGAGAGCAGCTTAGGAGTGTCCTTGATGCAATTTTCTCCTCTCTCCCCACACTGCTTGAGACAGTCCAGGAACAGTCCTTGGCAGGAGAATTGACTCTGTGGTATCTGGATTGCTTAGAGTTTGCCCACAATATTGATGTCTCTCTCTTCCTGACAAAGCACAATTCAGTCACTTCAGACCTGATCTATTTTAATGCAGTACAAGTATCCTACATCCTTTGCTATTAGGCTGTTTTATTTGTCATTTGTTTATAGTGGTTAATTATTTATGCTGTTGAATGTATTTTGTGCAAGAAGCATTTAAATGCAGGTACAGCACTTGTACCTTTCTCTGCCCGTGAAAGTCAATCCACAGCACAGGAGGATGAGTCTGCACTTCTCAGGACACAAACTTCTTCTTTCTGCCATCACCTGCCTCCCTTCTTTACTGTGTGGGTCTGGATCAAGAGAAAATGACAGAATTAAGTGTTCTTGGCAACTCCTGGCTGTTCTGAGAAGTCCTCACTTGTGCCACAACTGGTAAGGCAAAGCCAATGATAAAAGTGGTGTAATACCACCCTTGTACAGTCCTTTTTCCTGCAGTGTATCACCCTCATCCACAATGATTATTATTATCATCATTAGTAGTAGTACAACTGTCTGAATACTTCACTAATTTTAACTCCTGATATTAATAAGACTATCTACAACATGTAATTCTGATTAATCATCAGATGAATTACCATAGTCATGTACTGTCCAAGGAATGGTGAACTAAAAGAAAAATTAATCCAAGAACAATGTAAAACTACATTAAACTTCATTATAATCTTCACTCAGAACTGTAATCTCATTACTTCGGGACCATTCAAGTATAACAGCAGTTTTAAATTCAAAGCATATTCCTTACCAAAAAGAAATCTAAATTACACTCTGTGATTCTAACTAATGCAGTCTAATATTTATGTAATGGTATGCCAAGAAAATAGTTCTGGATTCTGTAATTTATGTGGGCTAAGAGTTCATTTTTACTTGAACAGAAAGATTAGATAAATGTTAAATCATGAAAAATTCCCTCTGGAAAAAAAAAGGAAAGAAATCTAGGGCTAATATTAATTACTGCACCCTTCCAAAGAAATGCATGCACAAAAAAAATTATTAAAACAGCTAGGCAGATGTTTCTGAAAGAGAAGAGAAAAATAAGTTGTACCAATTACATGAGAACAAACAGAGAACATTTTTCTCCTTGTGGCTATATGGCTTTTATCTCTATTATAAAAAGGCTTAAAAAATGTTATTTAAAGAAAAGCTGAAAACTGTTCTTGGCATTGCAAGAGAAGATGCTGAATACACTAAAAGATTGAACAGCAGCACATTGTAACAATTCAAGAAATAAATATTTTAAAGTAGGCAATGAACAGAGAAAGAATATTTGGAAGAATGCTTGGGATCATTCAGGTGATACAGGGACAGCCTCAGCTCAGGCAGCCCTTCCTCAACCCCAGAGAGCTGAAGTGGAGCTGAAAGGGTGCTCTTGAAACAAGACAATGAAAACAGCCATGCACATTTACATCCACTCCCATCCCCTCACCAGAACTCCTCCTGCAGCTTCCACTCCATGGAGACACCCCCAGGACAGGCTGAAATATCCCAAATATCAGGTGTTTGTCTCAGATTTGCAGGTACATCCCAACATGCACTGTAGAGCTTTTGGAACATCCTTGCTTCAGATCCTCAACAAAAAAGTCATCATGGTTTGTGGGTTAAATAAAAAAAAAGAGTTTATAGTCACCACATGCTCATGATTTGTCTCATTAATCTTTAATGGCAGCTAGAAGCTACAGGCTTATAAATATCTCTTTTTCATAATTGTGACAAGCAGTGACTAGATGCAGTTTTGGTGGAAAATTTTCTGAAATACTGTAAGGCTAGGTAAATTACAAGGCATTATTAGAAAATGTCGATTTTGACTTTTGGTGATATTACATTAACTTTTACAAACATTAGAAACAAACATTATTTGGTGAAATATAAACATTGCAGAAGACACTACAAGTAAAAGGAATTTACTAGTCAAGTACAGAGTTAAGTAACAATTTTTTTTCAGAACGAAGTCACAGTAAATCAAAGAAACAGCAATAAATCCTGCATGTTGAAGAACACTCTCTCCAACAGACAGAACCTGTGTTTGTGTAATGCTACAAGGGAGGAGTTGGCTTTGTTCAAACCTCTCCAAGAACAGCAATTCTGTCACAGCAATTTTCCTGCAGTGCAGCCTGGATTCGTGTCTGGATGTTGGCAGGTTTTGCACCCAGGGTGCCCCTCCATGGAGGAGGCACAGGAGGGTCACAAACATTTTTTATACCACAGTTCAGAAACTTGACACAGGAGTAATCACAGCCAATTTTAGTTTGACCACTTTTGATCAGCTTTCCAAACACACTTTGTGTCTACAAGTGTAGCACAGCCTGGCTTTTTAAGATCCAGAAATACAAAAAAATTTAAAACTCACAACAGTAACACAACTTTTGTCCTAGAAGGTGATAAGTGTAATGTGTGAGACTTGATTATGCAATGTTATGAAATATTGTCTGGTTATTGTTATTCAGAGGAGTTTCTTATGATTTAGTGAAGTCAGATTAGACAAAAAAGAGCCTAAAGTTGTAACACCATTTAAGACACACAGTTTCCTTAATGACACTTTCAACAGAGTATTCTAGACATACCACACTGATACATGAACTACACCAATCAAGTTCATCCCTATAAAAACAGGTGCACCATAGAATTGCATAGAAAGAAATCCCTGGCATTAATAGCTTGCACTGGAGTCTAGGACTTTCTCCCTGCCTTTCTAGTTCAAAGCACATATGTTTTTAAAAAGCACATCTCACACTTGACATTAGTCTTAGCTATATTCTTTGGAATTACTAGTGCATAAGTAATTTCAAGCAATTTTTATACTTCATGCTATTGTTTAATATCTATAAAGTGAAAATTGCAAGGAAAACATTTCCCTGCCTTCCCCTCCAAAAATCTAATGTAAAATAATCTTCCTATGCAGCATAAAAATAAAATCAAATCTTTCTCAACAACAGAGGCTTCAATCAAAAGCCAGAGTGATTAATGAAGAGGATATTCCCATGAGATGGGGAAACCCAGGCTCAGAAATCCTTTCTGTGAGGGTATTTTAAAACTATATTTGTAAGTTGGATAAAGAAAACCTCCAATGATTTTATAGCTCAGTGTCCACTTTGCTCATGGAAGACCTACATTCAAGCCCATACACAAATGTAAGGAAATACTCTTATCACTTCTTTATTTTAGGGCAATTCTCTCCCATCAGCTGAACCTGAGAAAACCTTCACTGAAACAGGTGTGTTTCCCTGAACATGTTTAATTTTGAAATGCACCACTGTCTTCCATTTAAACAAAATACTGATCAGCTCTTCATAAGGCCTGGGCTTTGTTTTACAGCAATATTGACTATATTTACTTCTTGCCTTGAACTATTTATGTTGGAAAATCCTTCATTTTAGTGCTCAAAAATATTTCCATTCCATTAATAATCCTTCCATTTACTCCAAGCATGATGAGGATGATGTGGAGTAGGTACAGGAAACAGAATTGCTGGGGATTTGCCAAAAAGCCCTGCAGAACAGTTGGAAGGTAAAAGTAATTTACTTCAGGTATTCCTTGCACTGAGCACTTTTGTTTCATGCTATAAATCCTGTGGACAGATTAAACCCATCAAAACATTTTAATAATACACCTTATGCAGCATCAGATAAGTAACAGTAAAGTTGAAAAGGCCAGGTATCCAAGGACAGATTTTATAGAAAACTAGAATTTCTGGCTTCAGAGAGAATATATATTTAGAGTATTTGTGCAAGAAGTGAATATATACAACAAACATACTCTGTTATGTTAACTGTAGTCACAATTGGTTTTGTTTAGACATATTTCTGGATTCTGACAAATCCTTCACTGTAATATGGGAAAATATTACCAAATCCTTCTGGCTCCTATAGATACATGATTCCTGGCACAGCTAAAAATGTGTCAGGAATTAGGATTATTGTATTTTTGTAAAAATTTCATTTTAATGACAAGTTCATTATTGGACTTGTGGTGGGTGAGCTAAGGAACACGTGAGCTTTATTTCTAGGAAATGCTGAAAGGCACATAAAAATTTGAATATTTGATATGTTAAAAAAAATCAGATTCTGAGTATTTCTGCAGATTACTTTACATTAAAATTAGCAGCTGCTTGCCTGTTGGCATTATGGAAAAACATTTCACATATCTGTAAAGGGATGATGCTCATGCATGAACAGACATTTGTTCATTCAAGTGATATATTTGCCCCTCACATCTGCTGAAACAACTGAGTGTGCACTTACTCTGTTGTTTACTGAGATACTGAGGCATACACATTCACATCAAAAAATTACTTACAAATGGTAAAAGGAGAAAGAAATTAATTTACCCCAAATTATGTACATTTAGAGAAAGTAAGTACAACACCTTCAGTTATTGATTTTATGCTTATAAATAATATGTTTAGCTAGCTGAAATTCCATTTATGATCACTTAATAGTTCTCATTTGGTTTAGGATTTTTAGTAATTAGGGTAAATCTCCAAAATATTGCAACGGAAGGCATAGAGTCACATGCAAAACCCCTCCCAGTTCCAGTGGGAAGCAGCAACCATCCATGTCTATCAGACACACAGGACAGCCCAACTCACTGGATAAATGAACATTCTAGTGCCCACAAAACAACATGGCACATTTCATAAAGCTCCAGCTCTGCACCATAAATGACAGACACATTTTTACACCTGCAGAGACACAAGCAATGAATAATTCACTTTCAAGGGAAGTACACAACCAAAGGATTATTGCCTTGCCTAAACCATCCTGGTAGCACTTGCAAAGGGAGGTGCCATTAACCCCATTCATGCATATAAACCAATTTTTTTCCAGAAGCAGATTGGTTTGAAAATTTTCAAATATTTAACTTTGCTTGTGAAAGTTTTTTCTTGAACAATATTCTTTAGAAATACAATTTTGAAACAATGTTTCGCTCAAGCTAAGCTCCCAATAAAATAATTGGTGTCCTGCCAGCTTGAAAATGACCCCCTTTCAACACAGGTTTTTCTCCTCAAAGTCATTGTTTATGTATGATATAAATATCATTTGACATTTCTATTTCATCTCCACTTATCACACTGCTTCTAGCAAGTATTAGATGGAATAGATGGGCTCAGATTGAAATCTAATGGGTTGAAAACTACACAAATGCTGCCAGTGGAAGAATACTCCCAGCCACTGAACTGAACTCATATTTGAAAATGTGAATAAACCTTTCTCAGAAATAAATTCATGTGTCAGAAGTGCAAATATGTTATTTAAGTAGTGCAGTTTTGGCATTTGCAAATGATAATTTCTATGAAAACAGCTCAATCTCCTTCCACAGCCTTCACCAACAGCATTCTCTGGTCAAAGCTGCTGCAGCTTCCCAGGCATTACAATGGAGCTGTCTCTGAACCTCCTACAAGACCATGTCTTTTGCTGGACTTGCATGTGTCTCATCAATAATCTCTGACAAAGTTACTCACAGAATTTAGGTTCAGGTCAGGATTAACTGCTTGAAAGCTCAAGAGACTGTTTTGCAAAACACTATCCTGATGTGCTTCAAAAGGTTGAATATTCAGATTTGTGTTTGGCAAAGGTGGCCATAAATAAAAGAACAATAATAGCTGAACAGTATTATAGAGCTGTAGCCCAACTCTACCTGCAAAATTCCAACCAAGAACAACAGAAGTTCACCTAAGTCATGATCAAAAATCAAGTGAAATACAACAAATTCCTTGTGCACTTGTTGCAGGTACATCCACTTAGGTAATCCAGATTGAAAGTGTTTAAGCCACAGGTGCTGGAAGGAGATTTTAAAACTTTTTTAGAGACTTTTAGAGAATTTTTAGAGACCTACATATGCTGCATAAATCAAACGACAATGAAAACGGCATAAATCAAACAACAATGAAAACTGCCAATCACTGGGAAATAATTTTGGAGTTCTAGAATTGCTCAGTATTAAAAATGGGTTTTAGAGCTGTCCATGTTTTTTAAAGCCATTGAAACAATTAACAGAAAATCCTG